>NC_063242.1:19303455-19909080 GCF_020740725.1 Corvus hawaiiensis
AGCACAATCAAGTATCTCACCATGTGTTGTAGGCAGAATAGAAAGACATACTCATTTATCTGTGTTATCAGCCCATTTCTAATTTCAAAACTAATTTCAACCCATGTCAATTACAGTAAGGAAATTCACATGAAATCCACCATGTGTCTGGGCTCCTCTTACTTGGCAATCTTGTGCCTTCATGTTGGTGCCCAGTCCAGAGATTGGGTGGAGGAGGAAGAATTTCGGAGGCCAGCAGTTGTTCTAATTATGAGGAGGTCTGCTAGCTGACAGGATCATTGCTACCTGGGCTCAACTGAGCCAACTCTTCACTGTGATCTATTACTACAATGACATTTCTTTGCAAAGAGAAGCCCGAGGTGCTAGGATCTGTGTTTCTAATGTCAGCACCACAAATAACTGTGTAAGACACATTTTTGAGTGCTGGCAAATTCTTAACCCCCTGCCACTGATGTAAATCATCATGTTATTTTATCTTACATTTCAAGCTTGATTACTGACAAGAAAAGGTTTTAAATCATCCTGAAATGCCATAAGACTTTCCTATGTTTCATATTAGATCCCTACTACACCCTCTGCATGGTGGGCTATGGAAAGTGATGCAAAATGAGTGCTGTGGCTGTAGGTGCATTGTGTGCATACGCTGTCTTTGCAGTCCACATCTACTCGCCCACTGTTCAGAAGCAGCTGGAGGAGAGCCAGGTTTCCTTTCCTTGCAGCCCAAAATGCAGCATTGGCAAGTGGTGTTTCTTTCTGGAGGAAAAAGAAAAAGGGAAAAAAAAAAAAAAAAGCAAGCAGAAATAAATCACTTTGGCAAATACATTGGACAAGCATACACATTGCATACATTCTGCATTCAAGCCAGGCAAGTTTCAGCTTAGTGCGCTGTTTCTTCAAACCCAGAGCATGGAAAGGAAGCTAATTTCATTTCTTTGGGCAGTTAAAGAGATCAGTCTTCCTGTGCTACCTCATGTTATTTCAAGTCTTCCTTGTGTCCATGGCAGCCTATGCCTCTTAGATTGCTCTGTAATGAGAAATGATGATGCTAGGCCAGATCCACAGGGAAACATCACAGAAAACAACATGCTCAGTGTCTGCTTCTGTGGTGGGGCTGGCCATAGTTAGGCTGAAGCGTCCTGCTGATGTCCTGCTGCAGGACATCCTCTTAGGTTTCAGATTAGCTCTCTGTCATCTCCTTCTTTCCTGCACATAACGTTCCAATACAGGAATAGTATTGCTCATGCATCTCCCAGACTGCTTGTTCTACCTCCTGCCTGGAATTAACACCCTGTGACTGTGGGCATGTGCAAGATCTCCTGGGTAGGAGTGAATGATGACTGCTGCAGCATAGGAAAAGGACAGGAAAATAAAGACATGGACTTTGCTCCTGCTCTCTTTATCTAATCGATGCAAACAGCTGCCAACATGCTGCCTTGACAGGTGAACACTGTCACTGGTGAAGTGTCGAGGGGAAACACCGTGATGGCAGCGATATGTATCCTAGAGCAGGCTCGTGCTGATGATTTTTTAATAAGGCCCCAGACCACCAACAGAAGAGTAAAGCATTGCTGCACTGACAGTCACTTACACCAAAACAGAGTCAAAAATACCCAGGGTCATTGCTTTCCAGTGAACCCTTCCTTCAGGATACAAAGAGAGTGCAGATTGGATATAAAGTCAATCATTCAGCTTCAGAAATGAAATAGGTACTTGTCCTTGTCTAAATGTCAATGTGCACATGTAATGTGGTAAGGAATCAGGATTCAATGGTTTTATGGCCTACAATTAAAATGCACATATACAGCACAGTTTAAATTGCTTCCTTCACTGACATGAAGATAATAAACTTTGCAGAAACCAGCAGACACAAGAATCATGAATCTGAATCTATCCCAGGCCCGTCACACTGAGCACTTTCCATGGGTTGCATTTTCAATATTAATAGGTTGGAAAATTGGCAGCTCTTTGAGACGAGAGAAGTTCCAACCATTCAATAAATTATAAGTCACTTCCTATAAACTGATAGTGATATTTCTTGTACCAGCACACACAAGGGCAGGAGTCTGAAATTTTTAGCAATAAGCTAAATTCTGATCTTCTTTTCACAGCTATTGCATTTCCCTGGAGAACCTGTAGATAATGTTGATTACAGTAGAGACAGCAGTTTATACCCTCCTTGCTGGCAACACTGTAGTGTCTTCCTATCTTGACCCTTAGAACCACTAAAATTTTATTATTTACAGAGCTGGCAGTTAGGAATATTGTCTTATTGGCTTTGTTATTATGATATTCACTGGAAAGCTATTGCAAAAGAATTATGTTTAGACCTTACAGAATGGAAAATCAAATTCCTTACCTTTTATTGTCCCAATCTATCCCTTAAAGTTTTAGAAAGTTTCGAGATATGACAATACATCCATAAAAGTAAAGATTTATTTAATCCACCCCAGTTTTCACTATGAGGGCACAGTAGCAGACTGAATTTTATTATGGCACACCATACACCACCACCTTCACTGGTCAGGTAGGCAGGAACTGGAATCCATATTCAGGAACTCCTTACCTGCTTTCACCAGTTCACATGAGAAGAGAAAAGAACTAAATGTCCAGTGTCACCCTGGACTGGAAGTAGAAGTTCAAAGTCTTTGGTCTTATGAGTCATAAATTCCTACCTCTTTTTTCTCCCCTGGAAGTTCTACAGTAGCTCTCCAGAAAAGTTGTCCTCATACTTTGGATCAGACCCAAGGAATGGAAGAATTCTTCAGTGCATCAAGGACACAGAAAGAAGTTTTTCGCAGTGGTGCTTTTGGCCCCATTTGCAATGACTGCTACCAGCACTTGTGCTTCCCCTTGTGCCCCTGCATTGCTTGGGATTCCTTGTATAAAAGTAGAGTGCACAGCATGCTCAGCCCATCAACCATCCAGTGATAAGATTAAAAAATCAGATGCAAATCTGAGCTATTTTACCCACTAAGGTGAATGAAAGTGCAAACTCATTCAGATGGTCTGGGCACCTTGCAAGAACAGCCACATTGCGTACCATGTGGCAGTCTATATCTCCGGATCTGTATCTCTGTGCTCTTCATTTTCATCAGCAATACTGATATCATTGGTAGCCAAAATGTAAGACAGCACTTTGGGGTTGATAATCCAATTAATTGAATTAGTTTTGAGAAATAAATGGGTTTATAACTGCAGGATGTGACTGCTGTTGTTCTAATATGAACTCAGTCTTGTCTCATCAAATACTGCTTAGGGAGAGGTAATGTTGAATTTCAAGAGATTAATTGGACAAATTTTTCATGTAATTCTTAGCATAAAGCTAGTCTGCTCCCAAAGCATCCTCAAAGTAAACAAGTGATCCTCAGCACTGACAGTCCGGGAGCAGAATGTAATAAACATTTGAAAATTATTAGCTAATAGCTTTCATCAAAATTGCTTGTTTCATTATGTCACTTGTTCCAGCATCAGCAACTTTCAGGATAAAATTTCCTTCACTTCATCAAGTTCTCTAAAGTTTCATTTTAAAATCTGGCTGTGCTATTAATTTTGATTGTATGCTTTTATGAGAGCCCAAAGATGAAACGCTGGCATTATATTCATGCTGTATTGACATTAGAAAAAAACACTTTTTCAAAAATGGCCTAGAGGAAAATATATATTGTAAATCTGACAAAACCATTTCTCTGCAGGGATACACAAAACATGAATTGTGCTAATGTATCTGTGTCATTTTAGGAATATTGAGAGGGAAAGTGTAATTTAAATGCTGTGACCACCAGCTCCTGCTCCCTGCCCTACCTTTGACTTGCTGTTTGCAGAGAAAGAGCAGGTGACAGTGGGATGACCACTGACGAGGAAGAGTGCAGTTCTTAAACAGGGATCTTGCAGATGAAAGAAAAGAGGCAATAGACAAAGAAAAGAGAAGAAAGAGAACACTAGCACACTGGCTTGTTCCTTGTACTGTCAAAATAAAAGAAAATTCCTTTTCTTTCTTAGTTTTCAGACCAGTCCTAATGGGAAGGAGGAATTGAGCAAAAAGTTTTCAGAAGAAGAACTGGAAATCAGGATCAAGCATGATGGAAAAGACTAGTACAACTTAGGAGCAATATATCCTACATGAAGGATCCTGGTAAAAAAGAAAGATCGTTCAATATATAAATGTTGTTTAGTCAGGCAAAATGTGGTAGAAGAGAGGATATTTGTGTGAGAAAGAAAGATAAATGCTATGCCATGGGTAAGTAGGATAATAAGATGGAAAACATGAATAGCCAGTGGCAAACACAGATAGTAAGGATCCAAGTTAAGTTCATGACCTTCAGAGAGAAAATGCCAAACAAAAAGTCACAGAAAAGGGAGAGAAAAAAGAAAGAGGAAGGTATGGGCTGCAATTCTTCAGAGGGAGGAGAAAGCAGTGAGCTACTTTGAACAGGAATACTTGGGGGAATACAGTGTGAGAAATAGGGCACAGAAAAGGAGCTGATAGGGACAGAACAGAAAGTAAGACCGGAAGAACAAGTTAAATAAACAAGGAGGCCAAAAAAGGATAAGATGCAAGAAGAAGCTGGCATCACCAGGAACATGAGGCTGTTAGGGTGGATGCTTGTGAGTAATGAAGGTAGGAAAAATCTCACAGAGACAGAATGGAGGAACAGAAAGACAGGAAAAAAAAGAAATTAGGTGTGAGACCAGTGCAGGACCAAAAAGGGGATGACCACAGAGGCTGCAGTCCAGAAAGCCAAGTGTATCGTGGGCTACATCAAAAGAATCACGACCAGCAGGTTGAGGAAAGTGATTCTCTCCCTCAATTCTGCTCTGGTAAGACCACACCTGGAGTACTATGTTCAGCTCTGGGGCTCTCAACATAAGGTTGTGGACCTGCTGGAACAAATCCAGAAGAGGGCTATGACGATGATCAGAGGGCTGGAGCACCTTCTCCTATGAAGACAGGCTGAGAGAGTTGGGGTTGTTCAGCCTGGAGAAGAGAAGGCTCCGAGGAGACCTTAGAACAGCCTTCCAGCACCAGAAGGGGACCCGCAAGAGAGATGGAGAGGGATTTTTTACAAGGGTATGTAGTGATAGGACAAGGACAAATGGCTTTAAACTGAAAAGGGGTAGGTTTAGGGTGGCAATTAGGAAGACATTCTTAACTGTGAGGGTGGTGAGGCACTGAAACAGGTTGCCCAGAGAAGCTGTGGATGCCCCATCCCTAGAAGTATCCACAGCCAGGCTGGACGGGGCTTTGAGCAACCTGGTCTAGTAGAAGCTCTCCCTGCTTATGGCACAGGACACCTTCTACTATGATGATGTTTAATGTCCCTTCCAACCCAAGGCATTCTGTGATTTCACCACCAAGTGTAAGGCTGAGCTGCACTTGGAGCAAAGGTTCTCTGCTGCCTGCCACAGGAGGGCTTTAACTGCAGGTGCAAACCACCTGCTGCGCCACCACTGAACCGACACGGTGCCACTGAAGCACCAGCACTCCAGGAGGGAGATACCCTGACAGGAGTGAGGCAAGTACAGGGAATAATCCATCAAATCAAGTAATGCAACACAAGCAATATGGCAAAGGACTGGCACTGAGCTGCTGATCAATAAAAGGGCAAGCACAGCATCCAGAAAGTGCATAACAGAGAAGATGTACATCCATCAGAAATATTACTTGTTAACATCATTAGTAAATTGCTGCTTGCTTCCCTCTTTGCCAAATAATCTTATTAATCCTGTCCTTAGATTAAAAAACTTCTTTTAGGCAATCTTTTGAAATGACTGCTCTTGCGTGGGTTTGGATGGAAGAAGCACAAAAGGTGACAGAAATCACAGCTGGCAAAGGGAACGAACCAGTCTGGCTTCAGTGGCCACCACAGCCTGAAAGGAAGAGCACGGACAAAGACTGCCTCCTAACTATTACACAACCAGCACCAGCAGAGATGGTCGGAAAAGTGAGGAGGAGGCTCCTGACTGCACCAAAACCCACAGCACGGAACCCGGCCACCCCAGAGCCAGCGTAAAGCTCCATGGAGGCTCGCGGTTTATGTAACACAAGCCACGCATCCTTTTGGGGTTGTCAGCTGGGAAAAGCGCCCGCTCCATCAGCTGGCACCGCAGCACTCCCGGGGGACCCCAAAGCTCGGGAAGGACGCTGCTGTTTTCTTTCCTTCCGCCCTATACCACCCTCGTTTTTCCTAAAAAAATAAAATAAATCAGTCCCCAAGTCCACGGATACGACAGCGCACTCCACGGGCTGCCAGCATGACAAGCGCAAAGCGGGAGCCCAAACGCGCATCCCCCCGCCCCTCTCCCCGGCGCCCGGCTCACCTTGAACGACATCCTGCACATCGCAGCGCTCCGCCTCCGCCCCGCTCCGCGCCCGCCCGCGCAGCTCGGTCCGCACCGCTCCGCGCCCGGGGCTGCGCGGGGCCGGGGCGGGGCGCGGCGCGGGGCCGGCGCCTCCCTCCCGCATCACCTTGTGCTCAGGGGGTTCTGGCTACTACTGCTCTTTACAGGTTCTTTTTGGGGCGGGAAGAGAGTATTTGGGAATATTATAATTATTAATTATTATTATTTAGCCGAATAGAATGAATTATATTCGAACATACACTAATTATATCAGCACACAATTTTATATAATTACAGAAAATTATATTTTATTGTTACTTTTGCTGCCTATAATTATTATTTTTCAATTGTTGTTGTTGTTGTTAGTAGTAGTAATATTAGTATTATTTAAAATGGCTCCCTGCTCCAGCAGCATCCGGAGAAGCCAGCCCCCATGGTGGGGGACCCGCACCACTCAGCCTCTGGTTCAGACCTACAGATCAGGCCTCTGCAGCCCAGGAATGGCACTGAGATGGTCCAAAGCTCAAGCACCCTCAGCCCAGCCCTAGTCCCATCACAGTGTTAATGCCACCTGCATGGTGGCACCTCCTTTGTATTTCCCAGCCTCTTCCCTTCATATCTAGGAAAAACCTGTTAAGAGGTACTGTTGTGAGTACACCCATGATGCTACCACACAAACCTGTGGTGGAGGCGAGCGTTCCTTCGCTTTGCAAGCATCCAGCTATCACCAACACTATCTCCCATGGCTGATGTACTCTCATTAGGAAGCCAGTAAGTTCTTAAGGGCTTAATTTTAAGCCTTTAAAAATGAACAACCATAAAGCCAAGTCATGTCCTGTTTTGCCTGGCTGCCAGAGATTTCATTCAAAGTCTGCGTGATATAAAGTAGGCAAAGCAGGGCATGCTCTGGTGAGAGATTCCTGAATTTCTTTGCTATTGTTGGTTTAAACTGAGCCCTTAGGGATTTTCCTCTTTTGATGTGCACACATAAATCCCATTCACGAGAAAATTATGCGCGTGCATTGGGAGAAAATACTTGTGCTGAGATCCAAACAGCTTATTCTACAAATCTGCAAGTGAAGGGGTTTCTGCAGATCTTTTCCCTGAGGCAATGTTCATCTGTGCATCTGTGCATACAGTAAAACAAACGGTAGACAAGCAGATGAAAGCTGCTAATAGCACCAGCTCATCTCAGAATGCATGGCCTGGTGTGAACCTTAATTACTGAGTTCATACAATCCTGGATTGTAACTCAGATTTCTCCTTTAACTTAAAAATACTGAATAAACTCAGTAGATTGCATAGTTGAGAGTCATTCTTGCTCTCATCCAGTTGCACAGTGATGATTGTCCACTGAAAGAGGAAAATATTACTGATCTGTACACACTCCCTACCTCACCCTTGGAAAATCCCCGTGTTTATTCAATCTATTGTGAATAACATGCCAAACTTTTCCCATTCATCAGCCCAAATATTAAATTTTATTACCAAGAAAAAACAAAGAATTCTGTGGATGAACAACAAAAAAGGAGATGAAAGCAGTACAGTTTTTCAGGGGTCTGTATTTACCTTGGGTGTCAGGCGAAAAATTTTGAAGTGCCTTTCTTAATTTCCCCACACAATCTGAAATTGCACCTATTTTCGGTTGCACATTGTCTCCTGTGATTTTTCTGCTGTCATATGGAGGTGCAATAATTTGTCAGAACTGTTGAATACAGACATACATATATAAGGTATGTTCTTTCTTGGTGATCCTTTTAAGTTTATCCCAGAAAGCATGTAGAAACTATGTTTTTTGATGTAGACCTCCGACTATAATTACACTCAAAATCTTGTTTATGGGCAAAGAGAAAACACACCTCATATACATACAAAACCAAGAATTTATAATTAGTGTAACTGAAACTTAACAGTCTAATATAAGAATCATTACTAGAGCAGATGTAATTATTGCAGAAAAAGAAAAAAGTCCATACAGAGAAAAGATCTGTATTAATAACATTACAGTTAAAACTTATATACAATTCCTAGTTTTTACTTCTTTTCTGGATATTATCCTCACCTTTCCCGTGCTATGCTAGGTCCCAGAGTTGGTGGTTTCATTCTGATGGTGGTGGTTTGGGATGTTATGGTGAGCTGTCAGCATCTGGAATTGGTCGTTGCAGGGAATATCATGTTCATAGTAATGGTTTCTTCTTCCCTCAAGGATTGGCATAATTCTGTTTGCTAATGTGCTTTTCTCTCTGACTCTTTCTTCACTGGTCTGCAGCTTCACATTACAACCAAACTAATTCTCATTTCAATTATAAAAGCTGCTGTTAGAGATAAGCCATGTAAAACAAAATTGAGGGAGGTCAAGAAAGTTTAAAGAGAGCAAACCTGACAAGCCTCAGTCCCGAGGCCCTGCACATTCAATGCCTGTTACTATTGTGGGAATATTGTATTTTAGGGCTACACTTCTCCCCTGTTCTTCAGTCTTGGCAGAATATTTAAGATTGCAAGATACTCAGACTGGTTGGGATTTGTTAGCTGCTTGGCAGAATTCATCTGCAGGGCAGCAGGCTGCATTCCTCTCACCTAGTATTTCATCACAGTGATTATTTCAAATATCCTGAGTCATGTTGTTTTGTACAAATCTGAAGGCTACCTAAGATGAATTGCAGGAACAGATTAAATTATTGTGTTTAAAAGCTGATCCAACCATTCTGTGTAAGTCACAGAAAAACCTTATCTGAGCCAGAACAGTTCAGGCACATCTATATATGGATGATTAAGAGAAGTAGCACAAATTTTGGGTTAGACAAAACATTCCTTTGGAGATTGTGATCTACGCATCTACAATTCTTTATGCAAAGATGACATTAATTTCTATCTGCTTTAAAAACCAGCAATCAATAAACAAATACCCATTTAGAAATGTGAGTGAAGAGCAATGTAAGTTTGCCTGCTATAAGTGGAAATGGATAAATACATTTCAGCAGATGAGATGATAAATGTGTCTTGTAACTTTGGTGAGCTCTGGTGTGGGATTCTGCCCCCATCTCAAGAACCCGTTGTTGAATTTGACTGCCATCTTCCAGGCTCCAGAGGTCTTTACTGCAGGGCGTGCCACAGAACTGCATCTGTGTAACTCAGAAGATATGGCATTGACAAATACATTTCTGCAGTAGCTTTTGTCATTTCCCATATGGCTGTATGTCAATAATGTCAATGCTTCTGCTTTCAATATCTCCTGTATAAAGATCATTGATGAAGGCTCGTGACAATTATTCTCTGATTGTAACTCACTTTTTTTTCTGAAGCTTTGCAAATGGTGGAGATCTTAGTATAATGTTATTGATTTCAGCTGTGTCTGCATTGTCTTCTTTCCTTGGATATTTGCTTCCATTAACATTTAGTTATTGAAATATTTTTAAAAATGTATACAGGTTTCTATGTTTTTCTAGAAATAAATAACTTTCTTCAAAGTATATTTAAAAAAAAGGCAGTTTAAAATGTAAAATGGAGCAATCTTCAGCAGTTTCAGTTACAAATTTTGAAGCCTGATTTTACCCAGACAACAACAGTAATAAGCTTGGCTACCTTGAACCGCAAATTCTATTTCTATTTTACTAAAGGTATGAATCCTCTTTACTACTGTAGTTCTCTCTGCATGATTTCAAAATCCTGGATCATTGCCTCTTAGACAACTGTGTATATTTCTGCCTGTGACCTCCTGGGTGGGCCTGGGCAAGCCTTTTGTGCCAAAATTTAAAAAAATAACTTCTCACTTTAGCTTCCTTACGTTCTTTTGCATTGTAACTCAAAATGCTGACACTAGGACAAGGACTACTTTTGAAACCATCAGCCTAAGGATTTTGCTCATCAGTTTTTGTCAGCAAGATTCAATACCAGCCCACAGTAAGAGAGCAGCTCTAAAACTTTTTTCTCTTTCCCAAACTTTTGACTCTTTATGTTGCTGAAATCACTCTTGATCTTGGCTAAATCGTGCACTGTGCTGTGGAGTGAACTGAGCTGGCAAGCTCAGACACCAGCAGCAGTTCTGCTGTGCCAGCATGGACATCTGCATAGACCAGCAAATCCAACTGCTTGGCTGGCTAAATCCGTTCATGCTGACCTCTCTGGGACATCTAATTTAGTGCTCTAGTCCGGATGAGGAGTACACAGCTGAAGTGAATCTCCCAGTTGTCTCCCTTTACTGTGCTGTTTTCTTGTTGTGGAGGGATCTTGTACTGTGCAAACTGGATCCATTTTGAACTAACCTCAAAGAACTTCTCCAGGAGCAGACTCAGTGGACTGCAGCGGCAAACTGGGATTGAAAGAGAGCTAATCTGAATTAAAACAAACACAAATGCAACATGACATGGCTACTATGTAGACTTTTGATCCTCAGCACCGTTTGCTCTACAGATTCACTCCTGTCAGGCTGCACTACTTGCAAATGTAGACAGCCTGTGTTGTGCTGCTACTACCTCAGCTAGTTTAGATATCTCTACACTGCAGCGCAGTCTTTGATATAGAAAAAATACCGTATAATAACATGTCTGGTACAGCCATGTTGGCCCCCCTCTCCAGCCTGAAAAGTAGCCAAAGTCTTGAGCCATGGCTCCTTCCCTTTGCCCTGTGCATGATCCCAGTGAGAACGTGGGGAGTCTCACTCACTATTTGCCCAGGACTTACAGATGTTCTGCAGCACCTACAAATGGGCCACAAACCATCAGGAAATCCTAGGCCTGTCCACTGCAGTTTACTGTAAGCTTCATGTATGTGTGCTTCATCAACCCTCTTCAAGAACATGGTAAACCTGACCTTTTTCAGGGTGCACAAATCAAATTCATGGTACATAACATACACAATAAATGTGATACTTTCTAAGCATGCTGTACCTACTGACAACAGCTTGTGTCATCAGCTTGTACATGTCCAACAAGAGTGATACATCCTGGAGCGCCTGGGCTTGCCCATCCCTGCCTGGGAGTATGAATCATTCCTAATCCAGCATGCTATACCTAGGAATATTCTTCAGTCCAAAAGGAACCCTTGTCTGCTTCTTGGTTTGATGCCCTTTGGCTCCTTAGGGTTGAATAACTGGGCTTGCTTCTTTTCATGAGAGTAGCACTGCTCATCTCCTATTGAAACACTTGAACAGCCACAGAGAAAACCAGCTGCATGTTTCAGATTGATTACTGTTTATGTACTTAGCTAAAGTTTGCATGCAAAATGCTACAACATCATGAGGTGGATATTAATTTGAGTGCAATATATTACTGCTATTCCAACTGTCTTTTGATTAAAAAGTGACAGATCAGAGAGGCATTTCTAAATTAATTCAGCAAACTGATTTTACTTCCAGCCTTCCCTTGCATGCACAAGGAGTTTTAAATCAGGAAAGTGCCAGAGCAGATCCGTGAATGTGTCAGTATGAAAGTGCACAGAAACACATACAGGCTTGCTGCTGAGGTGGTATCTAATCTCCTAAATTTATTTATTTATGAACAAAAAAGACACTGCTCATTTCGAGCCAAAAATCGTATTCTTGCTAAAATTCCATAGACAAAGATTTCAATAACATAACTTTGGGGAGATCTGCTTCTTGAGACACTGAAATCAGTAAATCCTACCACACAGTGACAACTCCAAGGATTAATTCATAGCAGTGCATCAGGTTAATTCATGCTGTCATGCCTTTCCAGTACATTTTCAGCCTGTGTTATGATCCTGATTTCAGGATTTGGGAAGCACTTTTGTGGGATTCTTTAAGGAATATGGCCTGGTTTTGTTGATGTCTTTGTTGTAGGACCTACTTTTATTTGAAGATGGAATATTGCAAAATTTAGGGAAAACTAAGTTAATAGATTGACTTCAATTTTGCGATTATCAGGAACATTAGTCTTCAAGTTGCATATTGTACTTTTCATGTAAATATCATATTTTTTTGACTGTTAATTTAAATTCTTCATGTTGAAGAAAATGCATTTAAGTCATCAGCAATAACTTTAATAAAGCAGTCGATAAACAAAAAGATTTTCCATCTGGTCTACCATTTCCATTAATCTTTCCCTTGCTAAACTGCAGAATAAATATCTACACAGGCTGTTCCTTATTTCCATAATATTAAAAAAGTACAGGTCTATTTTACAAAAAGTGTATGAAGAAAGCACTTTGAGTAACTCTTTATTTTGGAAGTTATTCCTGGAAATGAATAGGGATAATATTAGAAACAGTAAAAGTTACTTTGAAAATAAATCTTGCAGACTTATCAGGAAAACTGTACCAAGTATTTATGTATCCCATAAAACTTTTAAAAATAGAATGGGGAATTTACGAAACTGGACCTGAAAATGGAAAAGTTTATCTATTAATATAAATAGTTTACCCAACATGTTGGTAACTGTATTCATTCATCCTTCTAGGGAGCTCTTACCTTGAATCTCTCTTTTCACTCCATGGCCTTTTTGCTGAGGCCTCCTATGACATCCAACTTCCTATCAGATTTGCTGTTATAAGCTGGTGTAAGGTCATGTAGCTGCTGGGGACCACAGGAGTGTTATTAACTTCCTTCATCTGAACCTTTGAACTGATGCCTGGGCTAATGACCAGGGAATCAGAGAGAAGTTAGAGTTGCACTTGAATAAGCAGTAGGGAACAAACTCCACAAATTGCCACTTGAGTTTTTCAGTGAATTTGCTCTTTTCCTTCCTCTTTTCCATTTGTTCACAGCAAATTAATGATTTTTGCCACAGATATGAAGTGACAGGTCAAGGGAATCAATGAAAGGACTACAATTACCACATAAGACTAATTTCTAGTCCAGTATAAGCACCAGCATGCCATCTTCACTTAAGTGCAAATGCCTTCCAACCTTCAAACAGCTCAACTTAAAATATCTCTGTGTTCCATCTGTACAGGTACATGACACTCAAAATTTTTTTATCCTTCTCCTCCCAGTCTTGGAATTTTGCTCTCTTCAAGTTATATTGCTTTAAGACAGCGTGTACAGGTTGTGACTGTATGTTCTCTTCATCTGTCATTTCCTTTTGCTTTCCCTGCTTATCCTCTGTATATGCTGATTTTATGACTCAGTCTGAAGTGAATTGTTTACCTATTTTCCATCTGCTCAGCCAGAGAGAAGCCCATGAGCCTGTATTCAAGTCTGCAATCTTTCTAACCCTATGCCTGGCACTTAAGTGCTGATGGATAGTGGTGTAGATAAATGAAACTGGCTGTCTTGAGTCCATGAACAATCTAAACCTGATTAGATTGTGAAGTTCTCTAAACAGAAAGGCATATTCAAATGAAATAATATCATATCCATTTTCCCCAGCTGTTGTTTGTATATTATTGTATATAACTTTACTGTGAGAAATGTTGTGAATCTGAAAACATATGTGTCACATGAGTTGAGAACAATGATGATATATCCCATATGCTGCTACAGGTAGGAAAAACAGCAGATAATCCAGGGCTTGCTATTTTTTTTCCCACAGAATATAAGTGACTTACTGTAAGTGGAAGATTTGTGTACATTTACTAAGATAAAAAACCTCAGTGTAAGAAATCAGGCCAAATTCTAGTTATCCTCCTAAGCCTAAGTAAATAGATTTGTTAAAGGGGGACACATGTCATTAGCACTGCACAGGAACCACAAAACTGCTCTGTATTTAGCATGGAAGTGTAAGATTCTCACTGTCTCGTTCACATGAGCCATCCTGAGCAGCTGAACAGAGTGTGTTTGGCTATTTCCTCTCTGTCCCAAAGGCTTTGTCTGAGGACAGCAGAAACCATTGTGGAGCATAACTTTCAAGGGTCCAGATTCTCTGAGATGGCTCGCTGGCACCTTAGAGCTCACCCCACCCAGTAAAATGGATCTGGTAGATTAATTTCATCCTCACTTGGAGAGAGTGGAGGTCCTCAAAGGAAGGGAGTGAGACCTTGGGCTGAGGGTATGTATGACAGGGCACAAGCAAGTTCAATAGGAGTCAACTCTATGCATGCAAGAGAGAAACTACTTGCCTTGCCAGTTACAAAGTTTATTTGAGTTACTGGCTATAGCTTAGTCAGTTCAATTTCTCTGTCTTATGCTCTGCTGGTCAGAAAATCAGTCCACTAATTGAAAAGAAAGGATTTGGCTAAGGAACATAGGTAGACAACTGTATGATAAAATACCCAAATGGCAAAATAATACCACAGTAGGGCTAACAAGCCATATCACATCTCCTAATGAAGCTCCTGGTAATTAACATCACTGAAACCAATTATTACCAACAAAAAAAAAGAAGAAGAAAATAGTGATTTGTAAGAGCTGTGACTCTTATAATTATAAATTCTCTTCCATGGAGAATTTTTGTAGTGTATTATGTCTGTGTTACACAAATCTGCAATTGTGCTTAAAAAAACATAGCAAAAGTATTCTCCACTAAATCTTCTGCACTTTCACAAGGGATTTAAATTTACTATATTTTCTAAGTTACAAAAATTAAAGTAAATAAATCAATACTCTTAAACTACATCTGTTTGAATTTTCAGTTGCATTTTTTGCCTGATCCTCAGCTGTAACAAACTGATATAGCACCAGAGTCTCCTCAGTATATATTGCTGAAAGTCTGGCTTCCTATCACATTTAAACATAAGGTTCTATTTAAAAATTAAGAACTTGATGAGACTATGGTCAGGCTAGAGCTGAGATTGAAGTAAACCTGAGGCAGTTTGTAACACCAACACTACCTGAAAGTATAAAAGCCTTTCTGGAAACAGATCCTAGAAAAAACACTGCCTTATTAATAGAGATCAGATCAAAGACAATTCTGGCAGAGAAAAAGATGAAATTCAAATGCCAATCTAATTTAACCAATGGCTAAAAAAGCCTGTTAGGAAAAGCAGACTACAAAGAAGTGGTTTCCATGAGTAGCTGCTGGCATACTATGGCAGGGAGTCTGTGGAGAGCTGTTTTGCCATATTATGATGGCCAAAGCAGCAATAATAGCACCAATGTCAGCAAATAGAAAAACAGGATGTGAAAAATACAAGAGCTGACATTTTAGTTTTCCCCAGATGTTTGACTGACAAGTCATTGGGTACTGACCAAAGCAAGCATGTGCTTCTTCACAGAAAATTAGCCATTTTATGACCAAGACTTGTTTTCTTCTTTTTGAACTTTTAAGTCCATGAGCAACTCTATAAAAAAGTACAGGAAGCTGAGAATAAAAAGGAAATCCATTAAGAAGCAAAACAATAAAGTGGATAGATTTTAATGTTGTCCATTAGAAAGCTTATTCAAGGAAAAAAAAAAGATACATTAGCCTCTGTAGTTAACAGGAGTTATGGTCAAGTGTAGTTTGCTTAGGGAGTCTTAGCCACACCTTTAGCTACATACCCCAGAGTGTTCCTCTGGACTTACTCTTTGGAACTGGATGGCAAAGAAGTTGTGTCTCACTTACAGGGTTGCCCTAGACTCAGGATACTCAGTGAGCAAACATAAAAAAAAACCAGGGAGGGACTGTCATGAGTTCTACACACTGGCAAGGGATGAGAGCTCATGGTTTTGCCTTGAAAGTGTAATTTCCCTTCTCATGAAAATGCAATTTGCCTTCCCATGAATGGAGAAAGTGTTGTAAAGCAGCAAACATTCACCTTCCCTCCTCTTTTGGCTTTGCACTTCTCTGCAGTGAAAGAGCATGAAACACCAATCTGCCACAAAGCCATTTTAAGGTTTTTTGGTCCACAATCCCATCAAGCCATTAGTGCTTACTAGGAAGTTTTTTGTAGCCAGGACATTGCAAGAAAAGACCAAAAGATAGGAAAAAATACAAGAGTTACAATGAGAATGCTCTTCAGATGTTGCAATTTAACTTGAGAGCCCTTAGAAACTGAGTGTGTTCACACACAGTGGTTTTCTGTTATAGGACTATGTCAAGTAAACTTAGGAAGCAGAATGTAAAGGAAAAATCTTAGTACATGGGATTTCTGACTAGGAAAGACAGAGCTCATATTAGGCTGTAGAACGATGCTAAGGAAATGGTATCTAGTAAACTACCATGCAACCATCACAGTTGCATGGTACAGCAACATTATGCAGACATCTAATTATGAAAAAGTTCAAAAAGCATCAGCTGAAATACCTGAATCATGTGAGATGATAGGACAGACCATAAGAGAGGCTCCAATTGGATGGCTAACAAGATCTAGCAGGCATAGTACAAGGACATTCAGAAAAAGATGGTCTATGAAGAAGGATGATGTCATCCTAGTGTGTAAATCCAGACAGAAACTGGTGAAAGAAACAAGAAAAAATGAAATCAAACCAAAGGCAAGACGAAAGTGCAGCTCTGAAGAACTGAGTTTGGGATTACACTAAGTAATTTAGTCATCCAAACTGTTTTTGCTGACAGAATTGCATTTCAGACCTTGGTCCCAGCTTCTGTATGCCTCTATTCCAGTTACAAAGAGGATAATTTATCTTTTTCAAAGTGACATGGTAGGGTCCTCAAATACTGTGGCGCAAGGAGTATGCATCTATTAAACCAGAGTGCCTTCAAGTAACCTTATTTTAGTCTAGGTTTACTGCAATAAGCTGTTATTAAAACTACTGGAAGTTTACATATAGACACAAACTGACTATTAGTCATGCATAAGCATTTATGGCAGGATGTGATAAATGCATTATTTCCGTGATAGAAGTAGGGATTGTTATCCGAGCTTGAAAGCTTCTGGTTGGGTATTTACACTCTAGGCTACGGATGTGCTTACCTGATAAAGATTTAGTCTGTGGAAGAGTCTTCCTGCAAAGTACTGAGTCTCTCCTGAAAATTATTAAGACTGGCTTAAACATAAATGCCAGATAGGAAACTTCAATGGGGGAACAAGATGCACAGTTTAATCTTTAACGATCACTGAGTAGAGAATCAGGACTATCTAATCTGAGAGACTTTCTAGCTACCTGGTAGCATATTGATTCGTTACTATCTCAAAAAAAAGAGCAAATTCCCATAACACCCGGTGTGGCAATGTGGGACCGTAAAGTAGGAGCTCAGTATTACCACTAATTACTCAGTGAGCAACAAAAAATGTAACTCACTGGGACTATCTATTGATGGTTTGATTTTCACTGAGGTTTATAACATAACATATATGAAACAGCAGTATGAGACAAGACATGCTATAATGCACATATCACTAAGAGAGTGAAACAGAGTTACGTCAGCAAGGCTAATTTTCAACAAACATTCTTGACTTGAAATTTTAAACGAACGTATTTTAAAATAGAAAGAATGATCTATATTCATAATAGTGTAAATGCAAAATAATGTAATGTAATCTGCTTATGTCATAATAATACAGACCCAGTAACATTTTCAATTGCCTACATTTATTCAATAAACTGCTAAACATCAGTCAACTAACACAGTTTATTCCTTGCAGACATGAAGAAATAAGGAAAGCAGACCTTATAGAGGCTGAAGGAAAAAGGAGGAGAGGCTTAACAGGGAGGAAAAAAGGGCAGGTAGCTGGAGAAGAGTGTTTTCTGCAGAGTGGCACTGTCTTATAAATGCTGATTGCAGACAGCTGCCAGCTAATAAATTCTTACCTGTGTTTCTGGAACCTGTAATTACAAAAAAAGATGACAGGAGGGGAAGATGAAGTATTATTCCATGAATTATTGATAGTGACCTTTTTATAGGATGAATTTCTATATTAGATAAGGTGAGCCAAAATTCAGTGAAGTTACAGAAAAATTTCAGTTTTCCATCTGCTGGTGACAGGCCATGCTGTTATCATCACCTCCATATACACACCCACACTATTGCTCTGTCTGCTTCCTCACACAAATTATTCTCTCTGGCTGTGCATAGCTCCAGGGTCTCTGCATAAAATTTTTAGTCACTTTTTAGAGGAATCAAGTTATCAAGTACCTGTGCTGGGAATGCCACTATAAACATTTTTTCCAACCACTTTGAGTCAAAGGCAAAAATCATCATTGCATGTTTCATAATACCTGCCCTCATATTTAGAGAGACCTCTAGAGATTTTTCAAGAAAATCTAAAAGGTGGCACTTTGATCTCTATTTCTAGAAAACACACTGAATTAAAAAAAACTCCTTGATTGGCATAAGTGATTAACAAAAGGACAGAAAAATTACCTAGATGGCCAAAAAACATTTTTAAATCTAGGTATACATTAAGAAAAATGCACACAATTTTATGAGGGAAAGAACAGGAAGATTTCTCCCTCTTTTTTTCTATCTTATAGGCTAATTTTGTGAATATTTCAAAAGTTTCATCCCTGTTTTTAACTTTTAGGAAATTAGATCCAAGAACATGTCATTATTTTACTAAACTATTTGGTTCCTGCTCGTGTAAGTTGTGTTTTCTCATGTGATGCTTACCAATAAATTCACCAATACTCTGTTTGAGAATGGACATCTCTTGTGAGCAAGGACTGCCTTTTGTGCTGTGCAACCCACCAAACAGCTCACAAGAATCTTCTCTTCAAAGTGAGATTGCAAAGGATCTTCTGAAGCTGGGCTCCTTACCTGCACCACCCCAAAAAGTGGGCAGGCCTTTCTAAGAGCTTGCTTGCTCTGGACTTACATCAGATACTTCCAGATGTCTGTTTGTAAAAACCGATATACTCCAGGATATACTTGGGATTTAACTGGTTTTCAAGAAATAGTTTGAAATCGTTTGAATAGTGGCTCTCCTATCTGATATCATGGCATTTTGGTTAATGGAACATATGTTTGTATTCAAACCTCTCATATTTCTTATGAAATGCAATCTATTGTATGAAGTGAAATGATGTACGTATTCAATAAGATCATTTCCTTTCCGCAATCTCACGGTTGGAAAGGGGAATATTTTTAAGGTGCTCTAGAAATTGAAAGCATTTATGAAATCTGATGTATGTGAGTTGACAGCATGCTACATTTATGAAAGCCAACTTTTATTACGGAGGACACAAAAATTGTCTCCCACAGATATGTCTCTATGGTGTGCTAAAGCCACAGCCAAACAAACAAGGGTAGTGAGATTTTCTTGTAGGCAAAATCAATAGCTTGCGGCTGGTGCTTCCTGAAACAGTACACCAGGGATCTCTCTTCCCACTGCTGAGTGGCATGTAGTAAAGCTTTCATAAAGTTATGAAATGCTTTGCAACTCACATGAATCACTCTTAAAATATTGAAAGCATGTGTCTCTACCCTTACCTTTTGCCTGAACCCCTCAAATTTTGTCAAGAGAACTGAACACGGGATGTGTGAGCATGTGTAGGATTGAAAATGTGAATAGGTGTATGACATTTAGGATAGCAATGCCATTAATCAGTGCAAATCCTGATACAGATGACATGGTTCTTAGGCCTCCTTTGCCCTCTGCAACCTTCCTTCTCACCCCCCCAGCTCCTGTGTTACCCAAAGCCTGTGCCAAACAGCTTCAAAAAGACAGGAGACTCATTGTCTGCCCTGGATGAGCAGGAACACCCATTCGATAAGGAGCTGCGGGCACTGGCTGTGCATTGCAGGAGGGTGGCCCAGGCTGCACCGTTTCCAGCAGCCTCAGAGCACTGAAAATGGCAAGAGGAGCTGCGATTTTTGCAGCACAGTCACACAGGGTCTTCCTGAGGACCTGCAGAGAGCAGCTGGGTATACCTTGTTGTGGGGATGTCCCTGCTCGTGGAGAAAGCTTGGACACCTTAACTTTATTCCCTGTATGTGACATGACAGGTCAGGGGTTATCAGAGAATCACAGAATGGTTTGGGTTGGAAGGAACCTTAATGATCACCTAGTTGTCCAATCCCCACGTCCGTGGCAGGGTCAGCTCCCACTACACCAGGTCGCTCAGAGCCCCATCCAGTCTGGCCTTCAACACTACCAGGAATGGGGTAGCCACAAATGCAGTGTGTTGTGGACAGATTATGCGCGTGGCATTCTCTGAGACTTCTTCACGGTCTGTCAGAAACACTGGCCCGCGCACTTACCGAGGACGAGGAAGCTCAGAGCGCTCCAGCTGAGCCGCGGGGTGGCACCTCTCGGCATGGCCGCAGAGCTGGGCGCTTGGGCACACACCTGGGGCAGCCCCGCCAGCCCGGAGACCCTTCCCCCGTCCCGTCCCGTCCCGTCCCGCCCCGTCCCGTCCAGCGCACCCGCACGCCCCGGGGGACGGGGCTGTGCCTCGTCCCGCCCCAGCCCGCACCGCGCAGCGCAGCTCAGCGCAGGCAGGCTGTGAGAGAGGAGCAGGCAGCCCCCAGCCTGCTCCTTCTCCTTCTTAGCTCCCGTTCCTTCTCCTGTCCCGCTCCTGCACGCCCACCGCCGGGGCAGTGCCGCCGCGGGGTGGCGAGGGCCGAGCCCGGCGCAGGATGGCCGCGCCGCCGGGCTCCCCGCGGCTCTGGGCGCTGCTGCTGCCGCCGCTCCTCGCCGTCAGCGCCGCGCAGCCGGGGCCCGACGCCTCCCGCGGGACGGGGCTCAGCCTCTACCCGCCCTACTTCAACCTGGCGACGGCCGCCCGCATCTGGGCCACGGCCACCTGCGGGGAGGCGGCGGGCGGCGGCGGCGGGCGGCCGCAGCTCTTCTGCAAGCTGGTGGGGGGCCCGGCCGCCGCCCCGCTGGGACGCGCCATCCAGGTAACCGCGCGGCCGCGACCCCTGCCCCGCGCCGCGCCTCCCCATCCCGCGCCGCATCCCCGGGGTGTGTGTGGGGATACGTGTGTGTGTGCGTGTGTGCGTGTGTGCGCGTGTCTTTTTGGGGGGTCTGACGTGACCCTGCTGCGCGCAGTCTCGTTTCCTCCTGGCTGGGCGTGTGCCACGGGCATAGAAGGGGAGCGTGGACCGGCGGGAGCCCGCGCAGGGAAGCGCCGGGCGGGATGAATGGAAGCGAACAGCGGCGCCTCTGCCCGCGCACCTGCCCTCAGGTGTGCCGGCACCTCCTGGAGCCACACACCCACACACCGCCCCGGCCGCGGGGACCGGCAGCCGCCCCTCCGGCCGCGGTGCCACGGAGCTGCGGCTGCTCCCGGGCGTGTGTGAGCTGCTCGTCCCGTCGGGCACCTGGAAGTGCCTTAGGGAGTGCCCAGGGTGGTGTTTTGTGGCCTCAGCGCGCGGCCCGTGGTCTGCGGTGAGCAGCGAGCTTGGGGGGGATGGATGGGATGGGACTGCTCTAGTAGCCGCTGGCTGGACAGCGGGCAGTTCTCTGCGGGCGGCGGGAAAAGAGTACTGGCTTTAATCAAGTATTTTGTGGTATTTTAGAAGCACTAAATGTGAGGGTTATCGTTTGTGCCTTGCATTGCTTGTGGGAGGAAACCAGAGACTCCCTAGGACTCTGACAGGGAGTATAGGCACAGAGGGCAGCCAGGATTGCACTGTTCTTTCCTAGCATAGCACAAGATTACTACACACGTTTTGTGCCAGTCACAAGAAAGATAACAATAAACTGCAAAACTTCTGAAAAAGGATTATTGGAAATATATTTTTTCCCTTGGAAGAAACATGTATTTACACATTTGTTGGAGGATAAAAAAGGAGTAACAAATGCACCAAACCGTTGTACTGCAATAGATGCTTGGTATCTGATCAGGGCTTTGTTAAAAGAGGGGACTTTCCTGAAGCCTCAGACCTTCCAAAGTTATTTTAATTGCATTCTCTCTTGGTGGGAGGAGAGCCAGAATGAAATTGCGGTTTGAAAGGGATTTTGAAAGCTTAAAGGTCCACTGTCTGACTTCAGGCAATACAGAAAGCATACAAGTAAATTTTTAGTATCTTGGAAGAAGGACTAGTGTTTCAAAGTCTTATGAGGTGTTTGTACGTTTAGTAGTGAAAAAACCCTTAATATGTGGTTTCAGAAGGAGTTGCAATGGATAACAGAGTTGTTCTTCTCAGTTTTTAATGAGAATGGTGCTCAAGAGAGAGTAGAGGACTAAGAACATGCAGCATATCTATTCCTTGCCATGTGCCAGAAGGGAGCGTGCACTATCATGCAACCTGCCATCACAGTTCATTGGGCAGCCGTAGCCAGCAGTGTGCTTTGCTCTGGACTTCCCTCTGCCGTACCACCCTGCCTCACAATGGAATCTTCTTATATCTCTCTCTCTCCTTATATTACCGTATATCTTTGTAGCGCTTTCAGTCATAAAAAAAGCTCAAAGTGCTTTGGAGATGCTTACAGGCTGAGTAGTATACAGTTCTAGTAAAAGGGAAACTGGGACACAGGTGTTACATGCTTAAACTGAGGTTACAAAAAAAGGTTGTGATGATCAGGAAACTGCCTGGTTCTCTGTTTCTAACACACCTCTGAAGTTTAGGCACCCATCCTTCCATACTGAATGTGACAGCCATGTTTAAAGTTGCCTGAAACAACCATGCCACCAGGTGAACAGCAAACCCAGCAATCTCAGCAACTCGCTGTAGCCCACTGCTGCAGATAGCAGCAAATCTCAAACTGACATGCCTTGAAATATCAGAAATCACAGGGTAATAAAAATCAGCCAAAGCAAACATCAGATAAACTTGGCAAGCAAGCGGAATGAAGCTTGCATGTTGCCATTGATGGTTTTTGTAGTTGTTCTCTTTATATGCTAACACTCAACTGGAAATGAGGGTTTGCTGTGTAAAGGAAGAGGGAGGCTAGAAAGGGGGGATTTCTTCTTAAATGTTTGACTTGCAGGTCCTAGGTTAGAGGGCTGTTATGGTTCATGCCCGATTAAAGTTCCCAAAGGACTGCTGATAGCTCAGCCCTGGCACGAGGAAGTGTGTTGTGCCTCTCATTGCGTTTCTGTAAGCACAGATACAGCAGCATCTCTTTCCAGTTATAACAAGGCCCCATTGAGATACATGACATGAATGCTTCTGTGGTTTACCAGTAGTTGTTATGGTTCAAGAAGGGTTGGAAAGTCTTTCAAAAGGCCAGGGAAATCCAGACATGGAAAATGCACAAGGTGTGTATTCTCAAGCCACTTCACCTCACAAGTTCAAAGACGCTGTAAATAAGAGAATTTCTTCTTTCATGGAAAATTGGAGAGAATTGCATTAAACTTTTACAGAACATGAACTTACATAGAAGGATTTAAAATCAGCAGAAGTATTCAAGTGTTGTTTCTTAAGAGTCTGAGGGAAGGTCATGTGGCTTTTACAAAGTGATAGGTGTAATAGCCACTGTGTTGTGCTGGTTCAAGTTCAAGTGATACCACACACTTGAGTCACTCTCTTTTGGACTCTATACAATGCTGGATTGCAGGAATTGCTTTATGAATAGGGAAATTGGAAAAGAGGTGCAGAATGTGATCCTCATTCTGGCAAACAGAGCAGACAGCTCTGTTGCCAGTGCTATCTGAAAATAAGGCAGAGACGAAGAGCAGCCCCAGCATCATTTCCATTGCTCTGCCATTAGTTGTTCTCGTTCAGCTTGTCATTTAGTGATGTGTCTTTCAATGAAGCCTGTAATATTCAGCAAATCCAGAAAGAGCATTTGGAGGTTGTTTAAAGATGATCGGTGGGGTGGCCAGTCCCTTCATGGGCAGCTCAAGCAAGGCTCATAAGGCAGTGCTGGACATACACTGTGGAACGAGGTGGGTTTCCCTTATGTAGCACATTGGCATGTGGGACAATGACTTAATAAGAACAGTGTTGAGTGAAGAAATGCACAACAGTATAAAATATTTCAGCAGCTGATAGATAAGTGGCATGCCTGGTTTTGCCTGCCAGTCTGTCCACAGTGGTGTGCGGGTGTCAGTTAAAGTCTAACTGCATACCTGTCCTGCCCTGCCAGTGGGCACAGAGCTGCTAGGTATCAAATAGTGAACAAATCCTTCATTGTTGTCACTTTCTATAACTTACAGGTGAGACATTTTCATCCCTGTGTGTCCCTGGTCCACACTGGTGTATTTCAGCAAACTCTTTCATGCAGTTCCAGGTCTCTCCTTTGCTCAGAAGAAGCAGGGGAAAGGAGGGTAGCAAGGTCACCAGCAAATGCACACCTGCCTGTCTGATGAACTGCAGCCAAAATCAAACCAAGTTTCAAGGCTCAGTCTACTGGAATGGAGACATGTCCTGTAGCAGACAGGCTGAGTGTGATGTGCCTGAGATACTGCCAGTGAGAAGGAAGGAAGGCTGCTCTGTCCAATAAGTTTTTTTCTTTCATTTTTGTTTTGCTGCCTAGTTGGCAGGGTGGCTGGAATGTAGTTTAAAGAACTGAAACTTCAGCTGTTGCAATGAAATTCTTTGAATTATGTGCCCAAAAAGAAAAAGATGGTATCTTGAGTTCAGATCAAGTGCTCTGGTATACTGAAATCACATAGCTGCATGTAAATTAAACTCCTCTGTTTAGTACTCCCCATTGTTTTCTTCTCATTCAACCTTTCTTTGAGGTTGTTTCCAGATCAGAGCTGGAACTGCTGTAACAGCAACTGCTTCCTGTGTACTTCCAGCCTGATGATTGTGAATGTAATTCAGATCTAAAGACTGTGTCTCAAGCCCATTATAAAGCTATTTAGGGAAGCTTGCCCAGTTGTAACATACATGTCAGAACTCAGGTATGCATTTGTCAGGGAAGATGCTCTGATGTGGTAGTAACTGCAGTTGCCAGTGCATAGATAGATTTCTCAGGGTATGGATTTTTGCAGATAGTGGCATGATGTTTTTTGTCGTCACTGCAGAAGCTGGCAGCGTTGCCTGTAGCTAGCACAGGCTGATGTGTATCTGCTGCAGCAAATCATCTGAATCAGACAGTGTCCTGGCATACTGTAGTTTGTATTAAAGTCAGCCAAACCATCTTCTCTAACAGAGCTGGAGGAGAATCATGTTATAACATGACCCCAGATGCAGTTAACCAACTTGTGTATGTGAGTATTTAGTCCCTTTGAATTGTCAAGAGTTAACGTATTCTTTTTCTTCTGTTTTTGTATTTCAAGTTCTTTTTCTCAGAGTTCGAATTAAGACGCAGGAGATTGAGAATTCTTGTTCGGACTTAGTTGTTTGTTATATCTTATCAGTAATACAGCTGCACGGTATGTGCCTCTTTGTTGGCAGGCTGGAAAATGGCCGTGAGTTTTAATTTTCAAGGTTTTTAAAAGTCTAAACTAACCAATTATGAAATGCTAAGTAATATGTTTTTACTTACAACCCAGTTACTAACTTTGCGTGTTCTGCAGTGCAGAACTTTTGACCAGTGATAGAGCATTCAGATTTGTGAAGAAGAAGGAGAAAGAAGAAGACATAAATCCACACCCCAAATCCTCCATATTGTAACCTATTATTACCTATATCCCCTAAACCTAATTTTCTACATTTCTACATATTTCACCCTGTGATACAACTTTTAATTACACAGCAATAACCTCAGTGTTATCACACAATTTAGGAAGCTTTTCCCAGGGTTTTGGATTGAATACAGTGTACTTCTGAGGATCACTGCCTCTCAGCACTGACAGGCTGAAATTCTCAGAACCCAGGGTTCCAGCATTAACCCGCAGTCAGATTGGCACTGGCAGTGCTGAATCAGAACAGCTAATGGTAGCCATGTCTTCTGGAAACTGCATCATATGCTGGGCTTTCTGGAAGAGGAGGATGAGGATGGAACTACTGCTAGATGCAGATGCTGAAATTATTGCTATTGCTGCAGAAATA
Organism: Corvus hawaiiensis; assembly: GCF_020740725.1. NCBI lineage: Eukaryota > Metazoa > Chordata > Aves > Passeriformes > Corvidae > Corvus > Corvus hawaiiensis. Next base: position 19,329,402 of record NC_063242.1, read on the forward strand.
TTCAATTCAGTGAACATCTCTGTTTCATACTTGAAAGACACAGGATGGTATATTTGTATCGCATGAGACCGATGAAGTATTTTCCAATCTGTTAGTAACTATGGTAGATGTGAAATAAATTCTGTTGAACACCTTAAACTCACCAAGCTTGCAAGACTGCCCCCAGCAAGAATGTGAGAGCCCTTCTGTTATTTCTCTATAAAGTGGACAAGTATGATTGCTCCAGTTACTTTACACTGGTTAGTCTTACAGGAGCGAGGAACCAAACAACGGCAGTTATATAGCAGTCTGTTAATTCTTAAAAGGCAGGAGTGTCCTTCATGCCATGTGGAAACAACAAAAGATTGTCACATTCTTTTGATGGAAATCTGCTAAGTTGATAAGGTAACATTTGCCCCATTCTCTTTATTTTAGGCAGGAGTCCAACATAGTGTCAGCGCCTCACAGACTGATGGATTAAGCAACTGTCCTACTGAAGTAGCCATGGCCATGGCGGGTGTACTGCTATTCAATGAAAATGTTATTTTTCTACAAAGATCTGTGCCTGGCACAGTTTAGCATTTTCATTGATTATCTCCACCTAATGATTGGAATAAGAAGTGAATGGGACACTAAAAAGATCCCTTAATAACTAATTTCAGCAGTTCAGCACTAATCTTAGTAGACTGTAAAATGCATTTTCTTGGAGATAAAAATAGTTTGTGGGGCAAGCCAAGATATGAAATCAAAAGACAATTAAATTTCCTGAAGTGAATTCATCATTATTGTACAAAGAGCTTAAGAGACTCTCAAAGGGCATCTCTGGATTGTGGCTTTAGTTGTGGACTGGAAATTGGGCAGTAACTTCTGGAAATGAAGATACAATGGGATTCTTTAAAGGGGAGCTTGAAGGGAGTGGTCTGTAGGATCTGTTGCATTTTCCACAAGTACATATTGTTTAGAAAACTCTGATTCAGAATGTATTATAATGGCATGAAACAAAATGAAAACAGTGTTATAAAATTCTAATACCAAGCTTATAGCCAAGTAGCAGAGCTTTTTTTAAAATGGTTTTATTTATACCAGGCTATGTGGATATGTGGCTATTTCACGACGTTTTAGAAGAATTGAGGATAATTTGTTTGTTGTTCCTAATCCAGTTCTAAGAATCGTTGTTTCACTAATTCTCTGCAGATTTCCTGCAGACACCACTGTAGATGTAATATAGGTAATTTCACCAAAGTGTGAATAAGTTCATAAAGATTTACTGTAGTTCCTTCATTGAGATTTCTGAAGTTTTTGTTTGTTACATAAAAGTTAGTGTGTAAAAGTGTGTAATTTAATTGCATGGGGAATAATTCATACATTAAAAATTGTTCTATGTAAAGGAACAAAATTAACCCCCATTTTTAGTCAACACTCTAGTTCAGAATCTCAATTAACAACCACATGTGTCATCAGTGCATAAGATTTTGTGTGATACCGTGTTTTTAATTTACTGTGTTTCAGGGCCAGTTCTGTGATTACTGCAATGCTGCTGATCCCAGCAAAGCTCACCCGATAACCAATGCCATTGATGGCACGGAGCGCTGGTGGCAAAGTCCCCCTCTTTCCATGGGCTTGAAGTATAATGAAGTCAATGTCACCTTAGATTTGGGGCAGGTAAGTGCCTGAGATGTGGGGTGAGGTGTGGACATTTGCATTTATACATATGCTTTGCATTTGGGAGGGGCTTTTGAGCTGATGATTTTAACTTCTAACATCACTGCTTTTTTGTCTGGTTTATGTCTTGTATTTTTATACCAAGATGGCTATATTAAAGTGATTACTTTCCTTTAGGAATTTTGATTATGGCGGTTTTTGGCATCAGACAGATACAGTGATGGTGTACTTTCTTGCACAGGTGCTGTAACTCATTAACCTGAGGTTACAAGGGGAGACCCCTTAGTTTAAACTCGGGCTCTAGATTCCATTTCATGTTCTCCTTTTCCATGAAGGCAGAGAGAGAGGCTTCATGATTGCTGTGCTTGCAGACATTTTGAGAATAATGTTTGGAGTCTGTTTTTGCCTCAGGGGTCCTTCTGGTTTCTCTGTCATCCAGCAAGATCTTCAAGATAAACAGAAAAATACTGATAAAGTGATCTGAAAGGGAAAGAGACAGCAAAACCAGTGTAATGTGAATTAGTAATGAGACAGTAACACAAACACCCATATTTCCCCTGCAAGTGATAGGCAAGTAGCTAAGAGTAAAGCCTCTGTATCTGTTTCTTAAGTCACAGGGATGGATTCTCAGCTGCCATAGTTGGGTGCTGATCCAGTGAAGTTAGTTACACTGTGCAAGTTCACACCTCATGAAAACATGTGTTTATAAATGTTGGGGAAGATGAAACAGGAAAGCCTTATAAATATGATTGCCTGACAAAAGATTTTGAGAATATGAAAACTATAAGCGACATCGAAATGAAAGCCACCTTTTGAGATACCAAGTCTTAGTTACTGAACAACTGGAAAACAATGGTATGGCCGACTGAAGGTAATCCTCTCTTGATGGAACAATATCCTCTGCTTGCAGGCAGGTCCAAGGGTCAGAGCAGACCCTACTAGCTCAGCAGAAGGGGTCCAAAGAGTAGTTTTTAGAAGTTAAGATGTAACACTCTATGGTAATATAAGAACTCTTATAGGCGGTATGTAAATGCTATAGGATTTGTATCTTGTATTAGATTGGTTAGTGACAATTAGAATATTCAGTACAGAAGATGATTTATTGTATTGTAACCAGGACTTCAGACACTCTTACTCCACTCTTACTCACACTCTTACTACACTCTCTCTCACTTCTTCACTCTCATTCTTCTCTCTCTCTCTCTCTCTCTCTTTACTTACCCGCTTACTCTCTTGCTCTCCTGGGCCTGCTCAGAGCTGCCAGCTGCAGCTCTAAGCAGTGCCCCTGTACCCCCGCCCTTTGCAATAAACCGCATGTTCCAACATCTGACTTCAGAGATCTCTCGTCACCGTCCGTCTACGCCCGGTCCAAACTGAACCCCAGATCTCCCACATATAAATATATGTGTGGGCCTGCAAAATATATGTATACATGTGCATATATATTTTGGACCGCGGTAACTGTTTATTGACTGATTATTTTTGAGCAGACCTTCAATTTAGTTGACAGCAAGGTAGGGGATAACTAAGAAAGTATTTCTCTGTGAGACTTACCTGCCATTTTGTCGGGGATTCTGGTGCAACTTATTTTACATCTTGTCTTACATGGGGTTTTAATAGTCTTGCTCCTCTCATGGCTGGAATGGTTCTCATTTTGAGGATATCCTCAGTCAGTGTTCCTGAATCCAGTAGAGCTGCAGTGCAGAAAGGCCATGCTAAACTTCTTTTCCGACTGTGTACTTGTTAGCTTCTTTGGAGGACCTACTGACAGACCCTTTTTGTGTGCTGAGTAAGCTTCTGAGAAACCTCCTTCCTTGAGAGGAGGGATATGATCTGCGTGCCCTCTTCTCATGGGACTCCTTGGAGATCAGCTGCTATGTGCTAAGATTTCTGTAGTTATTAAAGAATTTCTTAGAGGGATGTTGCGCGTTTCTCATTACTCTGGTACTACCTGGAAAGGTGACTCTGAATCCCCTTTCTTGGAAATGAAGGAAATCCAAGACAAAGGTGAAAATGACTCCATATCCTGTGATCGGGAATGAATAATTTTAGCTGGTGGATGGATGAGGGTTTGGTAGGATTCATGTGATTTTTTTTTTTCCAACTTCACAGGCATTATTTTGTATCTGCATTCATCCAGTTAAACCTTAACCTCAGGATTTGTTCGAACTTGAGATTCACTTTTGACATTTTGCCTGGTATTTTTACCCCCAAATTCATACAGTAGCACAGAATACTACTAATGAAGAAGAACATTAAGTACTGTGACAGAGTAGGTCTACTCAGGTGAACAGGTAAGCACTGAGACCCCAGTTCACCTTTACCTTATTTTAAAGTCCTAAATATTAAGAGCTTGGTGTGTATTAGTCATGCAGACTTTCTTAGTAATTGTCAGACAATTTTTCAGAGTGCAGTTCCTGTCAAGTCCCGTCCGTCAAGTGATCTGAGATGAAGGTTTTGGGTTTTAAGGAAAAAAAATCTTAAAGTTAGATTCGTGTCTAAATACTTTATTGAACCACATACCATAATGTTAAAAAAATAACAGGGATGTAGTTTTCCTCACTAATTATTTGTCCTTTTTCATTATTTTGGTTTTTTTTTTAATACAAGGCTCTTTTTCTGCCAACAAAATATGGAAAAGCAGAACGTGACAAAGAGTAAGGTACATATGTGTGCAGGAAAGCCATGACTGAGTGTAAGCTGATCATCAAGTATTCACAATTAGAGGAAGCAGGACATAGTGCAAAGTCAAAAGCTTTTAATTTTCTGCATTCCTGCCATTATATCTTTATGATTGAGAGCAGAGTCCCAGTGGAGCCTCTTACCGTGGTCTCACGACAGTATTTAATTGAATAGTTGCACCACAATGGAAATTTTAGTGCTCACTACAACAGAGTTGGAACAGAACACCCACCTGGTGCTGCTTCTGTTTCACAAGGGCTAGGGTGATTTTGAAAGTCAAAATGCCTTTAGGCTGTTAAATCTGTTTGCAAGAAGAATGCTCATTTTGCTGTATTTAGTAATATGAGAAAAAGCAAAAACCTTAAAGCAAAAGCCCTGCTTTACTTCCCTTTCTGACTTTCTGTACTATAGTTACATTTCTAATCAATCACAGTCGTTCTGAATAACAATTACAATGTTGATCCCTGAGGCAGTCTCTCCATTCTGTTAACATACCTGCTTACACTGTGGCTGTTCCTGACTTGTTTGAAATATTTGGATCAAGTGAAATCTCGATTATTTCTCTAATTGGTTATGTTTTTTTCCCAATGTAGTTTTCAACATATTTTAAACTTCAGAATCCAGAATGTCTGACTGAATTTCACTGCCCTTCCCCTGACTCTTTGGATTGCCTAATTTCAGCAGGTGTGTCCTCATCTTTGGCTTGCTTATTGCTCAGCAGATATTACAGTAGTACTCCCCCAGGTATTTTTCTGAACTCTCTCTTCAGAAGAAATGAAAGTTCAGGATAGCAGGGTAGCGCATGATGAAAAAGAAATGTCCAACTACAAAAAGTAGTTCAAAGAAGTATAGCCCATATATTTTATTGTGGCTTTCAGTTATATATAATTTTTTTTTCACTGTGCTTTTTAATATAGTGCTGAAAGACTCAGATTCAGTGAAGTCTTGTGCACTAATATGTTGGATAGTTTTATTGTAGCAATATTATTAGTCACTGTTGTAAATTAAAGGTACACACAGTGGAATGCCATGTCCAAATTAGTACTTTTATTATGGAGGGAGGGCAACTCAACCATAAATTTAAGATAAGTGGTGTGGCCTGTGGAGGAATTCATGCTTTTATGCTTTCTACCAGTTAAAGCGTATAAACATTTTGTAAATAGCCTTACAGTTTGGCAAATCTTCTGAGTTGCTTTGATATGGTAGAGGTCTAATTTTTACATTTGGTAGCAATCCTTTGATTTACAAACAATATTTGTTGTTCAGAATATTATTCAGCTTTGGCTAATTGTTGGGAACTAAAAACAATTGTTCTTAACTTACAAAAGACTGACATGGTAACTTCAAATGTTTCTGAAGTTACAGTTAATTTAAGTGTCATTCTGTAAAATATAAAGTGTCCTGTGCTCACTTCTTCTGTAGGGAGAAACTCTCAAGGTGGTGGGAGATTTGTCACAAGCTGCATTGAAATGGGCTCCCAAAAATAGTCATTGCACTCATGGTGCTTGGCTTTTGAAGACTTTGTGTTATCACTGACCCTGAAATGAGACCCAGCTCTAGCCTGAAGTTGCATAACCTCTATAATAACACTGGGAAGTCCTACAGATTAGGGCATGAGAACCACTGCACAAGGCTTCTGCAGTGCTACAGAGCTGTACCTGCAGTGAGACAAAGCCTTTTCTCTGGAACCCCTGCACAGCTCTGCATCAACAGCAGCACTGAGCCCATCTCTGCTGTTTTGGTTCACACTGGGGAGAAAAGGGCCTTCTAAGTTTGGGGACGGTGCAATATTGTCCCTACAGTAAACAAAAATGGGGATGCTAACAGCACAGAGGTGTTCCTTCTTATTAGAGAACTCTGGTTCTGAGTATTTCAGTTGGTGCAGGAAGCTGATTTGGGATCATGTCACAGAACAGTATGCTTTGAAGTTAGTTGTGAGTTTTGGCTCATACCACAAGAAGGTGCATCTAGTTGTGAACTCTAGAGTTACACAACTTCAGCTGATGAAGTAGCACCTGTCTGATGGAATCTTCTAAAAGTTGTATCAGGTAATATGTGTTCCATTTATTCCTCAGTCACACTACAAGCAACTCATTCAGAGTTGAGCTACCAGTCTTAATAAAGAAAATACCTTAAAATATGTTCTTTCTTGCTCATGTTTTCTTTTAAGTTGTAGTCAACATGTTGTGTTTTCTTAAAGATTTAATTAAAGACCTTTTCAATGGCTCAGCATTTTTCCCTCATGTTTGCACTAGTAGATGCATGTCATTGGTTTTAAAATGCATTTTTGATACTAATTTGATATTATTCTGAAAATATACAGGAACAAAACCTCACAAATCTTTTCTCCTTTGCTTTCCTGACTCCATCTTCCTCTGGCTCTTCCTTTAGGAAGGTCTTGGTTCCCGCTCATTGATCTCACTTCCCTCCCTCCATGTCTGTACTTCTGCTTTCCCCATTTTCCTTTCCATACTCATTCCTACATGTTACTTTAATTTTGTGATATGTTGTTCTAAATACCTCACTTTCAACCCAATGTGGTAAGAGCAGAACCTCTGATGGTTGCCTCCAATCCTTTGCACTTCCCTGGGGTTCCTTCCAGTGCTGATAGTCTACTGTGTTCCTTTTACTTTGGACTGCAGCCCTCATAAGGGGACATTTATCTTCTGGGCAACTGAGGGCTGAATCATACAAATCCTTTTCCATATTAATAGCTTCAGTGTTCTGTGAAGAAATAGGCCATATGTAAGAAATCGTTATGAGCATTGAGTTGGTTTTTGTCCAAATCCTAATGGAAAAGTGGCTGCAAGAAATTTCAGGAAAATAACCGAGAGTCATTGATGTATTTGCCTGCAGCCTTGGCAAGAAGACCAAGGACTGGTTGAATGTGGAGAATGGACTACCTTTTCATTTCTGGAAGTAGTTCTCCCTTCCAGAGTACTTCCCGTGAAATGTATGGAGAGAGCTTCTCTATTCTGGTCCTGCCATCAGCTGGGATAGAGAAAAGATCTCCAGATGTGTCTGTGAAGCCTATTCACAGGCACTGACTTACCTAACTGAACACACTCTTCAGCATCAGTGGCTGGTTAAAGGAAAGTGTGATGTGAATAGAACATGGACAGTGATAACTGAAAAATGTTGAAAATCCTGTGCTTATTCCTGGCTGCTACTCCCCAGACTGGAAGCTGGCACACAAGGAATGACTTCAGCATGCTGTGCAGTGAGAGCCTTTGCAGTCACTGTCACTGTTTATGCAGTGTAGGCCTTGCTGTGTATATGTGTACTCAGTTAAGCTGGATGGAGCACACTCAAGAGGTCTGAGGCCTCTCAGGTACTACCCACAGGATTTTCTCTTCACCTCTGCTACACCTATTTTTCCACATACCCAGAAGAGTAGCTGGCAGCTCCAGAAATGCTGGGTCGGCTCACTCTGGTTGGCATTTTTTTGTATTACAATTTATGTTACAAAATACATTGCTGGGAATTGATGAATACTGACTGGCAGGATTTTTTTATACAGTACCTGGATCTGCAAGGGTGCCTCAAGTCCTACTGAGATGTTTGAATAAAAGGACCGCTTCCCTCTTTGCAAAATCAAGAAATCAAAGCCTTTATTTTGACCAGAGTACATGGGATTTTTATTTCATTTGAATAGGGATGTTTTTGTGGCTCTCTGAGAGGAGACAGTGTTCAAGATCTTAAGGCTTCATTACACCAAAAAAAAAAATTGGTTTAAAAACCAGTGGGCATGCACACGCCAATCCTATGCAGTGAGTGGCACTAAGGTGTGTTCTGGAGCCGGTGCTATGCACAGTTCACACTTCCTGGAATCCCTCTCCTGCATCAGTTCCCCCTGTGAGAAGTTTAGTTTGTGTACTGAATCATATCAGATTTCTGTCTCTTCTGAGCAATCCGCAACACCAACCACGTTATTCAAGACAATGAAAGAAACGTACAAGAACAACCATACCATGCTGAGGGAAGTTTTGGTGGTGCAGCTGTATCTGTTAGTAACAGTCTGAGGAAATTTCATCCTGCTGAAACAGATTCAGATTACATGAAGAAAGATTGCTGTGGTATCTTTTTGAGCGCATCTGGAGATCTGTAGAATGTCTCAGATAGATGGTCTACCTGGATTTAGTTGGGTTCTTGTTACTGCCACATTCCAGGACTTTTTATTCTTCATGAGCCAAAAAGGAAGAACAGTCTTTTCCTACAGAAGCAGCACACAACATACTGATTGTTTAGAACATAGTGTGTTTTTCTTCTGTGCTAGTTTATGTCCAGCACTCATCTAACAAGTCATTTCAGTGTTTTAGTATTCTGGTTTTAGTTTATGGTTTCAGGAACAGAGGAAAATGTGCTATGCCTTTATATACGCATATCTAACTTTTATCCATTTTTTAATGCTTTCTAGGATTCAACCAAATATTGGAAATTTCTCTGTGTAAAGAGTTGTTTAAACTTTTAGGGAGAAAATAGAGAAAACATTTTAAACTAATATTCTAGTGTTCTCCTGAGAATGGGATGGGTTATGGTGTTTTCTTTCTGTTGGTTTAAAATAAATGTGTGCATGTTGTTAGAGATCATGAATATTGTATCATTAACAATAATGGTACAGTGTAACTCCCAATCAATTGAAATGACCTCTTTTAATATCATCTTAAGTTCGCCTGAAAGAGCTTTTATAGAAATGTCTCTCTTTATAATGTAATACTGTTAATTTATAACACTGAATTTTAATTGTCATTCTCAGATGAGGAGGGCATTTTTCTCATTCTACTGAATGATTTTTAAAAACCTTTTCTGGGTGTTTGTGAATCTATTAGGCCATTGGCTGCAAAAACATTTCAAATCTGAACAAACCTGAGTGAAGAGGAAATAGTCCGATTAATGTGGAACTGGTTAAATTCCAGCTGTTGACAATCCATCAGGTTTGACCTACATGGCTGGATTACAGCAGAATATTGTTGGCAATTGAATGACAGACATAGATTGGCAGGGAATCTGAATCATTTATTCAAAGGAGTGAGCTGGTTTTATACACTTTTCTGAGGCACAGCATTTCCTTACATGGTGTGACCTATCCTGTGTTGCCACATCAGCAACACACTTCCTCGATGTCCTTCTATGGGGTGAACTCACTGTTCACTGGTCTGTCAGCTCCCGGCAGGCTCCTCTCTGTAGGGGTCTGCCCTGTGTCACCTCCTCTCCCCAGGGTCCGGAGGAGACAAGCTTCTCTGTGCTGCCATGTGCTCCTTTGTGCCGCCATGTGCCTCTGCAGGCAGGGTTTACAGCTCACAACCCAATTCTCTCTTACAATTCCCCGTAATTCCCCCTTTTCTGTTTTATACAAATAAGAATTATGGCAGTGATTGAACAGATAGAACTTTGAGAAACAATGTAAAGTTGTCTAAAACTTTTACCATCACTCAGAGTCTGCAACTGCTGGAAGGTCCTGTTTCATAGTGAAGACTTAGAAATCTTTCCCAGGCAAGACTTTCAAGTTTACTTTGAAAGAGGGTCCAGCTTTTGTAAAATCAAATTAGCAAGTCAAAATGACTTGATTACACTTTTAGGGCAGAAACACTTGGGTTTGATGGTATAATTCCCTAGTCAGCCAGGGCTAGGGCTTGGCCAGAGCCTCAAGCTGTGACTGAGGTTTCCCTAAAATACGTATAAAATTGTTTAAAAGCTTTATTAATATCTTGCGATCGTTTTGAATGCAATTGAAAAATTAAGAACATATAAGCTTCTTTACAGTCTTTCGCCAGGGGCACACCCCATCTGTGCATTCCCCGTTTTCTGTTCTAACAATATGTAACATGAACATTTTTTAACTTACCAAGTTTAAGAAAATGTGAAACATAACATGCAGTTTTCTTACTATGAACAGTGAAATAATACATCAAATACAACAACAAGTGCGCACCAAGTAAAAATAAGCAAGTTAATATCATTAACTGCTTAAATACTTCATTGTTTCTCAGAATGTATATAAATCTAGGCCTTGGAAAATTACAATTATATTAACATGAACTCTCTAAGAGGTTTTAAAAGCTAAAAAACTTAATTCTTGCTTAAAGAAATAGTTTACAAATTGTAATTATTATCTATCACAAAAAGCACTCAGAACAATGCAGGGTATTACAAGGTGGTGTGGTAAAAAAGCAGTCTTGGAGATAGAGTCTAGGATTGTGGTAACATTTTGAATAACAAAAACAGAGTTCCATGGACCAGCTGCAGGAACGACATGCGTAGTCTGCAGCCATTCCTGCACAAGCTGGTGCAAATGCTGTATGCTGCAGCTCCCATAGCCCGAGGAAGGGGCAGGAGAGGGGAGCCCAGCTGTAGCGGCTCGAGTCCAGCCGGCCGTGTGGGTCTCCCCGGCCATGCGTGTCTGGCGGCCGCACAGGTCAGGCGGCCAGCAGAGGTCTGCCGGCCTGTCTCTTCACCTCTCACATGCAGAGAGCCGCCCGTGGGCCCTGCCATGCGCCAAGCAGAGCCACGACCCCGCCAGCCTCCAGCGCCGCTGATCCTGCTTGTCCGTGGCATGGGGGCGGCCACCAGGCGCGGCCATGGCACAGCTTTGCCATGCACTCGCTGCTATGTGCTTGCCAGCACGGCACGGCTTTGCCATGCGCTCGCCGCGATGCGCTCGCCGCCACGGCACAGCTTTGCCATGTGCTTGCCGGCGCGGATGCTTGCCAGCGCCGCGCCCTCGCGGTGCCACACGCTCTCCCCTCACCACGGCTGCCACTGCCACTGCACTCCCTCAGAAGGCAAACGGAGAGGGAACACGCTCCCCCCTGGCTCCAGCCATTCGCCGCAACCCAGCTCCAGCTGATGCCACACGGCATGGGGCGGCATGTGCTTTTCTATGGTACCATCTGGCTTCCCTCCAGGGTCAAACAGGACGAGGGGACATCTTCTGGTCCTCTTCCCGCTGCCCCGACAGACTTACGGTCGCTTGCTGGCAGCGCAGAAGGGCTCAGCACAGCTGCTGCGGTGGCACAAGCATCTTTCTTTGTCCGGTCTCTGGGTGCCACCTGCGCTGTGACTGCTTTGCACACTGTCCTCCACGGACACAAAAGCTCCATCAGTGCAGCGTTGCGTAACTCGGTTCCATAATGCGTCTAAAGCATCCTGTGTCCGAGGATCAAAAATATTGGTACTATCTAAAGTTGAATCACAGTCTTTTGCCCAGAACAAGAGTCTGTTCAAATCTGTAGACTCAACTTTCCTGCCGCATTTCTTTAAAATCCATTTTGATGTCTCTGGGACGTTGTGTTCCTGGAATACTCCATCCCCTACATCCCCCATGGCTCACCTACAATTTGTAGGGATTATTTGCTGGCCAGCGTTCCTGCTTCTTGCAGCAGCACTTCAAGTCCCACAGGGCTTACCAACAGACACACAGGTAGGTGTATAATAAATTCCTCACACGGGGCACCGTTTGTCGGCAATTGAATGACGGACACAGACCGGCAGGGAATCTGAATCTTTTATTCAAAGGAGTGAGTTGGTTTTATACACTTTTCTGAGGCACAGTATTTCCTTACATGGCGTGACCTATGCCATGTTGCCACATCAGCAACACACTTCCTCAATGTCCTTCTATGGGATGATCACTCGCTGTTCACTCGTCTGTCAGCTCCCGGCAGGCTCCTCTCTGTAGGGGTCTGCCCTGTGTCACCTCCTCCCCCCAGGGTCTGGTCGAGACAAACCTCTTTGTGCCGCCATGTGCCTCTGCTGGCTGGTTTTATAACTCACAACCTAATTCTCTCTTACAACTCCCCATAGGGTATGATGTTCGACACTTACTCTTTCAAGCATTTCACTCCTCTTTCAAGCATGCATTTCCAGAGTGCATTGTTTCCGTTACTGGAAACAAAATGCTGTTTCCACTTTTAAATTCAGTTCTTTATTCATACAAGAAAATGCTCAAGAGTTTTGATTAAGACGTATTTCTGGGATTTTTTGTGAAATTTTTTTACCATTATATAATTGTATCAAAATGCTTACTTACAGTTTTAACATTCCTTTTGAGAGATGGTTGGATTTTTAATGAAACAAATTTGGCTTAAAACCAACCAAATAAACATTTTTTCAAAAATTAGGGCACTTCCTTTTTTTTCTCAAAACTGAGTGGCTGAAGGAAAACATTGCTTTGAGTTTAGTCTGCCTTTTTTTCAGGGTAAGTTTTAGGTCAGGATCAAGATTTAAAGAAGTGAAATGCCAGCTTAGAATATGTGATTAAAATTGGCTTTAGTGGTTGCTTTTCTAGGTCTTATTTCAGCAAGGTTACTCTTTTACCTTCAGCTAGGATTTATTTGCTAAACCAAGGGTTGTTTTTCTTCTGTAGTTGTCTCATCAGATCTGGAGAGTGACCACTCATCAACTTGGTCAGTATTTAATCTTAGTCGAAGTTTGGATGTTCAAGTACCATTTTGCATCCTTGATCCAGGTCAAGATCAAATCATAGGCACTCATGCAAAGTCAGAAGCAGGAGATGATAGGCTTGGTGACTCTGTTTTGGTGATATGCTGTCATTAATTAACACTAATTTAATTGTTATCAGATCTGTCCCTTTTGCCTTTCTGAATGTGCCAGTATAAACCTGAGCAGTATTTCAAACCGTGAGATGTAAGGAGAGCATCACGTGAATTGAAACTTTTCATATGTAACAGTACTGTGAAGTTGCCATACTTTTTTTTTCCCTTCCATTTTTTTGATCTGCATGGAAATATGCTAGGAGTGGTGCTGAGTGGCAGTTCTTTAAGCATTAGCAGACTTGCAGAGTTCCTGATATAATACACATTTTTGAAGAGTAGGTATAAGGTCGTTGTAATCATTCCACAATGTGACTACAAGCAGTGGAAAAGGCAGGACACTGTCTCTATGCTTCCTTAATTTCTTCTTGAGCTTTCTAAACCACTTGTCTTGGTTAAATCTGTATCAGTCAACACAGAGTGTTATCTGCACTTGCTAACGTGCATGTCAAGATGGGACTCCCAAAGATCTTAAGACACAGGGGAAGAAAGACCGCTAATGTTGCCTGCCAGTGCAAACCTGGTTTGAACAGGTAAATGCCCCTTGAGAGATTCAGCTGACCAAAAGCAAGAAAATGAAGCACTTTTTTTTTTTTAAGGAGTTTGAGAACTATTATGCTTTCCTAGAGGATACCAGTCTTTGCACTGAGTGGCCATACCAGATGACATGTAATGTCTGTATGGCCAATAGCTCTATTCTGAAACCTGACTGTGAAGTAGCAGAAGTTACTCAGGCAAAGAGTATCAGAAACTCAGAAAGAGCAGATCTTGCCATTGTCCTCAAAGTATTCACCTATTTCTGACAATGGCTAAAATCAGTAATTTGAGGGCATTACTCCACCTACGCAGTCATTGAGCACAGTTTTGGGTTCTGCCATGGTTCATGCCATTTGCATCTGTCAACAGAATGGCTGCCACTTACTGTGCTTGGTATTGTTGCCAAGTAAGTAGTTTTTCCTGTGGAGATAATGTCTGGTTGTTGAGGTACCTAATTCAGTATCTCAGGAGGTGAAGCTGATGCTTGTCAGGCTGTGTTAAATAGCAGGGTAAGTTTCAACACTGATGGAAGAGTTGGGTTATTTTTCCTCCTGGTTCTCTCTGCACTGACCTAAGTTAGCAACATTCAGCAAAGTAAAGTTTCTGAAATAGGTTGCAAGGTACAATACCTGCTGCAGTGATGCCTTGGTGTGTGTAGAACAGGGGCTTGCCCTGGAGAGCAGTTGTACATACTGCATTAAATGAACGCACAACAAAAAAGTTTCATTTTGTTTTCTTCTGAGATGTGAGGTATTGTCATGAGACTTCATGACTTACTCCATGAAGTCCCTGAATTCCTCCCATTTCTCCATGAGAAGGTTTTACTTTCTACTGTGAATACAGTATGCAGATATTCAGAAGCTGATGTCTGAAATAGATGTGTGAGGATGGAGGCTGCATGTATCCATGGGATTGTCATGTGCAGTGCTGGTTAGGAACAAATATTTCCAGGGATCTGCTTCACTGCACTGTTCACCATTTGCATCTGCCTCTTGGTGGTCCCAGTTGGTGTGACAGCTATTGAATTGTTCTAGCTGACAACTGAATGGGTCAGGCATACCAAAAGATGCTGTTCCCAGTTCATGGTTGAGAGCTTGTAAGCACTTGTAGTTTGGAGTCTTATAAACTTTGCAAAGTATTAGCTTCAGGGTTATGACATTTGTGAGGTATGAGCAAAGATAAACTGTTCAGGTGTATTTGATGTGGGGGCTCTGGCAGCAGTTACTTGACAAAATGCTGACTGCAACTCCTTGTCTCCCCCATCAAAGTGAGAATCTCCTGCCAGCAGATGATTCTCAGTTGAGGCTGTTGAATGGGAAATTCCAGTGCAGCTTCATTTGAATATTAAGTGTACCTCAATATTGGTTCACTTTTATTGACGGCTCCCATCCATGTCGTGGTTGTTTACATTTAAAATGACCTTTAAAATCAATCCATGTTTAGCTTTTTGTGTAAAGGTAATTTTTATTGATGTTCTGGTTTTTATGACATGGACTATCCCAAGAGGCTTACAGTAAGACTTCCTGTCTTGTAAGATCCATTTTTTCTCTAGTGTTTGGGAGCTCTCTGTGTGATACACAATGAGCACCTAAAGAAGCCAGATTAAACTCTTAATGTCTTAATGTTCTTGAACACGTTGCCAGGTGAAGTAGCCAGCTGAGAATGTGGCCTCTTATCTTCGTGGGAAAGAAACTGCTGAGAATAACCTTCTCCTTGTACACTAAAGAAAAAGTGTTTATTTGCATTATTTTTATTATTGCCATGCTTTTATAGAGTTCAAATAAAGCTCCTGACAAGATCTGTGTATATTCTGTTACCAGCTCTTCCATGTTGCCTATATCCTTATCAAGTTTGCAAATTCTCCTCGTCCAGATCTCTGGGTCTTGGAAAGATCAGTGGACTTTGGAACAACTTACACTCCCTGGCAATATTTTGCTTGTAAGTATCAATCCTTGTGTCATTGCTCTTTTGTGGACAGGTTTCTTTAATCATTTCCTCAGTAGCAGCAAAATCAAACCATGGTGTTTGCTGAAGATTTCACCTGCAGAGAAGACAGTGAGCGTTAAATACATTTCTCCTTTCTTTTTTAGCAACAATAAATTAGTGGTAAGAGTGTATGAGTATGATACCTTGAAAACATAATTCAGCATGTGAATATTTTTCTCTCTCTTGGGAATTTTTGAGTTGTTTTGTCTGACTTGTTTTTTGGGTATGTCAGAACTTCAGTGTCCTTCATCCCATAGGACCCTGGAGTTTCTTGCAAAAATCAGTGAAATACAAATGCAAAATCCTGGAGTACCTATATAGCTTTTCTTTGTGATAATATGAGAAATATTGTGCCATGTCTTGTCAGGAATTGATTAGGAAGAGAGATTATTGTTTTGAGGTATGTTGGTTTTTCTGTGCTGAGTGACACAATCACAGTTACTACTCTATTATGGGGACAATTTACCTGAAAGCACAGGGGATACTTCTCTGTTAATTTAAATTAGAACAATAGGTCTTATTTTCACACATAAAATGAATTTTATTCTTGCTTGGCTAGACTCAAAAGCAGATTGCTTGGAGCGCTTTGGAAAGGAAGCAAATCTTCCTGTGAGGAGGGACAGCGATGTCCTGTGCACCACAGAGTATTCTCGCATTCTGCCTCTTGAAAATGGAGAGGTAAGTGCTTTTAGGAAAGCAATGTGTGATGCTGGAGGCAAACAAACAGCATTGGTTTCAGAAGTTTGTTGGAAGTAATTTTTTATCTATGACTGCTTAAGTCTCTATCAGTAAGTCCATAATCTAAACCTAAGCGATATTTTGGGAGGGTGACCTGACTCCTCCTAATTTTCATCATTCCCTATGGGGGTAGGGGCTACTCAGAGCAGCCTGTGTTTATAGTTATCATAATTTATGTACCTCACTGTAGCCATGTGCATTCGAAGGTGTTGACTGCATTTTCTGAATACTTCCAATTTGCATGGCAAAACTTGGTGCATCAGAATTGCTCATGTGAGTAAAGGCTGTAGAAACAGATATTTACCATTCAAGAATAAGTAGCTGTTAAAAAAAAAAAAATCTCTCTCTATATAAGAAAGCTACATGTTTATAATATAATACAAGTATTTGGAAAACATTGCTTTGATTTTAGCCATTGTTCCTTTCTAGGCAGAGCTGTGGCTTGTATTACTTGAATGAATGTTAAACTCCTGGATGTGCTGATGGCTCCTCCTGGCATTCTGCTTTTATGCCTGATGTGGTTAGAATTCAGATCTGAACTCCTCAAGAGTTATTCAGAGTTTTGAGCAGATGGATCTGTGGTTTCATATTAAAATAGAACTTATTTGTTAATGTGTCTGTAAAATTTTCCTAATCAGATATTGTCAAGAATAATTTCCACAGAATAACACTGCTGGTGCCATTCCCTGTTACATGCTTTATGACTTTTCCTGAAGGAATTGTGCTGCAGTTGGAACAGTCATCATAGCCTTGTTACGTGCTTCAGAGTATAGGAGCCATTTGAAAGTAGAAATCTGTTATCTGAATGGTTATAAACAAAGTCTTTTACTGAGCCCTGTACATACAAACTAGGTTGTTTATTCAGTAGAGATTCATGATTGCTAAGCTGCTGGCAGCTGTTTCTTTAAAAAATAAAAAAGTATTGGATCCCTTGTTTTGGAAGTCAGACAAACCTGCTTTCATGTGAGGGGATTTTCTAAAGCAACACTGTGTACTTTCTTCCAGAAGACCATTAAAATGCTCGCAGGCACTGGACCTGGTAACAATAATATTTTCCAGGAATGTTTATGCCTTGACCCAAAAATAAATGTGCCTTGGGAAAGAGCCAAAATCTGATGTTTTTAATCAGGCTAAACTTCCATTGACACTGTCAACTGTTCAAATAACTACTTGTAACTATTCCTATTGTTTTTTCCTATTAAAATGTAGTTTTTGCATGCTATACCTACTGTTTTCAAAACAGATAGAGGCTTTTTTTTCCAATGTGCTATATGGATAATGAGAATACAGGAGGCTCGAAGACTAACAACACTATTTTTCCCAATATCCTGACTTCAGTATGAAATGCCTAGTTGTTACTGCAAATATGTTCAGAAACAATAGTAAGTTTTTGGATTCTTTTATTAATTCTGCTCTATGCTGCTATTGGCACTTGCAGTTGATATATTTTAACAAGAGCGTGCTTACTTCTTTGTTAGATTGTCGTATCTTTGGTAAATGGCCGTCCAGGAGCAAGAAACTTCACTTATTCCCCTGGTCTTCAGCAATTCACAAAAGCAACAAACATCCGTCTCCGTTTTCTCAGAACTAATACTCTTCTTGGACACTTGATATCCAAAGCTCAACGGGATCCCACTGTAACTCGTAGAGTAAGTACTCTTGTCACTGTATGTACTCAACAATCATACCCAGCATGTTAGGCACCAAAAAATGGTCTGAATGTTTTAAGCTTGCAATATCCTGACAATGAAATTTGCAGTGACCCTATTTTTCTCCAGGTTTGTTTGAGACATGAAGGTAACTGGGCCATTATGGATTTATGGAGGGGCAGTAATGATTAATGATTTTGTAACAGACCATTTTCATTCCCTGCTTTCTAATATGGAAGGAAGTGGAGTGCATCATGGGAGCTATAAAGAGCCAAAGCAAAATTATTCTGAACTGTCTTTTTGCAGAACTGAGGAACTAAATCTCTTCATCTTTTTTTGGCACTACTTTCTGATATTTATTCACAAACGTTTTCAGAAAATAGTGCCTGAGTTTCCAAAGGAGCAGAAATCAAAGGCTGTGCTTGAAAGTTCTTTCCACAAATCATTTGAGATGCCTAGGTGTTTTAAGTGCATTTTGGGCTATCCAAGAGCTTGAAGGCCGAAGTTCCACTCCCATTCAGTGGGTAAATATAAGGAAATACAGGGAACACCACACAGAAATTCATATACTTACAGAAATTTCAGACTTCATATTGTACTGCTATTTTTAACCTTTTCATTTAAAATGAAGATTTGGTAACAATTGGAGGAAACCCTGGGGTGAGGCACCACACAAATGTGTGTGAGGGTTTCTGCACTGAAAAACATAAAGCTATTCCAGTTATTTGACAGCACTCCCATCAAGTGCCCTTATTGCCTTAAGTAAATTTTAAGATGTTGCTCACAGGCAGAGGTAAATGCAGTATGCAGTTCACTTGGCAAGCAGCACAGCTTTAGTGTAAGGAACTTCTGGTGTTATCCTGGCCATGGGGTGTAGGTTAGATGAATGAAATCTCAAGTGTTTTATTAAATTGCTAAAGGAGAGTGCAGATTTTTATTGTAGAGACCTTCCAAGTCTAGCAAACCTGATGTTCATATTTCTGATGTAATGCAAGCGAGGAAAGACCTATACATACTTCTTGTGCTTGTTCCACAGTATTACTACAGTATAAAGGACATCAGTATTGGTGGTCGATGTGTTTGCCATGGCCATGCTGAAGTATGTAATCCAAAGAGTGCTGAAAACCAATACCAGTAAGTAAATGGAGCCTGACATTTATCTGAGAAAAACAATACATGAATGCTTTCAAATGACCTTTTTATATTATCAAAATATGTAGTGGTGCAAGGATTTTTTTCTTTATATTTAAAAAAAAATAGAACCTGCTAATGGTTGGCAAGAAAACTTGTCAAGAGCGATTGTATGTGAAATATAATAACAGAAAGTCTTAGATTTTTCATTTTAATTGACATAAAAGTTTGGCAGCTTGAGTAATTTCTTAGAAACCCATAGTTCTTTTTGGAAAACATGACTTGATATCACCTTCTTACATTAGGAATTAGAAGTCCAACTCAGGAACAAGGTCAGTGAACTTCATGGAGATATTGAGCACTTTAACTGAGCTCATGCAAGATCTAATAGCTTTAGATCATTACTGTAAAAACATAAAAACAAACTGAATTAACTATTCCCTTTCCCTGTCAAGTTCGTGACCTCCACGTTGATTTCACAGGGAATTAGGTCAGTCTTCTTGGCTCACCAGCTATCAGGCTGTCTCAAACATATTTTAAAAACCTGCTTTAAATCATCTGTTGCTCTTATCCATAATGGCATTAAAACAAACTTCTATCAGGACAATGCAATATTTCCAGTTGTGTTTGAATGAAGAGTAAGTGGGGGAGATAGGTGCCTCCATTCCAGATGTCTGTGCTAGGGAAAAGTAAGCAAAGAAGGTGAGAAATGTATGAAAATAGGATGGTTATACTCAAAAGTCTTACTGCCCCAGTGTTATTAGACTACACACATAAGAGAAGAATGTTGTAAAATGCCTCCTGAGTCTCAAGGTCTTTGTTCCTCCCAGGATTCAGTTACTATGCAGGATGGTAAGACCTAGCCCACAATTAGAGCCTGCCCTTTAAGTAGGCTATTTAGCTAAATAAATCAAAAGCAGCCCTAAATTTCATTGGTAAATAGTGTGCACAGTCTTAAAAATAACAAGATCAAGTTATGATCTTGGTTTATTAAAAACACTGATAAAATTATTGTAAACAAAGCATAATGGAAAAATTATGAAGGCATGCATTTAAAGGTGATAAATATTTTAATTACTGTAGGCCAACAAGCTTGAGCCTTGGAGC
Source organism: Corvus hawaiiensis (assembly GCF_020740725.1). Classification (NCBI taxonomy): domain Eukaryota; kingdom Metazoa; phylum Chordata; class Aves; order Passeriformes; family Corvidae; genus Corvus; species Corvus hawaiiensis. The sequence goes on from NC_063242.1 coordinate 19,349,425, forward strand.
GAAGCTGAAACAAGATACATCCTAAACTATTGTATACCAACTTGATTTAATAATCTAAAATAGTTTCATAATCCAGTCTGTTGAATCCAATTATAAACATTTTCTATAAGTAATGTGTTGTAATAAACCCATAATCACATGATTAAAGTAGTCAATCTTGAAGAATTTCAGGAAAATTCCAAAACATTCTAGTATTACTGATTGACTTCTTTACATGTGAGGTTTATGTCCTGTCCTTTTCATACAATGTGTAAGTCTTGTACTGTAGTAAAATGAAGAAAAAACCAATTATTTTTTATTTAAAAACTTAAAAAAAAATTAAGCCCAGCTTTATTAAGAGGCTTTCACTTCTGTAGGTTTCAGTGTGAATGTCAGCATAACACTTGTGGGGAAACCTGTGATCACTGCTGCCCTGGATATAATCAGAAACAGTGGCAACCTGCAACAGCTGGGAGCACAAACATATGTGAACGTGAGTAGCCAAAAAGATGGTGGGTTAAAAGAGATACTGACAAGAGGGTGGGAATTAGCTGTAGCACACATGTTCATGGAACATAACCAGCATGCTTTAACACCCTTTTTTTCTGTATAGAGAAAATTCTTTCCATACAGAAAACGGAAAAATGCAGTGAATATTATTTATGTTCTTCTTTCTTATTAAACAGTGAAAATACTAATTTGTGTGAGAATATGACATGAGAAAAGTGGAAGACTTTTTGTAGAACATTGAGTCAACATCCCTCCCCAGTCATAGCTGTCTGCTGACAGGCTATGGCTTTACAAGCAGAGCAGAGACTATAGGCACCTTTACAACTCCAGCATATTCCTTTCCATTACCCTGCCTCTTGGTGTTCAGGTTGCAGAGATGTTGCTTGAGGCTGCCACTGCTTACAGGTGCTTGAGCTGACCCTCCCTTCTCAGGCTGAGTTGCCCCTCACTGACCATATGTCAGTGGCACAAAGGTGTTCCTGGTGGGGAATCCTGGTGATTCCACAGTTGTACCTCTTCCCATCCTTGTATTTGGGAGTTTGGGGTATGATATCCCTACAGACTGACTAGTCAAGCTGGAGAAGCCCATTCATTTGCCTTTCTCCCAGTTCCCCTGTGTTTCATTATTTTGTTAAAGAAAGTGACAGCATGGACCCTCTTTTGGTGATGGGTGTGTACTGTCACACATGGGTGTTTTGCATCCCCCAGACAGAAACCAGGTAGGGTGGTTGCCATCTCTGTGCACAGCCATTTCCTTTGTGTCTGGCCCAATTTATTTTTCTCGTCTGCCTTTCCTGAGAGTAGCATAGCCAGTGGGTACAAACCGGTAACAGGAGAACCTTACCTGAAAGCCAAAGAGATGGACCTATATAATTAGTCTGAGGAATAAAGAGATGGCTTGTTTAATTAAAACTGCAGTACTATGACTTGGGATGCGGGAGGGAGGTTGTGTGTGATTAAAATGTTTGATAGGAGGCAGGCATGTTGGGACACAATTTTTTGAACAATATTTGAAACCCCATTTAAGTACCCCTCTTTGAAAGGAAAACATTTTCTGCCAGAAAAGAGGTAGACAAAGAGCATAAATAATGTCATGTTTTTTGAAGAATGAGTTTATAGAGGATCATCTATAAGATTCTGAGCCAAAACCACTTCGTTTCTAACTAACGCTGAAAAAATTTCCTTTTTAGTATGGATTGCTCCTAGCAGTTTGAGGTGATTTGTTGAGAGCGTTTGCCAGGTGCAGGCTTCTTTTGCTGGCAGTCAGGAGTGAGGGAATTAAAGCAATCTTGTTCATCTTTCCAGAAGCCTGAGGTTCCTTGAGAGAAACTGCTTGAAAGAGGTTGGTGGGAGCTTATAGGGATCAGCCCAACATTTGGCTGTGAGCTTCCCAGTACGTATGGATCAGCAAATGGCCCAAAGTGGTGAAAAGGTGTTTGATGAGGTAGAAGGGGGTTCTATTCCCCTATCAGTGAAAATGCTATTACTATAATCAGAGGAAGCAATTTTCCATTGCTGTTAGAGCACATAGCTGAGCTGTACCTCACAGATGGTTTGGCCCTAGAGGCAAGGGAGGTTTTATTTACATTGTTAATTACATGTATATATATATATATGTTTTATATATATATACTATCTTTTTTTCCTTTTCTGACTTAATATCTTAAGCCGGCATCTCATTGTGTAATTTTTGGTTTTCTTGAAGAATTATATGAGTAAGAAAACCCAAAGATCTTCATAGGCTATTGCAGCCTGGCCAGGGAACCCAGTCTTGAACCCTATCCAGTTCTTGTCAGCAGACCATAAGAGAACCTGATATCAGGGCACCTCCTCAGCTGTGTGGTTGGTAATTTTTGGGAAAAGGTTTCCTTATCCACAGCTCTTCAGAGAAAAAGACATAGAGAAGATACAGAGAATGATCTAGTTTCTCTTCTCGTCTGTATGATTATGTAGCAAGAATGGAGAATCAGTTGTCCCTGAGTTGTGCTCCCAGTTGTACCAGGAACTGGGAATAGACTTTGGAAGAATTACCTCCCATTTGCTTCTCTCATCCTGAAGAAGGGCCAGAGCCCTTAGCTTCTGTAACCCATTACCTTTCAGGGTATTGTGTCCCCTAGTCCAGATGAAGGGAGGATTTCCCTAAACATGAAGTAATAGCTTTATCAAGTCATAACTTCAGGAATTTCCTGGGAAGGTTGCCCTGGGGTGCTGAAGCAGCTGTAATTAAAAGATCAACTAGCACTGAGATGCTTGGGGAAGCTTGGTTTTGCTTTCTTCATTCTTTTAAAAAACATACCATTTTCCTCTCCAGCAAAGAAGGAAGATCAGATCAGGAAGAAAAGAGGACATGGAATGAATTTATGGCCCTTTGATTTATTCTATTTTGTTTGCTGTTATGGTTGGTTACTACTCAGGATTATATTATAGCCAAGTTTGCTGGTATATCTGTATCTACAGCTGAATATGAGAGCTCTTTGGTGTAGGTCTTTTTATTTAAATGTATATATCTTTTCTATAATTGTTAATTTTAAATAAAGGTTTAGTGCACATTGCATCAGTCCAGATGTATTTTTGAGGCATGAAAAAATAAGATAAACATTTGAGCATGTTTTTGATAATTTAGAAAAAACTGCTGTGGCCATTCTTCTGGAGCTTCCTAGTCCTGCGTTTATGCATAACTAGTTTAGTTTTGAGATGGTACAACTGTTGCCTTCTCTGATAAGACTATCTGCATGTTTTCTTCATGTCTACATTACTGTACTATGTTTCTGGTATGAAAATCCAGTTGTTTATGGGTAAATATGTGCATTTGAGTATACTCCAGTATGCCTGAGTGTATGCACACATAAAAAAATCTAATCTTCTTTTCTACCTCTGCTAGAGGTAAATGCTGGAGATTGCTAAATTCCATCATTATAAAAAAAGCTGACTTGGAATATTACTTTTTCAGCCTGCAATTGCCATGGACATGCCACTGATTGTTACTATGATGCTGACGTTGATCAGCGTCGAGAAAGCTTAAACATCCATGGGCATTATGAAGGTGGAGGAGTCTGCATTAACTGCCAGGTAAAAAGGTCATTTTGATCAGTTTAAATAAATGTGTACACCAGTAGTTTTGGGTCTGACCAGTCCAGATAGGCCCATTTCTCTGATGGTGTTATTACTTGTACTCAAAGTGTGGAAAAAGGTGCGTGAAAATAATTTACCTTGTTCAGCATTGCTTGTTAATGTGTAAAAGACACATAAAAATTGTATTGATGCTCAGTCCTGTGTGATCGAAATAGAACCACACAATGTAACAATTTAATCAACTGTAAAAATTCCCTTTCCTCTTGTTACAAACTCTGCCATTTCCCTGCTTAACAGAAGGAAGTAAAATTAACCAAATAAAATGCCAGCTCAGGCTCAGCTGGTTCCTTACTGCAGCAAAAGGCAGAGGGCTCTCTGTCATCAGTGGAAATAAAGGAGGATGTAGACTATACCAAGATGGAAAGTTATAGGTATTGGGAAAGCACAGAATCATAGAAGGGACCTCTGAAATTCTTTGGACTAGTGCTCCACTCAAACCAAGGCTAGATGCAAAATTATATCCAGCTGCACTGAGAAACAGTTGAATTCTGAAAATTTCTGAGGATGCACTTTACACGCACTCTGGGTAATCTTTTACAGCACTTAATCACACTCTTGTTCAGTAGGAATTTCTCCAATTGCAGGTTGTGATAGTTGGCTTTTGGGCTTTTGCTGTGCTTATGTGAGAAGAGTTGGTTCTGTCTTTTGTGTAGAGGAAGGATGTCTTAGGTAGAGGAAAATGACCATTTAGGCACCTCCCCCCTCCAAGCCAACCAAAGTCATTCCCTCAGGTTCCCCTGAAAACTGAGGGAATGAGCTCCAGCCCCATAATTATCTTAGAGGCTCCATTGGATTCAATCAGAAGTTTTAAATTTGGAATCAGAGACTTTACACTGTGTCTGTCATAAAAGGATAGCACGCTCTTGGAAAGAATGAGAATTTCTTTCATTCTGATTTTGTTCTACTCTAGCAATGACTATGAGGAAAGATCAAACAAGACTCCGATAAAGATCTGATTTTGGACTTCTCTCTGCTTTGAGCGGGACTGAACTACTTGACCTCCTGAGGTCCCTTACAACCTAAGTTATTCTTTGGTTCAGTGATCTCACGGTTAAATAAATCCAGACTTACTTGGAAGTCTGTCTTCCTTTTGTTGTCAAGTCATCTGATGTATAAGCAGCTGACCAGAATTCTGCATTACAACAAAATTATCATCAGTTCTATGTTCCTGTGAAACCTGTGTGTCATGATTATGTAATACCATGCTGTGCATTTGAAAATACAGCTGTATTTAAGCAACAGAAAAGGGAAATATCCAGTGAACAGTATGTTTTCCATATTCTTCTTAATATAATCAGATGTTGTCCAAAAGGCAGGCAGAAGAGAGTAGAGTTATTTTTACTAATGTGAGTAGAAGAAATGTTCTTTGTGTTCCAGTTGACGTTTCTGCGCAGAACTTTGCTCATGCAGTCTGGCAAGATTTCCCATGTTGGTCCTTTCTGTCAGCTCTTTGTTCATGAAAGAACATTTCTTTTAATACTGCTTCCAAGATAGAAAATAGCAAAATTAGTCTAAATCTACAAGTCCTGGTTATATGACTGATACGAATTGTTTATAATTAATTTTGTGGAAGTTAAGGTGGATTAAATGAGTTTACCATAGATCCAATTATAGCTTTCTTTTTTTTTTTTTTTTGTTTTCATCGACAAAGCGCATTAATTTTAGTTTAATTTTACTGTTTGTGTCAGGGGAAAGAAACATTTTAGGAATGGATGCCTGAACAAAGAAGTGATGTAATTGATAGATAGAAGATAGAATCAGTTTCTTTAGAGTATGATGACAAAGGAGCTCTGGAAATCACATAGTCCTACTCAAAGTAGGTGTAATTAGATCAGGTTGCTCAGGAACTCATTCCTCCAAGCTTGGAACACCTCCAAAGATTGGAATGCCACAACCACTCATGGCAACCTGTTTCAGTGTTTGACTGCCTGCATGATAAATTTTGTCCCTAATATCGAACTGAAATTTTCCATGTTCCAGTCTGTGCCTATTGCCTCTCATCCTTTTGCTGAGCACCTCTCCTAAGAGTCTGGGTCCATCCCCTTTGTATTCTCTGATCAGGCAGTTGTAGGGAGCAATAAATTCACCCTTCTCTTCTCAACGCTGAAGAAACCCAACCATCTCAGCCTCTTCTTTGATGGCATGTGCTTCAGTCCCTCACCATCTGAGTGGGTCTGTCCAGAGCACCTGTCATCGTATCACACAGCTCCATGAGGTTGATTGGGCATACTTTGCCCTAGGCACACTATGCTGGATGTGTCCCATCACCTTCCTGTCCTTTGTATGTTCTAAGATAATTTGTTCACTGGATCTCCTTCCCTGGTGAGCAGTGGGCCCCTACCCCCTTAGCTTTTCTTTTGCTGCTGCTCTACTCTTGGAATCTTTCTTTTTGTGTTTCACCTTCCTTCCTCATTTTATCTCTGCTAAGCTTTGGCTTTCCTAACTCCACTACTGCATGTTTGGGCAATGTCTTTCTCTTGCCACCAAGTAGCCTGTCCCTGCTTCCACCTTCCGTGTACTTTCTCTTTGAGTTTGAGATCAATCAAGAACTCCATGTTTATCTGTGCTGGCCTTCTGCCATGCTTGCACATTGGAAAGAACTTCCTTGTTCTAAGGAGGCTGTCTATGAGCTCTTGGTCCCTGTTCCCACCCAGGACACTTCACACAGGATCTTGTCAAGCAGCTATCTGAACAAGGACAAATCTGATTTTCAGAAGCCCAGAACTGTAATTCTGCTATTGTCTTGTTTGCTTGTCTTTCATACATTGAAAATAACTTCTGGATTAACTGCACCCTGCTGCATTGTCTCTCTGGCATCCTCCTGAAGCTCTGTCTGGGCTGGGGCCATTGATGTGCCACTAGAGTGAGCACCAGTAGCCACTGAAGAATGTGCAGACTCCTGAGTGCCCTGCTCATGAACTGCCCACCAGTCCATCCAGGAAAGGCTGTGTCCCTGCACAGCCCTGAATTGCAACACTCCCTAAGGAGGAACTAAACAGGGAGCGGGAGAAATGCTTTGGTTGCTCCAGGGCAGAGCTTCCTGCTCTGGTTCCCCAGCTCTCATGTCTATGAGCTCATCAGGATGCCTCATGACCATGATTTACTCAACTAGTACTTGCCATCACTGCTGTAATTCAAATTGCTTAGGATCTTTTTGTGTGTGTGTGTGCCTAAACCACTTATTTATAGAGACATATACTTTTCTAATGGAAAATCTGGTTTGAACTGCACTGTTCAGCTTTTGGTTTATTTTGGTCTTGCTGATCTTAGACACAAGGTATTTGAAAATTAATATACAGTATAAGGAAAAATTCATTATGCAGTTGCTTGAACAATATATACATCATAGTAAGAAAGTAGCCTAAAAAGAGATATTATATGATATAAAGCAATATTTTTTCAATTTTTTTTTAATGGGAGGAGGGGTTTATAGTGCTTTAAAGATAAAATTCAGCTGCTTTATGTGAGAATACCACAATTCAGAAGCCTGTAGAGAACAGGTGGTTAAAGAACACCACATAATGATTGATGTCTATTGCAGTCCTATTCCATTCTTTTTTCCCCTTCTTAGTTGTACATAGAAACAGTGTAAAGGATGTTACTGTTTCTTAATTCTTCCAAGTTCCTCTCTTTATCTCATATTATCCTTTTGTTTTATTTTGCACAGCATAACACAGCTGGGATCAACTGTGAGAAGTGTGCAAAAGGCTACTATCGTCCTCACGGTGTTCCAGTGAGAGCTCCCGGTGGTTGTATACGTGAGTCCTTCTCTATGGAGTATCTTCTCCTGGTGGCTTGAGGGATTTGGGCTATAATCAAGGCATAGGGTGCATCTTTTGGGGAGGCAAAAATGAAAAAGTGGTCAAAAGATGTTGGAGAATAGCTACAAATGAATTTCTGTGTTGCTTTAAAGCTTTTAAATTGTATTCTTCTCAACTTATGTGTCATATGAGCATAAATCTTCAGAACAGCAGAAGGATAATAAGAGGAAGTAGGCCGTAAAAGGGTACTGGGGAGATAGGATGATGGAAACCTGGGGTGCTGCAATACACCCCACAGTGAGGAGGATCTCAGGATCTCTACGAAGCCATTCTCATCTCCTGCTCTCGTGATCTTGTTTCTCTTAGCTCTCTGATGTACATGTGAGGTATCCTGTGACTCTTGGGTTACTTGAAAATTTTATTCTATAGCTCAAAAGGTCACAAGGGTAACTACTCTGATCTTATGCAGTGCTGAGCCCATTGATTAGTAAGTGATGCAATGGGGTAATTACTGATAGAACATCTGAAAAAGAACTGAGTATAGGTAAGAGCGAGATGTTGGATTATGAACAGGCTGAAGGAGCCATGTGACAGGTAGAAGGAAACTACAGTTATGTTGTGTTTGGGGATTGAAAGGAGTGGGAAGTCAGCAGAGCTGTGGTCATAGTGTTGCATGTAGTGTGTAAGTGAAAGGGAATAGTGTGGTGCTTAGCCTAGATCATGGAGACAGAGGAGTTGTTGCCACAGGAAAATTGCTGCAGTCCTGTGGAGGAACAACGTGCAGCTTTTGGAATTAAAAAACCCTGAACACTCTAAGAAAATAACATGGGTTTTCCTTTTAAGGGATGTATTGGTGATATGTAAGTACTTGGGAAATGTTAACTCTTTAAATAATGAGTCATTCACATCTGCAAGTTTATTGTTATAATGCCATTGTGCGCTGCTGTAAAAGGCAAATTAATTCTTTTCCAAAGAGTGCCTAATTGCTGGTGCTTTTACTTAGCCTGCAGTTGTAACTTGGAGCATGCAGATGGCTGTGAGGAAGGGTCTGGCCGCTGCTTCTGTAAGCAGAATTTTCAGGGAGACCACTGTGAACGCTGTGCTGACGGATTCTATGGTTATCCATTTTGTGTCTGTAAGTATACAAGTAAAATTGCCCCTTTTTCCGTATTTTAAATGTGCATTAAAGAATTAATGGTTTTCACGCCTCTTGACTTGGTTGAAAAACATCTGGCATCTCAGCTTCACATGTTTATGTGTTCTGATAAATCAGTTGTTATACTACTGAAGAGAGTTGGGTTTATTTAACAAAATGATAGCGACTTGAAAGACAAAGAGATTGTGCTGCATTCTCACAATTCTGCATTCATTGGAGACATCAAGTTTACAGCCTATTCTCAGTAAGTTGTGAACTCTAGTCCTAAAGCCCTGAACAAATTGTTTAAACATGTGTCAGGATTTGTGGGGATAAAGACCACCTGGAAGGGAAGTAGTTCTATGTCTGTAATAGAGCAAATGGGTGTGTGTTCTCCTTGACACCTCCTAGGATTTGGAACTTGCCTCTCTGATAAACAATGCTTTTCCCATAAAAAATTATATATAAAATAACTGAGCAGGAAATGTAGCATCAGGATTGTATTTGCTGCATAAAAGCTTCTGACTCCATGAAAAGATTGCAAAAATGCATCAGTGGGATGTTTTGTGCCCTCAGGAGAAAGAAGTGTGTTTCTGACAGCTGATAAAAAACAAGGGTTGATCTGGGACCAGATCTGAGGTCTGACTAGAAGAGAGGTACCACAATAAAAACACAAGAAAACAATACAAAACAAAGGAAAAAAAACCCTGTGAAAATTGAATGTTATCTGAATTCAATGTCTGTGATAGAATAAATCCTGTCTGTACAGTACATTCTAGATTATCACATCTCCTATATCCTCATGATTGAAATCCAACATTTTTACCTAAGTTCATCTCAGGTAGACATTGATCTAAGTCCCATGGATGTTTGTAGCTCATTGATTTTGGATTCTATCTCAATGCAAGAATGTTTAAGAATGGGAAAGACAATCCAGCAATCTGGAGGACTCTCAAGTAAAAGCTCCTAAGATGTACTGTACATGTCATAACTTATGGCAGTTCACGTATCAAGTGGTAATGCCACACAGAAAGAGATGGACCTTCAGCTGGAAGCAGGAAATGTGACGTAAATATGGAGCTCCTTAGATAACTCTCACAATGCTGTCTAGTGTAAGAAAGCTTTCTGCGTAAAAGGATAAGGGAGCAGGAAAGCAGCCTTGTGGCATTTCTGAATGGTGTCTGGCCTTTCATGCTGCTTTTTAGAGAAGGGAAGTTTGTACCTGAATTGGAAATCAAAAGTACACTGTCTCTTATCTCTTTCCTAAGAAAACTAAAGAAAACTAAGCTGAAGTTGGTTACTAGAGTCATATGCATATTGTGCTCTCTATATTGACAGGAGGTTGCTTCATTATTCGTCATGATTTTTAATGAAATGAATGTGTTTGTTTCAAATACCTCGTTGTTTCTTCTGTTTTAAAGATACTCCTGTATATCCTTTTACTTCTTCGATTCCAAGAGATGCTGTGGCTGGTGACATAATAGGCAAGTTCTTGGTGTTTTTTTCCCCATTTCATTGTTTTTCCCCATGTTGCTGTTTTTCACTGTTTTAGTGGCGCCTGGTCTTTTGTAGAATCATTGAGTTGATCTTTATGTAGTAGTTTTGCCTCTGTTGGTATTTATCTTTCAAGAGAACCTCTGTTCTTGCCAGAAGTTCATCATATTGTCATGTTTGTACTAAGCAGTTTAGTGGGCTAGCTCCAGAAAGAGTTACGGATCAAAGTAACTTCGGCCAGCCTCCGGCAAACATCTGCAGGAGGGGCTGACCATCTTGTTTGGTGCACTTAAGAACAGATCCATCAAGACTTTCTGACATGTACAGCTCTCTGACACAACAACCATTGCTTTGCAGTGTAAATCTCTTTCTTCAGGCTAACTGGCCTCTGCCTCTGGACTGTCCTCTCTCACCTGGCAAATTGTACATTGCCCTTGGCACTGAAAGATTTTGATTTCTAAGAAAGGTTCATATTTCTTTTTCAGCTCACTGCAAAGTTGCCTCCACACAATGATTCCCTTGGTAGGCTTACATTTTTTAGTCTGTATTATCATACTGCACAACAGAGACATCATCACAGCTAGCACTTAATCATTTGCATACTTATAATGCACTTCACCTTTTTACAGCATCCATAATAATTGCCCTGGTAGACCTCGGTGTGCTCTGTTGCATATCCCCTTTTCTCACAAATTTTTAAAAGGAAGAAGAAGGAAAACTCTGAAGGAAAGTGAATAAATATAACAGGAGAAAACATCTTGAGCTATTTACAATGAGCAGCATCAGAATTTGAAGGCATAACAAAGGCAGCTGCCTCTAAGAGGAAGTTTCTGTAGAAGTAGTAAGTTTGTGCTGTTAGACTAAGCACAATTACAGGTTGTTTTTTAAATGAGATTTGCATGTAAGGCTCATACAAATAGGGTATTTTGGTTCAAGAGTAATATTTACCAACTACTGATCTGTTTTTCTCTGAAAAATGATAATGAATTCTGTGATTTGATGCACTAACTTTGTTTCTTTTTCTTCTCCTTTCCTGTTTTAACTAGAAGGAGGCTGCAAACCAGGGTATTTTGGCCCCCAGTGTCTGCGTAAGTGATGTCATTTCTTTGACACTTGGAGTCTGTGCTCCAGCATAAATGCCAGCCTTTGGCTTCCAAGGGAAGTAGGAGCTTTAAGATCATAATACTGCAAATGTTTTCTTTACACATTGCTCTTCAGCGTGCCAGTGCCATGGTGCAGGAGTGCTGGGCAGTGACTGCGATGGAAGCACCGGGCAGTGCAGATGTCGAACTGGATTTGGGGGTTTTTCCTGTGATACCTGTGCAGCTGGGTATTTTCAGTACCCCTTCTGCCAGGGTAAGCCAAACATTCCCTTTTGGCAAGCATATCCAAAACACCAAGGTTTATCCTGAAGGGTGTTGTTATTTTGCCATGGACATGTATTCATAGCAGGCTGTCCCAAAACTCACACAAGTCAAAGGAGAATAATGTGACAAGGGAAGATTTTGATCTAAAAATGCCCCCCTTTCCTTGGTTGCTGTCTGCTGTTTGATTCAGCTGCCAGACTCTAGTTTGTGGTTGGATTTAGTAACATTAATTAAACTTAGAATAACTTTGGAAGCATTTCTGTTACTTATCCTTGGCATTTTTTTTTTTTAAATTGTGTTTGATATAAGTTAGCAACCTCACTTTGATGCACCAAGCTACCCTATCTAATCAATACTAGAAAACTGACTGTTTTTGAACATTAATAACTGTCTCTATACTGTCTTTCTAGGCAATTTATTAACCACTCTCACCTGAGATTGTAAATCTAAACCATAAATTGTTTGGGTTCAGTCCCAGAAGTGATGGAACTACTTTCAATAGCTGGCATACCACTTGGGACTGATAAATCAGACTCTCAGTGGGGCCAGGCCAAATGTAGTGCTTTGACACTGATAACTGAACTTTGAGCCAGCGTCACTGCTCTTTCGTTAATGTTTTCCTTGTTCCTGAATTTTTACAGATGTGAGCAATCAATAAAAGCTGTTATGAACCCATATAAATTTGATGGGAAAATTGTGGTTCTCTTGAGCATCAGGGAGCAGGGAGTTGCTTTTTCTGCTCTTTTTTCCATATATATTTTTATTTCAAGAAAGATAAAAGAAGAGAGCCTGTGCCTGTGCAGAAGCTGCCTCTGAAGTATCTCTTCTCATTGGCAGTGTGTGAATGTAACTTGCTGGGTACCCAGCCAGAAGTCTGCGATTTTCTTGGGAGGTGTCTTTGTCGCTCAGGGGTCGCTGGACTTCAGTGTGACAGCTGCCAGTCTGGCCACCACTCATTCCCTGCCTGTCAAGGTAAGGCTGCTCATTGCATGTACAGCATCAAACAGGCCCCTGAAAAGGCAGACAGGAGTGCTTTCCAGGACAGCAGCCAAAGCAACGTTCACAGCAGCAAACGGGCAACTCCCTCTTCTGCTCTACAGTGAAATCCTCATATATTCTAATTCTCCAATTTCAGGCATGTTTCAATAGTAGGGAAGAATTCTATAGTCCTTTTCCTCACAGGCTTTTTTTTTTCCCTCATGGTCAGACTGATGTACCCTCAGTCAGCACAGCTGTCTTACTTATAACCAAAGCATTTGAAAGCTGTTCTCACATGGAGGCCCACAGCAACGGGGCACACTTGACTGCTGAGGAACCAGCAGAGCAGAGCTGTGAAGCACCGGTCTGAATTTGCAGAGGGTCCTTGTTTGCTACTTTGTAAAATGTGTGTTCTGTAAATATGAAAATCTGAAGCCCTCGTTTTGCCCTTCATGGTGGTTTCTCACTCATTTTAAGATCACCTGACAAGCATTGACCCAACCTCTCTCCATGTAGGCATGAAACATGAAAGATCTCTATGGGGTTTCCCACCAAGGACTAGCCTGCTTTTTCACAAGACAGGGAAATTAATGGAGTATAACTTTTGAGTATCATAATGGTCTTGTGTGCATACGAGGACTCCCATCAAGTCCTACTTGGCCCTAGGTTTTATCTGCCTTTAAAGTGAGTGAGAGAGGGACCCTTAATCCTTAGTGATTTTTCCATTGAGAAAGAATATAGAGTATTATAGAGTTCTGGTATGTGCTTTCCTGTACTGATTAACAAGATTAATGTATAACATTATGATTTGCTTTCTTCTCTCTTGTTATTTTTGGCTATTGGCTATGTCAGTCTTCTTCCTTTGGGCTTATGCAGTTGTTTATCTCTGATAAATGGACAGCAGAATTCTTTATGGCCTCGTGACCTGGTTTCAGCTGGGGAAGAGTTAATTTTATTCCTAATAATGTGTACAGTGCTGTGTTTTACCTTTTTTCCCAATTCTTTTCCCCATCCCATGAGCGGGGTGTGAGTGGCTGCGTGTACCTGGTTGCCAGCTGGGGTTAAACTGTGGCACCTTGCAAAGACAGACTGTGTTGTGTTACCAAACAAAATGGGTGGAATAAAGAAATACCTACCACATAATTGTGGGTTTTATGGTTTGGAGTAGATGAACATTTTTAATGAAAAACATAAAATCAGGATCCTGCATTGGTACACACTGTTCACTGGTCTTAAAATAACCTTTTTTTTTTCCCTAGAACAAAATCAAGTAGCAATCTTAAAGCAAATCAAACCCATATTGAATATGTTTGATCTTGGAGCACCAAAAGCTGAAAAGAGAAATAAAAGCTTAAAAGAGCATGCAAAAACAAATTGTAAAAGACAGATAAAAATAGTTGAAAATACAGTCAGTGGGATTACTCAGAACTGCTGCAGTTCACAGTTTGTTCAGTTAAAATGAGCTGCCATGGGTTTAAACATAAATTAACACAGCATTCTGCAAGCTGTGGTGGAAAGTGAGCAGCCCAGCCTGCTACTCCTGTAAAGAGCTGTCATCTTCAAAAGGGAGACAGACCTGTATTTTTTGGGCTGCTGTGACTAGAACTGATCTCTCTGGTCTTAGCTTGTTGAACTCAATAGAAGCTTTATTCAAATAAAGTGGTATCAAAACAAAGCCTTTAAACAAAACAGTGATACTAAAATTAGGAGAGAATGCAATATAATAGCCAGCTGATGGGGGACTGTAGTGTAGGTGATGTTCTTGGAAGCTTCAGTATTTGTATTTCTCTTACACTAACTTCCTAGCAAGCCCTGTGTCTTTCCAAGCATCTTTAAAGTAAACACAGCAAAGTCAGATGTTTTTGACTGCAGCAGAAAGAGGAACCAAAAGGGGGAACCAGAAACATGAACATGTAACAGGAAGACAGTGTTTGTTTTATATTCATGTCAGTCAGCCCTTTCTGCCAGTTGTAACTTCCAAGTGGTTAACTACAGCACTTCATCTTGTACTTGGGACAGCTGGGATGCCCAGATGGGGTCCCATTCCTGTACCTGTGAAGCGTGACCCTGCAGAACATTCCAGCATCATCTCAATAAAATAGGAAGTCTTGTCTTCTGCTCTTAGCCAAAATAGTGGTAATTCCATGAGAAGTTTATTGTTAATAGTTGACAACATCCTTTGAGTATATATTTTAAAGATTCTTTTAAGTATTTCTCTCATGTGACATTCTTTCCAAATGTGAGATGGATTTCTGTCCCTTACATGTGTCTTGCAAGGCATCAAACTGAATCTCTTAGCTGTGCATTACAGAATTGCAAGAACCAAGATTATCAGTGGTTGAGGAGGCAATTGCAGAATAACCATCTGTTTCAGGATATTTATTTTTGGTGGTAAAATCATGGTTTGTCTGGTTTTCTGAATGCAAATGATTGATTTACATTCAAAGGTAAGTTTTTTGGCAGATTCTAGATTTAGATGTGCATCTGTTATTTTTTTTCTCTGAGCAGAATGCAGTTGTGATGGGGAATACATGTGGTCCTGGAGGGCGGTGTCTGTGCCATAGTAACTATGCTGGGCTTAGATGCAACCAGTGTGCTCCAGGATATTACAGCTATCCCAACTGCTTGCATGAGTAAAAGACTCCCCTAGTTTTTCTGGGGTTTTCCTTCTTATATCTGCAACACGGAAGAAAAGAAATCTTCTCAAATATATGTCCATTTAAAAGATTTCCATTTTGATGGCACAGAAACTTTGAGAAAATGTCTGTCAGTTCCATAGGTTAGTGTTCTGTTTTTCCAAGTGACTGCTTTGCATACAAACCCAAATACTATAAATCAGGCTAAATACACATTTAAAAAATAATTGTTAAAGGCTTCTGCTGTCTTGGAGTTTAAGGTATTTGAGTCCCTCCGAGGTAACATATTAAAAAGCCCTTTCAAGCTCACACCTGCCACATTGTGCTTCTTCACTACTCCATTCCACAGCTCTGTTTTCAAAAGATCTTTCACTGTGTTTGTTTTATAAAGGTATCAACAGCGAGTGTGACCCTGCAGGTAGCGTTGGTTCTCATTCTGTAAGTATTCTGCCATTGCAGCTAACAGTGCATGTTAATCATTTATGTACCTTTGCTGAACACATCCAACTCCTTTCTCAAGCCCTGAAGCCTGCTCTTAGACTCTAAAAGAATTGCACGAGTTTGTTTGCAGAGTATGGGCAGAAAGAAATGTTTTGTTTTGTTCTTTGGTCATACCAGTGCAAACCCTTGTCAAGGGTGGGGGCTTTTTATCTTTTATATGCATACTGTTTATGTCTTTTTGGTGTACTCTTAACACTAACATATACATGAAGCTATAAGCCTATGCATGTCTCTAAGACCTGGTTCTGGGTTGCAACAGGCCTTTCAACATGAAATTATTCTTGAAAAACCATTACATCTTTGTTGCTGTTCCACTATTACTGTTATTAATATGATGATGGTTATTAGTGGTTGCATATTACCAGAAATCACAGTCATTGTTAAATGTGTAGCAAAGACCACCTAGAGGGTGAGTCTGATGGATAGTAGGGGTACCTATGTAGGCTCCTGTATAGGGTTATGTCTGTCTTCCACCAATAAAGATAAGACTAAATATGAAAATGAATTATTGTTTTTAAGAAAATATGGGGTTTATACTTTGTGCAAAGCAGTTAATACTTCAGAGCAGTTCTAATAAGGCTATAAAAGAATTGGAAAGCACATCCTTTGGGACCCTTAGAATAAATTAGATTCATGAAAAATATGCAGGGTGGAGTAATCCTGTGCTGATAGTATGAGACAAAAATCTAAGATGTCTGAATCAGCCTGAGATCCGTGTATCTGTAAAAGTCAGTAAACTGCATGAGCTCTTAACAATATTAGTTTTTTCTTAGTAGTAAAGAGCAGTAAGTTTTTTATGAAACAGGAGAACCCATATTAGCTCCTTTCTGTTGTTAGGGATATTGTCAATGTCTCCAGAACGTTGAAGGTCCTACCTGCAGTAAATGCAAACCCTTGTACTGGAACCTGGCCAAAGAAAACCCCGAGGGATGTACAGGTATGGCTTCACGACACGTTTTTCTGGCTTATGAAATGTAGTCATCTGCCTTCTCTGACACTATCTTTGCTGCTCTTTGTGACTTTCACAACTCTGGTTAACAGCATGTCTCTCATGCTGCTTAATTGTAACACCAAATTACCCATGATACCAGCATTTACTTTCACAAAACAGCCCATAATTTCATGTGTGTTTGCACACTTGAATCAGGGTGTGCTCTGAAGTTACAATGATGTTCACTTCAGATGGCCCTATGGCAGATTTACTGGAGAGAGACAGGATTTTTGCCTGTAACCATGAAATCAGAATTTGGCTCATTGAGAAAAAAGGTGCTTTTTCACTTTATATTATTTCCTAACTTGCAGTGTAAAGCCTTCTTGTGGCCTCAGGGTGTGACAAATCTGTTATGGTTTTTATCTGTATAATAATAAATCTGTGATTGTCAATGTTTTCCAACAGGGAGTATATGTTTTTCAGGCAGATAATGATAATGAAGATTAAAAAGGGTAAAGATAAAAAAATCTTTAAAGATTCTCTCCAACTATTTTCTTTGGAACAGATTCCACCACGACAGCCACTTAGATAGGATGAGTAGCTTTAGACCTGATAATGGTGTCATTACATTTTTTACTTTAGATCTCTAAATACTAAACAACTCCTCAAATATTAAGTACTGCACTTTTCACATAATTCATCTTCTCTGCCTTCAGTCAAAGAGTCAGTACTGGGTTTCTCCAAATTTCTAGGTCAGCATAGCTCCTCCCTGCAATATTTTCTCCATTTCTATTCATATGGAGAGTGGATTTGGTCCCAGAGTATCACTGCAGAATGGAAGTTGCTGGTCTGGCTGGAAGATGCTGTTTTGTATCAATTGTCTGAATGTTTCTATGAAAGAAAACAATTGTTCAAGTTGTTCAATATTAAAACTCAATTCTGTTCAATTCCAACTCAATACTGGTTTTTGTCAAATACAAGCTAGATCGCTTTAAAACACACCAGGAAATCACACATACTTAGAAGTCCTCATTCCTTCTCCTCTTTTTCTTCTCACCTCATACCATTATCTGTCTGCTGTTCTGAACCTTCCAGAGTAAAATCCACCTTGTGGCACTTTGACTCCAAATTGCAGATCCAGGGTTGTGGGGTTTTTCCCTGCAAAGTATCACGAGAAGATGAAATGCAGGTGTCATTTTTTTCTTTCATCTGTACAGCATGCCAGTGTGATGTGAGTGGAACACTAAGTGGAGTTGGAGAATGTCAGCAGGTAAAGTGAAATTAAAAGAAAGATATTCATTAAATTGATTATTGTAAAGATAAATTATTGTAACATTTTCTAAGGTAGAAATCTTAGTACTGTTTATTGCTTTTGAACATAAACCAGCTAGTTCTATACAGCAAATAGTCAATTTTATACATCCTAGGGATATATAAAGCTTTTAAAAACTTTTGTCTTCTTGAGTTTATGTATTTTCTAGTCTGTTTATTGAAGATGATAAATGACAGAAATAATGTCCAGATAATGAGGGTTTTTTGTTGAGATTAGAAAGTTTTTCCTCTTTAGAATTAGTGGGAATTCAGAGTATTGAAAGATTAAAATTCTGGAAAGGTACTGAAACATTTTTGATTATATTTATTTTTTTCACAGGAAAATGGGCACTGTTACTGCAAATCTAATGTTTGTGGAGATTCCTGTGACACTTGTGAAGCTGGTTATTATGCTCTTGAAAAAAAGAATTACTTTGGCTGCCAAGGTAAAATGAATAAAGGACATCTGTAGTGGAACATTTGCACTTAGCACAGAAGTCTTTAGAATTCCCTAGGCTATACTTTTAGAATGGGGATGTTTGGGTTACCCATGTGCACAGCATTGTGCACTGGTGCTGGTAGTTGCTTGTAATCTGTGTGACTCCTCTTTGCCTTTCAGCAGGAGAAGGAACAAGGCAGATGTTACCGCTGTGCTTCCCAGTCATTTTGTGCATGTCTTAGAAAACAGGGTGCTTTTAGACTGTGACATCAATACTTTTTTAGGAGCACTCAGCCTTTCAATCCAGCTTGAAATTTTTAGCCTTGACATACTTGTTCCTTAGTACAGCATATTATATACCTCGTTACTAGAGGTGTCCTTTAGTTGGTGCCACAAGTCCTGTCTCCTGTAGAAAGTCATTCAATATTGTTGTCCAGTGTCAGTTGAAAATATGCATGTTATATGAACACATACATTGTAATTTTGTCAGATAGATTAAATATTGGGGTACCAGACTTTGAAAAATTGACATCTTGTAAGTTTTTAAAGTTAGGTTTTAGATTTTGTTGTTTGTGGGGGTTTTTTTAATAATTATTATTTGTGGTGTTGCTACAGAAATTTTGACTTGCTAGGAAAACATCCGAATAGCTGTTCTGCAAAACTGCAGCCCTGCATTTAGCAATGTGGCATGGTCTATTATTTGAGGTTTTTTTAAAAGTGACTTTTGTTACATTCTAAGGAGAAATTAAAAAAACCACAGGCACAAACATGGGAAACTCAAAATAATTGCAGCTTATGCACATGTATTAAGTTGTGTTTGAAAGAGTCTGAAGGGCTCTGGGAGGAGGAAACGAGTCATTAATGGTGCTTAATTAGGTGAAGCCGTGGAGTGTTTTCTGGTAACTTTTGTCACTCTTTTTCTGATTGGCTTTTGCTCTTGGCCTTACAGGCTGCCAGTGTGACGTTGGAGGATCCCTCAGCCCAGCCTGTTCCCAGCCCTTGGGCAGCTGCCAGTGCAGGCCACACATCGTGGGCACGACCTGTCGGGAGTGAGTCCAGCTGGGGCTCCTGGTAGCTCCTGGCAGAGCTTCTGCACAGTTCTTTTGAAACTGTCCATAAGTCCCTTGTTAAACTTTCATGTGACAAATTTCTTTTTGGATTTGTTGATAATTAACTGTTGCAGTGCTAGGTTTAGTTTAGCAAGCTGCAGCTTTCCCTGGGAGCTCAGCGGGGCTGCTTAGGGCAGGGCAGCCATTCCGCCCTCCCGTAGTCCATTTCGGACGGCCCCGCACTCTTGCTCCGGTGGCTGTCAGCTCTACAGCACAGTGACGGCGAAGGAGGCGAGAAAGGACCCTCCATGAGGGTTTCAGAGGACTTTTCCTGGTGATCCCCAGAGGCAGAGAGACCTCCTGATCTGGGTGCAAGGGGGTTTTGTCAGATCGCAGGGGTGGTACCTGGGCAGAGTTGGGGTACAGGAACCAATAGGGAGAGCCCGAGGGAGTGGTCAGGGCTAGGGACAAGGGTAAGCGGGAGGGAGCAACAGGGGATAGGAAAAGGAATGGGTGAACAGATCACCACAATTAACTTGGTAAATTGCACTGGTTATTGATATTAATTTTCCTGGGCAGTTTCCTTCCTATATTTTAATAAGTTTTTCTGACTTGTTTCCTTAAATAACCAATACCAGTTCTGCAATAGTATTGCATATCTATCAAGAGTTGTATAGGAAAAAGTATGAAAGCTGTAAAAGCTTCTGGAAGGAAGACTCGTTGCATCCCTCTTTCCAGGTGTCTTGAATCTACAAGCTGCTGTCAGAATTCCTCAGTCAGCAGCAGATCACCTCCCTTCCACTGCTTTTTTGCCCTTAGACGTAGATCATAAATGACTGGTAATTCTTTGTTGATTTGTTGTGGATTTTTTTCTCCTTGAAAGGCCTGAAAGAAACTATTTTTTTCCTGATCTGCACCACATGAAGTTTGAGATTGAAGATGGTGCTACTGTCGAAGGAGGGAAAATTCGGTTTGGCTATGATCCTCAGGAATTTCCTAGCTTCAGTTGGAGAGGATATGCCCTGATGTCCTCTATACAAGTAAGCTGGTATTTCACTCAAGACTTTGGGGTGAAAATGAAAACAAAAGTGCATGGCACATATGTCTTTATAGTGCTGCTGTGTGTGTGGAAGGTCATGGAGAAAAGACAGAAAAAAGAACAGGATCTCACTAATCCAAACCCTTTGGCACTATGCTGCTGTTTGGATTAGTGAGTGTTGGTATTACTGTCAGGTCATTTGCACATTGCTTCAGCAAGTGTGTCTTCATCAGAGATTTTCTTTGAGGTTGGTTTTTTTATGAGATAGGTGTAAAGAAAGGAACGTATAGCTTTAAAGTCTTTAATAGTAAGTGCAGAAATTCTTGTCATGCCAAGAACAGCAGAAACAGCAGAAGATTAATGCTTGGCTAAATAATTTGAATTGCACGGTTCTGTGGCAGTCTCTGTCCGTAAGATTTTCAGGTACAATCACAGTGCTGTCACTGAAGTCATCTTGTATTGGGTAAAGAAGAGAAAGGTGCCAGCTTTTATTATGTGTTATTACAGCAAACAGGAAAGTGTGTGGTTCAGTAAAAGAAGTTGTGAGCAGGGTTGTATTGGCAACATTTATTTTAGTTTCATGACAGACTATGAATAAACTAAACAATAGCTGAGGGAATAAGTAAATCACAGGTAGAAAGTCACCATAATTTCTCTGAGGAGGGAGCTTCTGGCTTTGGACTGAACTGCTGATCAAGTGAAGCAGGATTTTAAAACATTAGGTTTGAGTAATAAATGGGATTTGTTCACTCATCTTGAAAGTACTGCTTTGGTATAATTGTGTCCAGCCTCCATTTGTCCGGGGACTAATGAATCACTGTAGCATGAGACATAAGCACATAACCATTGCACAATGATTTCCTTTATGTTCTTCATTTTTCAGTCTTTCTTCTTTTGTTGTTTTGGTCTTGGGGTCTTTTTAATCCCAGATAATTTTTTAAATTTTCAGTATTATTCCACATTCATAAATTAAGGCAACTCTTCAGTATCTGTGATTTCTTAATGCCTGCTTTCTAATTCAGCTGCTTTTTGCATTTCTTTTCTAGTGGCATTTTGTACAGGCTTTTTATTCTGTTCTCAGATGTGTGAAACAGAGAAAACGTTTGCATTTGGGGAAGTGGACCCCAGTGGTGGGGAGGTTGCTGTGCCACAAGTAGCTTGGAAAGGGACAGCACATGGATTGTGATGGATGAACCGGTGGGAGCTGGGTAGTGAGGGGAGCTTTAGGATTTAGGATGGAAAGAAAGAAACCAAACTCATGAGATTGCACCAATCCTGTCATTTGCGAATCCACCGCGGACCCTTAACATGTCTCTTAGTTTTTTGAAAACTAAATAATGGGGCTGTGTGAATGCTGAGAATTTTGTGGCTCTGGAGGTGCCAGTTCAGCCCCAGGACAAGGACAGCATTCTTGGTATTGCAGCTCTAAGCAACTGCAGGATCTGGTAGAGGATCAGAACTATGGTAACAATCTGAGGTGTCTGCATGCTGTGGGATCTTAGACTAGGATCAATGATTGTGGCCTATTCCTTGGAAAGGCAGGATTATCGGCAGCCCTTGATACCATATGCCTCATTTATGGCATGAGTAGGGAGAATAACAGTAAAATAATGTCTGTGTATCAAGGTGAGGTATCAACACACATGTTAGTTCAGCCATTCTGTGTCCTTCTGGATCAGCTGGTATTCAACGAGAGTTTTATTTCACAGGAGATTTTGTTCTATGCTCTTTTGTAAGCTGCCCATGCCTTTTGTCTTTGCCAAATGGTTTTTCTTTCTCTGGGTGCTGGTAACAAGTAATGTACTTTCCTTTCCTCCTTTTTCCCTTTCTTTTTATTTTTCCCAGCCAGAGGTGGTTGTGCCTATCACTGTGGCTTCCCCTAAGCTCTTCCACCTAGTCCTCCGCTATGTCAGCCTGGGCTCAAAAAGCTCTAAAGGGAAGATCTCAGTTGCTGAGGGAAAACATTTTGGCACTAATTATACTTGTAAGTGAATTAATTTTCTCACTAGGCTTCCCTGTCTTCCTCTGTCATACACCAGCATTGCCATTCCAGTATATACTTGTCTGCATGAACCTTTTTCTTGTAGGGTTTTAGTCTGGTGCTTGCATGGCTTCTAACTGTTCCTCTATTCAGCACATTATGGCTGTTTTTGTTTATTAACTTCCATTTTTCAGAATGAAGTGAGGATAACTTTGAATGTGGAAAAATCAAACCTCTACTTATTTCGCATTATCCTGAGGTATATTAACCCTGGAGATGAAACATTATCTGGTCGCATATCTGCTTGTCAGTCTCAGCCCGGAGCAGGTAGGTGCAACTCAGCAGTGCAACAGGTCAGGGGAATGTTAGATCAGAGAAGGCTTTCCAAGGTGCACCTAAGTCAAGTCTTTAATGTTGCTTAAAAGGCATCGCTTTTAACAGTGTCAGTGCTTTTGTGCTTCTCCTCATACATTTTTGCTGTGAAATTGATGTGGCTGTGTTTGCATGAAACCCCTGCTTGCAATAGTAATCAACACTTGTTTTTTTTCAAATGTTTGCCACACTCAGTATTTTCAGTCCTGTACTTGGAAGCTCTGAACTGTGTTCTGTGAAGCTTTTAAAGAAGAGGCAACAACACTTAGTTAGGTTTACTTGCCTTTAATATTCAAGTTTTAAACGTGGCTTCTGCCTTCATTCCACGATTAACATTTGTTTAGTGATGAACCCAGTCTACCAAGTTAGTTCTGATTACAGACCTCGAAAACATGTGATGACTTTCAGGCCCTGATAAAAGATAAGTACTCCATATCCTTTGAATGGTAGGGGCATACCAAGCCTATATGCAGAATTATGTCTTACTATTCCTGCCTTACTGATTGGAGTAAAGTTACAGATCCTTTTAGTAATTCAAGTAAGACCAAACTGAAGACTTCACAGACACCATTCAGCAGGGTGGCAGCAGTTTGTAGTCATCACTGGCTCCTAGTGACTGGGAGACAGGGAACCAGATTTTGTCTGTGTCCAGAGTCTTCAAAGAGGAAACCTTTAATATTCATAACAATTGATCCTCATGACCTCTATTTGACAAAGCATACCACAGCTGTATTTCTGTAGTACATAGAGTCACAGAATAGTCTGGGTTGGAAGAGACCTTAAAGATTATCCAGTTCCAACCCCTTGCCATGGGCAGGGACACCTTCCACTAGACCAGGTCACTCAGAGCCCCATCCAACCTGGTTTTGAATGCTGCCAGGGATGGGGCATCCACAGCTGGCCCATCATCTCTGCCGAGAAGTTATCTGTCTGTAAGTAAACATTTTAGATGCTACTGAGACCCTCCAATACCTGGAGTATTTGACTTAAAGTCACACAAGAACAGGTCTTGTGTCAGCTGAACATACTGAGAGTCAGTGCAGAGAGAGGTTGAATGGAAAATTATGGAAGGGAAAACCAAAAAAGTGACCATTTCAGAATATTGCAAAACTCATTACAGGGGTCTGGTCATTACAGGGGCAGAGCTCTGCTTTTCTGTACCAGTTTGCTCAAGAGTAATAAGAAAGAAAACAACAACCACTGCATAACTCTGTATGTGGTCAAGTGCATTTCTAATGCATATTGTCTGAAAAGCATTGATCAGCTCCTGTCAAACAAAGTTTAATGGATCAATTTATCAGTCCAGCTCACTAAGCAAGTAGAGACATTTTACACAGTCACATATGTTTTTTAATTGATTTTTTTTTTCTGGCAGGGGCTGCTCAGAGCAAAGAGTTTGTCTTCCCACCCAGCAAGGAGCCCTCTTTTATCACAATCCCAGGAAAAAGCTCCACAGAGCCTTTCTCACTGGTTCCAGGCACGTGGACTGTCAGTATAATGGCAGAGGAAGTCCTCTTGGTAAGAAAACAATTGAGGAAAACAACTGCTAGAAGGTTGTCATGAAATTACTGCTCTGGAGTTACTTGCTGGGAAGAACCCTTCAAGCAAGTAAAATTCAGCACTAGTAAAAAGAGTATAAGCAGCAGAATACAATTATGAAAACCTACACTTCTGCTTTTTTCTTATTTCTTCCCTGACTTTCTCCTGCTCTAATTTTTCTTCTGCTTACAGACTTTAAGTCTATCTGGAATCTGTACCTTCAAATGATGAACTATTATTAACATACAGCACAAAGCATAAATGCCCACAAAAATTAGTAATTTCTTACATATCAGGTGTTGTGTCTAGAGCTTAGCTCAGCCCAGGCCTTAGTTTCTTGACAAAAAATCTTCCTAAGAGTATTGTAAGATGGGCTGCATTATGAGTAGGTCAATTTCTGACTGCTTTTATCCTCCCATCTTTTCTCTCCTTTCATTCATTGAAAACCTGAAAAATTTTCTAGCAGCAATTCTAAGAAATGGCTAGAGAAAGAGAAATGGTTTGGGGTGGTCATTTATGGAAAACCTTAAATATGTGTAATCACAAAAACACCATACTGAAATTCTGATGTATTTTGTACAGGGATAAAAAGTAAGCAGTGTCTCTAGTCATTAAGCCTGGGGCTGTGTTAAATTTATGGAATACCGTGTGAAGTGTTAGTAAAGAGCCTGCAAATATATTTCTTGATGAAAGTGACAGTATTTTTGTGCTGGGTTTTTTTACTAATACCTTTGAAAAGGTATTAATTATCTTAGCCCATCATGTTCTCACATTAGCAGTTGCTATACATAAGCACTAACATCATAATTTAAATAAGCAAGGCAGAACAAAAATATACCAGCTTTTAAAGCACATCTTAATAGGTTAGATGGATATTTTAATCAAGTCATCTGGGATACATGAATCTCCTGTATGGAGTCACCCAGAGTTGAGTTGTGTGCTTCTGGATTGCACTCCTGGATGAAAACTGCAGGCATCTGACTGTGTGTTAGTGAGAAGCAGGCAAGCTCCTTTCTGAGCACATGATGGGAGAGTGGCTTCAGAGTTTCCCTAATCAGAGGGCAGCTGCCTTCATACCATCTTTCTGAAATGATAGAATTAGGGAGACACATTCTGATGTTACTGGCCCAAGTAATAACAGCAAAAAGCCCCACCCACATCTTGCGGATACCCTCTGTACAAATTATTTATGTGATTGGTTTCATTCATTGTTACATTGTGAAAGCCTGGTGATAGATGTTCTTTTTGTCCTTGTTTGAATGCTTTTGCGTTGTTGTGTTCTTTGTTTTTAGGATTATCTGGTGCTGTTACCTAGTGATTACTACGAGGCATCCCTGTTGCAGATCCAAGTTACAGAACCTTGCACACATCCCGGGCCTGCTTCAGCAGAACAGTCAGTAGATGGGCTACAGTGTAAACCAGTGCCTTGGTTTATTTTGTTATCTATCATCTTGCTGCACTTGAAAACAATAATAATCCTGTGTTTTGTTTGTTGCTTTTTTTGTGTAAGCTGCTTGCTCTATCAGCATTTGCCTCTGGGCAGATTTTCCTGTGTCCTTGGCTCAGAGGCAGTGCGTTTCAGACACGGGGGAGAATCCAGAAGAATACCTGTGCGACAGCCAACTCCCAATCAGCCAGCAATGGCCCATATCAGTGGAAGAGAGGTCAGATTCCTGCCTGCTAATTGCAGTCCCATCTGTGCTGTTGACTATAAACCTACCAGACTAAAATGATTGCAGATTTACAGCTCAGGATTTTCAAATCCTAGCACATCCCTAAAACAGACTCTACACCAAGGTCTGCATTTTACACAAAACTGTGTAGAAGTATCAGTGTAGGCAGATTTATAACTGTGACTGGAGTGGACATTCCACTCTGGCAAAAGCATTTCATTAAATAAAAATCCTTCTGCTTCAGGCATACTGGCTGGTTCAGAAGAAGTGACATAATGATTTGTCGGCAGAAATGGTGTACATACATCATTCTAAATTAATCTGTTTTTTTCTTAAATAGCTACACTTAGGTAAGATGTTTGCTTTACTGAAAAACAAGCAGAAGCAATTATGCCACTGCTGTAGGTCCTTTGAAAGCAAAACATGTTATATGAAATGAAAAGATCTACTAAAAGTGTGTTTGGCAAAAATACGGTATTTTATCAACTATGTGACAGAGATGTAAAATGATTATGCCCTTTATTACTGTGTTTGGATATCTATTTTAAAAATATCAAGTATAGCAGGAGTACTCACATGCCACAGGCTCTGGTGCTTCATCATTGATGCATGTGCAAAACTTTACTGGTATGAATAATTGCAGTTAAGTCAAGAGGGCTGTTGACAGAATTATTTACATGTTTAAGTGTTTGTAGCCTAAGGAAATACTGAGAAAAAAACAGTTTAAGTTTGAAAATACTTGTGTAGTCAACTGGAGCAAAACCTTTGTAACCACAACACTTAACTACTTAGAAATATTTTGCATCAAATATTGTATTAACCACTTTGTGCAAGTAACCTGAAAGAAAACCTTGATGCTTCAAAGTGTTATTGTTTGCTGGAGAAGATGCTTTTGCTCTTTGTAGGGAATCAAAATGCAGCATTGCTATAGTAGGAATTTTGTTCCTGGAAATATTTTTTCAGTGGAGAAGTAAACTCAGTTTTTACATGTTATTAAGGATAGCTTAGAGATGATGGTGACAATTTTTTATCATCATTACCTTTCTTCCCTTTCTGCTGGGGAGAAGAGAAATGATAATATATTCATTTCCTAGGGTTATTTTAGAGCTTTCCTAGTACTGTTATAATAGCAGCTGTTTCTTGAACTTGTTTGACTTGATTAGAGGACAAAGTGATATTTATAAGCGTTGCTTGCATTCTGCTAGGTGTCTTCTGTTGAGACACTATGGGACTGGCCCTGGACTAATGCTGACCAGTCAAAAGAGCAGGAAATGGGAGCAGGAAATGGGAGCTTCCTGCAAGAAAAGGGAGTGAAAAATTTAACTACTTTTTTATTTTTTGATTTATTTTGACCCAGGTCAATTTGGAGATGACCGTAAATGTTCCTCAAGTCGGTCGCTATGTTCTGGTTTTTGAATATGCCAACAAAGAGGATCAGATATACACTGCAGAGGTAACAATACATAGCCCTGGACCTGTCACTGAAGGCAGAGTGAGAATATACAGTTGTAAATACAGGTAAGAATTTCTGAAGTAACCACTAAATGATTAAATAAGTATTTGCAATATAATTATACCTTTTATAAATTAGGATCCATTTTACCATGTAGATTGTTCAGATTCTAGGGTGATTTAAAAGCAAGTGCAGGCTTCTGTGGATTTCATACAGATTTTTAATTCTCTTTGTGCAATCAGCTCATTAAATATTGCTACTGCTTAAGTGAATTGTTTTCCTATACAAAGAGTTACTTTTTAATATACATTCTTAAATCCTTATAAACTATTAATCTCCAAGTCCAGTGGAAGAGCATTGCTGTTGGCTACAGATCCCTGCACTGCTTTTCTTTAGTTGAAAGTGTGTGCAAGGGGTTTGGCTATAAAAAATGTAGCAGCCAGTTTTACAAGAGCATTCCCAGCGTTTCTAACAAGATCTGCTGAAGCAGAAGTATAAAGGTCTCTGAAATTCTGTGTAGTCATCCTCTGGCTGTTAGGCTGTAGGCAAGGTCTTCAGTAAAATGCTTCTTTATCCTTGTTGACTGATGAGGTTACTGCAGATGTTTCTGCACAAGAGATTTTGCCTGTCCTGAGTGAGATTGTCTTTAACACTTGAGCACTCAGCTTATTTTGAGCCCTTGGGAGAGCCTACCCCATGCCAGGGAACTACAGACATGCATCCCCCATGAGCCAAGTGTTTGGCAGAATGGAGGCTTAGGGATATTCAGGATGAAATTGCTCAGTAAGAAAAACCATTTTCATCAGCATGTTTGTGATACAGAGCAGAGCCATGTGGAGCAGTGACCTTGTCAGGTTATTGCTGGGGAAAGCTCTTACTTTACCCTGTTATGTAACACTTTGAGCCCCAAACTTCTTGCTATAAATCCTCCATTTCATTGGGTTTTTTGGTGGATTTTGCCCCCAAATACATTTTATGGGCTGATTTCAAACATATTTGTTTGTTTATGTGACCCATTAAAAACATGCTCATGAAAATACAAGGAAAGCCCTTGCTGCTTTAATGTAGCAATGCAGCAAATCCCTCCTGCAGACATTCTGCATGAACTGAATGGTCACATTTTGAGTGAGGTGCTGTGTCATCTTTCCCAAACAGGAAGGTACAAGTCTCCTCTGATAAAAAATAAATCAGGCAATGACATAGTGAGGTACATGTAGATAACAGTACCTTGTAGAATCTGTAAAATATTGTGCCAGACTTTCTTACAGCTCTGTGAGCTTGGTTATTCCAAATGAAACATGGTAAGAGAATAAAACACTACAAGCTTTCAGCAAATCATGAGTAAGGGACCTGTATTTCTCTAGTTTTACATGTCCTTAGCCCTGAGATGACCTTTTTCCTGATCTGTGCTTTAAGCAAGAGTGAAACTTCCACGTTTTCTGGTTTGTACAGGAGGCAAACCTGTTTTTTCACTTGCATTTAGGAGTATCTCAGCATACAGAATAGCTTCCTAAAATCAGGCCTTGCCCAGCTGCCACTGTGTGGGCAAGAGCTGCTGATTCACATGGCAGTAGTGGAAAGGAGGAACTGGTGTGTTCTGGCACCTCACGGAGCACGGCCCAGGCAGAAGAATATTAGTTACATATCATGTTACACAGCGTGGAAACCTCTGCAGATAGCATCTATGTCTGTCCACATCCTACTCAAGCCAGTAGCTCAAATGGGTGTTTGAGCTGAGATCTGGAGGCTTCAGCTGCAACCCACCCAGGATAAGCAGTGTTTTGTACATGGTAGATCCTGTGTCTCACTGGCAAGGACAGTGCATGTTCCACAGTGGCCACAGGCAGGTTAGTTATCATCCAGCAGGAGGGCTAGGTGCTGTGGCTAGCCAGCAGCCAGGCAGTGAGGCTAGGTGACAGCCTAAACAACGTGGCAATGCCAGCAGGCTCATCCTTAATCCTGCTTTCTGTCTCAGTTTCCTTTGTCGCAGCGTTGTAGTTGATGACAGGAATCGCATTGCAGCCTACGACCTTCTAGCAGACACAAAGTTACATCTTAAGGCATCATCCATTAATTTTCTTCTGGTAAGTTGACGTTTTCTTTTCCCCTTTGTAATAGTTATTTCCCTAATTGGGTAAACAAAGATATTTGTCTCCCTATGTTCACATTCTGTAAGGTAATGTGTGAAATTATGTATATTAGATGCTTGAACAGACACGCTTCAAATATACCCAGAGAATGCTGAGGCAAAACTTGTCAGTTTCAAAGACAAACAGAAGTTTGCCTTTATTGGTAACGTTTTTTCCAGCTTTCTTGTGCTTTCTTTTAGTTCCCCTTTCTCTTCTGCAAGTAAACTTTAAATGAAAAATATTCTGGTAGCTTTTATACCTAATTTTTTATTTTCTTTTTTTATCTTCCGTTTTTCTAAATCCTCAAAACCCATGTAGGAGTTTCCTGTGTCTCTTACAAAATTCAGGTAATAAATGCATTTATTTCCGGTAATAAATGCATTCATTAGTCATATATAGCTTTTAGATATTTTAGATATCTAGGCTTTTAGATATTTTAAATAAAAAGCCTTCACTGACCTCTTTTGGCCACACCAGGAATATACTTTACTGGAGACTAAATTTTCTTATGTGTTGTTTGTGGTTTCTATTTTAGAAACACAGGGTTTGTTAAAATCTAGAGTTCAAACCCAGCCAGTAAGAACTATTAGGACTAACAGCTGATACATACTTTCTTCATTTCATGAGTCAGTGTGAACTAATACCTTTTACATTGTCTGTTAGCTCTGTTTAGCAATTGCTGTGTTAACAAGATCCAGTCTTCACGATCTTTAATTGTAGAGGCTACACTTAGCAAAGGATGGAAAAGGGGAAAAGAAGGGCTTCTGGTATATAGACACTAATCATTAAGTCGGTGATAGCAGTTCTGGGGTTAATGATCTGGGTATGATCCCTTCATGCAGACCAGAGAGGCAAATGGGAGTCACCTCCAGAGCTGGAGACATCTGGTTTAAATAAAGGAGAAATGGGGTTGTTGAGGCTATCTGTCAAAAGAGGCTCTTACAACTTGATAGTCTTTATCTCATAGTGATACAGACAAGCTGTCTAAATCCAGACTGTACTTAGCACTAACTTTTTAGCCACTCAAGAAGTGCTGTTCAAAGCTTCAGAATGTACCCTTGTTCTGCTGCAATGGCCTGGAGCCCTGTGGGTTGTTACACGCAGGACAGGCCAAGTGTTGGCTGCCCAGGAAAAGGGATTTTTAGCACTCTGCCTTATACAGGTTTTTGTTTTTTCCCTGCTTTTAAAACACAGGCTGAACCCCCTTAGGAGTTGCTTCCAAACTAAATCACTTTGCATAATAATGAATTTTCCTTCAGCAATTTTTACTTACATTACTACTTGGTGCTAGCTGTCTTACTGCTTATTGGACATCGTCATCTCCTTTTCAAGTAGTTCATGGATAAGTTCTGTAACTTGTGCATATGTATTTTCCTATATATTTTATTAGTGCATACTCTTGTGTCTACCCACAAGCCTTCCCTTATGTCCTTACCACCATGGGTACAGCAGAACTACCACAGATTCATTTGATCATGTCTACTTTTAGTTAAAATAAAAGATCCCATATGACGTCTTGCTTCTTTTGAAATGAGTTCTGAATCCTGGGAGAGAAATCCTGGTATCACTGAAACTCATTCCCATGGCCTTTGCACGACCAAGTGTTTGTATTTGAGAAAATCTGGGAATTCCCCCAGGGTCCAAAAGTCTGTGACACGACAGATGAGGGCTTTTCCCTCCTACCTCTCTACATTCCTTGCCTTGCTTCTCAGCCTTTGGGCTGGTCTTCTGCCTTTCACTTTACCACACATATACTTATGGTTTAGTTATTTCACTTCTGAACAGCCAGTATTCCCTTGACAAGGACAGAAGAATGCTATTTAACCCTAGGGCATTGAGGTACAAGGAGGTAAAGGGATCCAAAATCTTGTGGGAGGTTCATGACAGAGCATGGCTTTGGGCTCATATCTCCCTATGCTAAAATTAGGCTTCATCCTTCCTGTTCAGGCCTGGCCCTGTTATTTATGATATTAATTGTTAATTGTGCCTTGTGCTTATTTTTCAGCATAAGGTTTACATTATATCAGCTGAAGAATTTTCTCCAGAATACGTGGATCCTAAAGTACAGTGCATAGCTGCTTACAGGAGTACCAGTGATGGAAGGTAACTTGCTTGGTTTTATCCTTCCTATTATCTGAGGACAACCTTGAAAGGTAGAATAAATGGTGTTTTAATTCTTTTGAGTGAAGCTTTCCTCAGTGACTCACAGGTGGTTTGTAGGCCACTTTTGCAAAGTAGTCTTTGTAAAGAAGCTGAAGTGTTAGTGTTAATCTAGACAGTCTTTGCACAGGATGTTTTTAATAACTGCCTCTTCCTGGCCGGTCTGAACTACCCAGTGCTGATGTGTGAGAAAACACGCATCTTTCACACTCCATCCAGTATGACAGGTGTCCAAGCTGGAGAATCATTCCTGCTTTGGTGGCCTGAAATGCTTACTGTGCCATCTGGAGTTTTCTTCTGCGTGTTACTGCTTCAGCTGTCCCAAAATGGTGTTAATTTTTCATTAGGTGTGGGAAGTGACTGCCCTTTCGGGCACAAATCCACCAGCTAAACTTGGCAGCATCAAATTACTCAACATATAAACCCCCACCTCACAAACAAGCCATTCCCTTGTCTGTCTCGTCGTGGGGCCCTTAGGGTAGGTGTGCCCTCATCTTTCACCTCACACAGCAATGCCAGCTGAACCTTCTTCTCCATCATACTTTATAGGACCAGTAATTAGGGGATGCATATACTGCTTGGCTGATCCAGGCTAATCTCTTGCTGTGAAGATCTGAACCTGAACCTTGACTTCCCAAGTGGTCAGGTTTGGGTTCCGCAGAGCATCTGCTCTGTCCTGTTGATGCTCTTCCCCTCTCCATCTTTTGTTCTTTGGGACAGAGAGGAACTGTCACTGCGGCTCCCAAATTAGGGACCTCCACATTTCAGCCTGTTGCACTCCCCAGGATGTGCCTCGTGATGCCTACTCCTAAGGCTTTATTCCTACTGATCTAGCAGTGGGAAGGACCTCAAAGTAAAAGTAAATGTCATTTGCAGGACTTAAGAGGCAAAATGAGTTGGTGATTTGGTCTAATAGTTTTCCAGATGGTAGCTTCTAATACAGGGGTTGAATTGAAATAGAAAGCAGAAAAATCTGGATAGTAAATTGGATAAAAACATGTGACTGTGCTTGGCTTCCAAGCATGCATAGCATTGAATCACAGCTTTAATTCGCCTGCTCAGAGTGTTAGCACTGACAGCAGCTTTCTAAGACTGAAGATACTTGTCCTGTCACCTAAGTTATTTTGCAAATCCAGGCATTTATATTCTGAGTAAAACAAGGGAAAGAGGATGGGTGAAAAACATGATTAAAACTAATGTAGAAACTTATACATTTTATTTTGGTTTTGTGTTGGGTATGTTTTAAAACTCTTGTTATATTTGCATCATTTTAGCACTCTGCCTTGTAGCTCATAAAGGTTTCGGTTTTTTCCCTGCTTTTAATACACAGGCTGAACCCCCTTAGGAGCTTAGGTTTATGTTTTTTTGTTGTTATCTGGTGTCATTTTTGCTTTCCTGAAAGTGTTTAAGTTCATCAAGTTGAAAAATGCAAAGGCTTGGCTCAGTTTAACAGTATTATAAGTGGATGCTGCAAATGATTTCCCATACAGGTCTGGCAAATACATCTCAGTTCTGGCACTGAAACATAATTCCCATTCCAGTTCTGGGCCTGTCTGGAGCAAAGATTAATCATTGTCTGTTGAGTACTTACAAGAAGTGAACAAATACAACCAGAAAACCCCCAAAAATATTTTATTGTGCAGTCTTGGAAAATTCTTCTCTCAATCCCAGAATTAAATATGCCAAGGAAGAAATAGTTAAACACAGCAGTGAATGAATAAGGATGCTTTCAAGGAGTACTGTTATTTATTTTGGCTCCAATTCTACAAATATTTGAGAATATACTTAACTTCTAAGTACTTAAGTTGTCCCATTGACTTCAGTGGGAAAACTTCCATGTTTAAGGGTTACACCTATGTAAATATTTGTAGAAATGAGAATTCAATATTAGTACAGATTCTGGTGAATGTAACTAACTGGATTGCCTAAAATATATTTAATTTTTAACACTCCTGATTCTCTTACGTTTCCTCTTCCTTAGCAAATTCTTTCCACTGAAACTTAAAGTTACGGAAATTTTGTGTGAATAAAATCAGGTAATACATTAAAAGTGCACACACTTTCCCCTTTATAAGTTAAATCCGTACCTCTTTTTCTCATTTACTTTATGATCATTTGCCAAGAATCCAAACAGGTACAGGGGTTATTATTGCATTATCAATTGCAATACAGTCTGATACATTGGCTTTTCTAATTCAGCCGCTTTTCCTGTTATGATTAGAACTTTCTCCTGGCCCCAAGGGTAATTACTATGGTTCTGTGTTTAGTGCAGCATGCATTCCCTCCATTTTTGAAACTCCACCAGCAGCTTTGGTTTTGGATGCATTCAAAGATGGGAAGATTTCCGAAGTACAGGAGAATATACTCCATGATCCACTGAGTGCCACTTTACCTGCTGATTCAGTTCATGGAGTCACCTTGACACCGTTACAGGTATCTTGTATTTTGAAAACTTTGCTTCACAAGTCACTGAGAATGTTCTCAGTAAAGTTAAATAGATGAAACACTGTAAGAGAATCAAAACTGGATGATGTGATACCATGAAAATGTTGCAAACTGAGTAAGCCACAGACACAATATAAAGAAAGGGGAAAAAAAACCCAAACAGCAGCTTCTTTTGGAGCTACACAGCAGTCTCACAGACTGCAGAAGAATGTTAAATGTGCTTGGCAGGCAAACAGAGCATTCAGTTGTAATGCTATGTTCCTTGAAGAAATGTAACTTGCTGAGAGATGCTAAGCCCCCTCGCTTTCACTGCAGGTAGGGGGTACTTAGCACAGCTGATAAGCCCAAGAATGTTTCACAAAACAAATATAATCTGTGATTCCGTGATTTAATACCAGAGCTGTTCTTGTTTCTCCAGAACCAGATCACCCTGAGTGGCAGAGTGCCCCACTTGGGCAGATATGTATTTGTGGTACATTTTTATCAGCTGGCACACCCGGTGTTCCCTGTGCAAGTCCGTGTGAATGCAGGACATGTGTGGTCAGGTAGGCATCTGCATTTGATCTAACCCCTTTCCCTTCTCAGCATTTTGGGAAATGGAGCTGTGTTGGGTTGGCTCTGGATGGACACCAGGTGCCCACCGAAGCCGCTGTGTCACTCCCCTCCTCAGCTGGACAGGGGAGAGCCAATATAACAAATGGCTTGTGGGAGGAGATAAGGACATGGAGAGATCACTCACCAATTACCAACGTGGGCCAAACAGACCTGACTTGGGGAAATTAGCTTAATTTGCTACCAGTCAAATCAGAGCAGGGTAATGAGAGCTAAAGCCAAATATTCAAACGCTTTCCTTCCACCTTTCCCTTTTTCCTGGGCTCAGCTTTACTCCCAGATTTCTTCAACTTCTCCCATGGGTGGCACATGGGGATGGAGAATATGGGCTGTACTCAGTTCATCACAGGTTGCCTCTGTTCCTTCCTCCTCAGCAGGGGACTGCTCACACTCTTCGAATGCTTTAGTATGGGATCCCTCATATGGGAGACAGTCCTCCACCAACTTCTCCAACATGAGTCATTCTCCTGGGCTGCAGTTCTTCACTAACTGCTCCAGTGTGGGTCCCTTCCATGAGGTCATGAGGCCTGCGAGGAGCCTGCTCCAGTGTGGGCTTCCCAGAGATTCACAGACCCCTTTGGGCATCCACCTGTTCTTGCGTGGGTCTCCTCCACAGGCTGCAGGTGGATCTCTGCTCCAGCACCTGGAGCACCTCGTCCTTCTCCTTCTTCACTGATCTTGGTGACTGCAGAGTTGTTTCTCTCACGTCTTCTCACTCCTCTCTCTCTGGCTGTAGCTGCTCTTGAGACAGGTTTTTTTCACCTTTCTTAAATATGTTATTCCAGAGGCACTACCATGGTCAGACCTGGCCTTGGCCAGTGTTGGATCTGTCTTGGAGCCAACTGGCATTGGCTCTGTTGGACATGGGAGAAGCTGTCAGAAGCTTAATAGAGCCCACCCCTCCAGTAGCCCCCTGCAACCAAACCTTTTCACATAAACCCACTATATTTTTTCTTCTAGGTACTTTCAGTGCTTCATTCTGCCCTCATACTTCTGGCTGTCGGGTTCAGGTGATTGCAGAAAACCAAACTGAGCTTGACATTTCTGAACCCAGAGTCTCTGTTACAGTGATGATACCAGAAGGAAGAACGCTGGTTCTGGTACGTGTATTACATAAATGTGCTTGAAAATGTTATTCTCTGTTTCACCCTTCATTCAGAGATAGATGCAAAGATGAAAGCCAAAAAGGATAAATTTTTTAATGTTGTGTTTCAGATTAGGATCTTTTGCACTGCTTTTGGTTTTATTTTAAATTTTTAAGATACTCTGCACTGTTTTTATTGTACACTGCTTGTAGCACCACAACTTTGAGTGGCACATGCAAAGTTTATTTTCCTATTTTTTGGTTAAAATCTTACAGGTTTTGAAAAAATCCAGAATGTATAATGAAGCAACATTTAAATATGTAAATGCCTTAGCTTATGTCTTTTCATTTTTCTCTGAAATGTACAACTTAGCTTTCTTATTGTTTTAAGGAAAATATCTTAGTTGTTCCAGCAGACACCTACAGTTACAAAATTCTTGACAAAAAGACAGTGGACAAGTCATTTGATTTTATCAGCCAATGTGGAGGAAACAGTTTTTATCTTGAGTAAGCATCACTTTCTGAAAAACTGAACATTGACAATAAACTGGGAATAATCTTACTTTTACTCTGTATTAAAGAGCTGTCTTAAATCCCTATAATTATGCTACAATAAAATGCTTTTCATGGCTTATGCTGGCCCATTAAATTTCCATGAGTCATTTTTCCATGACTTCCTATTGCAAATGCAATGTAAAGGTAGAGCTCTATTGCTCACAGTACAAAAGAGGAAAATCTGTGTCATCTTCCTGTCTTTGGTATTTCCATCTTTGGTATTTGGATTTTGCTTGGCATGTCTGAACTGATACAACTAATATGCATGCACTTGCTATGAAAACAATCTCTTACCTGCATGTTCAAAGCCATTCACTCCTAATTTACTTAAAGTCTATCCTTGCATGTGTGCTGATGCCATCCTTACGTCAAACTGTTTGAAAGACAGAACCCTAATTTACTGAACCACTGCAAAGCACTCTCACAACAATTCCTGAGTGCCAGCACTTACATGATTTGTATTTCAATTTAAATAGCCCAGAACGATCATCAGCCTTCTGTAAGGACTCTGTAAGGTCACTGGTGGCTTTTTACAACAACGGAGCCCTGCCATGTGATTGCCACAGCGCAGGTGCCACGAGCCCTACGTGCAGCCCCCTGGGAGGGCAGTGTGTGTGCAGACCCAACGTCATCGGTCGCCGGTGCAGCCGATGCCAGACCGGCTACTATGGATTCCCATTTTGCAAGTGTAAGTACATCCTTGCACTCCTTCAGCTCCTGACCCAACCACCTAGTTAATCATCTGCATTTACTGCAGATGTTCTGCAGCCTGACTTTTCTCTGTAGAGCCTGATCCTGTGAGAGGCTGGTCAAGCCGTTTTAACTTCACCATAGCATAGCTTTCGGTTTAAGGCAGAAGAAATCCCATTCCCCTAAAGCACACCTAGTTCATGGTGTGCCTTTGCATGTGTTGTCTGATCAGGTATAGTAGGCTTTCAGCTAAACTGGTTAAAATCCATATTGCCACTACTTCAGTGAAATGGATTTTTTCTGCACTGACTGCTGAATAGTTTCCAATTTGTTAATGTTTAATCCCGTTTTACACCTTCAAGCTTTTCCATAGATAATCAGAGACACAGCATTCCTAATTCGTAATATTCTGATGTTAATAGTACCAACAGATCTGTAGATTTCACCAACAATCTTCAGCTGCCTTCCTAGATACTATACTTGATGTTTATAAACACCGCTTTACAAAAGTGGTGCCCTTGACGCCAAAACTACTTTTTTAATCCTTGTCAGTTTTAGCAAGGGATAAACAATGTCTGTGGTGAAGTTAAGCAACCAATCCGTGGAAAAGAGCCAAGCACTAAACCTGCTCTTTGAAACTATTGTTGCAGTCAGATAGTTGGTTTCTATGACCCTGAACTTTAAACTAGTGAGAGAAAATAGTCATGTCTTCTATACATAAAGGTTGTGTATATTTGTTGCATATTCAATAAGAGTTGATTGTTGTAAGATGAGATGTGAATTATTTGTAGAACAATTTCTTTGATCTAGTATGCAACTGCGGGCAGCGTCTTTGTGATGACATGACTGGTAAATGCATTTGCCCTCCACGAACTGTGAAGCCAAAATGTGAAGTGTGTGAGAAATATTACTTTGGCTATCATCCCCTTGCTGGCTGCAAGAGCTGTAACTGCTCAGAAAAAGGAGTTGTTGATGTGGCAAGCCCAGAATGTGATAAAACCAGTGGGCAATGCAAGTAAGTTTGGGTTATGTGCGTTATAAACAATGCATGAAGAGTTTGCTTCAAAGCTCTTTTCAGGTGTTTGGAGAGGGTATGGGAAATTTAGGGCATTCAGTCTTCATTGTGAGCAAAGTGGATTTTATCCATTGTGAACAGTTGCAAACTAACCCAAGCTTTGTGGACGACTGAGTTCCCTGTAATTATTCATATGCTCGCAATTCCCCATTTTTCTGTTAGCAGGTGCTTGCCTTGAGTAATGCACAGGCATATTTTCCAGCTGTAAATTTTCTTCCAGCTCTGCTTACCTGTATTCAACATCCATATTTTACACCTTGGTCTACAGAGAGAGTAGTTCTGCACTGCAAGCACTGAACAGCTGTAGAAGTCTAATTCTATTGTGAGCATTTTTATCCTTCAAAGTCAAATCCATTCCTAGTCAGTTCTATGGCCATTTAAAATGTCACACTATGCAAAATCTGAGAACAATACTAATTTGCTGCTTTTTCTCTGTGGAAATCATAAAGTTGTGTCATAGCCATGCAATCCCTTCAAATATCCACCTGCCTGTTGTTTTATTTTCCCTTCCTTGCTCCATTCCTATCTCCCTTACTGACTCTCCTCTGTATTTGTTGATAAAGATGCAAACCGGGAATAAAAGGACGTCGGTGTGATCAGTGTGCTCCTGGAAGTTATGGTTTCCCTAACTGTGTGCCATGTAGCTGTAACAGAGATGGAACAGAACCAGGTGTTTGCGATCCCCAGACAGGAATTTGTCTGTGCAAGGTCAGATAAATCAAATTACTTCTGCATTCACAAGCATTGTTTGCATGTCAGTGACTATTTCATATATAATGGGGTGAATAAAGTGAGTTTATAATTTAAGTTTTCAGTAAAAATTAAATGCAGCTGTACAAAGCCATCACACGTTGCAGTATGTGTATGGATTATCATGATAGCATTAAATACCATTTTTAATGGCTTCAGTATCTGTCAGTTGTACAGGTGGTCTTAGGTTTTGCAGGATGTTAGAGAGCTGCAGAGTAGATGTCCACTGATTCACTGAAGCAGTCTGTATCCTGCACATATCCGCTTTATCCATCTGTATCTTGCCTTTTGGATGTTAACCAAGTCCCATGCTTTTTTTAGCCATATTATGTCGGTTGACATTTTACCACATCATTATAGCTACGAAATCTTCTTTTGTTCTGATCTGCATAATTAAATGTGATAAATTTGAACTTTCACAAGTGACCTTTTATATTGTGGGTTTGCAAAAGCCAGCAGGAGGGTTTTGGCGAGGAAGTTACCAGCTGTCTCTGACTAATATTTATTACTCAGTGGCTCACATTGTAAACTAGAAAGACAGCTCATAAGATAGCCTCCAAGTCAGTTTTATTTGCATTTGGAATACAGTCTATCCAGACAATCACACATTTGTTTCTATACATTTAAATAAACATTCTTTCATAAGGTTTGTTTCATGTGCAGGAAGTTTTGGGGACCTCAGCAAAGCAAAAAGAAAAGCACTGAATTTTCTTTGAACTCTGCCTTAACAGGAAAATGTTGAAGGTGCAGCATGTGACACTTGCCGACCAGGATCTTTTTATCTGGATGTTTCCAACCCCAGGGGATGCACACCTTGCTTTTGTTTTGGGGCAACCAGCAACTGTCGCAGCACGGATCGTCGTAGAACCAAGGTGTACCAAAGATTTTTTTCTTCTCTATCATGAACTTACACTTGTTCCATTAAGGAAATTCCAGATTTCTTCCAGAGTTGAAAATATATTTTATTAGTTTCTAAGGATGAGAAATATTCTCCAAGCAATTCTCCGGGTGAAGATTTAGTGCAACCTTCTTAAGATTAGGTGTAGTCTGAAAGTGCCATTCAGCAGAAATGGCCCTTTTCACCTGTTTGTTAACAAGTCACTAGTTGGACTGAAGTTGAGTGGGCCTTTATCTCGCTAGCTTTATCTTCAAACTCTGTGTCAGTGATCTCCTTCAAGATGCTTTGATAAGCACATAGCATTTTACATGTCTATGTTATAGATGCATTCTTAAGAATTGTGACAGATTCTACAGAGATTGTAAAAATAGTCTTTCTTCCCTCCCTATAAGAGACATGACATCAAGTGTGATGATGATAAAGATTTTTAGTAGCATAAATGAACAGTAAAATGGCTGAAGACTGAAAAAAAGGTGAGAGAAAGGACAGGAAAAGAGAAGAGAGCTAGAATGGTGGATGAGGAGTTTAGTTAAGGTTTAGACATGGACTATATGCAATCCAGACTGTGCCCTTTACTGTTTAAAAGCAAAAGGTAAAAATGTGGCCTAAGTGAAATCAGTAGAAAACTTCCTCTAGGCATTACTTGTTCTCACCAAAAACTTTTTATGAGAACACGTCTTTTTGTTTTATTGCCCTGGCCAGTCAAGGGCAACACACCAGAATCCAGAACTGTTCTGATACATACACATTATGCTCTCTTTCCTCCAGCATGATGATAAATTAAAAGAGGCGTGATCTTTCATGAAACAGCAGCCATAGACATAAAATGTGCATTAAAGAGCCAGAATATTAGGCTACATTGCCTGTCACTCCAAAATGTCATGCCATGTCCCCTCCCTAACTGTTAACCTGATCCAAACTGTCTTTTAGGTTAGTGCCTTGGGTTTGATTTTGGAATGGAGTTAAAAAAGCATCTCCAAATTATATCCTTGGGTTTGTGTGCACAATTCCTAGTCACCTCCAAAAGGCTATGTCTTCATGTGGGTGAAGATAGAATATAGTTTCCAGGTGACAAACCAAATGCCTGCATCCCAAGTAGCTCTGGCACATCTTTACATTTACACTCTCTTTGAGGTCCATGCATTGTGTGAAGATTTACGCTGGCTGTGAAGGGATTGGATGTCATGGTCAGGGAATTACAGAGGCTAAACAATTTCTTCTCATTGCTTGGTGCTGGTAAAGCTTAATAAAGGATGAAACAAAGTTTTATTTCCTTTATGTATTTTTCATTAGTTTGTGGACATGAGGAACTGGCACTTGGAGGCAGTAGATGAAAATATTGAGATTCCAGTCACTTTCAATCCAGTCAGTAGTAGTGTGGTGGCTGATGTTCAAGAATTGCCTGCTTCTGTGCAGAATTTGTACTGGAAAGCACCACCATCCTACCTAGGAGAGAAGGTAAATGCCACCTAACTCATCTGTTTTAGTAACATGTAATCATTTTTTTGCCAACATTGATAAAGAGTCTCACTGTTTTTCTTAGATAAGTTTCTCTCTCTTCCCTTGTCTTTCTTACCTGTTATGCCAGGAACCACAACATTTTGCTTCCGAGTACAGTGTTGCAATCAGCCAATAACACAGAATTAATTCATGTTGCTTGGTGCCAGAGAGGTCTTTATGTGAACAGCATGATCAAGAGCTCAATGGCTCAAATGGCTCAAGGAGCTGGTACCTTTAGCTGCTCTGAAACCCAGAACACAGGGGACTTGTCAATCCTTTGGATTCTCTAGAGTATGCCCTGGGCAGATTTCCAAAAGAGTAAAAGGTGATTATGTGCTCAGTGGCACACAAAAACCCGCAACCTTTTGCTTTTGATACATTGCTTGGGAAAAGCATCAACTGGTTTTCTAGTCTTTGCGTTCTTTGGACTGCTTGCTGCTCTCTCGACTCATGCATAGGAGCAGTTTCCTGCTCATGGTTAATACCATCAGCATCTCAGCCTGAGAATCACACTGACCAGGGGACTTGGACGATGGTGACTCCAGGCCCAGAGGCCCCCTCTTTGGAACTCTGACAGTGCCAGTACTTACCAGCCAGTTGCAGGACACACAGGCTTTTCAGATGCAATCCTGCTGAGACACAAGAGAAAACAAATGGTGTAGACACCAAGGCATGAAAGATGGTACAATTTTTTAAGTTTCTCCTAGTCCTCATTTTAAAGACTAGAGCAGTATTTTTCCTCCTGCTCTCCTATGTATCTCAGGTGAACAGCACATTTAGTTGGGGTGCTTTTTGTCAATGTTATAAAGGTTCTTGTTTCAGAGACTACAAATTATTTTTTGAAGAAATTTCATGTTAAAGCATACGTTATCACCTGCAGTGTTAAAACAAAGGTCCTTTTGTTGTTCCATAACAAGATATAAAGCAGGCAATAACCCTTTTTAAACACAGCTATTAAGATCAGTGCTATGAGTTTTATGTTGCATGTCACAGTATCTACCTAGTCCTGCCACAACTTGCTTTCATTTACAGTGACAGCACTGCAAATAAAATAGTTCTAATTTGGGTCCTGCTTTTGCTGTATGCTGTGTGTGAGTGTATATTTTAGCACAGGCAATACTGCAGTAATGAATGTCCCACCAAAATGCTATCTAGCTGTGAGTTTACAAGTTCATAAATTTACCGATTATTCACGTTATTGTGTTTTTAAAATGTCAGGGTTTGGTCTGCTTCCAGTGATAGCATCTCTTTTGGAAAATATGAACAAGATCGCTTCAGCTATTTTTCATTATGATGAGGGTATAAATACTGTTTTCCATGATCTGAAACCTTTTAACTGGTTCCACTGGAACATTTATATTTAGTGGAGTGCATTTTCTTTCCTCTCTCTGTCTTTTGTTTGCAAAGTTTAAAGGGAACCAAATGTAAGATGTATAGCAGTACAGAAACTAAGAGTAATTGAGAAATTCAAATCATGTTGTCCCCATTTTTTTAATGTTTTAACGTTCTATTTAATAGACCACTCTTGACGTTAGAAAATAAATACATACAGAATACAGAGGTTAGTTTGTAACATCAATCTTGTCCTACAAAAAAAAAACCACATTGAAAAACAAGTAATTTAACAGCCTCTCAAATGGTGCAGTTCTGAAACATGTTAACAGGAAATCAACTCTAATTTGAATTTTCTTTTGTTTTTGTAAAAGAATTTATTTATACAGGGTGGTTTGATTGTGCTGGCAAACTATAACCAATGTTCCAAATGATGCTTTTGGAAATGCAGTTGGCTAAGGAAAATAGCATTAATTATGGACCTGTGATCCAAAGAACAAATTTAGTATTGAGATGTCAGTATTTTGTTTGTAATTCATCAGAGATATGGAAAGGGGAGATTGAAGGTGGTGCTTACCTGTAGAACAGCAGAACCTGACAAAGCAGTTCTTCCATGGCAAAACCAAGGGTAAGATGTAAGGGCAAATGCCAAGAGGTGCAAACCAAAATAGGATATCCATGGCAAAATGCCTGATTTCACTTAGTACCCACAAACCTTCCCTCAAGTCTCTTCTTGGAACAAAATCTAGGCTGTGCCTGGAGCTTCCTTTGCTCCCAGTGTTTTGTACTGAGTCACTCACACGGCACCCAGGGAAGTGCTGTGTTTGTTGGGTGGTTCAAACACACT
This sequence comes from Corvus hawaiiensis, assembly GCF_020740725.1. NCBI lineage: Eukaryota > Metazoa > Chordata > Aves > Passeriformes > Corvidae > Corvus > Corvus hawaiiensis. The sequence goes on from NC_063242.1 coordinate 19,392,782, forward strand.
TGCCTGTGTTTGTTCTGGGCAGCAGCCCTCTGTTGGGTTGGGTTTGAGGCTGCCTGTGGTCACCTCTAGTTGAGCCAAAAGAAGTGTGGTTTCAGCTCAGCCTGCAGCTACAGTCTACTTATAGCAGAGCCAATACCAGTAGAAATCCTGTCCTGAAAGTGGAGCAAACATTTCCTGATTGTGTTCATGTTTTTAGTAAGTTTAGAAAATGCTGGCCCCTGAAACCCACCGTTAAACATGCTTAGTCTGACTTCTTTTTATCCATGGCTATTTGTTAGGTTTACCACCACTTTCACTGTCAGTCTTATGTCTGCTCTTGATGCAAATCTGTTCTGTACAGTCAGGGGAAGACTGTTCATGTGGACATGTGATTTCTCCATGACACAGGTGGTGTGAACCCAAGTATGAAAAAACCCCATGATGCAGGTAACCTTTCAGAGAACAGTATCTGCTCAAAAAGTTGTATCAGATACGCACAGTAAACAAAATAGAAAGTAATTTCTTACAAACAACAGTATTTTCATATTTTTTCTAAAGAACAAAGAGCAAGTGTGAGTGCTGGAAGATGAGATAAACTGGAATACAAATTCATATTATTATCAAGCAATAGTGCAGTAAAGTATCTCTGGTCTTGTGCATTTTGTTACAGCTTTCTTCATATGGTGGCTTCCTAAGTTACCAACTGAAATCTTTTGGCTTACCTAGTGAGGGCATGGTTCTTCTGGATAAGAAACCTGATATACGACTAACAGTAAGCTTTGAAATACTATTTTTTCTTATAAGCAACACGAATACTATGATTTTTTATGTTACTTAACAACTATGGCTAATTTTGCTCTTATAGTGTACTTAACTATTACAACTGGCTGTGTTTTTATAGAAGTGCTTTTGCTGCATTTTCCTCAAAGCCAGCAACACATCTGTTGCTGTTGCCAAAGTAACATATTGTTAAGCATAACTGATTTGAGCAAGTAAAAAGATAAAACAGGATTTTCTCTGTAGAATATGCCCGTGGAAAAAAAACCTAATTAATGCATTGCACACTTGTCAACAAGTATGGCCTCATCTCTGCAAAAGATGCCCTGGATTTCATGTGTAATTAATCTCATTTTCTGTGAGAATTTTCTTCGGCATAAAACTAAGCATAATTGTAGGGCTTCAAGGGACCGAAATAAAAAAGCAATTTAGGTTAACAGTTAATTTAACCACTTTAGGGCCAAAATTGAAATCCTTAACTGTTAGTTGAAATTCTCAAGGGGGAGTTTTGTTTCCTCAGACCGTCAGAAGTACTAATTCAATTTTCTAGGATTCTTACTGGGAAGCATACCTCATAAACTACTAGTAATACCCATAGTTGCTGGTGCACCAGGATGCAAAGGAGAGTGTTTCAAAATGCAAAACCACTTTTATTCTAAAGTAATAACTAATTCCTGTGAAAATTGATCATCATTAATTTGATTCTCTTGGTGCTTTACTTGAAAACAATGTTGTTAATAGGCAAAAGCAGTGAAAACTTTGCTGGCACTAGACCACTTTCCTGAGAAAAAGGTACAGTTTTCCTAGTATTACTTAGTTTTAATCCCCCAAAGAAAAGGATTAGTGTGCTTCACCAAATTTTATTGCATCTGAACACTTTCCCATAACAAGCAGTGAAACAGCAATGTTATATCCTCTTTCTCACATAGGGCCATCAAATGGAAGTTGTTTACATGGATCCCAACAACCCACTGCCTGATCGCCAATATTATGGCCGAGTGCAGCTGGTTGAGGTAAGAACTGAAAAGGGAATGGCCTTCTCTTTTCTTCCCAGAGTCACATAGAAATACACACATGCAGAATATGTGCTGAGATACCAAATACTTGGTAACAGTGATGAGTACAAACTTAAACACTGTAGACCTTAAATACAAAGAACATTTTTTATCTCTCTGTACTGCCACATTGAACCTGGGTTCTGGTTCATGACACCTAATTTTAGCACCTCTGAGTTAGGCATCTTGTCCAATACAGCCCTTAGCACTCCCTCCAGGGCCTGTGGAGTAATAGTGAATCAGTCCTCAATAGAAGGTGATTCATTGCAGCTGCAGACTGTACTTAATAGGGATGGAATGAATTGTTACCTGTTTTCCTTGGTGTCTAGGTACCTAGTTTAGAATGGGGTGCCCAACATTCAGATAGGTGAATTTAGCAGGGGTTGTTCCTACAGTAAATCTGTGCTCAGAAGGTCAATCTGGGTTATTTGTTTCATATGCAGGCAAAAAAGATGTTTCTTCAAGCCAAATTCAGTTTTCAACAATGCTGTGTTTATTAGCAGCAAGAAAGCATGTGAAGGCAGCCCTGAAAGACTGGGTTTCTAGGACTTCACTTTCTGTTAAAAATAAAAGCATTTTCCTTCACCCTTTTATGGCTCAGTGGGTGATATCTAAAAGAGATTTGGATGACTGAAGAAGAACCTACAGGCTTCTTCACTTTTCAGTACCTCAAAGCCATACTTACCTTGCACAGTAAAAGCTACATCCCTTTCTTTATGCTCATTATTCTTTTTTCCACCCATCCTGTGTCTATTCTCCTGGAGTGTCTTTCACCCCACACCAACTGGCACTAGACGAGTCTGTTCCATGGGTGCTTTCTCCCTTCTTCTGTCCTCTGGTCTCGTTTGAAGCTACTCTTTTTAAGACTGCAGCACTGTGCTCGTTTTGTACCGTCAACGTGCAGGGCAACTTCAGGCACGCCGGCAGCAGTACCCTGGTGTCCCGAGAAGAGCTGATGATGATCCTGTCGGCGCTGGATGGTTTGCACGTCCGGGCCCTTTACTTCACGGAGACCCAGCGCCTGACGCTGGGCGAGGTCGGGCTGGAGGAAGCCAGCAGCGAGGGCAGCGGCAGCGTGGCGCAGAGCGTGGAGATGTGCTCCTGCCCTCCGCAGTACGCCGGGGACTCGTGCCAGGTAGGAAACGTTCGCCTCCAGACTGTGCCAGTATCTTTTGCCTACAGCTATACATGCTGGGTTAGTTAGAGGAACAGGATGGTTATTAAAGTAATTAAATGTGCTCCTTGTAAGCCTGTGCAACTTCAATGGCTGAAGTGCTTTCACCATCTAAGAAGCACTGTAGGGTTATTCTACTCATGATTGCTTTTATGGAGCTGCGAATGTCATTTTGCATGTGTAAGGCACTGTAATGAGGAATTCTTCTGTGATGCCCTCTGAGAGGCTGAGTAATCTCTTAGTTTAATGGGTAGAAGGTCAGAATTTACTTACTCAAAGTCTGTGAGACCATACACAGTAGAGAAGATTCTCGGTGTTTCTTATTTTAGCAGGATCCAAGGGAAGTAGCCCGAATCCAGATAATTCAGGATACTACTTATATAGAAAAACCTGTGAAATCTGAAATTAACATGCAAAAAATATTTGGAGATATGTTTATGAAAAGTAGTGTAGGCTGTGCAAAATAATACTGTTAGATGAAAACTGGCAATACAGCAGTATATCCTGTCCCTGATGCAGTTCCTGTAGCTGTAATTCTTTTGGTTGTCACTTTGCTTAGCTTAGAGCTTGGCTGTTGCCATATGTAAGCACCCAGTGCAGCAGAATAAAGCACCAGAGAGATAAGCAGTGTACAAAGTGCACAAAGTATGAGGAATTACTCTCAGAGAATGGTTGAGCGTTACCATAAAGTAGCAATTGCTGTACTAACCTTGCAAAAGGTTTTTGAATTGAGAATGAATGAATAATATCTAGGCTGGAGCAGCTGCAGAGGGACTGAACAAAAATATGTATGGCTGGCTTACATTTCATGTGCGCATCCACTGCTCAGGACAGCTAATTCATCATCTGCAGAATAACCATTCTGGAAATATTTTTGATTATTTCACACTTCTGTTCCTCTGTGCCACACACAAATTGATGAGCACTGACTGAAAATTCTACTGCCATCCCATTGCTTTCAACATACTGCCTTGGTTAAACTAAGTTTAACAGGTTTTTTTATGAAACCTGGTATATAATAAATAATATATATAATATATATAATATATATAATATAATAAATAAAAAGCCAAAGGAAGTGATCAAGACATTCACAGGGTAGTTCATAAGCCCCGTATGTTTATGCAGCATTACTCAGGCAGTGATTTACTGCTGTAATCACCGAGCTCTGTCTGGCTGCCGTAGGTGGGGAGGAGGTGATGCCTGCCACACCCCGACTTAGGTATATATTGAGCTACAGGAACTGTGGGGTTACTTGTTAACCTCAGGAACAGTACTGTGTGCTGAGCGACTTGACTCACGCATAAAGTTTAAAGGTGGGGCCCATCACAGCACAGAACCTCATTAATCTGAGTCAGAAGCTGGAGAAGAAGGGGGCGTAATAAGAGAAGGAACGGTGAGCACCGAAGGGAGAGCAGCGAATGTTCACAGAGGAGCCAAAGTGAAATGATGGCCCAAGCACAGCGGCCAAGAAATGTAGGATGGCTGCTTGTCACTTTAGTGTCCCTTGGGTGTTGTTTAGCACAAGATATGCAGCAGAGGCTCTCCTATCCCCACCTTCAGGAGAGGAGCCAGTGGCAACAAGTTCAAATGGATTTTTATCCAAGAGAGGTAATTTGCTCATTTTTTCTTCCTCGCTTGCTTCCTTCTTTCACTTTGTTTTTAAATGAACTAATTTGGTAACAACTTATGCATTACTTTATATAGAAGTAATGAGAATATTAATCTAATGTCTCAAAGTACTTTACTAACGAAAGTGTGTACAAGAGGTTTCTTTTAAATTGCTGTTTACTTGAAAATAATGATCCTAAAAAGCACTTGAAAGTGCCTAGAGCTTTATCTTCATGTGGAATAAATCTATCATTTGTGTGGAATCACAAATGCTGCTTCAAAAATAAAGTGCCCACGTACTCCAAATGTATCATTTTAAAGACAGCATAAATAGAAAAACAGAAGGCTGTACAGATTTTTTTTCCAAATGCAATTAGATGTATTTTTAAAATTTGTGATTTATTTTTCTCTCCAAAAGGAGACTTTAAGCAAATAAAATTTAGATGCATTAGAGCATATATTTTACTTAGTCATGCTATTTAATGTATTTCAGGCCCTGGTTTCTTCTGAAGCTGTGTATATTGGCTCCCTGTTATTCAGGGGAAATATTCACCCTTTAAAAAATGTATCTGAAAAACTTCAGCTAAATTTAGTCCTTGCTCACAGTGAAGTCAGTATGCAAAGCTGTTGATGGTATTAGTATTCTGCATACTTTTTTTTTTTCTTTCTATTATCCTACCTGTAGAGAAAAGGCAAAGGTACCAGTAGCGATTGTTATTTCAACAGCAGTAACTCAGTATTCCATCTGGGATCTGCCTTGTGAAAGATGAATATTTTTTTCCCTCTGATAGTTCTGTCATTGAAAAACTCTGGTTCATCCTGCCTCTGCATAAATACTTATACCTCCAACCACTGGAATGTGATTTGTGACACCATCCCACAGACCCTTTGTTCTTCAGATTGGTCCCATCAGTCTTGGTGGTGTACTTACTATGAGAAAAGATTTATGGCTTTAGAGTTCAACTGTCTCCTGTTTTCTGCATGTTGTTGGGGCCAGCCCCTGCCCGTGAGGCAGAGGCAAGGCATAGGCGCAGCTCACAAGAACATTGCTGGCGGCAGGAACCTGGGAGGTGCTGCCTTCGTGGGGAGCACAGCTTTCTTCCTGCTTCTGTACAGCCTCTGATCTTCCTTGCACCACACCAGCTTAGTTCCTAGGGAAAAAGTGCTGCAGAATGGAAAGGATAGACTTATATCCAGTCATTTTTAGTGCGGTTGGTGCACCAGGAGTATGCCAGAAGGTGGGTGTGAATTTTTGATCTGTATGCAGGAGGGCTTCATGCCCAGGAGGAATTCCTTGTGCTTTCCCTGCCCATGCCAAGCAAGAACCTGGTTTTAACGTATTAGTTACTACCTCCCTGCTGTAAGCAAACAAACTTGATGTATCTTGCTTCATTCATAAGGTCCCTCTGGTTCAGCTCCCTGTTTAAATCCAACTGTGATCTGACAGGCTGTGCTCCTGCTCCTGTACCCTCAATAGTTGGAACATTCTTCTCATGCTTCCTCGGGCTCCAGGGCAAGCCTGTACTTAGAAATGAGACCACTGTATGTTTTGTTACATCACCCAGCTTTGTCTAGGTGTGGCTTTAGCTCTTGGTAGACTAAACTGTGGAAGTCGTGATGAATGTATGTAAAAGGTATCCAGAATTATTTCCCAGGAATACACTGTAGTGAAATTAATATCAAGATATAACCACTAATTAGTAAGTGAGATTTCCAGATGTTCTTCTTTAGATTCACACTACAGTGTTCTCATACTCAAATATTTTTCTGTGGTTTAGAAATCATATTCTACACCTTTGTAGATAGACAGAGGAAATGTGTTTTGCTCTGAGGTTAGGGCCAATTTATTGATTGAATCATTACTACCAAAGTGTCTAAAGCACAGGGTTCAGATGAAATTTGTTCATCTCCATTCATTGCAATTTAATGCATTAAAAAACTTAAACAACATTATGAGCTTAGGAGAGCCTGGAGGGAAATGTACACCTTCACTACTCCTTGGAAATGGACAACGCTTTCAAAATACACTTTCGTCACATGTAAAACTTTCTACCAATGCTCACCAATTTTTTTCTTTCTGCTTGCTGTCCAGGAGTGCAGCATTGGATTTTATCGTGAGAATAAGGGATTATTTGCTGGACGCTGTGTGCCCTGCAGCTGCAATGGAAATTCAAAGAGATGTCAAGATGGTACTGGAAAATGTATTGTAAGTAATTAGTGACATTCAATAAATTAATGGGAGGAAAAGGAGAAAAAAACCATACTGTGGTTGTTAAATTCCAAGCAACTAAGAATAATCCTTGTATGCCTCATTCATAACAATTTTATATTGTTAATGAGCATAATATGCATACACTTAAATGTACATTTAATGTAACTGTGGGTGATTGGAATAATTTTGTGTCCTTGTCTTCGTTTTTTCTTTCCCCTGTAATTTTTGTTAGCTCCTGGTACAAAGAAGTCACCAAACATGTACATAAGGAAATGTTTGTAGTTATTTATAATAAATATGGGTCTTATCCTGGCATCTGCAGTCCTGAGCTTTTTACAAATATTTATATGATGCTGACAAACAGCACATTCATGCATAGTATAGTCTTTGCAGAATCTCTTGTTTAAATCAGCTTCAGTGCATCTCCACTAATCTTAGTGTACAGCTAGGTGGGTTAAAAAATATTGACTTCAATAAGATGAAATAAAAGTAATAGAAGTTAGATTAATTAGAAAATTTCAGCTGTTTCAGATTTTGCTCCCTGGCACTCTCTATTAAACCCAAAGCAGCCCCATGGGAGTGGATCAGCCCTCAGTAATGGAAGTGTGACACTTGGCTGACTGTGCTTCTCCGGTTTATATCCATGATGCTTCTTTGAATAGTTTGTCTTGAAAAATTCCCCCTTAAAAACTTTTGACTAATTTTTCATGTGCTGTGTAAACAAGAACGTTGCCAACATCTTTCATGGTCTGACTTTTCTGTTACTTCTTCCTTGTTCGCAGTGCATCCATTGTGCCTGCGGTGCATTCCTGTGCATTATGTCATCCTCCCCGACTTCGTTTCAACCAACCATGTTGCTTTAATGGAAACTATAAACCAATTCAGCACATTCTGGGAGATGACTTACAGGCTGCTGCTTCGGAGGGGCAGGACAGGCCGTGACAGGAAAGTGCTGCAGCACAACAAGAAGGATCAGGAAGTTTCATTTCAGATTAGAATTATGAAAGCAAATTTTACTTTCACCTCATGAAGTATGTGATCTAGGTTTTCTTTATCCTGTCCTTCTCACAGCTGAATTAACTTTCAGATAGATAGAGCTAAATCAGCCCTTGGTCCTGGGACAAGATTTAGGGCAAGCAAAGTCATCCAGAATAATGTGGTGAAAAATGAAAGCCCTGAGGGCCTTTATTTCCATCATGAACCTCTGCCTAGCCAAGAGCAAGTCTGTCTCTAGAGGAGCCATGGGACAAAAACCTGACGTGGTGCAGAGAAGACAAGGAGGCTTCCCACTGCGGAGCCATCAAGTTCCACATCCAAATTGCAAAGCTTGTTCGCTTGGTTTCCTGCTCCTCACCTGGAGCCCCAGACACAAGTACCTACATTTGTCAGTGTCTCTCCAGCGACAGCCTCCAGAGGAGGCTTTGTGAGGGAGGCTAAGCCAGGCTGGCTCCTTCCCCTGTGGCAGCAGCACAGCCCTCCCTGGCTTAGGCAGTTGCTCTGCTGCTGCTGCATGCTGGTGGAAAGAGAGGAGTGCACTGCCGTGCTACTGGAAGCAGGGGACAGTGGAGGGCAGGAGGAGGTGGAGGAGGCTGGACCTGGTTCTCATGTGTGGGCAAAAGGCATCTCTCTGCCATTAATCAGGCTTTGTGTCCTCATGGTCCCTGCCCTTCCCTCACATTCCCTCAGCAGCAGCATGGTGCCAAGACTTGCTGATCCCATGGCATGTTGCTTCATGTCACATAGCCCCATGTGTTTGACGTAACCTCACTGGTTCTGCTGTGGCCCTAACACACTGTGCTCTGACCTCCTTGTACCATATGGGTGCATGTGGAGTCCGCTGGAAGTTTTCCTTTAGGGTTTGCCATACTTGATGGATTGGAGGTGCTGTGACTCCAGGGGTGTCTCTGACCCTGTAATACTTGAAGGAGGACCCATGAGGGAGTTGCTGCTCTGGCTTCATTGCACTGTGCCTAGGGAGCTCCATGAAGCTAGAGGAGCAGCATGGCACATTTAGAGTGGCTTATATGTGAAATAGCTGAAATTTTCTTTGCAATTACAGAATTGCTTCAGTTTCTATAGATAGAATGAACAAAACAAAAAGGCAGGATATAAACTTGGGGGGTGGGAGGAGGTCACTCTAAGATGAACCCAACACATACATTTTAAATACATCTCTTTTACTCTTTCTGCAGTTGAATTTCTTATTCAGGGTTATAAAAATTGACAGTAGTTTTTCAGAAACAGTCTGAATTTTCCATTAGATTTTTGCAGGAACATATGCACCAGCTTTTGTAGAGGCCGCATTTTAAAATGGTTTCTTTTGCAAATATAGTGCCTTTGTGATACTTGGTGTCAAATGGCTCATGGGGCAGCTGGAGCTTCTTCTGTTCTCTCCCAGAACCTTTTATCAGTGAGCCACAGATTTAATTCTTTAACCAAAAATGAAAACAAATTGAGTGTTACTACCTGAGGGAAGAGCTCGTGGTTGAGGGAATCTGGTGTGAGGAAGTGTGAAGGAGAATAGAGTTTTAGAGACGATGGGAAAGACAGAACTGCTTCTCATTTGTAGGGGAGAACGCCCTCTTCTGCCAGTCATGGTAGTAGGGTCTTCAAACATAGCCCTGAGCCATCAAGATCCCTGAAATGGAAGCACAGTTTGCTCAGTGACTACTTCCAGCCAATTTCCTGCTTTCTTTTTTCCATCTTTTGCTTTGTTAGTAATCCTTCAGCTCTGTGGGACATTCAATCAGTCTGTTGCACAGAAGACAAACAGTTGCAGAACTTGGGAGTGTGAATGCCTCTTGAGTGTTGGTCATTTGGAATTTTTATTATGGCTGCTTACGTATTTTTATGATTCTTATGTATTTGAACAATTTCTATTTTAAATTAGCAATGCTTTACGTAATGCAAAGGCAACTTCCTCATTCTATCTCCATAAAATAGAAATGTATGACAATTAGCACTAGAATTAAGGATGTTTCTAAACCAAGATACAATTCCCAACAATTTTATCATGGAAAAAGTGGCTCAGATGCATCAGTTTCAGTTGTATTCTTAGCTTTTGCTTTCCATCATTTATTCCAGTTACTACAGAAAGATACAAGTAACACATACACTGGAAAAACTACATGAAACTCAATTCTGATCTGAATCTACTAAGAGAAACAATTTTTGTATTTATTTAATGAGTTTTTTAAAGGAATTTATTTGGACTTGATTGCATGCTTTTAGATTGTATCTGCTTTCTAATTAGTGTTAAGATGCAAAATTTGAAGTTTTATATAAACGTAGTGATTTTTTAATTGTAATATCAGGACAGAGTGCATTAATGGTATGCTCCTTTACTAATTATGCATCTGATTGAGTTTCTTTAAAAATATGTTGAATTCAACTTGTTTATCTGTTGCTTTTCCACAAGAGGGAGGAAATTGGGCTTTCTACAGTTAGAAAACTGACTGAAACTGCTCTATCCTGGTTGTGAAGGCAGTTTGGCAATAAAGGCTGGATTATGTGGAAGGAAAAGAACATACTCTCTGAGCAAATTAGCTGCATTTTTTTAAATAACAGTAAAGCCATATTGAGTGATAAAGCACTTCTAACTGTCCTGCTTGTTTTCTTTTCAAGGACTGTCAGTATAATACTGCTGGGGAGAAATGTGAGCACTGTAAAGATGGTTATTTTGGAGATGCCACTCAGGGTTCCTGCCGGGAGTGCCCTTGCCCCTATACAAACAGGTACAGTAAAAGCTTGTAAGGAGAGTCAAGTAGGGGAGGGAAGAAGAAAAAAGGGGGGGGAAAAAAAAAGAGAGAGAGAGAAAAAAGCCCCCAAAGCTCAAACTCTGCTACCGTAGGAATATAATGGTCTTATTCACTGTTCTCATACTGAGAGCTTGGTGGTCTGTCTCACAGCATTGCCTTTTTTAATAAGCTGAGTATTCCAATCCTCATTCAGATCCTGAAGTTCAGAGGCACATTGCTCATAGCCTTGGGGACCCCCAGGCAGTAGTAGTGGGCTTATTTTCAAAACCACCAGCACTTCCTTCATAGTGAGAAATAGAGGTGAAGGTCTTTTCCCTTACACTGGGCATATCCAGAATCTTTCTTTTTTACTGGAATGTAAGATGTTTAACACCATTTCTCTGGCTAGGTGATAAGAGGCAACAATGAAACAAGCCTTTTATAGAAATTCAGAAAAATTAGTAAGATACAAAAATGATATAAAAACATTTAAGGTCTTAAGCACATATCTGGAGCTCTGAAGGGTATGGTTGCTTTTCCTGTGAAAGCTCTGTTTGAAGTGCAAACATACTGAGATGAAAAGTGAAAAAGTGAAACTTCCTTGGATCTAATAAGGTTGCCAGGCTTTTAAAATTGGGCAATAAATTGCATTTTTAATGCATGGTATATTTAGCCAGATTGTCATCATTGGTCAGTTCTGAAACATGGTAAATAAAATCAAATTAAAAAACCAGAAAACCAAAAAACCCAAAACCAAACCCCTAAGCTATAAATTGCTAAAAGCACCACATAGTATTTGCCAGGTGCATTAGCACACACCAAGTAACCTTAAGTAAGAGATTTACACCATCAGACAATAGACAGGTTCATCACTTATCAGAGAACTCTCTGATAGATCTGGTTTTGACAGCCTCTTCTGCAGGTGCTTGCCTGAGGCTGACTGAACATGTTTTTAGTCATTGTTTGCTTTCAGAGTTCTGCAATATCTAGGGAGACCATGAACCTGTGCAGTTTCATAACTCCAGATTAGGGTGGTGCATACCATTCCTGACATAGGAAATGCAACCCACCTGGCATTACTGGAGTTGACAGTTTTCCATCTAGTCAAATTCCAGCAATTCTTAGTGCAGACCTCTGTCTTTGATACACAGACTTGCTTTATCCAACTGTTCATAGATTAAAAATGAAAATAGCAAATGTGGCCCTGCTTTACCTCCTGCCTTTTCCTTCACAAACACTGAACTTTGAATCTACACAAGTCTGCTTGAAAGAGCAAAGAAAAATATTCATTGTTTTAACTAAATCCTTGGATCCCAAAAATTGTGCACAACTCTACTTGGCCTTGGTTAAAAAAACCCTAAACATATTAGCTACATAAAAAGATCCTCTAATGTTTTCATCCATTAAAAAGGAAGAAAATAAAAGCTGTACAAACATGAGGAAATGCTGTCTAGCACAGGCTATTGATTCTTGCCAACTAAGATAAAACAGCTACCCAGACTTTATTTTATGACATCACTATTAAGGTTTACTTTAGGTATTCCTTTTGGTAGTGAACTATTATACTCAGTCCACAGGGCCAGGAAATGATAATTTTTTTAGTCTAAGGAAATAATGGACACAAAAAAATATGAAACTTCAAAGAATTAGTCACAGTAAATTATCTAGAGGCAATTAAATTAGCTGAGAAGTAATTCGGTGGTGTAAAAACTTTTTAATCTGAAAGTCATTAAACTGAACCTCTAGAGTGTAAAATCTATTTGATCATATATTTTTGCTCCTTCTTAAAGATTTGCAACTGGCTGCGTGGCAAATGGTGAAGAAATCCAGTGTCTCTGCAAAGAAGGCTATACAGGAGCTCGTTGTGAACGGTGAGCAACCTGCTTCTCAAAACCAGGAGACACAATGAAAGGAGGGATGTCTGTGTTGGGACAGACACATACAGACAGGCACCTATGCACAGTATGTGCATGTACCTAAGGAGTAGCTATTTATATGAACAGCTGCTAAAGAGTGTTGCTGTAGTGCAATTCCAGTCACAAACCCAGTGCTCCCTGAAGAAATGAAAGCAATTCTCCACGGACTACTGACTGCACCATCTTTACCAAAAAGAGGTGTCTGCCTCTTTGCCCAAGTGCCCTATGCCTTGTCTTATCCTGCACCCTGGTAATAATGACTCCCGCTTATTTCACCCCTTTCCAAGTTAAAAACATTTTCCCCCTTCCTCCAGTGTACACAATGGTGCCTCAGTGGTCTTATCCAACAGGAGCTACGTAACATTTAGCACCATACCCTTCATCCCATATCATTCTGATATGCTCCACAGTCAGAGCTTACACACACCAAGCTGAAGCCATCTCTTTTGCTGGAGCATTGCAGCAGTTTGGCAAGTCAAGAGAGGAACAGCATGGCAGTTTCAGGTAGCCAGAGGAACCAATTTCACTTAGTTGCAAATTCAGAGAGACCTGAAGTGTAATGGAGTGGTGTTGTCTGGTTTGGAAATGTGAGGCCAGTAAGTCATGATGTCTCATCTGACCATAGGACCTGCAGCAGGACATAGTCTTATCCTTCAAGACTGGTGCCTTTGACCCTGTCTAATCTGCAGGTTATAGATATTTTCCAGATTTAGCTGTACCTCAGCTGCTCATCATGGCCCTTTGATTCTGCATTACCACCCTAATAGGTCTTACCACAGAGTGACTTCTAGAAATATTAGCTATCCAGTCTGAACAATGTATTCTACCTTTAAAATACTTAGAGATCAGTCACACAGACTGCTTTGCTGGCAGGAGGCAAGAGGGGGTATCACGCAGCAGAAGGGTGATGATGTCACTCAGTGCCATTGCTGAAATCTCACCTATGTGAGATGCAGTGTGGTCCTCCTTAATACGTGCTTTTGGTGGGATGACAGACCAGAATGGTATGATGTGCTTGGTTAAGCCTTGTCAAATTTTCTGTGTATGTATGTCTGTATCTGTGTGCATTGTTTCTTTTTCAGATTAAGTGAATTATTCCTACAAGAGCACTGTGGGAGTTCTTTTATTTTTAGAAAAAAATTCTGCAGCGCTCACAAAGATACTTTTAGCATAGTGCAGAGGATACTGTAAACCAAAAATATATTTCTTCTGTCTGAGTCAAGACACGAACTCAAAAGTTCTTGTAAGTTTCTTCAGGAGAATAACTAGGTTTTTATCTCAAGGGAAAGTATATTTCACAAAATTAGCTTCAACTGTTTAATAAAAATTACTTGTTTCTCTTTATCTAGCTGTGCTCCTGGATACTTTGGAAATCCACAAAAACATGGAGGCTACTGTCAGAAATGTAACTGTAATAATAATGGGCAGCTGGCTAGCTGTGACCACCTGACTGGAGGTATGTGAGGGCCTGTGAACATGGAAGGGAGCATTGTTTTCTCTTTGGGAAGCAAAGAAGGAAGGTACTTGGATAAACTGAAGTGAAGGAAAGATCTAGACTTACAAGAACTGTAGATAATGTTTTACAAAATATAACATTTCCCAAAACATAACACCACAGTGATAGAAGGGCTGTCCTGAGTCATCAGGTTTACCCTTCTAAACTGTTTTATCCTGTATTTCCCTTCATAAATTCTGCCAACTTTATTTTGGTTTTCTTTCATAGCAGTGTTTTTAAATATGTCATGGTTTCTCTGCTGACATGGTTAAATCATATCATGCCAGTCTGTTATGGATTTAGGAAACTGAGCATCCTCAATATGCCTTTTTAAAATGTATTTGGCACAGTTTAGTGAAATCTTCAGTGTCTGCATCAGGCACTGTGCCTTCTTAGGTATCCAAGCTGACTGCATTTACAGTGGAAGTTAGAACCTGACTCAGGAGGCTCTTCTATAAATCCTGCTACACATTGCTCTGCTAGCTAAGACATCCATGATTTCCCAGAATCAATCACATATGTACTTCACTACTTGTAAGCTCTTATGTAATGCCATGGGCATATGTTTGCTTTATCTGTTAGAATTCTGAAGTAAAGGGCCTGATGTCACATTCTTCAGAGTGTCTTTACCTTGATTCACCTTGGTCCCTTGGGATACTCTTTTATATTCAGAAACACAGGCCACTGCTCCTGAAATGTCCTTGATTCTCCCATATTTTCATTACCAATAAAAATTCACTTTTCCTTCCCTGTAGACAGATTTTCTTCCGCATATGCTAGTGAAGTTTCCAACTAATAATTCCAAATATTTCCCTACTCTTCATTTCAATGCACTGCTGTTCATACTGCAGTCTAGTAACTGCAAGGAACCCATTGTCTTTCCTTGGCCACAGAAATTAGAAAAACAGCAAGTGATGTGAACTGCTGTTGGCAGCTGGTGCAATTTTTCATTAGCTTGTTCTCATCTCACGTTTCACCATTGGAGTAATACATCTCTATATTATACCTTGTATGGAACAGATCCAAGCAGTGTTTGATGTTTTATCATTCCTTTATTTTTGAAGCAAGAGTTTGCTAGGACAAACAAGCCAGTTTGTTTTCTTCCAACTATCCTGATCAGCTGTCTCTTTCTGTGCAGTAGGAATAAACCCCTCTGTGATCATTGGCACAGCATGTTCTGGCAGGTTCTTGTTGCATGATGTTGGGCGCTTGGCCAGCACTTCACCATTTCTTGGCTGATACTGTTGGTGCACAAGCTGTAATAATAGTTCTATTTAATTGGTGCTTCACAGCAACAGCTGAAATGTGTCTGGTGTTAGCTGAATTACGCAACAGCAGAACTGCACGGATGTTTGAATTTCAGAGAAATTTCCTTCCTTCTCTTAAAAATATATTCTTTGTGACTTGTCTCCTTTTGGTGGCAGCGATCACTACCAATCCCGTTTAACCTCCTGATGACTTAATGTGCAAGTGCTAAAGGAAATGGCACAGCTTGGCAGTTTGTTCCAGGCTGTTTCATGCTGCTGTTAAAGTTCAGGTCCAATTTTATCACTGTATCCTCTCACAAGTTGCAAGCTGTTGTTGACTCTTTGGCAGCAGCAGCCTATACTGAGTGCATCCTTTTCCTTCAGAGGAAAAGATATAGAATCATTAAGGTTGGAAAAGACTTCCACGATCATCAAATTCAGTCTTTGACCAAGATGCACAGCCCTTTTCATTTTCAAGAGGAGATGAGAGGTTGGCATTGGGACCAAGTCTGTAGAAGGAACATGGGCACCAAGATGGGGAGATTCCTGTCCTATATGATGGCATTTTTAGGAGCCAGTTCCTTTCCTATCTCCTAGAAGTTAGGATCCCAGGATGTTACTCCACATGCACCTGGAGACTGTTAAGCTTCTTATAACAGGGTTTGTAAAAACCAAACAAGTGCCTTGGACAGGAAGTCACTTGTGCTGGCTTGTTGGAAAATCTGAGGGCAGCGTTTGTTATATACCACCTGCGTCTGTGGTCCGAGCTGCGTGCCTTGTCTTACGTACAGTGCCTCCATCTGTGCACACACTAGTGGATTTCTCTTAAGCTTGATTAATACCTTAATCTTGCAAGCTGTGACAGGCATGAAGGAAGGTCATAAATATTTCTCAGTTTCTTGTGGGTAAGACATTCTTTGGGGAATCAGAACCTGTGGTTTGAACCTGGATACTAAAGTAGATAAAGGTGTTTGAACTTATGTCCTGGGTAAAGTGCTTTAACGATACAAGCTTGTATCCAATCCTGGTGGTGTTATTCTAGGCAAATTCTAGCAATACATTTGGCAGACTTGGTGTGAGAGGGTCTCCTGCTGCTACCCAAGTAGCATATATTGTGGGATTGCAATAGGTTTCTTTTGAGGGATGGAAAAGGCGTTGCTTTCAGCAAGGCATAAATGGGAGTTGAATATTTTGGCATGTTTAAGCCTTCTGAGCATTTCAGCTCATTCACAGTGGATATGGATTTATGAAAGGGCACCATCATGTTTTAATGGCTGCCAAACATGAAAAGTGAGGGAAATAATTCAGTAGTATTTCCATAAGACGACTTTGGTTACTAATGATAACCTTGTGATTTCAGAATGTTTCAATAATGAACCAAAAGATGTGGATCCCAATGAAGATTGTGATGGTAAGTAATAAAATAGATCTGCAGTTGGATTACTTTCAGCTGGCTCTGAATACATACTGGTGACTCTTTTAAGGGTGACAGAGTTTAAAAAAGGACTGAGGTATCCTGTAATGAATGTTTTGAAAGCAAACATTCAACCAAATACTTGGAAAAATGATTAAAGAGGTGCTCATTTAGTCAGATGTAAATGGAACCTCCTCCTTACTTCTGACTTGGGTCACTTTCCTTTATGCTGCAGGCTTTATTTTTGCCTTTGTTCTTTAGGCAACACCAGGTGACAAGCTTCAAAGCTTTTCATTCGCATGTCACTTATTAATGTGCTCAGCGAAATGTTCTCTGTGTTAAATATCAAGGATACATATTGATTTCCATTGCTCTCTCCAGCTTGTGATAGCTGTGTGATTACACTGCTGAAGGATTTGAGCACAATAGGTGACGAGCTTCAGCTCATCAAGTCTCAGCTGCAAAGTGTCCATGCAAGTACCCACACCCTGGAGCAGATGAGAGACCTGGAAACACGCATCAAGGACTTAAAGGTAGGCATACAGAAACAGAAAAGTAGATTTCAGATTGAGTGGATAGGCAATGAACTCAGAAACTTCTGCCATAGTTTTGTCAGTTTTGTCAGGAGACATACATCAACCCTGGATTCCAAATACCAGATGCTGGCAGCACTGGGCTTCACCTGTTAGAATGTAGCTGTGGTTCCCATGTCGTGCTCTGAAACAGAATCAGTATCTCTGCTTTTTGTGAGGCCTGCTCACCTTGGAAGTTATATCTCAGAGGTTTCCCTCTAGCTATGTCTTTTTCAAGCACTTCATGTCTCTGCATTACTGAAACCCCCCAACATTCCAGTTGCCATTACCAAAATTGATTCTAAAAAAATGTTCTTTGGTTGGAATAGCGGTTGCTATACTCACACATAAAAACCTCAGGGAAGGAATTGGTCAGTTTTCATATCAGTAATTCTGCTTTTATTTACCTTGGATAAAGATTTAATCCAGTGAAGTTTTTACTTTTTCTCTGCTGTGCAATGGGTGATGCATTAGATTGTTTTTTTCCTTTCTTTTCAGGTCTTATTGAACAACTACCGTTCTGTTGTTCATAATCAAGGTTCAAAGGTAGACGAATTGGAGACAGAATTCCTTAAACTAGATCGTGATTTAAATGCTCTCCAGGAAAAGGTGACTTACCAAATCTATTTAAAAATTCACATCTCCTGACTATGTATTAGCATGCTGTATCCAGATACTTTCAATCTAATAATTTTTTTTCCTTGCTAGGCTGAAATGAACTACAAAGCAGCTGAGAGATTATTTAATAATTTTGGCCAAACTCAGCAGAAAGGAAAGGATTTGGTTTCACAAATACAAATAGTGGTCAACAATATACAAGGTAAAAAATAATTCCTAACTCATGTTTTGATTTAGAGCATCCTTTCGGTTTATTTACAATATTCTTAATTAAGCATAAGAGGTTTTCTTAGAAAACAACTTCATAAATCAGAATTTTGTTATAGCTGTAGAATTCACTCTTCCTATTAGAAATCTAGTATGTAATGTTAGTTTAGGACCCTGTGTTCCCTATGAAGTGAAAAGGGACAGAGAAGTTTCACTACAGGGACATTTTGAGCAACAAATTTGACTATCCTGACTCAAGTCTAACTTTGTTCTGGGTTGTTATCATGGGCTCTTTAAAGTTAGAAGTTTAAAATTATTGCTGTGAACTTGGTCATTTGGGACAAATTCCAAGGCCAATGCTGTCTTACTATCTCTGGTTGTGTGACATGGGATACTTTTCGTCCTAATAGAATTAATGCAAAATGGATTTGCTTCATTAAGGAAAAAATAAGACTTGCCTATTGCTGAATTTGTTAATGAAGCAGATCCATCTCAGAAAAGAGGTTGGCCCCATCATTGGAGCATTTTGAATAGGTTTAAGCACATCCTCTTTTTAACTTTGAGAGTGGTTTTTTTCAGTGCTCTTGGAACAGATAGCTGGTACAAATGGAGGAGGTAACAACCTGCCCCTGGGAGATGCCTCTGAAGAACTGGCCGAAGCTCATCGCATGATGGCAGAGATGCGAAACCGCAACTTCAGCCAACTTCAAGCTGAGGCAGAGAAGGAGAGAACGGAAGCTCAGCAGTGTAAGTGCTTGTTCTCTCAGCTTCAGACTTTCTAGAAAGATCAGTCTTAAATCTGAAGCATTATTGACTGGGTTGGAGTGGAGGGAGGGGCTTTTTGCAGTGTATCTCTGAGATGTGTAGCTGTTGTTAGTCAACAGGAAAGTGGTAGTTCTGGAGGGGATTTAAAGGCATTTTTAGTTGTTATAGATGAAAATGGGTTGAGCTGGGGAAGGAACCCAGTAGATCCTCTTTTTGTAACTACATCAATCTCAGTAAAATAAAGATGTAGGCAATCCTTATACACCTATGCAATACTTCTGTGTATTGTAAGAGATGGGCAGTGGTACATAGAGTTATTTTAGAGGAATTGCATGTTTAATGTAACAATAGATTTTTGAGAAGCCACTAGAGTAGTCCAAGGACCAGATCATACAAGGACGAGGAGGTTCAGGAGTTCTAGTTGCACTAGTTGTACTCCCTGTCATGTTCTCTGCATGTGTTTTGGATTGGGACATTCAGAAACTTGATTCCAGACAGCAGAGACATCAAGAAAAGGCTTATCTCCTAACCAGAGGCATAGTAGAGGAATATGAAGGACCATATGAGTGACAGTCAATTTCCATCAACCTTGAACCTTGATACCTACCTCTGAGTGACTCTTCTGTATCCTGTTTTGTCGGCAGTGAAGTGGACATGCTTAAGAGTGTGGTTAATTTGACATCTTTTGTGTTCCTATGTTCTTTGAAATTAAAAGTGCCCATATCTCTCCACTGATTACAGAGGAGGCTTTGATAACCAGCACAGTTGTAGATGTCTACGTTGTAGATGAAATTGTTGATGAAATTATGTTATTTCCATATAAAAAAGAAAATTAGTATTTTCAGATCAGCCTCATCCTTACTTAATTTAGAGAACATTTATCTGTGCTCTGTGTCTTCAGCCGCAAACTAGTGAGCAGATTTGATCCAGTGAGATGTTGAATAGTACCTTTGCTATAGCAGCATTGGAATTAGCACTGCAGAAGATGCTCAGTTCACACAAGTACATCTTCAGAATCCTAAATGTCAAGCCCTTTTTAACTAAGTTCGTTCTGGTTCCCTTCTTCTCTGAACAAAACTTTTCTTTCTGGTCCTGATACTGCAGTACTGACACGTGTTAAGAATGAACTACAAAAGTACCACCAAGAAAATAATGGGCTTATTAAAGCTGTGAGGGATGCACTGAATGAGTATGAATCCAAAATCACTGACCTTCGTGAAGCTCTGAATGATGCGACGGGACAAATCAAGGAGGCTGCAGGCTTAAACAGAGATAATGCAGTTCTGTTAGAAGACATTAAGGTAATGTTTGGGTTCAGGAGAAAAAAGTTAAACCTCAGAAGATAAGAAGTGGTTTTGGTTGCTGCTTTTGACCTCGCAAAGCCAAGCAGCCCTAATTCTTTAGACTTTCTTCAGGATCTCTTTCCATCTTCTGCTATGTGTATGGACAGGTATAAATGTAGTGTATTACAAAAAATAATGCCCTAAGGTATATTACTGTGTCCCTCAGCTGTAGGGAGGAGGAGAGAAGATCCAGCAGGCAGGAATTGTGCAGCAAGGTTGATTTATTTAATTATTTTACAAACTCTTCTTCATAGTCTAATTGGACAAGGATCAGCCACCCCTTGGGGTGATTGGCTAAAATCCTAAAACATCCATTGTCAAAATATTTTTCTACTATATCATAAAGAAGACTTCTCAAGGCTGCAGATGTTTGGTTGTTTACAGAACTCTGCTACCTCTTCTGTGAGAGAGAAAAGTCTCTCACGGACTTAGAAAATAGCAAGAAAATCCTTGCTAGCAGCATTTTTGTATCCACAGTAGTGTACTGCTGCTTATGGCCTCTTTGTGTGACCAGAACAGCATGACACAGACACAGCTCTGATGAGAGCAGGGAAGGAAGGATGAGAGCAGAAAAGTGCTCTTCTTACCACTTCTCTTCAGCTGCCACTAGTGTTTTTGTTTCCTTTTCTAGACCAAATTCCTGATGCTGATGTAATTTTCATAGTAAATTCTTTAAAGTATTTAGCTTTAACAACCATGAAAGATAGGAGCAAAAATGTGTGCAATACTGTTAAATTATTTGGGATTAATGTTCTACAGAACAGATTCTGAGGTCTCATCAGGACAAAGACCAGCTGTTATTACTGAGCAGTGTTTGATTTTTAGAGCTGGTAAAATAGTACAAGGAATAAGTGCTGCAGAACACATTCTTTTAATTGTGGTTTTGCTGGAATGCATCACTGGTTTAGCACACTCATGTCCGTATTTTAAAAAAAAAAATGTGACTGTACCTTTGGTAGATCCTACTGCCAGCTAGATTAGGTTTGGGTTTGTTGTTTTGTTTTGTTTTTTTTTTTTAAATTTTGGTTTCAAGATAAGGTTTTTCCTGCCCCTTTTCTTAACTCAATCACATGTTGTTCAACTTTTCATTTTTCCTCAGAAACGGATTGAGGAGATAAATGTGGAACAGAATGGTGTCTTGAATATTCTGAGCTCTGCCCGATCTTCCCTGACAGAAGCCAAGAGTCTACTTGGATTATTGCAAGAGAGCAAAGAGGTAAAAAGTTAACCACCTTAAGAGAGGGTTAAAAACCCCAATATCTTGTTGGAGATGAGGCTTATCTGAGCCAGTCAAGAAAGAAAGGATCTCATGGCCCATCCTGGATGCAAAAGGAGCCTTCCTGCACAGGTTTCTGTAAGAGAAGCTTGTTTGAGGGTTGCAATGTGTCTGAGGAAGACACTGAGCTGCAGATACCAGAATTTGGGAGAACATCTGTGAGAAGTACCATAAGCAATTGTGCTATTTTTGTATTTCTTTCTGGCTAATTGCTTTTAGCCACCGTCAGAGGCAAGATACTAGGCTAGAAGGGTCTTTGATCTGACTCAGCTTTTATGTAATGGGTCTGGAAGCACAATGTAATGACTGCCACTTGTTTCCGGTAACCTGCAGAATAAGTTGGAAGGGAATGTTTTTCCCTTTGATCTCCTCAGGTGCAAGGTATGTGTAACACTGAAGTAGACATGGACAAAATCAAATATGTACAAATAAAAATAAAATTATATCCTTTTAAAACTGTAGGAATATGAAAGCCTGGCTGCTCAACTGGATGGTGCAAGGAAGGATATGAATGAAAAAGTGGCAAATCTCTCCTCAGCAAGCAAAGAACCACTGGTGGTGAGGGCCGAGGAACACGCCAGATCTTTGCAAGATTTGGCAAAGCAACTGGAAGAGTATGTTGCCATTTCTGTAAATGAGTAATTTTTGTACAGAGCATCTGTGGTTGTAATGGTCTGTCTGTAGCTTCACGTGCTTTTATAACCATTCGCAAAGCTAGAGAAATTAAGTTGGTTTCTTTCTGCTTCTTCACAATGTACAGAAGTTTTCTTTTTCTCCAAAAACCAGATCTTCCCATATTTTTCCTGGTTTTTTACCCCCAGAAGCGTGAACTCCCGTATTACCATTTCATAGTACAGTACTAACACTTCATTAACATCTTACTAACAAGAGAAAATCCTCATGTACAGAGTGGGAGGATGTTTAGCATATTTTTTTGGTAGAGTTATTTCAGGTACTCATACTCAAGGATGCTTTTATGATATCAAAGAATAGAGGAAAATAATTGGAATAAATGCTGTCCTGGCAGTCTTCAGGCACACCTGCTTAGCAGTATGGAGGAAAAGACCTCCTTTAGTTTTCTCATCCTTCAAGGAATCTTCGAGAAAGGCAAAAATATTATAAACTTGATAGGAATCAAGTGTTTCTCTCTCCATTATTTGTACTTTACACTGAATTATGAGAGAGGTTTTGGAAGCCTTCTGTGGTACATCAGAACAAAATGGAAAAAAAAAAGGTGAAATCCTGATTTATTTTTGCCTGTGCATATTGTTTGCTTTTTGTCATTACACCAACTAGAAAGTCTCAAAAAGTTAATTCCAAAATACCTAACTTGGCTGGAAAATTCTTGATTAAAACCCCATATTTTTATTACTTTTTTTGTTAGTTTTCAGTGTGATTTTTTTCAGTTAAGAAGGCACTGTTCTCACAAATACAAGGCAGCTCATACTAGACAATTGAATAGTTCACAGGGAGTGGATAGAAGAGATTTTGTCTGTTTCTGATTCCAGAGCTGCTGTGCTGGTTCTTGGGGAAAACACAAAAGGTCTTGTAGTTGCTCCATCTTGTGATTCATCAGGGTGCTGGAGCAGCCAGAGATGATGTGAAACCTACAGTTCTCTGAATTCCTCTTAACTGAATTGTATTTGGAGGGCTGTGATTGAGGTGCCTTATTGTTGACCACGTGCTTTGGTGAATTCTTTCTATCTTAATCATTTAAAGGCTGCTTTGGAGTACCACAGCTTTTCCACATGCCTAAACTTATCCTGTCATCTGAAGAGTCTTTCCGTGTTGGGTCTGCCTCCAAGTTTGCTATTTTTGCAGCATGAAGTTACAGATCTAATTGAAAAACATCTTCTGTATTGGTGCTACTTAGAAAATTGTGAGTTCAGATCTGTTCGGAATACATCTCGCAGCCTTGGAAGAAGGCTGCATTTTTCTCCCTGTTTCCCACAGGATAAAGAACAGTGCCAGGAAGGATGAGCTGGTAGGCTGTGCTGTGGAAGCTTCTACTGTCTATGACAATATCATTGGTGCCATCAAGGCAGCAGAGGAGGCAGCCAACAAAGCTGGGAAAGCAGCTGACTCAGCTTTATCGGTAAGTGTCAGTAAGTGGCCAGATGATGGTAAAGTTGTTACAACCGGATTTTTATTTTCTTTAACTATCGCAGTGGCCCCAAAATCAAACACCTGTGTGTCTTGACATGCTTTATTTTTCTGGGACCTTTATATGAGTTGCTATTCTGCATGTTGATGAATTAGTCTTGGCTTGGCACTAACCAGGCCAATTACTGCCTTTCTTTTGGGACTGCCCGTATGAATATTGACTGTTGCTTTCAGTGCAAAATAAAGAGATTGTACAAGGCAACCCTGGTAATCACTGCAGGTGATTTTACTCTTTTACTCTGCACTACTAACACCCACAAGCTCTTCAGCAGACTTATAACATCTAACAGGTGTATTCTAGTAATTTCCTCCTAATGCCCTAAAATCCATCTGAAGTTTGCTAAAGACCAAGGTTGTAGTATGCTTAAATTACCCTTGATAGTTGTTACTAAAGGTGATGTTCTTCACATGAGATCTCTGCCTGTGTAGAGTTGGGCGTTCTTTAAATTGGATTGGGCTCTCTTTTTTACTCTTAAAATTTTAATGTAATTATCAGCAATCTTACAGTACCATGCTTCTATTATCAGACTGTGAAGAGAGAAGACCTATCAGGAAAAGCTGCAAGGTTAAAAACTGAGAGCAGTACACTCAGGGATCAAGCACAGGAGACTAAAAGGACATTGCAAGGTACTAAGAAAGAAAGTGGTACTAGAAATGTTGACACAGCATGAGAAGCTTTCATTGAACCATAAACTGTCACATCTCAGCAAAGCCCTGCAGCACTTGTTTAATGAAAAGAAGCTAGTTCCATTACAGTGGGACATTTTGTGATGGTTATTTCCAATGGCAGAAAGGCGAGAAAGTAGATTTCCTGCTTCTGCTATGCTCTATGCCTTTGCAGTACTCCTGTCCAGCAAATCCTTTGCCTTGTACTTGTTTTGCAGTGGACTCAATGCTCAGTGGCAGCATGAGCTGTGTAAGAGTGTAGACAAGTGCTGCAACGTCGCCTGTCCAACAGAAAGTTGATATTTTTGTTTAAAATTCACATGGGGCTTTCGCTGTTTTGCAGCTCTTGGTCCAAACCTCGAGGACCTAAAGCAAAGACTTGATGTTGCTGATAGAAAGAAGAATACACTGCAAACTGATCTTCTCTCTGCTCAAAACAATCTCAAGGGGATAAACAGAGGTTTGTTACTTAGTGATCCCTTCTGGCCTGCCCCTTTCATCTGTTACTGTAAGAATCTGCACGTTCATTTCTCTGTGTTTCAGGTGACATTGACAGCATCATCACCAGTGCAAGGAACATGGCAGAAAATGCCAGCTCTGTCACGGATAGTGTGTTGGGTGAACTGGCCCCAATTAAAGCAGAAGTGGAAAAAATTAAGAGTAACTATGGAAGCACACAGAGTTCCAGCTTCAATAAAGCACTGACAGAGGCAAACAATTCAGGTATTGCAGGTGCTTCAAATCACTGTTAGGTGACCATGGCCAGTTTTGCAGCAGAAGCTTTACTCATTCAAAAGTCAGGCACGTACCATAAAGTTAGTATTGTGAGCTTCCTTTCTGCTGTGCCTGTCCCTTTCTACATGCAATAAAGTGACTCAGGCCATTCTGTGGCATGTGTTAAAAGCTGGTGCCGTGGCTGGTCTCTAAAGACTTGGAGGCCAGTGGCAAGCAGGGTGCCCTAGGGTTCTGTACAGGGTCCAATCCCGTTTAACATCTTCATTAATGATCTGGATGATGAGGCAGAGTGTGCCCTCAGCACGTTTGCTCCTGACACTGAACTGGGAGGAGTGGCTGATACACCAGAGGGTCGTGCTGCCATCCAGACAAACCTCAACAGGCTGTGGAAATAGACTGCCTGGAACCTCATGAAGTCCAACAAGGAGAAGTCCTGCACCTGAGGAGAAATAACTCCATGAACCAGTATAGGCTGAGTGGGTGGCCAAGGTGGAAAAAAACTTTGTAGAAAAGGACCTAGGGGTCCTGGTGGGCACCAAGGTGAAGATGAGCCAGCAATGTGCCCTTGGGGTAAAAGGCTGAAACACAGGAGGTTCCCTCTGAACATGACAAAACACTTATTTTACTGTGAGGGTGACTGAGCACTGGGATAGGCTGCCCAGAGGGGTTGTGTAGTCTCCGTCCTTGGGAATGTTCAGAAGCTGCCTAGACACAGTTCTGGCTCTAGGTGGCCCTGCTTGAACATGGGGATTGGACGTTATGACCTCCAGAGGTTCCTTCCAACTTCAGCTGCTCTGTGATTATGTGATTTTCTACTACATTGGCTAGAGAAGGGCCCTAGACAATTACCTTAGGCTACATGTCTGTTAGCTGAAATGAAGTGAAAAGGATTGCACAGAGTCTGTGCTGAATACAAAATAAGGGACAATCACATTCACAAACAACTTCATTTTACATCTTTTCAGCAGTTTTATCTGATAAAGTCAAGTAAGAGGAAAACATTTTAAATAATATAAATACAAGAGCTAGTCCTGGATGGTATTGCAGGGCTATAAATCATCCTTGAAGTTATGAGACTGGTTTATAAGTCATATTTAGAAGAACAAAAGGTCTGGATTTCATTTTATTTGCCTTCTGCATCATAGGGATGAAGTCTGCAAATACATTCAGGGTGTGGTGTTTTTGTTTTGGCTTTGGCTTTTTGCAGTCACAGGAGATGAGGAATTGTTTCCTGTTATAATGAAAGTTGAGATTCTCATCATATTTTCTTTTCTCCTGAAATAAACCTGGCCAGATAATGTAAGACTCACTACTAAATAGTTCTGACTAGCAGCCTTGACACAGGAGTATAATTCGTGCCCTACTCAGGCCAGCAGCCTGTCTACCCCAGTATTCATTCTCTGATGGTGGCAGCAGGAGATGCTACTCAGGCAGTGCACATAAGCCTGAATCCTGTCTTCTGTACTTTGTCCTCATTCTCCCCTAGCATCCACAGCCACTGAATAATAATGTTAGAGACCACACTGCTGTTCTACTTAATATTTTTTTCTGGGCCTTTATCTAAAACATTTTTGGAAGTACTGATTCTGATTGCTTCTGCAAATACCTTTGGCCACAAATTCCGAGAGTACAATAACCTCTGTATAAACTGCTACTTTTAGTGAGAGCTCCCTAATATTGTAGGACCAGTCAAAACTGTTCTGTCATTACCCTGCCCTCTGCTTTCCTGATAATTGTGTAGCAATACCGTATTTCTGCATCTTGCCTTCCTCCTCCTTTTTAACATCAATGATTTTTCTTTCATTGCAGTAAACAATTTGACAAACCAGCTTCCAGATCTGTTCAACAAGATCAAAAGTATCAACCAACAGCTGATGCCAATAAGCAACATCTCTGAGAACATCAATCGCATAAGAGAGCTGATTCAGCAGGCGAGAGATGCCGCAAATAAGGTCTGTCCTGAGCATTGCAATCATGCTTGACCTGTTTGGATACACAACAGTACTTTCGTTCCTCTCTCTCTTTCTAGATCATTTTATTTAAATGTGTGTGAAAGACCAGGCATAAATTTAATTCAACGGCACTGCCCAGCAATTGAAGTAACTGTGATGATGGGAAGCATAATAATTAGTACATAAAAATGACAGGATGCAGTAGCATCCTGCTACATCTTTCTCCCATTAGTTTTTTTTCCCAGGGCATCTCTGTAATACTTATTTGTTCAGCAGCCTCTTGCCTTCCAAGGTACATTGTGCTGGCTTTGGCAGCAGGGACAGAGTTGGCTCTGCAGCTTAGAGACAGGGCTCTCCACCCATGCACGGCCAATTGAAAGCTGATACTGCCAAAAAAGTTGCACAGCCCTGTGCTCTCATTACTCCAGCTGCTCCAAGATGTTAGAAGCTGACTACTAGCACCTTATTAGACTGCCCTTTCTCATTTAAGCAACTGCTGTAGTGGCTGGTGATAGTGTGGTGTCAGGTCCCTAAGAAGCATCCCTGAGATCAGCACAAATAGCCTAGAGTTACAGAGAATAAGAGGAGTCAGTGATCATAGTGTATTTAGCTGTAATAGGACATGTCTTTATAATATCAGAGGTGTGTTGTAATTCCCAGCAGACAGTCAAGTCCAGCTAAGTGAGGCATCAGGATGTGTTTGTAGACATCTAAATAATTCACAGACTTGCTCTTTAGAGCTGCAGGGCACATCCTTCCCTGTCCGTGTATTGAAGATAGTAGATACTTGACAGAGGCACAGTTGATTAATAGATGTCTGGAATAAAAAAGTGCTGTGTTAAGTATTGATAATACAGACTACTGTGTTATCCAGTCTGCTTCCTAATTATTTTGTTTGGTAGGATCAGAGTCCAAATCTGTGGTAACTGATGGCTGAAACATGACTAGGATGTGTAACAGGTTACTTTGCAATTAAACACACCAGTGAAATAGGAGCAGTAGCAATAGTTAATTGTAACATGCTGAACTTTGGTTTTCTTCACAGGTTTCTATTCCTATGAGGTTCAATGGCAGCTCTGGTGTAGAGGTTCGACCTCCGAGCAACCTTGAAGATCTGAAAGGCTATACTTCACTTTCCTTGTTTATCCAAAGACCTCAGCAAAGATCCGACATCCAACAGGGGGAAAATAGGTTTGTCCTGTACCTGGGTGATAAAGACGTAGGTATATTTTGATATTTAATCTGATTTTTAGACTAGACACCGTGTTTTGAGAAAAGGATGGGAAGTGACCTGTTCTGACTGAAGTTTGTAGCTACTGTTGGCCTATTTGTTTACAATTGCCTTTAAGTGGTGGTAAAAGTGTTTTGTTCATTCCTTCCCTGGCAAAGTAACTAGTAAGTGGCTGAGCCTTGGCCTTTGATGCTTTGCTATTTTGCTCCTTTGGAAGTTACTTCTTTGTCATGAGTACCATCACACAGTCTTATCAGAACTGTCAGTTTCTGCAGCAGTCAGCACAAACTCAGCCCAACTCCTGCCTTAGAGCTTTGACTCTTTTCACTCTGGGTTTCTCTGTTGGTTAAAAAAAAAAAAATGCAATCATTTCAGTTTTAAAATTCAGCCTCTCAGCTCTTCATTTTTTTGTTTTTTGAATATGCAGAATAATGCAGACCTGCTTGTGCATTCAGGTTTACTCAATCACCATCAAACAATTTAAAAATTTCCTGCATGTGGTTCCTAGTCTTGTTATTTGACAGCTGCTGTATCTGTAGTGAGTCTCATGCCTACACAGAAAGCTGTTAAGAGGTATTTGTTCTACACTGGATTTTATATTTTTACCCCTGAATAACTAGCCGGGACATTCATTGAAAGCATTTTAATCATTACTTCTGAAATACAGTATCTTGAAGAAATAAAATGTGATTTTTTGGGGAAAATGACTTCTTCCAGTCACCTCAGTAGGAACCATTGTCCATCACTGAGTGTTGTTGTGAACATCTTTTTTATTTCACAGATGTTGAGTCTGATTCTGAGTAAAGGTGTCATGTTTTCATTGCTTTAGCTGGGAGATGTTACAAGTGACAAAAATATTTTAGATACTATTTTTACAAAAATAAAAAGCCACGCATGACTTTTCAATTAGTTTATAACTATAGTAATTGAATCAGTGCAACATATAGGATTACAATTTTTTCTTCCCAGTACTTACAAACTTAATTCTCATCATTAGGTGCGTGGATTTCTTATGACTCGTGCACAGCATGTTGATGTCTCTGAGGAAGTAACTGTGGTATTTTACCTTCATTAAAATTAAAGATTTATTAATTATTATTTGCTTTGCTACTTTTAGACCTCCAAGGACTACATTGGTATGGCTGTGAAAGAGGGTTACCTTACTTGTGTCTATAACCTGGGAGATGGCGATGGAGAAATAAGAGTGCAGTCATTGCTGACTGAAAGCAAAACTGAGGAAGCTGTTATGGATCAAGTTACGTTTGAAAGGTATAAGATCCACGGTGCACAAGAGTCTTCTCAAAAACCTGCTAATAACATCTTTTATTAGTGTGATGTGATATTCTGCCTGTCTGTTTTGGTTTTAGGATTTACCAGTATGCAAAGCTGAAGTACATCAAAGCCGCAACCTCAGTTTCTCCAGATTATGAAAACCCTAGGAGTGCAAGCAGTGGAGACAGTGACATGCTCCTAAATCTTGATCCCAGCAGTGTTGTCTTTTACGTTGGAGGATACCCAACAGATTTTAGGGTACAAAGAGCTTCTTAGTGTTTTAAAAAGATTTGGTGTTAATAATCCCATTTTTCTTATGAGTAAAGATTGCAACTAGCGGTCTTTCAAAAACATGTGTAAAAGTTTATCTATGTCAGTAGGAATAGATGGGATGCAAGGAGATGCTACTTCCTACAGAATCTGCCTGGCTTGTAGAATGCTAGAGCTCAGAGAAGGGAGCATGCTGATACTTCACTTGCCGAGGAAAGCATGAAACCTGTTCAGCCCTGCTACATACTGTTCCCAATCCATGTGACTCTTTTAAATTGTGCTGCAGTACACCTAGGGTGGTATCCGACAGTTTGGATATTATATACAAGCATATAATATCTTTTTTATATATTTAGAATGTCATATTCTGTCTTAATAATGTTTGCAGTAAGTCTTAGCAGATAACAATGTAAAATTTTGTTAGCTAATTTTGATGAAATGGTTTTAATAACACTGTTTTTCAGCCTCCACATAATCTCAACTATCCTCATTATGAAGGCTGCATTGAGTTACACAGCCTAAATGAGCGTATTGTCAGCCTTTACAACTTCAAGAGGACTTTTAATCTCAACACCACTGAAGTGCAACCCTGCAGAAGGTATGATATGAACACAGAAGTGTTTCACAGTTCTGTGATTTTATCATTATGAATTCTTGCCTTTTCACATCCAGAAGAATAACCACTGTAGCTAAACTGGTGATTTTTTTCTAACTTTTGGTCATTATTACATTTCTTAGAGAAAATCCTCAGTAATGACATGATTCACGTTTATGGCAATCTCAATCTGTTTAAATTTAAGTGTTATAAAATCCAGACACAATTTGTGGACTAATGTGTTCAGCTACTTTATAAAGTAAATATTACAATAAGTTTAAAAACGTCTGTCATTAATGATTTCCTCTCTAAAGACCATATATGAGTCTGATAGAAGCCAGTAGAAGGCTTTCTCTCTGCTTGGGTTAGATCAGAATTTGGCCCTATACCAAATGGTTTAACTTCATCTTTTTAAAAATTATAATGGCAATAAGTACATGTGGTAGAAGTTCTTGCTCTCATATATTCACACCTGTGACATTGAATTATTGCAGGTATAAAGAAGAGACTGACCAAAGATATTTCGAGGGCACTGGTTATGCCAGTATCACAGTGAGACAAGGAAGTGCTGAACAAGAACGGTATGAGCAGACAATTGAGACGACTGCAGATGAAGGCATCGTGTTTTTTGCAGCAAATGGGGTAATGTGTGGAATGCTTCTGTCTGTTTTGTGGTTGAAGAACATCTTAAAAATCTTGCTTATTAAAGAACATGTTAGATTTAGTAATAACTGTAAGGAAATGTCTTAGAAGTGTTATTTCATCTGTGTGGAAAATTAGTAGATTCTGCTGTATGTGTAATGTCATATGGTTTAGTCTTGGGTAGTTGTGCAAGAAACAGGGAGTTGGACTTACAGGTCCCTCCAGCTTGAGATAGTCTATGATTCTACAATGGTTGGTGAATACTTACTTTGTCAGCGCTGAGTGAAAATCATTCTAAGAAGCTCCTCCATTAGGCCATGCAGAGAATTAAGAACTGGGGGCAGGAAAGGAGAAATGCAATTGGAATCAAATCAATGCTGGAATATTGAAATCCTCCAAAATTGGAAGTGCACTCTTCCCAAATCTAGATATGTGTGGAAACAGAGTAAGAAATAATATAGGAAGGGACATGATGACTTTTACCTGTAAAGATGCTCAAAACCACAGTGCTGCTACTTATCTAGTAATCTTGTAGGTGTATTTGCAATCACTGGGACATACTCTGGATAATTTTTCAATGCTGGAAAAAGTCAGTAAACATTTGAAATGACACAAAGTCCTTTAGAGATTTGGAGAATACCTGGAGCTGATAGCAGATCTGTTTATAATAGTTTAAAGTAATTATGATGGATTAATAAAAGTTTTAGTCTGCCTTGTGTTATCATTTCCCTGAAAAGCTTTCTTGAAGCAACTAGATAGCTTCATTAAAATTATTCATATGAAAGTGCAATATATATCTGAAATTGTGGCAGTTTAATTGTGGTGGTGTTTTTTTTTATTTCAGGATCAGTTCATCAGTGTGCTCATTAAAAATGGTCGTACAGTTTTTAGATACAAACTTGACTCTGAAACTCCAAAAGAAGTAGAAGCCAAAAAAATTGTAAATGATGGAACATATCAACAAGTATGTAATTTTAAAGAATCAAGGGATCATTATTTGTAAAAATACATATTAACTGAAACTGTCCTGTTGTAAAGTTTAGTTGTGGAGTTTTCCTTTTGTGTGAGGAAATCAAGTCACTGGGGATTAGTTTGGACATGTGAAAATTAATCTTTCTCTTGTCCTGCTTTAATGTGAATAGTACAGTTTTTTTAACAGTGAAACCACCAAAGGAAAAAACTTGGTCAGAGCAGTGCTTTACATAAAGATAGCTGTGTACATTGCAATTATTTGCATTAGTTTCATACTTAGATTAGTGTTTTCACCACCTAAGGGTTTATTTTTTCAGGGTGGGCTGATCTTTATAGAGATAACTCTTCGGCAGTCTTTGTTGTTGGCTTGTTTCCTTAGCTTCAGTCCAGCTCTTTTGTAGCAGTACCAGAGCGAAATCGTAAATATATTGTTAAAAACCTTTGATTTCCTTGTTGGTTAGTTCTCCCTTTTCCCCTTAATATATTTCCAACTAAATAGTGTAAGCTGCAGGGTCTGCTGCAAGGAATCTTTATGCTCTACTGGGTCAAGTTACCGTCAGCCAGCTGACTGACTTAGTTTTTGTGTCAGGCAGCAGCTTCTGAATCTTCAGCTGCAAATACAAGACAATATCTGAATCTTAGCTGAGGCGTGTCTTTAGGGCAATCTTTCAGATGAAAATAAAACCTCACCTTGTATTTGGATAGTTGAACATTTTCCTTAGGTATTTGGCTTTGACTAAATTCCCAAAGTTTGCAAAGTACCTTAGAACTACTGCAGTTATCCTTGATTTAAGTCACTAGTAAACAAGAGGAGGGGGGAAAAAACCACTGTGTCCTGCTCTGGGGGTACTTTTAATCAGCGGAATGACTTTGTTTCTTCCAAGTGGAATGATTCTCATTATTCGTGTATTTCAGATTACTTTGGTGCTTGACCGAAAAAACAGAGTTGTGTATGTCAGTCCTGGTATTAAAGCCAACATACGTGTCTTCAGTTTCACTGAGTACTACCTAGGTGGAGTTCCATCTTTTCTACGGGAACGGTGAGTAACTATAAAAAGACTGTAATATTTTAGGTTTGTAGGGAAACTCCATCTAAACTCTTTCCTTACACAATTTCTTTCACGCTCTGTTTCGACTATCTAGTGTGACATAAAAAATCAAGTGTATAATACATGATCGTAATCTGTGATTTTTGGCTAACGGTGAGATCTTTGTTGGGGTGCATCCTAAAGATTGGGTTTGATCAGCACGAGGTATGTGTACACAAGAAAGATTGCTCTCAATCTCTTGTTAGTATAGTGGTGTGTGCTTTGAAATGCCAGGCTACTGAACTCTTTTTCCTTCCCCTCCCTGGAACCAGCTTTAATATATCCACACCTCCATTCCGGGGCTGCATGAAGAACGTGAAAACCCCAATCACTGCATCTGTTGTTTTTGATAAGACTTTTGGTGTCAGCAAGAAATGTTCAGATGACTGGAAGGTAACTAATTAATCTCCTCAAAAGCTTCTGCTGGAGTTCACAGACTCTGGTTTGTCTATAAATCCTGGGCCATTATGTTTTGCTTAGGTCAAAAATTATATTTGGTTAACATATGATGGCAGTAAAAGAACCTGCATTGGGTATGAAGATACAGAAATAAAAGAGACATCACCCCCACTGTGATAGCTTGTTACAGCACATAGTCCACCCTCTTATTTAATACTGTTTACAATTAAGTATTCATATTTACCATATAAGCTTGTTGGCTTCCAGTTGCTGTTATTGACTAGGCTGGAATACTTAATATTGCACTGTGTCTTTCCTCTTGCCAAGGTGTTTACACTTCCTAATTAAATGACTTCTCAGCCTTTTTTCTTGAAATATCTTAACAGGCTACTTCCATTGAAGTCTCTCATTCTAAGGCTCCACTCATCTGATTGTTTCGTAGTTATTTTCTGTGCATCCTTGAGTTTTGCCACATTCTTTTTAAAACGGGACAATGTGACATTTCAGTGCTGGCTTAACCAGTGCTGCGTGGAGAGATGAAAACTATCCTCCTTCTGCTTCTACTTACTGCTACTTAATGGTGCATGATCTCATTTGCCCTTTTTACTCATTTGCCCTTTGCACTGAAAGTCTGTGCTTATTTTCTTTCACTTGTGGCATCTAAACTTTTCACAGAGCATTTTCTTCAAGGACAATCTTTGCAGAGGATCTAGTCTTCATTCTCTGTATCTGTACAACTTCTCATGTATTAAAAGGTGTCCTATGACTCACATAGTTTCAGTTATGTAGCTCATCTGCATGGCTTCCTAGTTACAAACTGTTCCTCCAGCTACTCAGTTTTGTGTCCCCAAATGTGAAAACTTTCAAAGCCAGAGTAGCTAGAGATGAACAGCTGATTGTTCTCAGCAAGTCTCCTCTCCCTTTTTAGAGTTTCTCATATCATAGTTAATGCTGGTGAAACTAACTCTGGCAGTCTGTTCTGTACTGAAATAATGGTTTTTGAGGTTTGCTTTGTGCTTGGTTTTGACTGGAGCTGATCACAATTATGTTGAGTGGGGCAGCCGTTGTCTCATATTGGCGTTTCTTCTGATTAAAAGGAAGATCACTGAAATCACTATTTTCTCTCTTTCAGCTTGTCAGATCTGCAGCTTTCTCCAAGGAGGGAACACTGAGCCTGAGTGCAGCAGATTTCCCATTTCCCAAGGATTTCCAAGTTGGCTTTGGCTTTCAGACCACAGCTTCAACTGGAACACTCTTAAATTACAATCTACGGGTATGAAACACATTCTGCTTTAGCATATGTGATAGGTTTTATCTCTGAATCAGTCATGTCAGTTTGTGTCATAAGTCTCATGTAAATTCCTGTATTTGAAGGCAAGAAATGCCTTTTGAGCATGGCATCTTGCATGTCATAGGCCAGAGAAATGCATTCTGGCAATTTCTTCACATGGCCAACAAGTAGTTTGATGAGTAACTGAGCTTTGAACTAGAGCTTTGTGCAGAATAGCTCACACACCTGACACCACCATCCCAATATGTTGCCTAATTGGCTGGAAATTTTCTCAAGAAGAAATGGCTTTCTGCCCACACAGAAATGTTACCATGTCCAAATAGGCAGAGGACAGGGATTGGTTTTGGCTATGATCCCTCAGAAAGCAGGGAAGTTTAAGTAGAACCCCATTCTGGCTGGCTGGAGGAGCTAAGAAGTGAGTGCACACCAGGCATTTGGGAAGTGGAGAACTGACTCCTTCGTTTCTGGGAAAAATAAACAAATATTTTAAATAAATGTTTGCTCTTCAGAGGTATTTTGAAACAGAAGCTATGCTAATCATGCAGAACTTCATATAACATCTGGTACTAGATGACTGAGAAATGCAGTACTAGTGTAAGAAAATTCGTTGCCTACTGGAGGCCACTGAGAACTGCATTAATGGCAGTAGCAAGAACTAACGGCTCTTGCATTTATTTAGCTGATCATTTGGTGGGGTTCTTTTACAGCCTGATGTTCTTTCCATCTTTCTGAGTCCTGGCTCTGTAACTGCAAAGATGCGAGATAAGGAAATCAAACTGGAAAAGAAATATGAAGATGGGTCAGTGCATTATGTGACAGTAATAAAAACAGACACCAGGTGAGTCCAGTTCTTCTGGTTCTTATATGTTGCAGTTGGAGGAAGAAAATTCAAATTTTGTGGGACTCATTCTTTGGATAAATAGCTAGAAATAATCTCTTCTAGCAGAGGATGGCGAAATAATGAAGGGAAAGGACATTTGGTCTATGAATGCACATGCTGGTACCTGTGATGTTTCAGCTGTACCCTACTATGCATTTCTTTTATAGGTTGTGTGAGTTTTGACTGCTTGTCTAGCTGGAGCTTTGAAGTCTTTGGAGTTCTTCCCCTTCCCATAACCTTCATGTGTGTCCCTGTAATACAGGTGGTTAAAGGACCAGGGAATAAGCAAATACTGTGACTGTTTCATCAATAATGATCTGTTATGCAGATATGAGATATTAGAAGAGACAATTTACTGAAAAGCTCCTAAATCATACTGGTTGCTGTGGAATGCATGAAGGGACATAAATGTTAATTGAACTGGAAAGTTTTGAACAGTTGGCTATAACTTTGGGTGATTATAACTCAATACTGTCTGTACCATTTTGACACAAAGAATTAAATCCTATCCCATAGTTGGCAATAACAGCTTTTTCATTAATTTCAGTTGCATCAGGATTTCACTGTAGTACTGAAGTAAGAGCTTCAACTCTTGCTCATTGTCTAATATGGAAAAGCAGAGCGATTTCACAGCAGTCAATAAGCACATACTGAAAAAGTCCCAGAAGTAAGCTAATGAAGCTCTAGCATAATCACAATGTAACAAGAAAACACATCTGTCAAATGATTCTTTTATATATATATGTTTCATTTTGTTTCCTAACTATTTCTTTATATATCATGCTTATTTTTATTCACTTTGTTTCAGAGTAACTCTGATGGTTGATGATGAGTCAAAAGCAGTTGACTCTCCCAGGACATCAAGCGCACAGGAATCAAACAGACCTATAAAATTTGGTGGAGATAATTTTGAAGGTTGCATCTCAAACATCTTTATTAAAAGGTATTTGGTGTAGAAAGGATTATGTTTCATACATTTTGGCCTGTTCTCCTTCTTTAATCATATTAAAATTACTTCTTGCTAAAATGCTTTTTTCCTATGTATGTGAAGCCTCCAGGAATGCATAACTTTGTTGCCCTCAAATACTCTTTCATTCAGGTATATTATACATGGAATCCAATTATAATTAAATCTGCTGTTCAGATGTAAAGGAATTTTAGTCTGAATCATACCTGTTTAGTAGTGTGTTAGCCAAAGAATGAAGTCTGCAGAGTGAATTGGATATGTCCCAACAAGGTATCCAAAAAGATTTGCTAGATTGTATTATAACGTTATAGCTCCCCAGGGAACCAGGTAATGAAAGGAGCAGAGCTACTGACAGAACCAAAACAGTTACAGAAACAAGTGAGAGCATATGTGTACAAATCATCTGCATGATTTAGGCTGTCTCCTTATTCATGTGTTTGTCTGATTATTAGAGACACCTTACAGGCAAAATTTAGGAGAAAAAATATGCATAAATATGTTTCTAGAAGAAAAGCATTCCATGAGTCGTAAGTCACGTCCCTTTGTGTTAGCTAATTTTGTTGAGTCTTTACACATGTGTAGAGTTTTCAAAAAATAGTGTCTTTTGGTTTGATTGTCATACAACCACAGAATGGGTTGGGCTGGGAGGCACCTTTAAAGATCCTCTAGTTTTACCCCTCTGCAATGGGCAGGGACACCTTCCAAGTGCTCAAATTATGTGTTCATTTAAAGCACTACAAGACAATGAAGTAACCTATATATTAAATGTCACATCAGAAAACAAATTTGGAAAGTTTTTGTGCAAAAAGAGATGAAGAATTAATACTGTAGCTGGTCTGATGGAGTGAATGGAGAATTACCAGCATTAAAGAAGTTCAGGTTCTACTCCCAACTCTACCACTCTTCTCATAAAAAGCCACAAGCAAAGAGCTTTGTTGCTTTTTTGTAGCTGTAAAGTTTTTTGTAATTTACTGATTAGAGATGCTTTGTACAACTTAGAAAATTATAGTATTACTTAGTATTATTCTTTATATACATGGTAAATTGGCTTTGACCGTCTTTCTGATAATTTGGTTGTAATACTAGAGCTACATATGAAGATGTGATGGGTTTTGCCCCTTGATAAAACTCATTAGAACGTCTTATTTAAGGAGAGAGTGAAGCAGAACATGATGGTGCCATATTTTCTTGATTTGAAACTGGTTATGTATAATTAACAAAGTTTTGTAGTCTGATTCAGAAATCTTATTCAATCAAGGCTGCTGTCATTTTTTTTTCCTCTTTTTTCAAGGGCCATATATGTTTGTGTTTTTTAAATAGCTTTTGTCAAAAATCACTTTGTTTAGAAAAGATGAGAACAAAACATCAGAGTTTTTCTATAGCCAAAAAGAAATGAGCAGAACCAGGGAAAACATGATTTACAGCATTGAATGTACATTTTTCATTGAAAAATAAAAATTGGTACTTTAACATTGTGTCACTGGGAAATATATTTTGTGCAGAACACAGTTTTATAATATGCTTGTTGTAGATTACACTAAAGAAAAGGAATGCTGAGTCACAGCACTTAACTGCTTTCATCACTACAGGGCAGGTCAGCTCCCCGGGGTTCAAAATCTTGTTGATAATACTGGCAAGAGTGGTGTATCCCTTGGAGCTTGCCAGGAATACGAAAACCTTGAACCAATGCTGCTGCAGGAATTTAAAAATCCTCTCAGGCTTAAGATGCTTAAGGTATGCTTATTGTTGCTGTCATCTTTGCTCCATATTGATGCCCAGGCTGTGTCTGCACAGCCATCATTTCTGGAACTGAGATTCAGATGTTATTTCTTTCCTTACATCTCACATCTGAAGCAAGTTCTCTCTCTGCTGGAGTTTCATGCTAAGCCCACACCTGTCTAGAGTGACAACAGCTTTTCTGTCATTTAGGGAAGGCTGTGGACTGCCTTGGGTGGGAACTGTTAAATGTGTTGATTAAAATGTTTCTATTTTTGTGCACATATAGTAAATGTTTCAATTCCATCTTCCGTTTACAGAATGAAAAATACCTTGATTATTTGAAAGCTGCTAATGTGCAAAACCATACTCTGCCAGCTCAGTTTCATGATAGTAGTGAAGCATATCTCCTTGGAAGCATCCCCAACAGTTTCATGTCCTACATGTTTTCTCCATTGTTATCTACAGACAGGTAATAAAAACGTTCTCTGTTCTCCTCCTAATACTTGAATTGTCAAAGCTGCTTGACTCTTTGGGTGCTGAGTGTAAGGATTTTCTTCTTGCTTATGTCTTGGGCCATAACAAAAGGTGGTTTTAAAGGCTCAGGTATTTTTTTTTCTGTGCAAACATTTACCTAAACTGAGTAGATTGAATGGGATGTGGTGGACAATTATGGTACATGTTGATGCCAGTTCCTTATCCTGAATGTGTCAAGTTTCATTCACATTCAGACATGCAGTGTACTCCATGTTTCCACCAAAATGCTATTCTGCATTTCACAAATGGAGTTTCACTGGAGAACAGAAAAGATACAACAACTAACAAAATAGACCTATACTTGAATATGCTTACTTTCCACTACAGGTTACATTTTTCTGTAGATGTACGGACTCGATCATCAAGAGGATTAATAGTTTTCATGGAAGAAAGCTCTGAGGACTCTTACATGGCTCTCCACATTTCAAAAGGACGTTTTGTCTTTTCACTTGGCTCTGGAGAAAAACAAATCAAAGTCAAAACCAGTATTAAATACAATGATGGGCAATGGCACACTGTAAGTAGTATGGAACCACAG
Source organism: Corvus hawaiiensis (assembly GCF_020740725.1). Lineage (NCBI taxonomy): Eukaryota > Metazoa > Chordata > Aves > Passeriformes > Corvidae > Corvus > Corvus hawaiiensis. Next base: position 19,432,094 of record NC_063242.1, read on the forward strand.
TGAAAGCATAACTAGCATTCAGCAGGCACAGCCCACTGCATTTTTAAGAGAGTAGAAACTCAGTTTTGGTCATCAGAAATTAATTCCTATGCCTGAAAGTTCACGTGGTTACAGGTCTCTGAGAGACCTTGTTGAGACTGAAGGTCTCAGAATGTTATTTTCAGTTTAAATATTTCAACAATATGGTGTCTAGTTTAAAGACAAAGAAAATCTCCAGCGGCTTTCATTGGCCTTTGGGTTTTTTATTCTCTTTTGTTTGCCTCCTGGAAAGGTGGTCTTCAGCACAGATGGGAAGAACGCCCGCCTTGTTGTTGATGGTCTAAGGGCCCAGCACAGAAGATTGGCAACAAATTCTGCCATCAGCATTAAGCCACCAATCTACGTGGGAGGGCTGCCATCACTGAAAAAACAGGTAAATAATTGGCACATCCACCCACACACACTCCCCATGCTGCACTAATTTACATGGGAAAGTCTTTAATATGCAGGATTTCCACGCTGAAAAGCTTTGGGGGGGATTTCCAAGCACTGCATGAGCAGCATCTGTGACTGGTGTTTGCAGTGGTTCATTACAGATCTTCTTCCTCACCTGTTCACACAGCCTTCATCTGGACCCATATTTTCAATATGTTGCTGAGACACTGATGACAACCACGTCCTGTTTTCATTTTTATTCCTTAAAAATAGGGAAGACCAAAGTCACATTTTTAATTCCAGAAATACCATCTTTCTGCAGAACATTTACCTCAGTGGATTAAGCAATAATCAGTAGAGAAGAAAAAGAATAATTCTCATTAAGGAATTATGGATGTAGAACTGGATTTCAATCTGAAATACGTGTCGTTTCTATTTAAAAAATGGGACAATTAATGATCCAGGGCATTTTATAAAATCAGATTTAAATAAACAGACTTAGGAAGGGAAAGGATGCTTGGGATTTCACAATTCTTCTTGCATTGTATTTTTGACACATCATTGGGAAGCATCTGTTCTACAGGCAGGAGTCATGTTAACTCAGAATCAACTATTACCGTGTTTCAAGCACTTTTTTAGAATTTTGGAGTATTTTTTCATTGTATCAAAGATGGTTTTAGGTGCCTTTAGTGCCAGTTGGGTTTCTATAGTCCAAGAGTCCAAAAGAACTGATGTTTAGTATTATTACTAAAAATAAAAGAAGCCATAATGCTTTAGAATTTGTGTTTTGAAATATGCTTTCAGAATATACCAATGAAGAGTTTCAAGGGTTGCCTGAGGAATTTTAAGATGAATGGAAAAGTCATGAATGCACCTCAACAAAAAAATGGCATACTTCCATGTCCGGATGTTCCCATGGACACAGGGATTTACTTCTTTAATGAAGGAGGATATATCACCATTGGTAAGCAGTGTAGAGATTATGGTAAATGGAATTACGTCTGAAGTGTGTATGCGTATGAGTCATTTGTTTTTACATGGTTTTCCAATTATCTCCTCCTATGATCATTCCTCTCCCCACTGTTTAATCCTCCACAGGTAATTTGCTGATGGGATTGGATTTTAGGATTGTATTTACCATTCGACCAAGGAGTTCAACCGGTGTACTCCTCCATGCCGGAAGCAAGCAAGACAACTACTTGACTATTTACATGAGAGGAGGAAAGGTGGGCACAGTCTGTTTCCATTCCAGCTGTATTGCCCTCATTCAGCAGGGGGAATTCTGACCTTCCTCTGTTGCTCCTGTTCTTTGTCACAGTAGCTTAACAGATAACTCCTTTACAGGTCGTTGCTGCTGGAAATAGTGGTGCTGGAGAATTCCAGACATCAGTCACACCTAAAAAACCTCTGTCTGATGGACAGTGGCATACCATTGCAGGTACGTTGCACATACCATTTCTTTTGAAGCTTTGAAGGGATGGTGGGCACAGAGCACTGCAGCTCCAAATTTTTACTGAATCATTTTACTTCTGTTTAGTCTGAGAATACTCTTTAGACAAGGTAAGTGTCTTGGGTAAATTAAAGGCTTTACATAAGATTTTTTTTGGTGGGCTCTGTTAAGCCCCAGACGACCTAGGTTTGTCAGTCTGACTCTGAATTAAAATAAAATCTGTTTTTTCTATGCCTTAAATTTCAAGAAAGATGCTATTTAAAAACAGTGCCATACCTAGCTGATTCTTTAATAGGGTTGAGAAAGAGTTCTCATTTACCTGCTTCTTTGCAGTCTCTCAGAAGAAGAACACTGTGCAGCTAGAGGTGGGCACACAGAGTAACTATACCACTGAACTTCAATCCTCTCCTCCTAGAAGTGTGTATCAGCCACTCTACTTTGGCAAAATTCCAGGTAATATTATTGCTTATTATTTTTTCATGTTTTTTCCTTTCCAAAACAAAGGTCCCATCCATTCATGTAGTCCTATATCATTCCCCCTTTTTGAAAGCCTTGCAATAATTAATGTTCTTTGAAATAATTCTTATTAACTTGGTCTTTCCACCTTTTTTTTTTAATAGCAAATTTGGACATCTCGTGGCTTCCAGTTAAAGACCCATTTTTTGGCTGTCTTCGGAGTATTACCATCAATGACAAACATGTCTCCACCAGGAGAATTTCAGAGGTTCGTGGTGGAGTAAATTTGCACAGGTGCCCAGAGAAGTAACTCTGCTGTTACAGTCATTGTGCACATGTGGGCTGTGTCTGCTGAAGAACTGTGTGGATTCCCCTTTGCTGGTCAGCATCAGGCTGCTTGTTCTGAACAGCCGGTGAGCAAATGCATCCTCTGGATGTGGACTGTGCCAAAGCAAACAAAAAGTATTTGCTTTGATAAACTCCCTTTTAAATGTTACTGATTTCCAGGGTAATCTGTTGTGCCTTTTGAGATATATGCAGAAAATATAATTGCTTATACCCTATGGGGCCAAATTCTGCTCTCACCCACAGCAGCAGAGACTTGAGTAACTCCAATGTCTTAATTTTGGAAATTTGCCTTAATGTTGGTCATCATAAGAGCAAATTTGATCCATTAATATAAAGAATTTTATAAAAATATAAATGTCTTTGGATTATTGTTTATAAAATGTACATTGATGTTAATGTAATAATAATAATATAAATGGAGTTTGAAGCACTTTAAGGAGTGAAACTCTGGGGGTTTGTTACAAAGTTAGGAATTGTGGGACCAAATAAAGGCGGTGTGTTCCTAAAACCATTCATTTTCCTGTTTGGTTGTTTTAACCTGGTAGGTTTTTAATGAGCTTTTTAGAAGCTGCTAAATCCTGCTTGCTTTGTCCAAATATTTCTGTTGGTTTGAAGATGCTGATTTGCCTGAATAAGCAGATATCCATCATCTCTGCTCATCACAATTCGGTTATCTAAAAATCTGAAAAACAGAGTCATTCTTTTGCAATCTTCAGAGCCAGAGAGTCTCCTCCATAGGCAATTATTTTTCTAATGAAATGAAGAAAAGTTTTATCAAGAGTAGCAGCTCATCTGCTACAATTATGGAGCACGAATTACAGGACTAACCCAGCAAAACTGTTTTCTTCAACATTCAAATCTTTATTTTGTACCTGATTGTGACCCACGGTGGAGGGCAGGGAACCCAGTTTGCTTTATTCTTCTGAGTAGAGGGCTGGACTGAATAGACTTGACATGGCTTCCTTTTCCACTGTCTTTCAAAATCAGCATTTTGATAATTTTTTTCCCCAACGCCCTGATGCCAGCCCTCCTTTGCAAAATGAAAACATTTTCTAAGGTTGGTCCTCGATTTAGGGAGGCATGCAGATAAATTCTCCTTCACTCCTAATGCTCCACTGCTGCCTTCTCAATGTACAGCAGCGTGTTTGAAATGATGTGCAAGCTGGACTAATAGAAGCAGATGCCAGATCAATAGCCCTTATGGCTTTGGTCATTAATCCCTTGTCAAATTTTTGCAGCTTTACAGGCCCTTTGCAGGGTGGCAAAAGTGTCAGAAAGCCGTTCACACCAAGTCTTGTGTTGCTTTCTCTTTTATGGCAACTTTTTACAGGCATTTCTGTTTCTGTGCAGAGGTTTCTGAAGTGTAAAGCCAGTTTTGGTGGGAATGGGATGCATGCTGGGTTGAGGCCTCAGAGGGAGCAGAGAATTGACATGTAATGGCAGAGACCTCTCTCTGGAGATGCTCTGCAGAGACATACTCTCCTGTACAGCAACCTGCCACATGGGACAGAAACACCCATCAGGCTGGAGGTGATGAGTTCAGAAATCATCTTCTGTGATAGCAGCAACTGAATCCTTTCTACTTATAGAAGCTCCCTGCTCAAATACTCAGGTGACCAAAACTGTGGAAATACTCAATTGATTTACTGGCCCGAGTTGACATTAAAAGTTTCCAGAAAGAGAAAGGAAGAACAGTTAAATTTTATCATGCAATTCTCTAGTAACATTCCCTATCTCATGCTGATCAGATGGCTCTGTGGAGCAGATTTTCCCAAATCACAAAAAAGGCCTTTTTCTCTTATTCCCCTCAGTAAAACAAAAAAAAGAACAGGGCAAAGATTTTTTGCATCACAACCTGGAGCCAGTCCTGGATTTCAATTCCCTTCCATTTGATTTTATTTTATCAGAAGTAGCTTTAATGCTGACAAAAAGAAATTAAAAATGTATAAAGACTTGAGTAAATGTAGGATATATTGATCAGTAAGTATGAATTCCAATACAGTACTACTTCTGCATAACAAAAAAATAGGAGTCTCTTTGGTTTTAAGGTTCTTTGTGGTTGTTTTTTTACACCCCCCCCACCCCCCTAATTTTTTTCAATTGTATTGCTTCCACTGAGTCAGGCTGTCATACATTGTTGGGACAATGAATAAAAGCCAACTAGAGTTTCAGGTGCTGTACTTTCACATAAGTAAATCTATATCAGGCTGAGGAAAACTTAGTAAAAAGCTTTTTCACAGAATCAAAACATACTTTGAGTCAGAAGGAACCCTCAAGTATCATCAAGTCCAGCAGATGATCTTTACATGAGGGAAGAAGTTGTCCCATTTCAATCGATGAAGAATTTTTACTACTGAAGAAGTCCACATGGACACTGTGTCATGCAATTCTTTAATTGTTGTAATTCCAAGGCTTTCCTCATCAGTGTTGCCATTTGACAATAACTTCCATGAATTGTTTGCCTCTTTTGGCTGTAGCATTTCAGGTGTGCCCCCAAAACTAGCAATTTCCATGTTAGAATAAAATACACAGGAGAGGCTTTCCCTGTAACATTTTACTCTATAGTCATGCTACTCAAATACCATGTTCAGTACCCTGAGAGTGCATGGCTAAAAACCCCACACTCTTTAACAGCATCTTGCAGTTCTTCTGAATCCCAAATCAATTATAGAAAGAGAGCAGAAGATTTCCACTCTAGACTAAACCACATTGGTGGTGTTAGCGTGAAATCTCTCTCTTGTCCATATAAGTATCAAGGGCGAAGGGTTCTCATCCAGTTAATTTGGATTAGATTTAATAGGATGTTATAACCTCATGTTATCTGAGGTGGATGACACCAAGGCCTGTGAGTTTCCATTTATAATAACTACAAACCGCAGCCAGATTATTGGCAGCTGAAAGACAGAAAGCCTGACACTGAGAACTGAGAGCAAATAAAATGAAATAGATCACAGGGCACTCTAGAAGATAATAGATATTCATTGTAGGGAAAAAAATGCACATGTATATATAAAAAAGGAAAACATACTGCCTTTTCACTGCCTATAAATGACTGTAACTTAAGTTGTTAGCAACAAAAGTCTGCAATTAAAACTTTAACAGTCTTTATGTACCTGAGCTTAAGGGCCTGTGCTTTTGTTACTGTGGAGCTTTCATTTAAAACAGAGCCGTTGACCTTTTACACAGCAACATGAATTGGGCAACCTAACTTTGGTTTTGTAACCACTTCTTTGAGTCACTTATGAGCCAATTCATTTTAGCTTTCCATCCTCTTTGCCTCTTCGTAAGTCCTCTGTGGGTATTTTATGTGTGTATATATATATATATATATATATATATATATAGTTATTATTATTATTTGGGTTATTTTCTCCCATGTCCTTCCTTTCTGCCTGTGGAGGGCTGTGAGCCCTTGGCACAGGAACCCTCTGCACTCCCTTGGAGGAGAGAGGCCTGAGGCCAAAAAGACTCTCCCCAGAGATAAGCAACTTTCCTCGGTCATGATGACAAAAAGAGCCACTCCCAACATGCCTTGTTTCTATATGGTAATAGCTTGTACCCCGTTGGCTAATTGTTTCTACCCCACCCCTTGTCTTCCCCATATAACTTCTCCTCCGACCCCTGACCATAGGGATCTCTCACCCCTGGCCTTCCCTTCACAGAGGGTGCTGGACAATAAAGGCTGCCTGTGTGGAGCTGCCAAACGAGGCTCCCATCTCTCTGTCCCCAAGTTGGCCTTGGGTGATTTCACAAAGAACGGAATCACAAGAGCTGGAATCACTTGTAGCTGAGAAGTTGCTACACTTGCTGAAATCCCCTGTCGCTCAGGGAAGTTGCTAAAGCCTCTGGAGAAGCCTTTCCCTTGCGGGATGCTTTCTCTAGGAAGGTTGCAACACACCCGGTTGTCCATCCCCGGAGCCCTGAAAGCAACATCTGCCCTTCATAAAATAGCCTGGAAAATGCAGTCTTAGTGAAAACACTGTCAATGCATTATGGTTTTATAATGGACTCTTGCCATGCTTTTTGCTTCTTACCATTCTCTTTGTGGTTTCCTCATTTAAAAAAACCAAAAACTTCCTGCAACTTTCTCTAATGATGTAAGGAAGTTTAAGACACAACCTTCTGTAAATCTGCATTTTCTAAAAATACATTAAATGGACATCCCTGGCAAAAGGGATGTTAAAGGGGATGGTGCCATAATACAGTATTATAGCTTCACTGGAGGCATTAAGGCTGCAAGGCAGAAACATAAACATCCTTTGTGCAGCTGGCCCAGACAAAGTTGCAAGAGGCTGGTCATTGCCTGAGCTGCAATGAAGCACCCTCTAAAGCATAAAGAATTGCAAGCAAAATAACCAATGAGTTTTTATGTTCTGTCTGTCAGTTTAGGGGATCCTCTGTAGCAATGAAACCAAACTATGACCTGTGGTTCATATTGTACTGTGTCTCCTCCTTTGCAGCTGATAGCACAAGATCTTTTTTAAACACACTCCTATCATTACTTTACATCTCAGCCAGTTACTGTGTTTCCTACAGGTTGTTCCAAATGTGAAGCACACGTGAAATGTTCCATGAGGAACAGTTTCTTTGTTAAGGTGTCACTCGTTGAGAAAGATGGAGCACTGCTTCATTATCACACAGAACAAAAAGAAGGATGGCATCATGGTCTTTTGTTTCTGTTCAGTTCTTTTTAAATTGAGAGCAACAACAGATTTCTCCATTGTGTGGGAGCCTATGTCTAAGATTTCTGTCATAGGAGGACTATGCACTGGTAAGAATGAATAATTACATTCATAGGTATGTCAGTAATTTATAAAATAACATGTGTCATGGTTTGGGAATGGTACTTCACAGTTCAGTGCACCCACTGAGACTCTGCCAAACCACACTGACACTTGGCTGCTCTTCCTTTCCCCTGCCCCTTCCCAGTCTAGTGGGGGAAATTGAGAATTGGGGCACAAAAGGTGAAGCTCACAGGCTGAGAAAAGAACAATTTACTGGAAACAGCAATGAGATAAGAAAACTAAAAGTAACAGCAACAATATTAATAATGAAAGTGTACAAAGAGAGGATGATTCACATGCAAAGATGCTCACCAGGGACCCCCGAGCCAATGAACCATGGCAGACAATGTTGCTATGGTTTTTTCAACCAGAAGCCCTGTCCTTCCCCACAGACCGCACAGAGTCCCTTACCCCTGCTCCTGGCAATGACATGAGGTGGTATGGAATAACCTCCTGCCTTGCTCCTTCAGCCATGCTCCCTCAGCTACTGCAAAAAATTAACTCTGTCCTGGCCAAAACTGAGGCAATATGGAAGGCAACTGTTAGAATTTCCATCCAGAAAGAATTGTTCCGATCTGTTTTTTGATGCCTGAAGACATAACGAAGAAAAACGTTTTAAAGGATAGAGAAATAAATGACTGTGTCCAGCCAGCTCTTGCTGACACAGTTTTACTTACAAGGTGTTATTAGCCTAATAAGCCAAAATCTATCAGCATGAGGTATTACTTAATAGAGGAGTTACATGGTTGGGTAACAGCACCTACCATAAATCTTAATTCTAGATCCTGATTACTTCCTGGTCAGAATTACTGTCGTGATACTACAGACCTGGAGAGCCAGTAATATGCCCAGGTACTGATTCCTCTGGCAAAGTCAAGGGCTTCAACTAATAAAATTTACCTGAGAACAAAGTGTCAGATCAGTAATAAAGTTCTAACTTCCGCTTTTCTGTACTCATTTAATTCTAAGGTAATGACATGTCTCCAGAGACAGTAACCTAAGCAGTAAAGAAGCTAAAAACACTCTGAGCAATTCTCCAGGAAACCACATAGGCATGATCCAAAGTTCAGTGACTTAGTGGAAAGACTGAACCAGTTCACAGGCCTTTGGTTCATATGCCTTACTAGAACATGCAGTAAATCTCACATAATGTTTATAAAAAATGTATTCTAAGATATTCTAAGGTTTATAGAGAATTGTTACTGCAGATTAAATCTGTTTGTTATGTAATAAAGGGCAGGACGCAGTCTCCATAAAACCTAAGATAATCCATCTAATGCAAATATACATAAATGGAAACTTTACACAAACACAAAGGGTATTTGCATCAGCAAGAAGAGTGGAAGCAAAGACACCAAGCAGATAAACCGTGCTCCCTGAGGAGTGTCAGTGGTGAGGGCAGTGCTGGGAGGAGGTCTCAGAACGCTTGCCATGAGCCATCCAACCTGGATGCGAAAGACCCCACTGAGGCTCAGCTGTTTCCTATGCTGCTCAGAATCAAAAGTAACTGCAGTCATCCCACTATGCCTTTACCAGACCAAAAGGAAAGAAAACTTCTTCTGGCAATTTCATTATTCCTGCATGCAGAAGAGTAGTACCAAATTTTGGACTGATTGTTGCATTTAGTCAGATTCTTGTAACTTGATATTGGCATGTTAAAAGAAGGTAATGTTCCCAAAGCAGAGCCACTTAAGAGGACACATGATCCCTGAATCTATGTATATTGCATTTATCACAAAAGATAAAACAAATCAACATGACATATATGCTCAGCACAAATTTAATTCAAAACAGACACCACAAAACCGCTACTGGTCATTACTGTTATTTAATTAAAACTGAATGAATAGGTTAAATCTTTCAAAGAGACACTGAATGCCATCAAACAGAATAAAGGCCAGGTGCCTGATTGGTATAAATCAACATTGCTCTGTTGTTCCTGGATTTGGGCAGATAGGAGAAGAGGATCTAGTTGTGTTTGTGTAATTTATTGTTTTAAATGTTGGGGACACAAGGCATAGACCTTATAAAAAGGACTTTGCTGCAAAGAGTTAAAGCTAGGAATGTTACAGTTCACTTTCTGTGAAAAAAAATACTAGGTTTTTTTATCAGTGGGAAAAAAATGCTTAAAAACGAGATACAAGCCTAGAGGATGGATAGAAAGAAAAAGACCGTATAGTTGAAGAAGAAAAGCCTTGGTACTGCTCAGAGAGTACTTATCCGTGCCAAGGGAAGTGTCTACAGAAGAGAAGCTGCTAGAAACTGTTGGTAACTTGACTGGACAATTTTAGGTTATGTGGTTACAACAAGGAGCACAGCCACTGACCCCTTGAACCAGAGACTCAGTACCACCCTCCCGGGCTGCTCCTGTGTGCCTGTGTGGCATCGTGGGTGTCCCAACCTCTTCTCAGCCCAGGGTAGAGCTGTGGGGCTGCGTGCCTACCTGCACCCCTTCCCCAGTGCTGAGGGGAATGGCTTTTCTCAGGCTTCCCCTCTTTCCTGACCAGACACTCAGTCTCTGAGCTTACAAATCTCTGTCTGCGATGGGGAGTCCAGAAAAATGGTCAGTATATGACAGGAAGGAAAAAACATCACGAAGTTGCCACTCCTGGCCTTTTTTATTTTACTCTCTGACCCTTTTTCTTTTGTTTGTTGTACTCAGTATAATGGAAGAGAACATCTGGACTCTAGTGACAGCAACCAAATTTGCATGCATATAGCAGATAATTAAGCACGTGTCTATCTGCAGCTGCAAACAGCAATTAGTCATAAGATAGCTTCGCACACCCCTTCCTGCCTATTCTTCTGTTCCCCTCAGAGGGCCCTCTCACGTGCACATCTCTGAGAGGCACGGAGTGCTGGCCTCCTTTTTATTTGTGGAGACAGTTGTGCAGCTGAGCTTAAACCCTTCAACATAACTTTGAATAGGATGAACTTCCTCTGATCTATCAATTTCCAGTAGAAACGGCTTTCTGCATAAGACATGACGCGGTGACCCAAATCAAAACATCCGTGCTTACATCCCAGCATAGCTGAGACTATAAGCAGATTTCATTCCTAGTTCCTCTTAGATCTGAGGAAACTGAGCTCTAAATAGGTGCTTCTGACTGCTGATGTTTTGTGTGGCCAACCCTTGCCTCTCTGCTGTTGTCCAAGGCAAATACTGCCTTCCCTGCTCCCTGCAGCTAGGAAGAAGTTTACATTTGTCCTACAGCTTCCACCCCAGGGCCATCAAGGGCATTTTATAACATCTTATAAATCATAAGATAAATCAAATAACATCTTAAAGTAAATACATTTATCCTAGGCCTTTTCATTTGTAGAGTCCTGTGGCAATGAAGCCATAGATAGCATTCTGTTGCCTAGAACAGGTATCCTCATTTCTCCTGGGATAGAGTCACATTTTCTAGACAGGTAAAATAGAAGCTGCTCAGTGTTGCAACTAAGAGACACAGTTTAGAGTAATTTACAAAGCAGAACAAATTTCTAGTTTGTTGAAAACCAAAGACTGCATTGCAAACAGCTAATTTTCAGGGTCTGGCATCCTATCTTTTAATTTATCTGTATGCTAAAATGGAGTGTAGTAACAGGGTGGGCTTCAGCAGTGGCAGGCTCAGGTTGGAGAAGAAAGGGCTGGAGTGTGATCAAAGAGACCACTGTGCCTCGAGCAGGGATTAGGTTCAATGGAATGGCTTCACAATCTGGCCAACAGTGACTATTCCATGTGGCTCTTTGCATTTGCTCATTGTAAGACCCAGCTGCCTGATCAAGGCTTTTGTTGAGGTCAGAGTCTACGTAACGATCTCTGCTGGGGAATTCCTGTGCATGTTTGAAATAACATTCTTGGGTATAATTTGCCATGTTTCCATTTACTTCTATGTGTTAATAAAATGTAGGCATTCCCAGCTATAACAAATTCATACAAATTGCAGAAAGGGTTGGCATCAAGTAGTCATTTGAAAACAAAACTTCAGTTTCAGAAACCTATTAAGGCCTAGAGATCTGCTGGAAAACAAAAAGTTTTCTTCTATATAGATAACATGAATCTCCTGTGTTTCAGTGGGCAACACCAGTGAGGATTTTTGTGAATGCCCTGTAACAGCAATGAACAAAACAACCCTGGTTGGCACCAACAAGCACTGTAACACTGTCAACATGCATCTGCATTTCATGCATAGCTGTGCTTATGGGAACACATTCCACCACCAAATCCAGACAAAAATATTAAGGTTTTTACTATTAGGATAGGTGAACTCATTTTTCATTTGGTAACCCACAGAAAGTTACAAAATACATAGACCTATTTGATTTTAAGAAAATGGAGTGGCTAGACAGACTTGGGTGCATACAAAACTGGCCAGTAGCACTGGTAACACCCACTTGACCTGAGTAAGACCCATAGCATTTGTGGAGCAGTGTGATTACTCATCTCACAACTTCAGATGGACAAAAATTGGTTGTGTACTCTAGGCTATCTTTCTACAATCAGTGGAGGATGGTTAGTTATCCCTAAACAAAAACACACCCAGACACCATCTCAAACATATGCTGTAGGAGGACACGGCAGCAACCAACCTAGCTTTGGGCTCCAAGCAAGAAACCCACTGAACTTATCCCCTGAAGATGGATGCAGCACTTGATTATACTTAAGTCCTCAGGAATACTCAGCACACCTTGCAACCCAGCTGTAGAAATCTCATTGTGGGCTATTGTCAGCAGGCCACAGAGAAGAAAAGAACAAGCCACAGGAAATTATCTCCTGCTTCCAATTACAGGGAAAATTTGACATTATAAACGCTTTTGTCAGTCATCCTTTTCAACACTGAGTCAGCCAGACATAGCATAGTTAGCTTTCTGGCATCTCCATATGATGAACTACTTTTTCCTGTGCTTTGTATGATTTGAAGCTTGGGAATCTAAGAAAAAACGTAGGTTGAACCCAAATGAAAGGCACATAAAATAAAGAGATGTGAGATAGAAGGCGTATTTATGTGTGCTTGTATACTTACAACCCCTCTAAAAACAGGTGAGTGCAAGAGCTATCAAAATGAAAGGAACTGAAAGGAAAAGAGAGGAATGCTTGCTGGATGAATTGCAGTAGAAAACAGCATTTGAGAAAAAATGCTAACGAAATGAAAAATGGGAAAGTGCACTGAAAAAATAGAAGATTGTTTCTCCTTGTGCTAACCCTGGAAGATGAGCTCTGAAGAAATGGCCTGCAGTAAAAGCACAGCTTTTCTCACTGTATTATCCTGGTTATTGCCATGCATAACTCATAATGGCTAAAATGATGCAACTCAGTTCCAGGTACTTGCCTTGTATGTAGCTCTCAGCCTCACAAAACGTGTTTGTAGAACAATTAATTCTGAGTCAGTACAGGATAAGTCACCCAACGTATGGTTTTAAAAGGCACTGTACTTTCAGAAAGGTAGGAGTGCTTTCAGAATCCAAATACACTTTTAAAAAGAGGAGGGTTATTAAATTTGTTATTATGCTGTTACTTTAATAAAAATCTTGTTGCAAGTTAAGATTTCTAAGTCACTCCTGTGGTTACCATTACACACACTCAGAATCTTGACTTTGATGTCTCCCTTTATCTGCAATGCAGTGTTTTGCTTGCAGAGCTGCCACTTCCTGTAGTGGGAACTAATTCTGGTAGTCACTGCTTTGAGGAACCTGTAATTCTCAAGAGTGGTTCCTAATTCACATACCATGATTAAAAAGTGCCCAAATAGGAACATATTATAAATTAATTTGTACAGAATATGTATTCCAAATAAATGGCCTGAGTTTCCAGAAGTAAGTGGAAGAATGGAAAACCTAATGGTAAGCAAAAAGAGAAATCACTTCTTATTGTAGAGAATAGGAACTCAACTGCATGCTGCTTATTTCATTAAGTACCAGGAGATAATACATATGGTCCTAGGTTTGCTAATTTCATTACACAACTGTCAGCTCAAAATCTGTTGGTCACGCATCAGCTTCCAGTCTCTTAAATTCTCTTTAAATGTTGGCTCATTAATCTCAAATTAAGAAAATAATCTCACCAAATGACAAGAGTATACTTTCTATGTCTTCTTTACAGTTTTAGACATCAAAATGTGGAAAATCTTCCATTCATATCAACTGACATCCCATTCACTTAAACTAATGTTCACGACTATAGAACAACAAATTAAGGCAAAGACTAGAATGCAGATTATTTAAGCATGTGGCTCTATTTAGCTGTCGCCTTCAGATAATGCTGTAACCTGAGTGTATCTAAATATACATACTGCCTGAGTACACCCTTAAAAGAAGATGAGCCCTTCACTTCAGGTTTATACAAATAGACACAATGACTTTTCTTGCAAATTAAATGGTTCTCTAAATTAAATGGTACAACTAGTTACTTTCTTGAGTAAGCAGCAAAAGTCGTCAGACCAAAGCACGTTTCACAGATGAAAAGCTAGTATCCAGAAATAAAAACTTTGATATCTGAGGCAGCATCTGTCTCTCAGTATGGCTTCTAGGTTTTTTCCTGACTTGTGATAATATGCTGTAGATCATACTGCTTCTTTTAAAAGCCAGTTGCCACCTCTATGTGTGCAAGCCTCAGACAAGAGTTTTGTAAAGAACAGAGCACTGTGTTGCAGAAGACATGATTAAACTCCCAAAACATAAGGAAGTGAAATAACTGGGGACAAAGATATCAGTAGCTAAGCAGGTATAAATGCAAGGGAAGGAGCTCACCATCTTTGTAGGTATACTTTGTATGGACACTGCTGACAGAGCTGCTCAAATGAACATGTCCTGTGTGGTCTATTCCAGTGACAGAAAGTCAAAATGCTTTAGTGTGAGGCAGTTGTAGATCACTGAACACCTTGATGTAGCATAGCCACCAATGTTGATGCACAAAATTATTGGGTATTACAATCCCAACAGATATGAGAACCAACGCATGGACAATTGAAGTGGCTTGCTGAAAGACACTGGTGAGGCAAGTTCCTTCATGTGAACAGGTGAAAACAGTTTCTTAGACCATGAAGTAGTACTCCCATCTAAAAGTATACAGGAAATGTGAAAACAGGCCAAAAGCGACATCTGCACAAGAATTCATTGTTTGCAGTTTTTACTAATGCCAGGAGTGGGAGATTCACAACTCTGCCATGGCTGCTTCATAACCTCCTGCTGAGTTCCTGTCTGCCTTCATGGGTTGTACCCAACCATCAGCCTACCAGGCCTTTTTTTCTCCTGCCTTCCTTTCTGTTTGCAGTCGTGACTATCTTTCAAAGCAAGGAGTGTAAAGCTAGGTCTTAGTCTCCTCTAGATGATTATTTGGACAATCTGGCTACATAAACTTGTGCTTCATGTCAGAAAAAAAAAAACCTGTCACCAGTGGGGTTTGCTGACATTTTTGTCACTAGAATTTTAAACAAAAGATTCCCCACTCTAAGGCTAGGGAAAAAAAGAGGGGAAGAAATGCAGATTTCAAAACTGAAAAACAAACATGATGCCTAACAGCCAAAATAAAGCCTCTGTAGCTCAGTTCTGCTGAATGGCCTTTCCATGTCTGTAGTGAAGGACTACAGGAAGAAGAAAGTGAAAACTGTTGAAATGCTACCTATAGAACACATATAATGCCAAAAGTCTCAAAGGAAGTAGAAACGTATAAATGTTGCTGACAAGTGTTCTTTAAATAGTCTCACTTCAAATCACATTGTGCATCAAGTTGCTTGACACCCACGAGAAAATATTTACTGCTAAAATAGTAAAAGAAAAATAAGCCTTAGTAATATATTATCTTTATTACGTTCCAAACTCAAAAGATGTTTTACAAGGGGTTTCGATTACTCTAAGTGACAAGGATTGGGGGGAGCACTAACACAAAGGGTGTTTATTGAGCCTGATACGTTTGCCACAGGTTATCTATGGCCTTGCTGATTACTTGCTTCTCATCACAAGCTTGAAAGTACAAAGGCATATCCTCACTATCTGGGTAAATGATTTGTTGACAAATGCTGTACATATAGTTAGATACGTGTGCATGTATATAGAGGAACATATAGAAGGAATCCTTCACAAATGCAACTGGTCTGTGAAGTGGCTTCACACACAAATGAACAATGCAGGAAAACTGGAGGGCCCCTCCAAAGCAGATCAGCAAAAATGATTAGAGGTTTAAAATTTATGACCTGCTTGTGAAAGATCAAAGTTGCTATTTGTTGTAAGTATTGAAAGACTACCAAGGCCTCAATCAAGAGCCCATAATGAAGAAACATGGGTATTGAGAGGGACAAATAATGTTTATATGCCCCAGTTTGGGTAAGACATCCTGCCTCACCGTCCATACAGAAAACAATTAAGCTCACCTGTTTTAATTTGCCACTAACCCCCTGCTTCTGTAACAAAGATGCATATAATTGTTTTCCATGTTTACTGGAGCAAGAACATGAGGGAAATTAATCTACAGACTCTCCATACTCAAAGTATTTCAAGGACATTCAGAAAAAGATTTTTCTTTTACCATCTAGATTAATTTGTTCTGACTATCCAGAAAGGACTGGGCTAGAACTGGTGGATTTCTGGTGATCACTTTGGGCTTTACATTTCCTGCTGTGTGGCAATACAGAGCAGGTATTTTTATAACCAAATGTAGATCTGAACTCTGTAGGAAGTTCAGATTCCTCTGAAAGTAAAACATTTTGAATTGGCTCTTAAAAATTCAAGTGGCATGATTATTTTGGGTGGAAGTCTTTCCAATTAATTTTTATAAAACAGGACAGCATGTGGCTGCTGCCTGAACAGAGCAGCTGTTAGTATTTAATAGTTGTGTATTCCTTTGTTTTCTCCGGAACTGTGTGCATATGTTGGGCCATTAGCACGTTCTGGGAAAAAAAATTCCAACACTAAAAAGCTCTGTTATTTAGCATTCTTTATATAGCAAAAATTATACACCTTTATAGGCTTCCGTAAAAATAACTCTGACTGCACATCAATTTATTCCGTGATATGACTGATTATACATTGGGTCCAGAGCAACAATATGTGGATAAAAATAAACATTATCCAATACAAGCAAATATGAAAAACAATTGCCCTTACTTGCTCTGTCTCATCTTTCACTCTCCTTTTTTGAATTTCCAAGAACTTTACCTGCTCTGACCCAGCCATCTCTGTCATTTCTCTGTGCAGAAGTGACACAGCACAGTCTGTGTTACAGACTAAATGAGAGCAGCCACAAATCAGTGCTCAAGAGACCGGGACTAAAAGATCATTCACCTTCCATCTGATAGCTCATCATACACAAAAGCCTTCCTAAAAAAAAAAAAAAAAAAAAAAAGGCAGGGAAAACAGAAAGCTTGTGAGAAGAAGGAGTAGTTGATTCTGGAGTAAGGTCCACTGCAAAGAAATAGTGGTTGTTCTTCCTATTGTTATTACTGTGACTCTCTTTAATTAAAAGAAAGGATCAAAAGACTAATTTTCAGTACCCTTGGAATACTTTGGATGAAGAGGCTCATTGAGCCTGTCCTGTTTTACCAATATGTCTGCATATTCCCTTGTCTATTGACAGAACAGACAAATAGTTTCATGTGTGTGTCCTCAGGCAGGGTTTAGCCCTCAAAAGGACAATGCATATTAATTGGAAAATGTCAGGAGCCAGCTCTGAAGATTAGCTTGGCTTTGTAGTATTGCTTAGTTGCTGTGTGGTATGGAAAATGCATGATGATAACTGATGCAGAGCTCACCACTCATAAATATTTAAGTGACAAGACACAATGGACAGGCATGGTTATTGTTCAAGATCAGACGTACAGTGTGAGGCACAAAGCACAAGAATAAGTGACTTTAGCTACTTCAAAAGTACATTTCCTTAGAAATGTACTTGTGAACTTAATATTTTTTTTATTCCCAAATACAATGTATTCAAAAATGGAAGATCCCCCCATTTCTATATTCACTAGCCATTACTGGCAGTCACTGACACAGATAAGCCCCCTCTGATGGTTTGGAAAAGATGGCTGTACCCTGGATTGCAACACCCCTTCATAGCCAAAAATGGGACCATGTCTTATACTGAACTAGAATAGCAATCCTCAAAAAGGAGTTCAAAATTATAGAAGCAGATTCTGTGGGTTTGTGTCTGAGATTCAAAAAGTGTGGGAGATGTCATTATGATTTTAATAACTATTTCTAACATGTTACATACATACAGAGTCACATTTTCTGCAACACAGAGGAAAAAAGTTAATTCCATTCTGAGGGATTTTTCTTCTCTCTGCTGAAATGAGCAGTGATTCTAACTTAAATGCTGATTGTCAAGTATTCTAAATCAACTGCTGAAATTTCATGTCCATCTTAAAAACTGTAAATTGTACCAGGCTTATTGAGGTGTTCCAGGACAGAGGTAGAGTTTTGGAACAAGATAGGTAAAAAGAAACCCAGCAAAATCAGATTTACGGCACTCTGAGACAGAAGCAAGGAGTTAGGTTGCTGCATCCAGACACAGTGGAGAAGAGCCCTGAGACAAGTGGGACCTAATTTACAGACTATGAAAATGATATTAAAGAAAATATGAATATAGGCCTGCCCTTGGTTTTAACTCTTTTCTCTCTGATGCTTTAGATAAATTAATATGCTTTCCTGTAATAATTTATTTCCTGCTACTTCAAATTCTGCTATTCTCTGTACTTTATGAGTAGGGCTAAATTCCAGTTAGACTTGTGGAGGAAAAACACCAATATTTTTTACTCAGGGACCAGTATGTGAAGATGATGACTAGCAGGACTTCTCCCTGTCAGAAGCACAAAGACAGGGCAGAAACTTGGAAAGCTTTTCAAAGGGAAGAGCAGTTGAGTATTCAAAGGTACAGGCTATTGTGAACTACGACAGCAGCGTCATGCAAAGGAGCTGTAACACCACCACAGTTCTGTATCCCGTAAGGGACGTGAATATTTTAGCCACTTTACCTTTCACTTATCTAACAGCTTCTGGGAAGCCAGAGTAAAGGTCTTGGAAATTTCAGGCCAGTTAATTTATTAAAAGTACAATTCTTGCTCACCAGTAACTTCATTGTCCTTGAGTAATTACAAATCAGTTGCCTCAACCTTTTTTCATGAGAGGTAGCAGACCACAGCAGCACAGGTTATTCCACACTGCCCTGCAGGGAGCTGTGAGGTGAAAGGAAAGCTAGCCACCGACTGACCCCTCTGCTGAAATTGTTGGCTGATGACTGCCTATTTTGCTGATGATACTATGCTACCAAGAGTTAAAAAACCCAAACAGACACAAAAAATCTCAAGAAAGATGCTTAGAGTGTTGTTAGACTGCAAAGTCAATGTAAGCTTTGATTGGCACGTACAAGTCATCCATGTAGTCCTGTTCACTGTGGTTTCCTCACTCCCTTGGCCATTTTTAGCAGGATGAATCAGCGCTACCACATCCTCCATGTGAATCAAACTAATTGTAACCCATCACAAGACCTCATCTGCTGTTACAGGGCAGGGAGATCTACAGCTCTGCTGATTTCCAATCCAATTCTGCAGGAAAATGAGGTTGCAGTGCAGATCACAACAACATGGGCACTATAAAACTGCTGCTGCTCAGCTGATGAAGTCAAACTGCAGGTGTCAACTTCCTTCATTAAGGAAGGTGTGTTCAACGTGTTACTTGTCTACTTGAACAGCTGAAGTGCAGTTTCATTCTGCCATTTTTTTCCCCGTACATTTATAGCTGTGTTTCTGTAGAGTTGATTTAGCTATTCACATCTTGAGTTTGAAAATTAATAGCTAGCTAACGGGTACTTATAAAAGCATTTGTTACAGAAGATAAATTATCAGTGCCAGCCTTCAGCAAGGTCTGGAGCAACTGGGTACTAGAAAGATCTCAAAAGAATTCTAGCTTCTTGTGCATGGGACCCAAACCTGCAGGAAGCACACAGCCCTTCTGCACTATTATTCAAACACGGGCTAGGAAATAGGAGTGTAGCATTGGAGAAATGGAGTAGGTGTTTCACAGTGGACTTGGCTCTTTGCTGCTCCTCAGAAATAGTACTTGGACGTAGGAGTTAGCCTATGACAAGTTTTCAGGGAATCCATAAGAAGATTCATTGCCTCTTGATCGATTACATATGACAAAGGGAAAGGATGTAATAAACTGCTCCACCATGAACCCCTGCCCACAGAATCCTGCCTGGCAGATAACAATATAGGAGTAATTGTTTTCATTTGGAATGCAGTGTCTTGAAACAGAGAGCCTGAAACAGAGAACAAGGGCAGTGAAACTGCAACCTGCAATTTCCTTTTAGTGAGGCTGCTTGCATTTCTGGAGTCCAAATTTCACAAATAACCTATAAACCCACTGGAGAACACTGTTCCCTAGTCATGCTGTGCTGACTTCCTAGAAGCCCTTTAGGATTTCTAGGCTGTGTAGATCGTGCTGTTTTGGAGATGTGCATTGTAACAGAAGATGTGTCCTCTTTAAACACCCCCTGAGTGTCCAGCCCTGCTCAGTGAAACAGAGGGGATGGCAATCAGCCAAAGGACCCGATTAACACCTGACAGATTGCAGAAGCCTCCTGGCATTAGGCAATCCACACCTTTCAAGAACTGTTGTTGCAAGAAGTTATTGGTACAGAGTAATTCCTGAGGGGGTGGTAGCAATTCCCACAAGGCATGTACGGAAATATGGCAACTTGATTCGCAGGAAGACAGACGTTTTGCTTGACGGGGAAAAGGGGTTGCTACTAACAGCAGTGTTTGGTCCCATTCTTTTGTATGCCAGCAAGGAGAGGTGGGGGAAGTCTGAGCCTTAAATTTTTCTCAAGAGCAGCTGTAGCACTGCTCTAGCTGTCAGGAAGCAAGACCAGGTTGTTGGTATTATCCTTTGTATCTAAGCACAGCAAAGAAAGCTTCTTCTTGCAAAGAAGGATGAAAACAACGTGGATGTATTTTCAGTGTCCAGGTACTTGGCCATTTTGGGTTGGAATAGATACATTTACACAAGTGTATTTGCTCACCCATCCTGTGCTTGGAAATACCTGCCAGACTAGCTTGTACCTGAACCAAACTTGCTAATGCTGATTTTTGCTGCCAGCATCACAGATAAGTTCACAATGCTAATCATGAAGGTATGTGTCAAGAGATAGGGTGCAAATTCCTAGAAACCCTTGTTTCCCAGATGTGCACTGGGGAGGTCACAATGTCACCATTGTATAAAAGAGCAATTTTTAGTCTCTGTTCTAGTGACTGCAGTCACTGAATAAAATCACTAACAAAATGAAAAAAAAATCAATTCTCTGGAAAGAGAAAGCTGCGTTATCAGAGGAGGACTTTGGACTTCTCTTCTTCACACTCTAGGCACAGCTGCAGCCCCAGCTGCCACATCCCACCCATGAAAAGCCCCAGCAGGTTTTGCAAGAAGCCACAGGACTGCGGAGAACCCACGTAAGTGTGGGAGGGTGGGTTGCAGCCACCTGCACCTGTGCAGTGCCCACCAGCACAGCAAGGTGAGGTGTGAGGATGGGGACAGAAGGTGGCACATGGAGGCAGAGGCAGCTCCCCACATGGACTCCCCTAAGCCGGGCGTCAGTCCCTGCCTCTCTCCCACTGGTGCTCGTTGTGCTGTCCCCAGAGCTGGGGGTATGGCAGGCAGGGTTAGCACTGCGCTGGCAGCCAGGAAGGCCAGCCATGTCCTGTGGTGCATCTGGCAGAGCACTGCCAGCCGGGCAAGGGAGGGGATCGTCCCACTCTGCTCTGCACTGGGGCGGCCTCACCTCCAGTGCTGTGTGCAGTTTCGGGCACCATAATATATAAAACACATTAACCTTTTAGAGAGTGTCCAGAGGAGGGCAACAAAGATGGTAAAGGGTCTGAAGGAGAAGCCATATGAGGAGCAGCTGAAGTCACTTGGCTTGTTCAGCCTGGAGGAGACTGAAGGGTGACCTCACTGCAGTGTTCAACATCCTCATGAGGGGAAGTGGAGGGGCAGACACTGGTCTCTTCTCTCTCATGATCAGTGACAGGACTCAAGGGAATGAAGCTGTATCAAGGGAGGTTTAGGTTGGGTATTATAAATAAAAAATTCTTCACTGAAAGAGTGATTGGGCACTGGAATTGTTTGCCCAGGAAGGTGGAGGAGTCACTGTCCCTGGACGTGGCACTCAGTGCCAGGGTTTAGTTTATGAGGTGTTAGGTCATAGGTCGAACTTGATGCTCTCAAAGGTCTTTTCCAACCTAGTTCATTCTGTGATTCTGCGGAAAGGTTCTTCACCCAGAGGGTGTTTGAGCACTGGAACAGGCTCTCCAGGGAAGTGGTCACAGCACCAAGCCTGCCAGAGTTCAAGAAGCGTTTGGACAGTGATCGGAAGGCGCATAATGAGGTTTCTGGACTGTCTGTGCAGGGACAGGAGTTGAACTCGAAGATCCTCGTGGATCTCTTCTAAAACACGAAATTCTGTGATTCCGCGGAAGGCGCCTGAGGGCTCCGCGGGCAGGGGCGCCAGCGCAGCCCCGCCACCGGCACAGCGGCACAGCCGCCCCGCCGCCACTGCGGCCCCAGCCCCTCGCCCGGCGCCGGCCCCGCGCCTGCGCGCTCTCTCGGCGGCGCCTGCGCACTGGGGCGCGGGGCAGGCGCCGCCGCTTTCGGAGCGTTTGCGGGCGCGGAGCGGCTGCGGCAGCACCGAGTTCGCGCCTCCGCGGGCACCGGGCGCTCCCGGCTCCTCCCGCAGGTGCGCCGAGGCAGCACCAAGCTGCCCGGGAAGGGGTGGGCGGGTAGGCAGTTGGGTAGGTAGGTAGGTAGGTACATACATACATACATACGTAGGTAGGAAGGTAGGGGAGAGTCGGCTGGGTCCCGCTGTCTCCTCATCGTCATGGCCGGCTCGGAGCAGCGGGAGGACGGGGAAGCGCCGCTGCCCATCGAGGATTCGGAATTGGCGCTGGCCGGCATCAACATGCTGCTGAACAACGGCTTCCGCGAGTCCGACCAGCTCTTCAAGAAATACAGGTCAGTCCCGGCCGCCCCTCCGCCGCCCGCTCCCCGGGCCCCTTCCCGCGGCGCGGCCCCTCCGCCCCCGGGGGCGGGAGGTGAGCGGGCGGCGGGGCCCTGGCGCGGGCAGCCTCGCCCTGCCCGGTCCCTCGGAGCGGGGAGGGTCCGTGCTGCCGGGCGCTGCCTCGGTCAGCGCTCTCATGGGGAAGGGACACGCGTGTTTCACAGAATCACAGAATGGGTCAGGTTGGAAGGGACCGCAGTGGGTCATCTGGTCCAACCACCCAGCTCAAGCAGGGTCATCCTAGAGCACATGGCACAGGGTAGTCCCCCGACCGTTCTTGACTGTGTCCGGTGAGGGAGACTCCCCAAGCGCTCTGAGCAGTCTGTTCCTGTGCAGGGTCACCCACACAGTAAAGAATTTCTTCCTCACGTTCAGGTGGAACTTCCTGTGCATCAGTTTCTGCCCGTTGTCTCTTGTCTTCCTGGTTGGTACTACCGAGAGGAGCCTGGCTCCATCCTCTTGACACCCCCGTTTAGGTATTTATACACATTGATGAGGTCCCCTCTCATATCTTCTCGAGGCTGAACAGGCCCAACTCCCTCAGCCTTTCCTCATAAGAGATGTTCCAGTCCCTCAGTCATCCTCATTGCTCTCTGTTGGACCCGCTTCAGGTGCTCCATAGCTCCTTTGTACTCAGGAACATAGAACTGGACACAGCACTTCAGATGTGACTTCGCCAGGGCTGAGGGGCAGGATCCCATTCCTCAGCCTCTGGCAATGCTCTCCCTGATGCATTCCAGGATTCTGTTGGCCTTCTTGGCCACAAGGGCTCGGGGGTGGTATGTGGTGCGCTGCTGTGGGGGTGTCTGGCGCCCTGTTGGAGGGGCAGAGAAGGGCTGAGCAGGGGTCCCTCGGTAGCACTGGCTGCATTTGGCTGTCGTGAATGTGTAAACACACATGTGTGGCTGAAGATGTGTCCTGGGGGGTTTTCGCTCCGGTGCTCGTGTGTGGTCTGATGTGGTCTTTAGCCTACAAAATGGATAGCAACGAAAGGTCTGTGAGTGCTGCTGTGATTATCTGTGGGCTGTAAGATTACGTTCATAATCCCCACATACATCATGTCTAGGTTTCTGCGTTAAGTAGGCATCTGGTAGGAATGGCATTAGTGCAGCTGTGTAAGTCAGGCTTAAAGAAAAGGTTGCCCCTACCTGTCCTTGCTTCTTTTCTTAGGACTAATGTCTTCCACTCAAGCTTGAGCTGCTCTAATTGCGCATACGTTCTAAATAATTAATCTGCGCTATAATGCTGTTGTCTGTATGATTAAAAAAGACTTTGTTTGACTTAAAATAGAACTTCATAGTGATGGTGTACTTATGTATTTAAAATCTTGTTTACAGAAAGGAGGGTTGGAAGTAGAGTGCAGGGAGTAAGACAGATTAAGAACATTCCCCTTAATAATCACAATGGAATAACAACTTTATTGTGTACATGCAACAAGTTAATATTAAATGTGTCATTTTGTCTCTAGTATATACTGCTGTGTAACGCAAAGTACTGTTGTGTGGAATATTGCAGGTGACAAGCAACGTCCAATTCTGCATTCCTCACATGCATAAGCATGAAGTCCAGCTCTTAACCCACCACTGCCAAGACCACCACTTAACCCTGTCTGTAATTGCCATGTCTATGCCATGTGAAGTTGTACCCTATGAGTTACTTCTTGAATATTTCTTTCTTTTGAAGGCCTCAGTTGTTCTGTGTATCTAAGGAACCTGTTGGTTTTGGTTGCTTGCTTTTGTGTTGTGTAATTTTTTTAAGGTGCCAGTTAAGGAACACTCAGTGAGGTTTCCTCTCCTCCACTTCTGCTTGTGCTCTGCCATTGCTTTCTCTCAGTAGTGTGAATCTGAAAGTAGTCTAGGAATTCTAAATATGTGATGCTTCTTACATTTTAAAGTAATGCTAGGGAATAAAATTGTTAAGATTCCTGTTCTCAAAATGCAGTTTAATCCTCCCTTGAAAGGGTGAATAATGATTCCTTCTGCAAACTGTTCTCTTGGTAATCTAGAAGGTTTTATCTTGAATGCAGAAACTTGCCAATCTTTTTGCCAGGTGCAAAAAAGATTGGCAAGTTTTCTTTGATTTTATCAAGAAGTGCCTCTGAGTTTAGTGTACTTTTTGATCCTGGCTTTTAAACACCACCTGCAAGGAGTAAATAGGAGTCCCTTCCTAAGATTAATAGTTTGTGGTTCATAAATGGATAGTTGCTGTCTCGGGCTGGAGATTTTCAGTCATTTAAAAACTTTGTCCTTCATCCCAAAATTTGTAGCAGGCTTCCTCTTGCTGTGAACTAATAAACCCTTATTGAATTGCAGATTAACTGTATGTTGAAAATTTGCATTTCATATAGGAGAGAAGATACAGCAATGTATGCTCAACTTCCTATAAACCTGAATTCTGGAGACACGTGCAGTGAGGTCCACTTGTTTTTTCCTAATAGTATTTGGTTCTATGCTTGTCTTGAATGTGTTCTTTTTGCAAGGACTTAAGCATCATATGTGTCTTTGCATGCAGTCTTAATGAGTATGTTTTTGTAGATGTATGCTTGGAATTATGAAATAGAACCCATCCTAAATGGGGCTGGTAAGCCGAATGAGGAAGGTTTAGAAGCTTGCCATAATTTAATATAGATGTTTGTAATTTGTGGTATTAGAGGTCAAAGATGTCTGAAGGAATGCAGCTTTTTTTAATTTGATGTGTGTGTTGTCTGTATTTCAAGTGACCTTTCTTGTAGAAAGTGTTAATTCTAGACTACTGCCTATGCAGGTAGTTTAGCTCTGTTTCAGAAGCTTAACAGTTATTAATGAATTGTAGAAATGAAGAATGGAGAAACTTAGCAGAACTTCCTTTTTGGTAGCCACATCACTTAACTACTTAAAACCATTTCTTAGAAACTACTGGTTTTGATTCTGCTTTTTGTTACTTCAATTTTTAATTCATTTGCCTCCTGAAAGATCTTGTGAAGAATTCAAATCAATGCTTCTGTCTTTATGGGACAGTAGGCAGCCTTGTCTCCAAAACTGGCAGGATGTATTTTTGTTTGCTCTTCTGCATTTTTGCATCTTCCAGAAAGCTGACCTGAGCCTAAAATTAGTTATATTTGAAAGCTGGTCATAATGCAGTCCTTGAGGAAACCAGGGCTGGCATTGCAGCTGTGTTTCAGTTGTATATCCACACCAGTGAAGTCTTGCCTATGTGCCACAGAACCATTATGTCTGTACATAATGGCCGTGGGAGAGTGGTATTTTGTCTTCCAGTGGTTAGAGCTCGTGTATAAAGAATATATATTCTACAGAGAATCTGAAGAAGTCAGATGAATATTCAGTTGTGTGCCAGATACAACATGTAGTTGGAACTGCATTGACTATCACACTAAAGCACTTAATGATTTGTCAGGTGTTGTTTGGGAGTATTTTTGTTGCTATACTTGAGGGAAGATAGTAGGGTTTGAAGAATCATCTACATGTAGCATCTATATCTGCATATGCTTTTTCACGAGTTTATTTTTTTAGAAGTCCAGATCCTCTACTTAATAGTGGTGATAACATTCTGAACATGAATCAAATACCAATGGATGTGGTATTTTCATAGATCTGTACAAGATAGCACCACTGTCTTTAATGCTTGTTGCCTTGTTAGGTTCCCTCAGTGCTAACTCATATTTGAAACTGTCAGATACCAATCTTTCTATTCAGCTTGAACAATGCTGACTCCATCCTAGTTCTCATCAGTTTATTGAGTACCTGTGGAAGCTGCAAGAGAGATAGAGGTTAACCAAGGACATAAGCAGTGGAGAGGGAGCCCTCAGGCAGCAGGATGGTATTGCTTTGGTGAACCCCCTGACACTAGCAGGAAAGCTGGATCTGGAGTTTTCTTTTTCCCCTTGTAGCTTTGTGGATTTCTAAGTATATAAGAAGGAAAGAAACTGTCAAAATAACTCTTTTTTTGCTGATTCTTCACTTCTTAAGAGCATTTGCAATTCAAAAATTATTTTAAAACTTCCTCCAGCTAAGAGGAGGGAAGACTGTATTAAATAAAACCAGGAGTTTTTTGCTGAGTGTTGACTCAGAACATAAATTGTTGAATCATAGAAACCCTGAGTTAGAAGGGACCCCTCAGGATCAATGAGTTCAACTCCTGGCCCTGCACAGGACAACTCCAAGAATCACACCATGTGCCTGTGGTCATTGTCCAGACGCTTCTTAAACTCTGGCAGGCTTGGTGCTGTAACCAATTCCCTGGGGAGCCAGTTCCTGTGCTCAAACACCCTCTGGGTGAAAAACCTTTTCCCATCCTAAACCGCCCCTGACACAGCTTTGTGCCGTTCCCTTGAATCCTGTCACTGGGTGTGAGAGAGATCAGTGCCTGCCCCTCCTCTTCCCCATACAAGGAAGTTGTAGGCTGCAGTGAGGTCTCCTCTCTGTCTCCTCCAGCCTGGACGAGCCAAGTGACCTCAACCACTCTTCATATGGCTTCCTCTCAAGGCCCTTCACCACTTTGTGGCCCTCCATTGGATGCTCTCTGATGGCTTTGCATCTTTCTTACATTGTGGTGCCTTTGACTGGATGGCAACTCTATGCCTGATGCACCCCAGGACACATGGTTTGCCTTCCTGGCTGCCAGGGCATAAATAATGAGATCAGGGCTATTATCTCACAAGAAATCCAACAATCTTCTGTCTCCTACCAAAGGAACATTTGACTCTGCATGAATGACTCTAACATCTGAGAAGGTTTGGTAAAGTTTCCAACTTCCATCTGAATGGAAAGAGAAATGGTACGAGATGACAAGTAAAATGTATAAAATAAGGTCATATCCACAGAAGAAATTGAAGATTATATAGATAAATGTGATTCTAAGACAAAATGTGTAAAGATTTAAACAATGGGGCCAGTGTAGAAAGCCATGCTGTACAACCTGCTGGGGTAAAGCAGAACATGGAGAAGAATTGGAAGCAGGAATAAATGAGAAAAAAGCTTACTATGGTTGCTTATAAAACCTAAATTTAAAGTTGACGTGTTACATTATGTGTATTAACAGACACACAAACTTAGTAATGGAGCAGAATTCCATTATGGATAGCCATTTGAACCTCATATTACCAATTTAAAATGCTGTCTGTGGCTCAAAATACTTTTGACCCAAGTGCATGTTGAGAGAAGGTGACATTAAGCCAGCATTGATCAGTAGGTAGATTATGGCCCATGTATGGGCTGTCTAATCACTGCTGAAATTCTTGCTTATGTGGCTCAGCAAAGAAACCAGAAGAGCAAAAATTAAGTGATTTAGGAGATGCTGCAGTAGCTTCTCTAAAGATAAGGCCAGCAGAGCGGGAGGTGACGTCATCTGGTTGGGCGAAGGATGATAACATCTGGATTGGCAGTGTGAGAATAAATCGTGAGTGCCCTGCTAGCAACCTGATTGTTGTTTGCTTTTGTTTGTGCAGCGATAGGCAGAGGAGCTGCTGCTAGGTGGATGTATAGAAAGGGGAGTTATTTACGAGGGAAGTGATTTTTAGTAGCAATATTCTCGATGTGTACCTCAGTGAGGTAAGATTTCATTTCTCAAGGCTAAGGCAGAGTAATAGGAATAGCGATGCACAAAGAACCAGCATCAGTTTTCCAGCTATGTGGATTGATTAGAAATATTTGAAGCATTCTGCAGTTTAAATCTTCCAAGAGCTGGGTACACAGAGATGATCACATTGAGTGTGATACTTAGTTTTGTGGCCTTCATGACAGAGACAGGTGGTGTTGCTAGAAGAAGTGGTAGAAAGGGTGGAAGGAGGTTGAGAGATCTGTTTGTCATATGGAGCAGTATCTGGTGGCTAGAAGTCCAAGGGACGATGACAGAAAGCTAAACTGAAATCTGGGTTTATAACTCAGAGATTAGAAGTCAGATTTGGTGGAGATGGCAGAAGAGGTGTGATAGTAAGCAGATCTTATTTTAACACCAAACAAATTAACTCTGTGAATGATACAAATTCTGTAAAGACTTTTTACTCTTGTTAGTGCACCCACTCTTTGATCGGCTGTTTCTAGTAAAATATTTCAGGCTGTTGTGATAGGATAGAGAAGTTTTTGTTTTAAATTACTTCAGGAGATGTTAACTCTGAGTTGTTAAAGAAGTTACATGATGTCAGTTAAGCTGCCATAGTTTGTTGTGGAAAGTAATTTTGGTCAGGTTGGAGAAAGAGGTTTTGCTAAAGTCCCCAATTCTTACAGATTAAGAGAGTGCAAGTGGAGAGTTAGTACAGATCTGCTCATAGGTTATAACTGGCTTGTCTCTCACCTTTGTGACTAGTTTTCAAAGTAAAGATGCAATTGAAAATACTTCTCCTAATCTCCAGTGTTTTGGTGCTGTGCATCTAAAGTTCACAGTTAGGGCAAAACAATCAAAATAATTTGCAGAAGGACAAAACAAATTGGATAAAAACTGGGTAGAACAGGGCCACAGAATTATTTCTGTATTCCTGAATTTCTCTCTTAGTTGTGTATTTCTAGTGAAAATAGAAATGTATGCTGAGGGTTCATTTAACAAAACAAATTTGGGCTGATTATGAAATGTAAACTAAACCTAGATCCGATATTTGCAGTTCTCAGTGTGATTTAATACTGTAATGCTTCCATGACACTTCTATTACCATGGGTATTCCATATACCAGTACTGGATGAGGGGTGTACTTATGTGCATCTGTCATGTTTGTAGTCTCACAAACAATTTTTAGAGCACATTTTAGAATAATCTGTGATGGAATAATGGCCAAAGGATTTGTATGTTGTTGCAGGAAATTCCTTACCTTTCTATTTACATATTTTTCTGCCTTGTTTTAAAATATTCAATTGCTCCTTCTATATTTATCTGTGAATTTAGATGAATTATGTAATTTTGTTTTATTCTCCCACTTTGTGGACAAAATTAATTTGTTTTGTTTCAACTTGAGCATCACTCTCAGCATGATGACTGAAATTGTAGAGGACTGTGGTTAAAGTAGAAATGCCTAGAAAAACAGTGAGGAAATGTTGGCAAGTTAATTACGTTACTCTAAATTTAAACCTGAGCTAGGCCATAGTAGCTTTAGAAGCTGATGTTAAGAAGTGAAATGCTGC
Organism: Corvus hawaiiensis; assembly: GCF_020740725.1. Taxonomy (NCBI): domain Eukaryota; kingdom Metazoa; phylum Chordata; class Aves; order Passeriformes; family Corvidae; genus Corvus; species Corvus hawaiiensis. The sequence continues at coordinate 19,461,683 of NC_063242.1, forward strand.
CCTGGAAATAGCTGTAGAAATAAAAGAAAATACGAAGAAGTAATTGATATTTTTGTTTTCTGTGTGCTTCAGTTCTGATGTATTTTTTATTGTGAAACTGGGCTGTATTATCTCAGCATTATTAAACCAAGGCTTGAAACCTCTGAATGTTATCATCATATGTGAAAATGGGGCATAGCAAACACCTTTCTTCTGAAATCGAGTTAATACCTTAAAGATATGCTGTGAAATGAGGCAAATCAATCAGGGTTTATTGAGAGAAGTGATGTCTTGTGTAATGCTGGTTTATACGTCTGGAAGGAAGTTCTACTTCAGTACTCTGTGAGTTTTTGACTTAAGTTTAGTTACACATGCCAACTTCATTGATACATAGGAACCTTTTACTGTGGAATCTTGAAGTAATGGTGTTAATAACATAGTTTCTTATAAAAAAGATACTTCCTAAGTCCTAGTTTCCTAGGTGAAGTGCAAACTGCGTTTTAAAAATGTCTGGAGACTGGTTTCCTTTTTTTCCTTTCATCTTCGAGCTAATTAAAAGTCTTGCGATTTTTCTTTACTTAATGGAGGTTATTGCTTTCAAAGTTGTGATGACAACTTGGGTAGTGCAGTGTCCCAGTGTTAATTTGTATTTGGTTCTGTAGCTCTTGTCACCATTGATGTGGCCCTTGGTTTGCTGTTAGTACCTTCTCATGTTCTGCCTCTTTCTTTTTGTTTCCTAACAACTTCAGAGTCTGTGAGAAGGATGAAAAGTCATGTCTGAAGTTGAAGGTCACTTACAAGGAGCTTGAGCTTTTTGTGGGGTTGTGTTTTTCCCAGAAACCTACTGTAATCATTAGGCACACCTCAGTTTTTACTGGGACGGTACTGTGCCATTGCAAACTTTCTTCCTAGATCTCAAGGGAAAGACAGCCTTGAACTGTTGAAAAATTTATCAGTCAACATAATACAATGACTGAGCACATAACATGGTTGTTGTTTAAAATTGTATTTTAAACACTGAAATTACCTTACTAAATGATCTTCCATAAAGCTGCAATTATAGTCTCTACCCAGTGACTATGTAGGAATGTGCTAGAAGTGTTCCTTATTTTCTTTAGTGATGACACAAACTCTGTGTGAGGAACTCCTACAGTAAAGTTTTCATGTTTTGATTGCCAAACTCCATGGTCTCAGCAGAAGCATCTCCCAGACATAGGATAATATTATGCATCGTGTTTTCTTGCTTCAGGGTCCTTTTGTGCTACAGCCCATATGTGCTGTAATGGCAGTGCTTTTTATAGATTGAGTGACTGAAAGTTAGAAAGAACTGATCTGTGACATTTACCTCGTGTTATAGCTGCTGATAATTTCAGAATGGAATAATGATGTGGCTCTTGATTTTTTTGTTGTTGTTTCATATTTGATCATGGGGCATGAATTGGGAACAAAAGTAGCAGTGAGTGTCAAGGGTGCAAGTGTGGAAGCAGTTTTGAAACATCAGTTGAAAAAGGTAAGTATGTACTTGGGGAAGAACTTAGCTGTACTCAGACAAATATATGTTAGAATATTTGGGCAAATTTTCATTGCTTCAGTTTATTTTGTAGTCTTTAAAGACCAGTTGGCTCTCAACTGTAGTTAGCTGCCTCAGTTTTTAACATTATTTTAACATTTTTTAACTCCCCAGAGCTGCTTGCGTTCTGCGTATGTAGGTCTGATGAAGCACAAAAATGAAATATTTGGTTTGTTTCTGAGCTTCCTTGAAATATAATGTAAATGCAGCTTCATACTGAAGGACATAAAAATGATCAGAGTGATGTTGTGCTGATCTGTTCTGCTGTTTTAGATCAGTTGGGTGTTGATAATGCAGGCATGACCTTGAAACGTGTGGTGAAGGTTGTGCTGGGAGTATGGTGGTAGGACTGGCTGCTGAATGGTCCCACATGCCTCATGAGTTGAAAAAGGGTTTATGAGGGAGCCACGTGCCCTCTGCAGCAGGAGTTGATGCTGGAAGTGCCAGCTGCAGCAAGTGCAATTTGCGTGGGTGATGGCTGCTGCCCTGTGTAACGCAGCTGCTGGGAGAGCACAGTCCAGGTACTGAGTAGCAGAGACATTTACTGGCAGCTATTCTTTGTTGCCAGCTAACAAAGGGGGAAGCACCCAACCTATTTTGCCTTTGGAAAAAAATAATGAAAAAACATGACAAGTTGTATTGATCTTATATTTAGGTGAATATCCAGAATTGAGCAATGTATATAAAAAGGGAAGGTTTTTTCCTGTTACAACATGCTTTGTTTGTCTTCCCTGTTTTTCCTTCTCATTGTTCTTGTTCATGGCCTTGCTTTTAGATATTTATGCTAAATCAAAGTGAGAAAAGGTGTGTGTGTGTGTGGGAAACATTGCTGACTACTTCTTTTTAAAAAAAACGCAAACAGCCAAACTCTACTCTTGTTTTATATGATACAGGTTCACTACTGGAAATTTCTGTTGTAGCAATATACTTCTTTCTCTATGTTTTTCAAGTACCTATGCTGTTTTAAAACTCTGCTTTAATATAATGCTTGTAGAATAAAGTTGAAAACAAATTAAGTGCTTTACGGTAGCACTGCATGTTTCTGTAGCCTAAATTATACTTCTTAAATTCTGGAAGTCTGTGTTTTTATATAATCTGGCAGCCCACCACTGAGCAACGTGAATCAATGGTACCACTGAGGTCCTGACATTTTAATGTTTTTTTTTTTTTTTTTCCAAGAGACTTCTATGTGGCATTACTGTAGCCTCATGGTCTGTGTGACTACAGCAGTCCTGAAGCTTGAAACCTGTCTGATGCATTATCAAAGTTTTGGTTGCTTGAATGTTTTGATCTAGCTGTGATTTCACCCTTTGGGAATAGCCCTGTGAAGAGAAAAGGTGAAGCATCTTAACACTGTTCCGCACAGTGTAGTAAGATACGGATTCTGAGCTTGAAACAAAACAGATACAAAACCATAAGCCTTGTAAGCACCTTGTATTACAACTTCATTATGTAGTAGATGCATTTTTTTAGTGGGTAGCTTAACTTAAATTCATAGAAGCAGATGGAAATGGGAATCTCTTAATAGAGCCAGGTAACATTTCTCTGTGTCATGGGTTAGCAAGCATACCAAACCACTACACTCTGCTAGGACAAAATCATAGTGATGGATCACAAGAGGGGAGTAGAATTGGCAGGTTTTTAATTTTCTATAGCTTTGGCAGGTTTTAAATTTTCTATAGCTTTTTCTTTTGACCTGAACTGAAGGCATTTTGATGGCAGTGATTTCTCTTAAAATATCTGTATCTTAATACCTGAAAAATTATTTTTTTAAGATACATTCAATATAGTAAAAGATATGAAGCTTTTGGTTTTTTGTTTCCATTATGTCTTGCAGATATCTTTGTAACTTGATACAAAAAACCCACCAAGATTTATTTACAAACATACAAGCTAAACTCAAGAAATTCAATTTGGATCTGTATTACAGGAAATATGTGCAAATATAGTGTTGCAGTGCTAGGTTTAGTTTAGCAAGCTGCAGCTTTCCCTGGGAGCTCAGCGGGGCTGCTTAGGGCAGGGCAGCCATTCCGCCCTCCCGTAGTCCATTTCGGACGGCCCCGCACTCTTGCTCCGGTGGCTGTCAGCTCTACAGCAGAGTGACGGCGAAGGAGGCGAGAAAGGACCCTCCATGAGGGCTTTGGAGGACCTTCACTGTTTCATCATGTCCTGGTGATCCCCAGAGGCAGAGGGACTGGTGGTTGGGGAGCAAGGGGGTTTTATCGGATCACAGGGGCGGTACATGGGCGGAGTTGGGGTACAGAAACCAATAGGGAGAGCCCGAGGGAGTGGCCAGGACTTGGGGCAAGGGAAAGTGAGGGGGAACAATATGGGATAAGAAAAGCAGTGGATATATAGACCACCACAATATAGTAACTATTTTTTGTTTTCTTTACAGAAACCATAGCCCATTAATGAGTTTTGGAGCCAGTTTTGTCAGTTTTTTGGTGAGTAAATGGGAGCACAGAGTATACATCTTGTGGGGTTCATGGTTGTATGTGCATGCACATGTTCATAATACTCTAAATTTGTTTCTTTTTCTGAGACTAATTTTTTTCCAAATTTTTAGATTAAACATAGGTGGAGAACAAGACATTATGCTGTGTAAAGCTTGTTTACTCATGTGGTTTAAATAGAAAGTAAAGGCTCTGCGATTCAGCTCCTCAAATATATTAAATATTTATGTGTTCCATTAAAAGACCCATAATAAAAAGTTCTCTTAAGTGAGCAGTGGAGTTATTTATTTATTTATTTGATTAAAATAAAACTCATGAATGTCTGTTTTTCTGGTAACTTTTGCTATTGAAGCTTTCTCCATCCATACTTCTGGGTGAAAGTTGTTAATTCAATCCTTTCACATTGCTTCCATTTTGGATAGATGAGAACTGAGAATACTGATTGACTAAAAAGCCACAATGAGCAAGTTTGGTTTGTTAAAGGCTTTTTTTGTATATAACGTGTTAAAAATTATAATGCCATGTATAAAAACTGAGCAGGTGTATTAGGAAGTGTTTGGCTCTTGTTTTTTAGACTGTCCTTATTCTGACTTTGCTGCTTAATCTTAGATCTCACCAGAAATTATCTATGGTAATACTCTTTTGAAAGAATTTATTATAATATGTCAGAAATACGTGATTTATGAATGAAATAAATATGTATTCTCTTTAGTATGCAATATGGAAAAATACACTGCTTAGGAAAACTCCTGGGGCATATGCTTCCTTTTAAGTCAGTGGCAGGGAGAAAGGAAAGAGACTCTCTCAGGTTTGCTTATCTGAATTGATGAACCAGTGCAACACCACAGTGCAGCATCAGAGGATCTTGAAAGTATCTTGCTTAGCTGCTGTTCTAAATATAGGAGCAGCACTTGGTGTGCCTGTGTCATTCAGAGCTTTTGTTTAATAAGTTCCAAGAAAAGAAGTTGCTTGTCCTGATTTTTTTTTTTCGGTTGGTTCAGCAGTAGTTGGAGTCAGATGTGGTTTCTTTTTCTTCTTACCTGTGTAGGGACTGTGGCTATTATTTTGAAGAATTTAATAGCTGTTTGTTGTTACTGACTTTGGAGGCCTGTTATTTACATGGATGAATTACTGTCTCGGTTTTGAAAGACAGGTGTCTGCTAAGGAAGGCAGAGGCCCCCCTTGAAGTGGCAGATATAACCCCTTTTCCCTCCAAGTTATTATATTTTGAAATCAAGAGCCTTTAGGCGAAGATGTGGGAAATAGGAATAACAGTTCTTTACTATATATATATATGTATATAACCAGTCAAACAAAACAACAACAACTCTGGCAGTAACAGCAATCACAAACCCAGTGCCAGCCTTCTCGGCTGTCAGGCCCTTTCCCCTCGGGTGCAGTTCCGCTCGCAGCCGGCAGGGGCGCTGGCGGCTCCCGGTGAGCAGGGCAGGTGCGATGGTTCCCCCGCGGCTGCAGGGGGCGCTCCGGAGCGAGCTCGGGAAACCCGCGGCTCTGGTGCCCTGGGATCCCGGGAAGGATGGAACAAAGGCTTCACAAACCGCTGGGCAGCCGATCCCGGACTCTCAGGAACAGCAGGCTGAAACGGCAGGCTGGAACGGCAGGGACAGACGCAAATCCCGGGTGGCAGGCGAGATGTATCCAGATGGGAGAACCCCACGGAGGCCCAGGCAGGCAGGGCAAGCAGGGCTACAGCGTAGCGAAAGCTCGAAGCAGCAGCGGGGCAGGGCAGCCACAGCCCGGTCTCCAGCAGGGCAGGGAAAGCGGCTTTTGGGGTCCCGGCGTTGTTTCCAGCAGGAAGAAAGAACGGCCAAAAAGAAAGCAGCAGCAGCTCCTTTCTCTGCAGCTTCTCTCTCCGGACGCTCAGAGCGAACTGTCCCCACACCCAGGTGTAGACAAAAGAGTAGCCAGGCCCGCCCCACTCCCCTTTTTGTCTTTCTTAAGTACAGCTATTTGTCCCCTAGCAACATGCATATGGGAGAAAATTCCTTTAACAGGAAAAAAACCTAAGACTAAACTAAAACCCCAACATTATCCACCCCGAATTTTTTCCCATACTAACATGTTACATGAAACTTAACTTTTTTAACCATATAAATCTATGCATTACCCAAATTATATACAAATATACATGCTGATACTGATACAAGTACAGAGCCATGGGTAGTTCACCCTAAAACAAGGTCCCCTTGAGGTAAGCATCGGGTCTCTCCATCCTTTTGCATCACCCACCAGGTGCAACCTGGTCCCTGAGCAAAAACAACCCCATGGATGGGTTTGTCTTTGCTCAAGGCGGACTTTACCCAAACAGTTTTTCCAAGCATACCTCTCATGTGCACCACTGGAACCTTATCCCCCCGTCTGTTGTTTGTAGGGGTTCAGATTGGGCAGGGCCTGCTCAGCTGGTGGAACCTCGAGTGTTAACTAACCAGGTGGCTCTTGCTAAATGCATCTCCCAGTTTTTGAAAGTCCCCCCACCCAGTGCCTTCAAGGTGGTTTTAAGCAGTCCATTACACCGCTCAACCTTCCCAGCTGCTGGTGCATGGTAAGGGATGTGGTACACCCACTCAATGCCATGTTCTCTAGCCCAGGTGTTTATAAGGCTGCTCTTGAAATGAGTCCCATTGTCAGACTCGATTCTCTCAGGGGTGCCATGCCTCCAAAGGACTTGCTTTTCCAGGCCCAGGATGGTGTTCCGGGCAGTAGCGTGAGGCACAGGGTAGGTCTCCAGCCATCCAGTGGTGGCTTCTACCATTGTGAGCACATAGCGCTTGCCTTGGCGGGTTTGAGGCAGTGTGATGTAATCAATCTGCCAGGCCTCCCCATACTTGTATTTGGACCATCGCCCACCGTACCACAGAGGCTTCACCCGCTTGGCCTGCTTGATCGCAGCGCATGTCTCACAGTCATGGATAACCTGGGAGATACTGTCCATGGTTAGATCCACCCCTCGGTCTCGTGCCCACTTATAGGTGGCATCTCTGCCCTGATGGCCTGAGGCATCATGGGCCCATCGAGCTAGGAACAGTTCTCCTTTATGTTGCCAATCCAAGTCTATCTGGGACACCTCTATTTTCGCAGCTTGATCTACCTGTTTGTTGTTACGATGTTCTTCATTAGCCCGGCTCTTGGGGATGTGAGCATCTACATGACGGACCTTCACGGATAGCTTCTCTACCCGAGTGGCAATGTCTTTCCACTCTTCAGCAGCCCAGATTGGTTTTCCTCTGCGCTGCCAGTTTGCCTTATTCCACCTTTCCAGCCAACCCCACAGAGCATTGGCTACCATCCATGAATCAGTGTAGAGGTAGAGCTTTGGCCACTTCTCTCTTTCAGCTATGTCCAGAGCTAATTGGACAGCTTTGAGCTCAGCAAATTGGCTCGATCCACCTTCTCCTTCAGTAGCCTGTGCAACTTGTCGTGTGGGGCTCCATACAGCGGCTTTCCATTTCCGGCTAGCGCCTACAATTCGGCAGGAACCATCAGTGAAGAGGGCGTATTGTCTTTCACTCTCTGGTAGCTCGTTATATGGTGGGGCTTCTTCGGCACGTGTCACCTGCTCCTCTTCTTCTTCAGAAGATAACCCAAAAGTCTCACCTTCCGGCCAGTTTGTAATTATTTCCAAGATCCCAGGGCGACTTGGGTTTCCAATTCGGGCGCGCTGCGTGATGAGGGCAATCCATTTGCTCCAAGTAGCGTCGGTGGCGTGATGCGTGGAGGGAACCTTTCCTCTGAACATCCACCCCAGCACCGGTAGTCGGGGTGCCAGGAGGAGTTGTGCCTCTGTGCCGATTACTTCTGAGGCAGCCTGGACTCCTTCATAAGCTGCCAGGATTTCCTTCTCTGTGGGAGTGTAGTTGGCTTCAGACCCTCTGTAGCTTCGGCTCCAGAATCCCAGTGGTCGGCCCCGAGTCTCACCAGGCACCTTCTGCCAGAGGCTCCAGGACAGACCATTGTTCCCGGCTGCAGAGTAGAGCACGTTCTTCACCTCTGGTCCTGTCCTGACTGGGCCAAGGGCTACGGCGTGAGCAATTTCCTGTTTGATCTGAGTGAAGGCTTGCTGCTGTTCAGGGCCCCAGTGGAAATCATTCTTCTTGCGGGTAACCAGGTAGAGAGGACTCACGATCTGGCTGTACTCGGGAATGTGCATCCTCCAGAAACCTATAGCGCCTAGGAAAGCTTGTGTTTCCTTCTTGTTGGTTGGTGGAGACATTGCTGTGATCTTATTGATGACCTCAGTGGGAATCTGACGTCGTCCATCTTGCCACTTTACTCCCAGGAACTGGATCTCTCGGGCAGGTCCCTTGACCTTGCTCTTCTTGATGGCAAAACCAGCTTGCAGGAGAATTTGAATTATTCTCTCTCCTTTCTCAAACACTTCTGTTGCGGTGTTCCCCCACACAATGATGTCATCAACGTACTGCAGATGTTCTGGAGCCTCACTCTTTTCTAGTGCAGTCTGGATCAGTCCATGACAGATGGTGGGACTGTGCTTCCACCCCTGGGGCAGTCGGTTCCAGGTGTACTGCACGCCCCTCCAGGTGAAGGCAAACTGAGGCCTGCACTCTGCTGCCAGAGGAATGGAGAAGAATGCATTGGCAATGTCAATAGTGGCGTACCACTTTGCTGCTTTGGACTCCAGCTCGTACTGGAGCTCCAACATGTCTGGCACGGCAGCGCTCAGCGGTGGAGTCACTTCATTCAGGGCACGATAGTCCACAGTCAATCTCCATTCCCCGTCAGACTTGCGCACAGGCCAGATGGGGCTGTTGAAGGGTGAGTGGGTCTTGCTGACCACCCCTTGACTCTCCAGCTCGCGGATCATCTTGTGGATGGGGATCACAGCATCTCGATTTGTCCGATACTGCCGGCGGTGCACTGTCGAGGTGGCAATTGGCACTCGTTGCTCTTCCACTTTCAGGAGCCCAACTGCAGAAGGATTCTCAGATAGTCCAGGCAGGGTGTTCAATTGCCTAATGCCCTCTGCCTCCACAGCAGCAATCCCAAATGCCCACCTGAGTCCTTTTGGGTCTTTGTAGTAGCCATTCCGGAGGAAGTCTATGCCCAGAATACACGGGGCCTCTGGGCCGGTCACAATCGGATGCTTTTGCCACTCCTTCCCAGTCAGGCTCACCTCAGCTTCCAAAAGGGTCAACTGCTGTGATCCCCCGGTCACCCCAGCGATGGATACAGGTTCTGCCCCCACATGTCCCGATGGCATTAAAGTACACTGTGCCCCAGTATCAACCAATGCATCATATTTTTGTGGCTCTGATGTGCCAGGCCATCGGATCCACACCGTCCAGAAAACTTGGTTCTCCCGTGCCTCTTCCTGGCTAGAGGCAGGGCCCCTCTAGCCCTGGTTATCATTCTTTCCCTGGGCGTACATGCTCGAGGTACCTTCAAGGGGATCTGACATATCATCCTCCCTTCTGTAATGCCTGGCAGCTCGGTCACGGGAGGCTGAGGCTACCTTCACCTTAGCGGAACCCCCTCGGTTAGTGCCTCCCTCCTTGAGTTCACGCACCCGCGCTGCCAGGGCAGAAGTGGGTTTCCCATCCCACCTTCTCATGTCTTCCCCATGCTCACACAGGAAAAACCACAGCTCAGCTCGTGGGGTGTACCCTCTCTCTCTAGCAGGGGGACGACGGGCTCTGACTTGGGGGCCTGTGACTCGCACTGGTGCCACACTGACCCTCCTCATCTCCTCCCTCATCTCCTCCCTCATCTCCTCCCTCATCTCCTCCCTCATTTCCTTCCTCATCTCCTTCATCTCCTCTTTGAGGTCCTGGACCACAGCAGAGACATGAGCTTTCAGCGGGCCATTGATCATGCTGTCATAATGCCTGAGCCTGTTGGCAACAGAGCCCACTGTTTCTCGGGTATTGTCAGCATCAATCGTTGCAATGAAGGTGGTGTATTGCGATGGCCCTAGCCTTGCCAGGTTCCACATCATCTGTCCTGTGCACCTGACCTTATCGGGGTCATTATCATGCTGTCCATCCTTCCCAAAGAGTACCTCTAATATTGCCACCTCTCTTAGCTGTTGGATCCCTTGCTCGAGTGTCTTCCACTGCATTCTATGATGATACTCCTGCATTCTTTCTTTGTGAATGAACCTTTCTCTCACACTCATTAAGAGCCGCTCCCAAAGAGAGAGAGGCCCTGGCTCCCTCACAAATATCTGGTCCACACCTGGGTCCTGGGTCAACGATCCCAGATACCTTGCCTCACCACTATCCAGTTGCACACTTGTGCCCATAAGGTCCCAAACCCGAAGCAGCCAGGTGGTATAAGGCTCACGCCCCCTTCGCACAATGTCGTTTCGCATAGCACGGAGACTGTCGTGCGACAGGGACTCAGTGATGACTTCTGGCTCTGGCTCTCCTGCTGGTTGTGAGGGCCCTGGTTGCTCATCATCATTAACTGGTCGTACTGATTTGGTCTTATACTTCCTCCTTTGCACAGGGGCGACTGCTGCTGGCTGTGGTTGTCCTTGTGGTTCAGCTGAAGCCTGGACGGTTGTAACATCCGTGGGTTCCACTGCTGCACCATCGGACTCACCCTCTTTGGGGCAGGGAGAGGGTTTTTCACTAGCTGAGGAGGTGTATTCCCTTAGCAATTGGCATATCTCCTGGCGCACCTGGCCCATCTCCTGGCACATCTCCTTGCGCACCTGACCCATCTCCTGGCATATCCCCTGGCGCACCTGACCCATCTCTTGGCACATCTCCTGCATCCCTTTTGCCAGTACCCCCACCCAGTTTTGGGTAGTCCATTTCTGAGGTGGACTGTTGGGCAGTATCAGTCTGTGGGGCGGGATCTCTAGTGTCTGGGGCTGTGTCAGGCTCTGGGGCAGGATCAGGCTCTGGGGTAGGAACTCTACTCTCTGGGGCCATGTCAGGTTCTGGGGCAGGATCTCTAGTCTCTGGGGCTGGTGTCCGGGTAGATATCCAAGCCAATCTCAACTTATCCTTGAATGCTAAATAGAGTAGGCCTATCAGCAGCAGATGGTTAGTATTCAGAGGGAATTTAAACCCTTCGAAAATTGATGGGGTGGGCCCAAAGAACTGGTTGAGGGGTTGGGAGAAAACTTCCCCTGGTGTCATTTCCTCACAGAAGGTACCATTGTTAACATAACCCCAAAAACATGTGCTCAGTGTGTGATAGCTGTTTATCCATGTGCCCACATTCCGGAGGAAGTTAAAAACCCATGAATTCCTCACCTTCTCGACCCATAACGCAAGCTGGATAACAGCAATGGTAGCCTTAGTCAGAGGACCCATATTCAAGTAAGGAGCTGCAAAGGGGAAGAATATAGCCACGGCTACATGCCACCCAAACCAGGGTAAACTAGACCACATAGTGCTGCCTAACAAGGTTCCAATATCCAGCACACAAAATAAAGTTATCGAGGAACTGTTATTCCTTTTTCACCTCTATCTCTTAATGCCCTCAGGCCCCACATTGGGCGCCAAGATCTGTCTCGGTTTTGAAAGACAGGTGTCTGCTAAGGAAGGCAGAGGCCCCCCTTGAAGTGGCAGATATAACCCCTTTTCCCTCCAAGTTATTATATTTTGAAATCAAGAGCCTTTAGGCGAAGATGTGGGAAATAGGAATAACAGTTCTTTACTATATATATATATGTATATAACCAGTCAAACAAAACAACAACAACTCTGGCAGTAACAGCAATCACAAACCCAGTGCCAGCCTTCTCGGCTGTCGGGCCCTTTCCCCTCGGGTGCAGTTCCGCTCGCAGCCGGCAGGGGCGCTGGCGGCTCCCGGTGAGCAGGGCAGGTGCGATGGTTCCCCCGCGGCTGCAGGGGGCGCTCCGGAGCGAGCTCGGGGAGCACGCGGCACCGGTGCCCTGGGATCCCGGGAAGGGATGGAACAAAGGCTTCACAAACCCCTGGGCAGCCGATCCCGGGCTCTCAGGAACAGCAGGCTGAAACGGCAGGGATGAGCACAAATCCCGGGTGGCAGGCGAGATGTATCCAGATGGGAAAAAACCACGGAGGCCCAGGCAGGCAGGGCGAGCAGGGCTACAGCGTAGCGAAAGCTCGAAGCAGCAGCGGGGCAGGGCAGCCACAGCCCGGTCTCCAGCAGGGCAGGGAAAGCGGCTTTTGGGGTCCCGGCGTTGTTTCCAGCAGGAAGAAAGAACGGCCAAAAAGAAAGCAGCAGCAGCTCCTTTCTCTGCAGCTTCTCTCTCCGGACGCTCAGAGCGAACTGTCCCCACACCCAGGTGTAGACAAAAGAGTAGCCAGGCCCGCCCCACTCCCCTTTTTGTCTTTCTTAAGTACAGCTATTTGTCCCCTAGCAACATGCATATGGGAGAAAATTCCTTTAACAGGAAAACCTAAGACTAAACTAAAACCCCAACAATTACATAAAAGCAGATACCTGCACAGATGCAAATCATGCCTTACATAACAAAAATTGGAAATTAATTTATAGGAATTTTTCTTCTGCTTAAAGTAGTGTGACAGTAGATTCAGTTTGACTGTGTATGAAGCTGTAAGATGGAGGTTAGCACTTAGTGTGTTCTGAGTTGATTTGTCTTGAAATTTCGGGAAAGTACTCAATTTTCTAGTTTGGTGTTTCTGTGTTAGAAGGATTGGTACTGATGTGTGTGTATTAATACTTCAGTTTAAAAAGGTTTTATTGTCAAGCTTTTATGAAAAATTTTACTATCCCACAACTTTTGTAGAAATAAAAGTATTTGTGATTTTTATCATTCAAATGTGTTTGGTTTTTGATAGAATGCCATGATGACATTTGAAGAGGAGAAAATGCAACTGGCATGTGATGACTTAAAGGCTACAGAGAAACTTTGTGAAAGTGAAGAAGCTGGAGTTATAGAAACAATCAAGAATAAAATTAAAAAGAATGTAAGAACATAATTTATGTATTGAATAAATTTTTCTGGAAATTTCCCTTCTGTCCTCTTTGTATCTTAAATAGATGGTTCTTGGTATGTCAAGAGCAGTTGAGATAAATTTGGAAATTAAGTCAAATATTTTGATTGAATTTCCTAATTGTTCTAAAATACTCAGTTTCAGGTGTCTTCTAAAGCATCAGGTTGTGTTGATGTTAGTAATTGTTTTCTGAATATGTAAAATTTGTGACCTACTAAAATTATTTCAGGAAGCTTGTAGCCTGTCTAATTCAGGCTAACTTTAATTCATCCATGCTCTAGTAATGTTCAAAAGTTGTGACGTTGAGGCTGCAGACTGCTATGAGCCAGGCATATTCCTAGGGAATTTTCCTTCCTTTTTTAGATTTTTCATTCTAAATAATAAAGGAAGAATAAAGCATGGAGATTCAGAACAAGTTGAAGTAGTTGTATAGAAGCATCCAGTGAGCAGCCTGCCTAGTGTGACACAGCAGAACCACAGCAGAAAAAGAAGCCATTTCTCTTCAGTTTTTAGTTTGCCTGGTAAAAAGTGTTGAACCTGTTGTTCTTAACTCTCTGCTCTTGAGGCACTGTATTTTCCCTGCCACTTGTCATGCGCCCTTTTCTGTGCTCTTCCTGTCTTAACATATTTTAATTACATGTCTTATGCATTTCGTAATAATTAAATGAAATTTAAGTTTGTTCTGACTGTTCGTAGAACCTTTGGAAAAATAACTGATAGTATATGTGTAAAAATTCTCTGTTAAGTAGGATTTTGCTTGTGATGATCTGTCTGAGAAATTTTAGCATAGTTTCGAAATTCAAAATGCTGAGTTAATTTAGTAGCAATACTACCACTTGCAGTTAAAATGGGGTTTTTTACTTTTCCAGATTTAGACAAGTATTGTGTATTATCTTTGTTAATAATTTCCTGTTCTCTGTGTTTGTATATTCCAAACAGGTTGATGGACGAAAATCCACTCTATCCATGATAGATCGTCTACAAAGACAAATTATTGTAGCAGACTGTCAAGTCTACTTGGCTGTGCTCTCATTTGTAAAACAAGAGTTATCAGGTGTGCTGTGGCTTTTGTTTTTAGATATACTTTAGCAGGATGTCTTTTTAATAAAGCTGGATCATAAAATTGCCATATGACTATCAGTAAAAATAATTGTTTTGTAAGAAGGAACACAGTTGCATTTGAAACATTCCAAGACTGGTACACTTACAGAGGTATCCCACCTTTCTGTAGGTGGTCGTGAAAAATAAGATGAGATGGATTACTACAAATTAGAGCTTTTTTGCTTTTTTCATGCCAACAATCATATTCAGTTGACAATTTTGCATGTTTATCATAGAGGTGTTGGGACAAAAGTGGGTAGCATCTGTGTGCTTTGTGGCCAGCAAGATAAAAGAGGCTGTTAAATCCTGGCCACTGGGAAAATCCTGACATTCCGTATGTATCCTGTTCATGACAATTCAGGGAGGTGACAAACTGCCAATGAAAGCAGTTTTAAATGAGTGTGCTGAACATAGAACTGCTGAATCAGTTCTTACTCTCTGGTCACCAGAGTGCGTCCTTGCATGCCAAAAAGGGTCATCCTGTTGTGTTGAATACAAACTGCTCCTTTCAACTGCAGAGCTCTTTCTGACGTTTTCTTGCATTCCTGCATCTGTTGCACGGTCTTAAAGCATGCTTTTATCCATAAGTTTATAGAAAATGTGGTCAAGGTCATATAGAAGGTGTGAGCATATCTCAGGTTCCTACCAAATGGATGAAGACTGAGAGATGGCAGACAGACCAGATTGAAAACTCTGCTGATCAGCTGAAAGGAAATGGGGAAATAACATTCAGATTATTTAAAATAACACTTAAGATTTTCAGTCAAGGATGTAATGCTTTCTGTGATGTGCAGACTTGTTTTATTCCAAGCTATGGCATCAAGAATATATTTGGTTCTTGCTATCAGAAATTCAGGATATATTTCTGTCTACTTTGTGTGTTGTGCTGCAGAAGGGTTTTCTTGCTATTTTTGATGCAGTTCTGGGTTTTTGTTTGTGATGCTTATTTTTTCCCTCCCTCTTGAAGCTTTTTTCCCTTGTTTCAGTATGTATTCTGCAGCTGCGTAACTGGGTTGGATGCTGTAACTGAAGGTGGTGTCTGTTCCCTTTCTCTCTTGTCTGCAGCTCAGAGAACTGAAGTGGGTAGCAGAGGATTGCAGAACATGCAGTATATTTGGGTTATTCTACTGAGTAAAAAATATACCTGAAATCTTCAGTTAAAATTCCGAGCAGCTAAATGCTACCTCAGTGACTACTAGTTACTGACATTGCTGAGCTATTGGATCCATTATTTTGTGTTTTAAAGTATATTACCTTTCTGTTTATGTATATACATTCTTTGTTTTTACGTATTTCCGTACAGAAATAGCAACCAGATTATTGAAATGGGTGTAATTTCACAAAAAAACCCCAGGAGATAAATGTTTCTGATCGGTGGATGGGTGAAAAATTCCTTGTGTTTTTCTTCCTGGAACAGTTTGACAAGAAGCATATGATGCCACGCAAGTTGGTTTCTCATATGCTTAACACATTTTACATTTTCTTTTCCACCCTCGTTGATGTATTAGAAATAGTTTCATCATAAAGTTGTTAGCAGAGCAAATGACATTAGCTTCCCATGGCAATACTGAACTACCTTTTCTTGGTATTTACTGCTGCTGTCATGGGTCTGACTACTTCCATGTTGGGGAGTCAACTCAGTGATTTGGCTTGATTTAATTTTTATGTCTAAAAAGTCAGAAATGCCTTGTATTGCTGTATCAATATCATATCAATTGTGGTTATGCTGTGTTAGTGAACTGTTAAATGACAGCACACCAACAGAAGTAAAGTGTAAAACTGTACTTTTTTTTTCACCATACCACATATTCTCCATTTCATGCTTGCATTGAGCACAGTGGTTGGCTCTGGGCAGAATCACTATCTGAAGGATAAGTAAAATGTGGGGTTTTCTTATTACCTGTGTGCTGCATTGCTGTGTATAGTTGTATGAGCATTCATCTTGTGGTGAATCACACAACTTTGTGCAGCCAAAAAGTGACCTAATCACTTAAAATTGGAGTAACGTTAGTCCCGTAATGCAGCTGAATCATGGTGGGGGGGGGGGTGGTGTTGATTTTTTATTCTAATGCTTTTATCTGCATCTCAGGAGAGAGGATTTACTGTTTTTTTAATACTTTCAAGTTCACGTTGACAGAACCCATCTGTCATAACAGCGAATACAAATCTTACAGTCTTTCTCAGTACAGTTTTTTAGGAATATCAAACTGACTTCATCCCCTCCTAATATAACAAGAATCCAAAAGAGGTAGTCTAGTCTGTGATGTTACTTTCTCTAGAAATGTTGGGGGTTTTTTGTGATTTGGGAGGGTTTTTGTCAAAGGCATCAAAGGCTTTTATAGAGTTGTTTGGTATTAATAGCATCTTGCTTTTCTTTGACACAACCCACCTGTTATGGTCTAATTCTGGCATTAGTTACAACACTGATCTTTGCAAATCTGGCTATATTTGTTTAGAACACTGCTGCTATAACCATGTTTTTATTTTATTTTTAGTTAGTCTTTGTCACTGCAGTTCCTAACTCTCAGGGCTCTGTCACAGCCAAAATGCTGGTGTCTGTTTTTTCAGTTAATGTGTACAAAGATATTCTCCATTTGTTTCATGTTTAACACCATTATTCAAGGGTGTGCTTATAACAAAGATGATTGCTGTGTTAATAGGCTCATTGAGCGTCTTCATCTTTTGATGTCAGGCCTTTTTTTACCCTGCTATAAAGATCACAGACCGAGAATGCTGTCATTCTCAACTGAGAATGCTCAAGACCAGATGTTTAGGGAAATTCAGGTATCCATATTGCATTTGAAATTGACGAAGTTAGGCAACTGAAAATACTTTAAAACCATATAATTTTCGTGTGTTTTCTTTTTTTTTTTTCCTTAATTGTAATGCACTGTGTTCATATGAAGGGCAGGGAGGTGATAATGTTGAAAATCTTACTGTGTAACCCAAAGGAAAGGCTTTTCTTGGTATTTTCCCATCAACTGTATTTTAACACAATTTGGGCTTAAGAGAGGAGGTGTAATCTCTTCTGAGTTTTGCTTCTCTTGGTTTGCTAGGCAGCCGTTTCATCTGCACTCTGTAGTGGAGCAAAACCCAGCATTAAGTTCTTTGATTGCTCTCTTTGACAGCTGTACTGCTCCATCGCTGACTGGAGGTGCCTTTGTGTTGTGTGCTGCTGTAAAGTCTGGTTGTACACACTGAACTTTGTAGTGCCCAGTATGGAAGACCTCTCTGAGGGAACCATAGCTATTACAAAATCCTTTAAACAATAAGTTACTGCAAATAGAGCATCCTGGGGTTGGAAAATAGCATTTACTACTTAGGATGTTCTGCTTCTGAAATATGTCTTTGAAGTATTTCTTTTCTTCCTTGATTTTTTAGCATACATAAAAGGTGGGTGGATACTCCGAAAAGCCTGGAAAATTTACAATAAGTGCTATACGGACATTAATACACTTCAGGAAATATATCAGAAGAAAACAACTCAGGAATCCTTGACTTCTGATGCTGCAAATGATAATCATATTGCTGCAGAAGGTGTAACGGAGGATTCGCTAAACAGACTGAAAGGTGCTGTTAGCTTTGGATATGGACTTTTTCATCTTTGCATATCCATGGTGCCCCCAAACCTGCTCAAAATCATCAACCTGCTGGGTTTTCCTGGAGACCGCCTACAGGGGCTTTCCTCACTGATGTATGCAAGTGAAAGTAAGGACATGAAGGCCCCTTTAGCTACGTGAGTAGCTATATTGAAATGCTTTGGTAGATAACTTAGTACTAAAAGTAAGTAACTGGGAGAAAGTCGAAACCAAAAAGTCATGTTGCTTTAAAGGAAACAACAGCAGGTAAAATAAACTGGTAGTTCATTGTTTGTAACATGCCATGGTTTAGTAAATTCATCACTTACTAATGTATGAGATCTCTGCTGTTAATTATTTACATTTGTTTGGGGTTTGGGTCAGTATTTTGATGTGTTCTTAAGTACCTGCAGTTCTAATGTCCTGTGATTTAAATGCCAGCAGACTAAATAAAAGCTCCCCCTGAAGGCTGTGTAAATTTACCTGAGTTACATTCTCTGCTGTGGGGTGCATACTACTTTGTGTGAGTCATTGATCTCATTTAGCTATGTTTTCTTACTAGTGACCCAAACGTTTTCAATTGTTTTAAATCTTTTTTTTGTTTGTTTTAGCATCTCAGTAAAATGAGATGTTCCTTATAGTATTTTTAAGGGAGTATTTTTTGTGTGCTCTTTTTTTCAAGACGATGTTCTGCACTTAGGTCTTTTCAAGAGCTGAAGGGTTATCCAGACCTAATTTAAACTGCCCTCATAAATGGCTTTATTATTGCATTATCTACAAATATCTACAAATTAATGCTTTTATTACTGGACCTACTGCAGGTACCATCAGGTGTCACTTTTGAAACGTTGACAGCAGAGCTAAAGTCTCTTCTGTGTCAGGAGAAGAGTTGGATTTCTGTTTTTTTTCAAAAAGCTTAGGATGAAATGTTCCTATTGATCTTTCTCCTTTCTGGGGGAGAAAGATCAATGGAACAGTGATGTATTTGGGGAATGTTTCCTCCTTCAGCTGATTGTGGAAATCTTTGTGCTCTGCCTTTGTTTCCAGGAGCGATGTAGGTCATGTAAATATCTGCCCTTCTGAACACAGGATGTATTTCTTTTTCATACTGATTTCAAGAGTGTCTGCTGGTGTGTGTTTAGTGCTTTTTGTTGATTTTTGTCAGGTTTGTTGTTGTTGTTTGGTTTTGGGCTTCTTGTTTGGTTTGGTTTTTTTTGTTTCCCACTCTAGTGAAGAGTTAGTTTTCAAAGTTTTCCTGTGGGTTTTTCTTTTCTAAAATCTACTGAGAGTTCTAAAGGCTCAACTGCTTTGATGCTATGAGCTCAATTGTTACCGTGCCTTTGGGTAACGTGCACTGAATTGTATGTTCAAGTGCAGTTCAGGAGTACGTTGATGTATGGCAGTAGTATTGTGTTTAAAGTATAAAGCCAGATTGTATAAGAAAAGATTCATATCTATCTTTGTCATTCAGAATAATTTAAAAGTTTGTCTGTGTAGAATGTTATCCTTAAATTTCTGTTTACAAGCTGTAATGTGTTTTACTCTTATATTTATTTTAGATTAGCTCTGTTGTGGTACCACACAGTTGTTCGTCCCTTTTTTGCCCTTGATGGCAGTGATAACAAGGCAGGATTGAAGGAGGCAAAAGAAATTCTTGCCAAGAAAGAATCTGCTTATCCAAATTCTTCTCTGTTCATGTTCTTCAAGGGAAGGATACAGCGATTAGAGGTATTGCACATTTTCATCCTTTAGACTGATTTTTCCTCCTGATCCTTTCTTATATTTTTCTGGTGTGAATGAACTGTGCAAGCTTCAGCAGATTGTGACTAAAGATACAGATACATGGAAAGATAAGAATGATCAGATTAAGTCCTTCCTAGTTTTGAGTTCACATGCAAAACTTGCTTTTCCACTAGATCTGAGTTAATGACATTTTGAAATTCTTTTTCAGCTACTTGATACTTCTGTGACTCTGCTAAAAGGAAGTGCATTTGGCCACTTGAGTTTCTTGAGCTATTTCAGTTTTGCTTGTCAAGCTAAAATTGAGTATTATCTGCTGAGTGCATAGTATTTATCTTTGTCTTTGTTTTATGCATTGTTCATATACAGCTAATTCTCTGCAGCAGTTCCCCTTAAATAACTGCTTTGCTTTTCAGGGGTCACATCAGGATGTTTTCTGTTACTAAGGGTGAGCTCTGACCTGAGCAGAAATGTATTCACTGAAAATGTGTTTGTGAATGCTATTGCAAAGCATTATTCAAACACTGCAGCAGCTTTGTGGATTTTGGCTGTATTATTCTCTAAGAATCTGTTTGAAGTACTACTCAACTCCTAGCTGCTGCTTTTATCAGAGCAGAATATTTTCAGAGCAATTACATGAACCAGAAAACCTAACACAAAAAGCAGAAGTCTAGAATGTTCAAACCCTTCATGTCAACATCATAATTACAAGAGCTAATTGAGATGTTGATATTGGTGGTCATGCTTTGCTTGATTTGCAGTTAAGTCTTTCAAATACAGATAAATATTTTCAGATAGTAACAGAACAGAGGAGCAGGCTTCAGTGGCCTTTCAGATTTTGCAGGCGTATTCTTGTGTGGGATTTAGATGTTGTTTTTCTTTTTTTGCTGTCTTTTTGAAAGCAGTGGTGCATTTTGGGAATTACATTGTCACAGGCAAGTTGTCAGTCTTGGGAAAGTATTGCTATTGCCTGAGTAGGAAAGACCGTAGTGGTTTTTATTCATTTATATGCCTATTCCATTCTTTTGGTAAAAATCAGATTTGTTTGGAATAACTATACAATGAATGCAGAGTATAACTTGGTATTTTAATGTAATGAGGAATAAAATTCAAATGATTCTTCTGACTTTCAGGGTAAGTTATGGCAAAAGTCTAAACGTAAGTTGTTAATAAATTGAATATATGTGTAAAGAAGGAGGATATATTTGGGGTAAGTGTCAGTTTTGTCTAGTCAGTCCCTTTCTGGAGAACTGTAATATTTCGAATGAGACTTGTTTAAATGTAGTCTTACTGCATTATTTAATGCACAAATACTGTATGGAGATAGCGAAGTTTTAGCTCCAAGTGAATGGAGACAGCGTGGCCATGTTAACTTGGTTAGCTCAGCTGGCAGAATGCTGTGCATTATGCTCTGTTGCCATGCCCTTAGTCAGCAGAAAGCTTTTTGGTTGACAGCAGGAATTAAAATGCCCTTTTGCTATTCATGCGTGTGTTTTCATGAGAGCTTTTCCATTCAGCAGCCTCTTCCCTCTCCCCCCATCATTTCTTTGTTCCAAGTGGTGATCAGTCACAGAGGTTTTGCTGTGTCTAAATGCTCTGGGTTAAGTGTCTCAGGGTCTTCTGTGGATTTTGGTAGGACTTTTCCAGCTTAATTTGCTTAAATGTTGTTGGCATAGTAATGAAGGAAGGAATGTGATGGGTGGCAATGGTGTGGGGAGCTGCGCTGGGTTTCTGCACAACGCACTTGTGGTTACGTGTGTCCTGAATTTTGGCATTGGTCTTATAGCATCCGTTGCATATTAGCGTGTCCAGCAGGGCTGTGTCCAGTCCTGGGCCCCTCAGTTCAAGAAAGACATAGAAGGGCAGCACAACTGGTGAAGGGTCTGGAACACAAGTCCTGTGAGGAGCGGCTGAGGGGGCTGGGGTTGTTTAGCCTGGAGAAAAGGAGGCTCAGGGTGACCTTATCACTCTGCAACTCCCTGAAAGGAGGCTGTAGCCAGCTGGGGGTTGGCCTCTTCTCCCAGGCAATGAGTGATAGGTCGAGAGGATGTGGCCTCAAGCTGAGCCAGGGGAGGTTCAAGTTGGACATCAGGAGCAAAATCTTCACAGAAGGGTTTATTAAGCATTGGAACAAACTGTGCAGGGAGGTGGTGGAGTCGCCGTCCCTGAAGGTGTTCAAGAAATGACTGGATGTGGGTCTTAGTGCTGTGGTTTAATTGACAAGGTGCTGATTGGTCAGAGGTTGGACTCTGATCTTGGAGGTCCCTTTCAACCTAAACGATGCTGTGATTCTGTGATCCTGAATCAGAAATGCACGGACACTCTCACATTACAGGCTAATGTGCTGAGTTGTAGTTTCCTCCTCATTTCCCAGGTGGGTGAGGAGAGCTCCTGCAAAGCCTAGGAAGTGCTTATTTGGCCTTCCTTGAAACTGTTAATGCACAGGTAGGTTTAAATTCTCTCCAGTGGGCATAGAGTATTATTCCAGGTGGCTTAACAAAACTGTGTTTTAACCTGTGTACATTTAAAAGTATAACTTGAACTGCACTTATGTATTTGAGTCTTTCTTTAACATCTACCATCCTTTAAGAGTTCTGTGATAGAATTTAATAGTGCAGATAGATAAAAGGCAGCTTAGATGTTACTCAGAAGACCTTGTGTGTTCCATATATGGTTATAGGGTTTGCATTAGGGCCTGCTGGCACTCAGTCCATCGAATTTTTTTCCTTTGATCCTGCATACATTTTTGTAACCTTCAGCTGATGGTATGTTTAGCTTCCATTAGGAAGCCTTCATGCTGTTTGTATGTCTCTTTTCTTTTCTATGGAGGAAAAAACAGTAAGGTGTGTAGTTCAGCCATGGACACCTGGAGAGAGGGAAACTGTTCAAAAGGCAGGAGCAGTAATTCAGGACTGGACAGTGAGACACAAATCTGGCAAAGGAGGAAATTGCCTAGGAAGGCAGTCCAGGAAAAAGCACTGCCTATGTGAAGTGTTCCAGTCTATAAAAGACAAATGAACAGTTTGGGACTGTATAGTGCTTTGTGTCCCAGCAAGCATGAATGGATATTAGTCAGTAAAATCCTTAGCAGACTTCAGTTTTCGAAGAAGTAGACTTACAGGTACAATAAATGTGGAGCAGTTTATCTGTCAGCTTTTTTTTCCCAGATTCATGTTCTCGAGAAAAAAAGTCTGAAAGTGCTTGGAGACTACTGAATTGAGCAAGTTAAGGGAAAGGAAGGGTAGGATGATCTGGGAAGACTGGAATGAAAGTGCACCAGAAAGTTAAAGGTTGTACTGCTAGGCTGATCAAATGTCTTTTTTTTCTTTCCAGTGAGTAAGTTAAGAGACTGTGTATTAAAAGTAGTATTTTTACTGACTTTTACATAGTTCACTAAGGCTACTTTTATGGACATATCTGTGCTTGATTTGTGATTGCATGGTACATATTCCAGCCTCACAGTTTCTTCTTTGTGAAGGTCTGACAATTTCTGTCTTTGAAATAACTTTCCACTAAAGCTGATAGTGATAATTTATGTAAGCTTAAACTGCTGCAGACAAGTGAGAATAATGTTTTATACTTAGGCCTGAAGGGTATATAAAAATATAATTGGTATAATAGTGGCTGAAACATCCTGGTCTAAAATATGGGGTTTCTGACTGTGTTTTTGTTACTGTGAAAGTAAAAATATTGCCACCCACATTCTAAATGTGTGTTGTCTGATACTACAATTGTGTTAATAATTACCAATTTAATTTTGAAACAGTGACTTAGACTATTCAGGTGAGGGTTTGTAACCAATAGTGGAAGATGGGCATGGTGGTAGCATGGGAGAGGGCAGAGTGAGAGGTGGTGTTCTGGATCTTAACCATTTCTGCTTTTCAGCCTCCAGTTTTGCTTTCTCTTCCTTTTTTTTTTTTTTTTCTTTCTTTTTTCCCTAATCAGCAACGCTGTTTAAAATCTTTTACAATCACAATCATGCCACTCAGCAGTAGTTAAATTGATTGATAGCTTCATGTGGAGAGCAGTAAGGGTATAAAGTAAAAATGAAGTGTTTGGCGAAGTTGTGAACTGGACAAAGCTGCTTTGCTTTAATTAGGAACAGACTCCTGCTGGGGGGATGTGTGTATATATACAAGAAATATACAAGAAATTCCTGTGGCTGGGACAAACTGCAGGTTCTGGGGCTCAATCCATATTTTCTATTTTTGTAGGTACATGTAAATAGTCTGAAGGAAAAAGTACCAAATACTCCAGCTGACAGGCAAAGCACCAGTGGTATGTTCAGGTGTGCTAAAGTGTGGTTGATGAGCAGGCTGCTGAAAGTGTGCAGTGCTAATGTGTGCTTAAATGTAATGCTGACGAGTACTCGCTTTTTAGTCAACTTGTAGATGTTACAGAATCAGCAGCATCATTCTTAATTAGGGGTAAGAGGGTATGGTATAGAAAAGTAGACTGAGGACAAGAGTATTTACAAGCATTGAGAAGTCTTAAATGAACTTTCTGGAAGAAAATCACAGTGATGTGTAAAGTAAAGTAATTTGCAGAGCATGCTTAATGTCAAGGCTTATTTTCAGGAATTGTGCTGGGTTTTCTGGTTACTTGTTCCTGTAAAATTAATTCTAGTTTGATTTTGTGACTTGTCTAAGGAAAAATGGGTTTTAGTGTGTTAAGGAATAGAAAGTTGAAATGTCCATAAAATGTCCTCTGGTGTAAATTGTTACCTTTTAGGTGTTGCTTTTTGGTTTCCCCTTATTCTGAACAGGTCATCTTAGAAGCTTTACAAATTCAGAGTGGTGATTGAGAATAGAGATGTTCTGGGAGGGGGAAAGTGTCCCGAAATTTCAGAACAACTCTGAGGAAATGTGTGCTGGCATGGGAAGCTGCCTTGTCTTGTTAAGCTCTGTAGATGCTTAGTTTTTGGTTTGAGGTGCTTTTTAGTTCTAATCTGAAGTCCAGAAATGTGAGACTAGGGTTCTCACATTAGGTTTAATAATTCTCTTTATGGTTATTTAGTTCTGTATATTACATATTGTATGGATTAGTCTTTTTTATGTCTTTGTATTATGTTCGAGAGAGATGAGTGATGCATATTGAAGGAATTACAAGTGTGTGTATATATATATTTGTATTTATAAATCTCAAGAACATCAGTTTCAGGTGCAGCCGGGATGGACTTTATAATTCTTGTTGTTTGTTCTTTTAAACAGTAAACAGATAGTAGATAATTTAAGAATTAACACCAAGAGTAGTAATTCATATTCCTGATTCCTGGTTGCTGCAATCCCTGGAGATGATTGAAACTTTAATTATTAATGAATGTCTCTGAAACATACTTACATGAGCTTGATGCTGAAGGAAAATGTAGGCAGATGTCAAAACACTTGCGAGATCTAGAGAGTTAGAGAGGTGGGTTATAGAAGGTTGAATATTCAACAAACTGGACTTGTATATTGCCAGGTGGTCAGTATTTCATGTGCTGCCCCAGGCAGGTGTTGGGCATTGCAGACAGTGAGTTGATTGCCAGTAGTCATTGTATGGAATAAGTGATTTCTATTTTAGAATGCTTAGGGGTTTAGAAGGCAGTGTGTCTTTGAAGAGAACTAAATATTTACATTTTCTTTTTGGGTTTCTTTGTCATTTTCCTCATAAGCATTGAAAACATAGATTTACAGAGCTTTTGAATTCCTAGCACAGAAATAAAGT
The DNA here is from genome assembly GCF_020740725.1 of Corvus hawaiiensis. NCBI lineage: Eukaryota > Metazoa > Chordata > Aves > Passeriformes > Corvidae > Corvus > Corvus hawaiiensis. The sequence continues at coordinate 19,486,749 of NC_063242.1, forward strand.
TCTGAACTGATTTTATTTTATTTTATTTTATTTTTTCTGTAAGACTGGGCTCATGGCAGTTATTTTCTGGGAAGCTGTGTTGGGGTGATGCAGCATCAGTGGAGTAACGTGGAGTGGAGAGAATGTGCTGTTACAGATGTGAACAAGGTGTACCTGGCTCAGGCTCCCTGTCACTTTCCAGGGCAGATATAACTCACCTGTCTTTCTGTGTTGTATATTCTTCTGCCTTGCCAACAAGCATCTTCTTTCAATCACTGTTGTACTTTTTAAGTGTACAGTGTTTTTACTGGTACAGCTGCAGCTCCCTGTGCTGGCAGTTGTGCTGTCTTGATGCAATGTGTATTATTTATAGTTAAATTATTCCTTAGCAACTAAACCAGTTTTCTCTGATGAGACAAAGGAGAAAACCTAATATAATCACTTCAGAGCTCTGTGTGTGCCTGGACTTAAGCTATAATGCTGCAGATTTTTGTAGGAATTTTTGAATTCACTTATTCCTGCAGAGATGGTGAGATGCATTTTCAAGTGTTTCTTTTGCTCATGTGCTTAGTCAGCAGAGAGTGGCTTTAAAATTCTTGTATTGTATAAATTATAATAATTGTATGTGATAATAAATATTGGAACAGTATTAGAGCTGGTGTAGGCCATATTGGAATATATAGTATATTTAAAATGAATTAAATACTGATTTTCATTCCCCCCCATAATGACTGATATGCAGAAATCTCATCCCAGACTGGGAAAACCAGGTAGTCAAAAGAACTGTAATTCTAGTTCTTAGAAAAATGTCAGCCTCTTTTTGCTAAGCTGTTGCTAGCTAATGGTTTTATTAAAATGATGTTTCTCTCATATGCTGTTTTAGCTTTTTACATGTCATGCAGCATTTATGAATTCTCTATTAACTGTTGCTTAAAGGGGTTTCTGATGGATATAGGAGGAGGTGAAAAGTTCAAAATAAATTAAATCAAACACTAAAGGTATCCTATTGTGCAGAAAGCTAAACTTCATTGGCAGATGCTAAAAATGTGACTTTTAAAGGTGAAATGACTGGTAAAAGTAGAAGTGAGATTACTTAAAAGCTTACTGCACAAACCCAGTTAATTTTGCACTCAATAGCACATAGGAGGAATACAGTCACTGATTATTAAGGTTGAGACACGATCTGACCTGGCTGCTATTACACTATAAAACTCTTCTGCTGTAGCTTTTTTTAACTACCTATTAAAAGAAATACGAATTTTTCCTTTATCAAAGTTAAATTATCCAACAAGTTTTAAATTTCAGATGCCTAAATTTGTTTCTTTTTCTTTCACTTTTGTTAGTGTCAAATTAATAGTGCCTTGACCTCATTTCATACTGCTTTGGAACTTGCAACAGACCAAAGGGAGATTCAACATGTGTGCTTATATGAAATAGGTACGTTGGATGTGTTTACACCATAAATAGCTCACTTTCAAGTTTTGACTGGCAGCTTCAATAAACAAACTGGATACTTCTTACTAGGATTTTTGGAAAGGTTTTAGACCACTGGCCGTTATTGTTGGTGGATTATGGTAATAATCTTCTTGTTTAGACAAGTAGAATTCAGTACTTTTTCATAATAAAATTATCTGCAAGTACAAGGTGATGCACAATCAGAGAGTACACTGGAATCAAGGGCAAACTGTTCACCTACTGAATATTATTTAAAATTAGAAATAAATTCATCTGACTTGTCTATAAATTCATTATTTCTATGCCAAAAACCTAATCAGTTTAGTGAAGCTTCACAGTTTGGAGGATCTATATTTAATGTTCATTTCCTTCTATCAACAGCAGTATATGATGTGTGGTCTGAATTTGCATGCAAGTCTTTAGAGTGGAGGAGATAGGTTGCTTCAAGCTTTAAATGTGTTCTTGTCCCTGTGGAAAATACTAAGGGAAAAAGTTGTAGCTTTGTAAGTTTCAGCATTCTACAAAATGTAGTATCTAAATTTTAAAAATGAGAGCTTTTGGTGTATAATTTTGTTCCTGCTCTGAAATGTGGATTCATTATTTCCTGTGGAACCTTCTAATTCAAGTTTCCCAGTAAATAGAAACCAGTTTTTAATTTTCCAGTTACTATTATAGTTGTTAAACTAGCTTCAGCTCTCGTAACAAAAACAAACACAACAGAACTGTGTTTCAATAATGTTGACACTGAGTTGGAATTACTGTACTTTCCCTGAAATTAAATGAGTGTTGCTTTTAGGTTGGTGCAGCATGATAGAGATGAACTTCAAAGATGCATTTGAATCCTTTGAAAGGCTTAAAAATGAATCCAGGTGGTCCCAGTGCTACTATGCTTATTTAACAGCAGGTGAGTATATCCAGTGTGTTGGGTAAATTGTAAGTCAGTGATGTGGTAAGGTTTTGGCACTGTTTTGTTCTGGGAAACTTGCTGGTGCATGTAGTAGCTTCCACACTGCCTGCTGCACATGCAGCTTTGTGCCAGGCTTGACTTGGACAATTGTGTTTGTTTCCAGAATGAACACTTGCATGCTCACACATGTACGTGCCTGTCTGTACACCCCTCTCCATGTAGATAGCATTATTACCACTTTACAAGCTTGGTGGTATTACTTCCTTTAATGGGTATAAAAAAGTAGTATTGACTTTTTAGTGATCACAGGGGGTACCTGGGGGAGTTGGGATTACCATGTTGGTCACATCCTCAGTCTGGATAACTTTCTGGAGGTGAGTGTGTGGAGGTTTTTTTCTGTTACCATATCATATCTAATCTTAGTTTTTCCTGTTTCATGTCCCAGTAGTGTTAACATATTTTTGTTTCTGTATTCTTGCAGTGTGTCAAGGAGCCACTGGTGACGTCAGTGGTGCTCAGAATGTGTTCAAGGAAGTTCAGAAGCTTTTCAAAAGAAAAAACAATCAGATTGAACAATTTTCAGTGAAAAAGGTTAGTTCTTGCATAGGCTGACTTGTTTTGGTACAGTGATGACAATTCAATTCTTAGTTCAGTATTTTCTTTAGAAGGATGTATCTCTTTTCTGTGGTGCTGCTTCTGTAGAATTTGTGGGAAGGAATAGGGTGGAAAAAGAATAGTGTCCTTTGAAGGACCTAACAAAGGAAATGTGAATTAGCTATTCAGTCTACAACTAAAGTAATTATTAAAGCTAAAATACATGATCTGTAGTTGCTTTGGTAATTTTCCTTCTAGCTTTGCCTTTCTTACTCCTTTTTATCTTGTCTTGTTTCTGAAAGCCTTAGTTGTTTTTGGGAGCTAGGAGTTATCTAGGAAATAGCTCTCAGCTGATGATCGTGCAAATGTTACTGTGTCAGCATCCAGTCAGTGTGTATTGGGACTGTGAAATACAGTAAAACCCAGTCAGCCTGCATACAAGGAAGTTTTGATTTTGATCAATATGTAAGCCCTTAAATTAGTTGAAGCATTTTGCTTTTTAGTTGTAAAATCTTCCAGCTAAGTTACCACTGACTTTATTTTCATAAAATTGTTGGGTGACTTTATAAAACAGTTAAAATTAGTGTTTGTGATTCACTGTTTGTGAATACCATGTTCCCTCTAAAAGGACAAATGATGGATCTCCCTTCTTTCTCCTCACTTTGCAGGCAGATAGATTTAGAAAACAAATGCCAACCAAAGAGCTCTGTGTCCTGGCATCCATTGAAGTATTATACTTATGGAAAGCCCTTCCAAACTGTTCCCTCTCGAACTTACAGCATATGAGTCAAGGTATAATATGGCTTCTTGATTTATTTATTTACTTTTTAAAAGGAGGTGTATGGTTTTATGCTGTTGTGTGGAGTAGCTGATTGCAGTAGCTTGAAAATTTAAACTTGTGTGCATGTGGCATAGCAAAATACAGGTGAGTAACAAAAGAATAATGACCCATTATAATTCAGCCTAATGCTTCATTTTACGGGTTTTTGGGAGAAGTTGTAACTGCCTGCTGCATGTAGCTGTTTGTTAATCATTATTTAAAATGAAACAATAGGATGATAGTTACTGTTCCAAGTCACTAAGCAAAATGTAACTCATTTAAACCTAGCTACAAAATAAAACTACCTATTCACTCCTGCATGCCAGTTTTCTTCTAAGAGGAAGTAGGTGGCTTGTGAGGTCATCTATGACATGATAGGCGTTCTGTTTATCCTGGGTCCTGGGACCTTCTTAGTGGTGAATGGTTGCCTCTTCCTTAGACTCCAGCTGACCTTGGGTGTCTGTCACGTGAAGCTTGTGGTAGCAGTGTGTATCACAAAGTGTTCAGTGCTTCTCACTCCATCCAGCAATCACTCTTGCTTGCATTCTGCAAACAGTTTCTAGCTGGTTGAAGAGAAGCTCAACATGACCTGGCAATGTGCATGAGTAGCCCAGAAGCCTGACTTCGTCCTGGGCTGCATCAAAAGGAGTGTGGCCAGCAGGTCCAGGAAGGTGATTCTGCCCCTCTACTCTGCTCTGGTGAGATCCCACCTGGAGTGCTGCATCCACGTCTGGGGTGCTCAGCACAGTAAAGACATAGACTTGTTGGAGCAGGTGCAGAGGAGGGACACACTGATGATCAGAGGGGTGGAGCACCTCTCATATGAGGACAGGCTGAGAGGGTTCAGGATGTTCAGCCTGGAGAAGAGAAGGCTCCAGGAAGTCCTTACAGCACCTTTCAGTACTTAAAGGGGACCTGCAAGAGAGCTGGGGAGGGACTTTTTACATGGGCAGGCAATGACAGGACAAGGGGGAATGGCTTTAAAGTGAAAGAGGGCAGATTTAGATTAGATCTTAGGAAGAAATTACTGTGACAGTGGTGAGGCACTGGAGCAGGTTGCCCAGGGAGGTTGTGGATGTCCAATCCCCGTGAGTGTTCAAGGCCAGGCTGGACGAGGCTCTGAGCAACCTGATCTATAGAAAGGTGTCCCTGCCTGTGGCAGGGGCTTGGAACTAGCTGGTCTTTAAGGTCCCTTCCAACCCAAACCATTCTAAAATCCTCTGATTATTACTTGCTCATTTAGAAAATAAAACAAAACTTGTCTGCTGTGAGGTGATTTTTTTTTTTTTTTGTAATTGTGAAATTTTGGGGATTGTGCACAATTCTCATGTTAAGCTAGAAAATGACCAGTCTTGAAGTCAAGAGTCAGGACTAGTAGTGGTGTTTGTTCCAGTTTTGAGATAATTTGTCCATTTAAATTGCACGATGGCAGTGGGTTAGTTATATTCAGATCCCTAGTTTTCTAGTCACAAGGTAGGCTTTAAAATCAGATTTACTTACATAAAAATAAATTTGAGGATTTTTTTTGGCTGTCGTTTGCCTTCAGAGCAGTTAGCTTTAGACGGTGTAAGGAGTATGTATTCTCTCTCACGCACTCAGAGGCAGTGTAGGTCTCCCTTGTATAAGCTTCCAGTCAGTGGTTCACATTTTAATGTGAAATAGTAGTATAGGCTCAAATTCAGAGAAGTTTCTTGTAAGTTTGACACTGACAAACATGTCTGCATCAGCCATCCCTGGCTGAAGGTTTTCTGTGCAATGTGTATTTCAAAAACATGAATAATAGGGGATTTTTTTTCCACATACAATTGGATTGTAATTTGTTGGGCTGGATTTCCAGGCTTTTCCTCAGGGCTAGAACTTGACTTAAAGGAATTAATTTGTATTCACTTGCATCTCTGTAAGTAAAATGCCAAGTAACTTGAGAGTTGCAATCCAAGCGAGAGCTGACATTGCAAATACTTCATGCATCCAACTCATAGTTATCCATAGGTGGCTTCTTGGGGTTGTGGATTATCTGTGTTGTGAATGCAGATTTGGTAAGATCTGGCAGGGTTTATGCTGTGAGGCAAAATGTTTAAGGAGCTGCACTGCTCCAGACACAGCAGTTATGAGATGAAAAGCCTTGTACTCTCACCTTCCTGGAGGTGCTGGTGCGGGCAAGTGCACGTGGCTCCTCATGGAAGTTGCCTTGATTTAGCAGAGCTGGCACTAATAAGCTTGATCAAAATGGGGCCTGATTCGTTTGGAAAGGGTTCCATGATTGTGATTCAGTTTTTCCTGGAAACAGAGCACTGCTCAGCTGACGCACAGTCTGTCCTTGGATTGTGGACCAGCTAAGGTCTGGAAAATTAACCTTATCCTCCTGTCATCATTGAGAATTGTGATGCCAAAACACCCTAGTCTGGGTTCTTAAGTCCAGTACAGATTTTTGTGCATCTGTCACTTGGCTTCAGTTCAGAAAAAATCAGGTTTGTCTGAACTGCTTGCCCTGTGCTCCTTCTAACTTGGACTGTGTATTTTTCTTTCAGTATGTGGGACAAACCAGTGTCCCGTAACACCAGAAGGAGATGATTGTTTCTTAACTTCACCTTTTAGTAGATATTTCAAAGACCAGTAGAGACCAGTCCTCTTCTTGTAAGAAGAACACCCCAACTGCCTTTGACTTCAACCCGTTCAATGCTGTTAGGAATTGCTCTCACGAGTGACAGATTTCTTGATGAGGTTCATACAAAATGGGTTGTATTTAAAAGAAAACAAAATACTTGGCTTTCTCTTAATGTTACTAGCATCTCCTTTTTCTGGTAAAATTTAAATACCAGACTAAAAGACAATGTAAATCACAATTCTTGTCTAAGAAGGTATTTCAATCCATCTTGTTTACTGGAATCTTTTCATTAAGCTTGTCATGATGTGGATGATTCATCAGCTGCTGGTTTGAGGAATTTGCTTCTTGGTGCCATACACAAATGTTTAGGAAATACTGAAGATGCTGTTCAGGTAAGCAGTTAAATGGTAATTTACACTATTACTCCTATTTTATGTGCAATTCTTTTAAAAACAGTGAATATTTTTGAGTAAGAGTGTTAAGCAAGTCATAAGTTTTTTAGTGCTACTGATCATTCTGGTTTGTGAAATGTGTTAGAGGTTCTTTTAAAATCTTCTGGTTTAACATGTCTTCATTATATTCCGTGCTGTGAAAGTAATTGGCTGTGTTGAATGAACATGGCAATTAAAGTGGTTTGTAGTAACAAGAGTTAAGGGGAAGATGGGAAGAATAAGAGAAAAGTTCTTGCTCTGCTAGATGTACTTTGTCCAAGAAAGAAAATTAATTGTTTTAAAAAGTATCTTGGAGATTGACCTTTAGAAAGCACAGGTTTGCTCCTTCTCCTCTGGACATGTTAGAGAGAGAGGTTTGATTATTAGCACATACCAAAGAATAATTTTGCCACCACTCCACGTTTTGATCTCTAGGTACAGTAACTCTCCTTTTTCCTCCCCAAAACAGAATGCAATTCCTACAAGTAGCAAGATGCTGGCTTTAAACCCTCTTTCCCCCTGCTCCATTTCTCTCAAACATATCTTAAATAATCTGGGTACTTCATCTTTGATGTCACAGTTTCTTGTTAGAGCGAATATTTTTTCAATATGAAGTTGGAAAACTCTTGAATCAGTCACTGTAATACTTGATAAAAATCCAAACAAATAATTTTGCCTTGGTATAGTAGCATTGGTAAAAACATCTAGGGATCTATACCATTGTAAATTTTAAATGTATTCTCATTTTAGCTTTGGATAATTTCTACAGCTGAAGGCTGAATGGAGCTTCTGTGTTGTTTGGAAGTAACAACCAGTCAATTTTAATGTACCTCTGCAGTCTTTTGTTTCTTTTTTCCCTTTCATTTTTACAGTACTTTCAGCGAGCTGCTAAAGATGAACTCTGCCGTCAAAGCAACTTGTACGTCCAGCCATATGCTTGCTATGAACTTGGCTGTATTCTGTTAGACAATCCAGAGGTAATAGCATGACCTGTTTTTAAACTCTTAAAAGTAGTAGAAGGAGTCAACATACCACTGTGTAAAGAATGAAACAAAGTTTGTAGGTGACTGTGTATGTTTCATTTTAAAAATTTGTTTTATACCTACCAGAAAGAAACTTACTACTTTGGTTTCTTGGGGTTTTTTTTCAGTCTAAGAAATGGAATGTATTTTAGGTCACAATGTTGTAGATTTTCAATATCAAGGGTGTTCTTGCTGCTGGTGGCAACAAAGGCCTGGCTAGAGTGCCCTGGGTAGGCAGGGATTTCTAGTCTGCAGGTGGTATTTAGTGTGGTAGATGCCTAGGGTCCTTTTCTTACCTGTTTAGTATCCTATTGGATGCCATTCAAAGTTTACCTGTACTTATCCTCTCCAAATAGAATTTGATACCTTCCTAAAACAGCAAGTGGTTTTTTTGGTCATTTAAATTCCATTAAAGCTGGTTGTGTGGGCATTTTGACTTCCACCCTGAGAAGTGAGGGTTTTGTTGTTCAGGATGAGGAACTTTGGCTTTCAGACTGTCCAAATGGCTTGGCTGACACTACATTTAATCATTCAGATCTTTGCACATACCCTGCCTCAGAAAATCTTAAACCAGAGCAATCTGGGCAGCACTCTTGGTGCTGTTTCCCTCCTCAAACGTGCAACCCCAGTCCTTGGAGTTTGTGCACCTTGTGTAGCACGTCCTTGATCAGATGGCAGGTTAGGGGGAAGTGACTTGAACTTCATTGTATGTAGTGTATGAAGTAGTTGGGCTGATAGTATCTCATATTTTTAAGATTCTGTTTTCAGTTGGTTTTGGTTGTCAGGTTTAATTAGCTGAGCTGAGCGTTCCCCTTAAAAGGGGAAGGAGAGGAAAATCTTTCAATAAAAACAATTATCATGACAATGGGCAGAATACAAACTGCTTTTAAAACTAATTTTCTTTTGAAAACCCTGCTGCCCTAAGACTAGAAGCTGGGCCTTGAAGCCTGGAAGGAGGGTCTGAGTCCATAATGTTCCTGCTGCCTTTGTTTCCACGTTCATATTTAAATTTGATCATGTCAAGTGTCTCTAAAAAAAAAAAAAAAAAACCAAAAAGGTGGCTGGTAATGAAGGTATGTTAAGTTTGAAGACTGTGAGAGCAGTCCTTCCTTCCTCCTGCTTCACGTGCAGTGTGTGCACACAGTAACTGAATGTGCCTCATGTAGGGTGTTTGAGGGCTGAACAAGCCTCGGCTGGAGGAGCTCTGGTAGCATTTAGTGTATGAAGGATGTGCAGGAAGCTCCCTCTTGTGGCACTCAGAACATGAGGAGGTAAATGATGCTTGACTTCAATAAAGTGGGATAGGGTAGGGGAAAGCAAGAGCTAGAACTAGAGGTGAGTGAATGCTGTTTCCATTCAGTAGCTGGGGTGCTAGAGCTCCATAATGGTTGAGAAGGGAGTAAGATTTTATGAGTCACATTTACCTGAGAGGCTGAGCATGTTACAGACCTGAGCAACAGATAGATACCAGTATGCATTTTAGTATAAAAAGCATACTGTCAGTAAATTTACTTTGCTTTAAAATTATTTTTAGGCATAATTGCATGTTTGATTTACCAGGTCATCTGAATCATCTTCCTTGTTTTACCCTGAGTTCTGATCAGTAGTTCTTGATGTAACCATACTAATACCTTGACATTTACAGGTGGTTTTGTAGTTCTCTTAGACACTGAGTTTAATCTAACCAATATAAATAGATAGTCATATTTAGGTACATTTGAATAAGAGAACTGTACTAGTTTGAAAACAAACCAGTGGGAGGCACCAAGTCAGAATAACAATTTAATGGAAATTAAAGAAAAGGAAAAAAAAGTAAAAGAAAACACTGGTTCAAACTGACAGAGTCAAAATACAGCCTGAGTCCCTGTTAGGCAGGGTGGTGGTAGCAGTCTGGTAGAATGGTGGCTGCAGTCCTCTGAAGTGGTGATCCTGTAGTAAAAGAGTCTGCTCTTCCTCAGAAGGTTCAGTGGTGGCTGTGTAGCTCCTGTCCTCTGGAAATCCAGTGGAAGGGTTGTCTCTGGTGCTCAGAGTCCCAGATTATATCCACGATGGGATGCTTGGTTCCTCCCTCTGGGTGGAGCATCTCACAATGGGGTAATGAGTCACGAGGCCAAGTGTTGATTAGGCTCATTAACAGAAGACAGTCCGGAGGGAGTTATCTCTGAGTCATGCGGCAGGACAATGATGGGCCATTAACAGAGAGATAGTCTGGGGGGAGGAGGCAAGGAAACACTGCCCCACCTGATTTCAACAGGTCATGAGGATGGTAATAGAATACACTGCAACCCAGGACAAGAACCTAATTTTTCTGTCTCTTATCAGGAAGTGGATTATTTATTTGCACGGCTTAAAATAAAAATGTACTATATGATAAGAAATAAAACAGGAGCTTTTCAGCTCTACCTTAATAGTAAATATTAATCTGCAAATATATTTTTTCCTTAGAGTTTGAAATGGAGATTTCTGAAACAACATTCAATGTGTAATATCCACTATCTTGTTTTGTAAATAAATGGCTTCAACTTCGGTTAAGAAACAAAAATTACTCTATTACTCTAATTACTCTATTACTCTATCAATTAATCATTTATCTATAGCCTTGTTTGTTCCCCTGTGCATTGTTGTAGCTCACCATCATCAACAGCAACTTGAATTTAAAGCTGTAATTTTCTCCTTTTCTGTAGAAGACTAGAAATACATAATAGTTCTTGCCATTAGTGTTTCTGGTTTCCTAATTTGAGAGGGTTTTGTCTGCTCAGTACCTTTTTTGAAGGTAGAGGCACTACTCCAGTCTCACCAGCTCATTTACTTAATATATTTCCTGTAACATTTGTGATGTCTTTCCAATGCAATGTTTGTCTTTTTGTAGACTGTGCAAAGAGGCAAAACCTTACTGCTCCAAGCCAAGGTAAAAACTAAGGCATTTTCTAATGTAACTGTCTGAGATTAAAGGGCATTTGGGAGGTTGTGTTTTGGGGGGTTTGGGGCAGAGGGGTGGGTGTTAAGTGGTGGTGTCCCTCACCTGTAATCTACAACTCCTATCACGTGGATGTGCATTAATGTGTATGATACACATTGATGTGTGCTCCATAGATATGTGCTGTAGGTCAGCCATCACACAGAGCCCACATCACTGACACCTCCTGCAGTGTTAGAACCTTGATAAGTTTTTCAGCCAAGATTTGGCTACAAAAATTTTGAAAATGACAACTCTCCACTCCTTGTCTGTCCCAGCTGGTTTCTGCCTTGGGCATGTTGGGATTTTCTAGAGCTTTTGGATTAGTAGAACCTTTCGGGTTCTCTTCCAGCTACATGGGCTCCAATCTCCTGTCTTCACCAACTTGGAATTTCTGTAATAATTCTTTGCTGTGGGTAATGTGGGGATATTCCAACATGCCGTCTCCAGTTCACCTCTTTTCTTTGGACTCTTTTGCAACGTGATTTCTTAAGCATTACTAGCAAAATTATCTTCATATCCTGAAGTGAAGGAGGCTAATGGGTACGTATTTGGGGTTTTTCCTCGTTTTCTTTTCCCCCAGGAGGAATTCAGTGGCTATGACTTTGAGAACAGATTGCACGTCCGCATACACGCAGCCTTAGCCTCTCTAAGGGAAGTGGTTCCGCAGTGACCGACAGGAAGGCTTGCTATCCTTTCCCACAGTTCCTGCACTTTAAGATGAAGCAGAAGAAAGAGCTGTTGGGAAGACCAGCTTTTCTTCTGAAAACCACTTGTGCCAGAGACACTTTCCTAGTATGGTCAGAGTTGGTATGGCTGAGTAAAAACATTACAATTTTAACTAAAGGTAAATCAACCAGGAAGAAGGTTAAGTGACCTTGTGTTTTTAACTCTTCATTTTTTATTTTGTTCAAACCCAGCTGATCACAATTACTTGTAACTCTGTGGGTGAGCCTAAATAAGCACACGATTTGCTTCAACAACATTGGCAAGGTTGATTTTTACCTTTTAAAACAGATCCGTATCTAAAATTTGCCAGGAGGAGCGCTTCTGGTTTGATTAGAACAATACAGCGTAAGTAATTGATTTAAATACTGAAGTTGGAAATGGTCAGAATACTCCTTTTTCTCCAAGCATTAGCCAATACACGGGAGGAGGAGGAAAACTGTTCAGCTGCAAAAAGCAGATCTTACTAAATTTTAGTGGCTTATGTCAGTTACCTCATGGTGACTAATGGTGAATTTTAAACCTCTCACCCCCTTTTATTCTTTATCCCTTTCTTCCCAACCCAGCTCATATTTCCGGTATCAATGTTGTCAATATTTAGCTTCTTTGCTTCTGGTACATCCCAAACAAATACTTTGATATGCAGCTACTGCTTGGGCAGTTCTTATTTCAGCTCTTACATTCTGAATATTATGTTAAGATTTTAAATGTTTTTTATTCAAGCTGCTGGATCATTATAGTAGTGACCTTTAAAGGTATTTTAAAAACCCCCAACCAAACAAAATTCCAACCCACAAGTCTGCTTTGGTAGTTACACCAATATTATGGTGTCTTCAGTCTCTGTATAGTATTTCAAGCCTGTGGTGTTAAGTTATTGAAATACCTCAGAGAGCCTAAAACTTTTGTCATGACCATATGATTTTTAATACTTGGCCATCAGTGTGCTTATCTGTAGCTTTTTTTTACTTTTGTCTGTAATGCTTAGTATTTATGCTTTATATTCAGCTAATACTATATTCTAGGAAGGTAAATATTTTTTAAAGAAGCTTATGAATGGAAATCTGACCAGAAAGTTAGTTGAATTATGTTACTTTGTGTTCCGGTTTGGCCAAATTTAGAAATACATATCCTCTGAGAGAAGGCACAACCACCCCTCCCCCCACCAGGTTCGGGAAAAAAAAAAATTTTCCTCGAAGGAAAGTGAAGAAGATAAAACTATTTATTTAACAAACACATGGGAAAGGAAAGTAATGTTAAATAGTAAAATCTTTCACTGTAGAGGAAAAACCTGGGAAAGTGTTCGAGTCCTTCCTTTGGTCTCCTTGGAGCTGGGGCTTGGCCCAGGGCCAGGCCCTCTGTGCCCGGGGGAAAGTCCTCCCGATGTGCTCCGATGTTACAGCAATCAAGCAGTCCAGTAGAAAAGGGAGAAAATCCGAAATTCCAGAGAAGGAAAAGTTCAACTCTCAGCCTCTCTCCAGAGAACAAGAAACTGGAAAAAACTGGCCAAAAGCTGACTGGAAAAGCTGCAAGCCGGGTGCTTCCTCGCTCCCCCTGCCCCAGCTGGGAAAAAAACCTGCTATCTTTATGTGACCTTGAACAAGTTTCAAACTGCTTTGAGAAAGTTTTGCTCAGTTTTTTCTTCCCCCTCTCAGGCTCAGTTCAGAGGCATAGAAAGGCCAATAATTAATTTCTGGGCATAGGCAGCGATATGGGATACACATCATAAGGTCACCCCAAGACATTCCACCCCTTATCCCATATTGTTGGCTCAATGCCCAAACTAAGATATTCTAATTCTACACACACATTAATACATATGTAAATATATATATACAGCTATGTACAAACAGTGACAGTGATAATCAGCAAGCAGGGGTATACTGGCATTTCACACTACAGGTGGTTTTCACACAACAATCAGATCTCCCTGTGGTACACAACGTGTTGTGCCATCTTTCTGCATTACCCCCCATGTGCAACCAGGTCCTTGAGCAAAGACAACCCCACGGATGGGTTTGTCTGTACTCGAGGCAGAATTTATCCACACAGTCTTTCCTATCAGACCTCTGACATGCACTACTGGGACCTTATCTCCATCTGTTGTATGCAGGGATTCAGATTGGGCTGGACCAGCTCTATTGGTGGAACCTCGGGTGTTAACTAACCAGGTGGCCTTTGCTAGATTCTGTTCCCAATTTTTGAAAGTTCCCCCACCCAGTGCCTTCAAAGTGGTTTTCAACAATCCATTGCACCGTTCCACTTTGCCTGCAGCTGGTGCATGGTAAGGGATGTGGTACACCCACTCTATGCCATGTTCTCTAGCCCAGGTGCTAATAAGACTATTCTTAAAATGAGTCCCATTGTCAGACTCGATTCTCTCAGGGGTGCCATGCCTCCAAAGGACTTGCTTTTCCAGGCCCAGGATGGTGTTCCGGGCAGTAGCGTGAGGCACAGGATAGGTCTCCAGCCACCCAGTGGTGGCTTCTACCATCGTGAGCACATAGGGCTTGCCTTGGCGGGTTTGAGGCAGTGTGATGTAATCAATCTGCCAGGCCTCCCCATACTTGTATTTGGACCATCGCCCACCGTACCACAGGGGCTTCACCCGCTTGGCCTGCTTGATCGCAGCGCATGTCTCACAATCATGGATAACCTGGGAGATACTGTCCATGGTAAGATCCACCCCTCAGTCTCGTGCCCACTTATAGGTGGCATCTCTGCCCTGATGGCCTGAGGCATCATGGGCCCATCGAGCTAGGAACAACTCTCCCTTGTGTTTCCAGTCCAAGTCTACCTGTGACACTTCTATCTTTGCAGCCTGATCTACCTGTTTGTTGTTTTGGTGTTCCTCATTATGCCCCTACTCTTGGGGACGTGAGCATCTACATGGCGGACTCTCACAACCAGCTTTCTTACTCGGGCAGCGATGTTTTTCCACTCTGCAGCAGCCCAGATGGGTTTTCCCCTACGCTGCCAATTAGCTTTTTCCCACTTTTCCAGCCATCCCCATAGAGCATTGGCTACCATCCATGAATCAGTGTAGAGGTAGAGTTTTGGCCAGTTCTCCCTTTCAGCAATGTCCAGGGCTAGTTGAACAGCTTTGAGTTCAGCGAGTTGGCTTGATCCACCTTCTCCTTCAGTAGCTTCTGCAACCCGTCGTGTGGGGCTCCATACGGCTGCTTTCCACTTTCGTTTCATCCCTACGATTCAACAAGAACCGTTGGTGAAAAGAGCGTAGCGTGTGTCTTCTGATGGCAGTTGGTTGTACGGTGGAGCTTCTTCAGCGCGTGTCACTTGTTCTTCATCAGCGAGACCAAAGTTTTCACCTTCAGGCCAGTTGGTAATTATTTCCAAAATCCCAGGGCGATTCAGTTTTCCGATTTGGGTGCGCTGTGTGATGAGAGCAATCCATTTGCTCCATGTGGCATTGGTGGCATGGTGGGTAGAGGGAACCTCTGCTTTGAACATCCACCCCAGCACCAGTAGTCGGGGTGCCAGGAGGAGTTGTGCCTCAGTGCCAATTACCTCTGAGACGGCTTGGATTCCTTCATAGGCTGCCAAGATCTCCTTTTCTGTTGGGGTGTAGTTGGCCTCAGACCCTCTGTAGCTTCGGCTCCAGAATCCCAGTGGTCAACCTCGAGTCTCACCAGGCACCTTCTGCCAGAGGCTCCAGGACAGACCATTGTTCCCGGCTGCAGAGTAGAGCACGTTCTTCACCTCTGGTCCTGTCCTGACTGGGCCAAGGGCTACCGCATGAGCGATTTCCTGTTTGATCTGGGCAAAGGCTTGTTGCTGTTCAGGGCCCCAATGGAAATCATTCTTCTTGCGGGTAACCAGGTAAAGAGGACTCACGATCTGGCTGTACTCGGGAATGTGCATCCTCCAAAAGTCTATGGCACCTAGGAAAGCTTGTGTTTCCTTCTTGTTGGTTGGTGGAGACATTGCTGTGATCTTATTGATGACCTCAGTGGGAATCTGACGCCGTCCATCTTGCCATTTCACTCCCAGGAACTGGATCTCTCGGGCAGGTCCCTTGACTTTGCTCTTCTTAATGGCGAAACCAGCTTCCAGGAGAATCTGGATAACTTTCTCTCCTTTCTCAAACACTTCTGTTGCAGTGTTCCCCCACACAATGATGTCATCAATGTACTGCAAATGTTCTGGAGCCTCACTCTTTTCTAGTGCAGTCTGGATCAGTCCATGGCAGATGGTGGGACTGTGCTTCCACCCCTGGGGCACTTGATTCCAGGTGTATTGCACACCCCTCCAGGTGAAGGCAAACTGAGGCCTGCACTCTGCTGCCAGAGGAATGGAGAAGAATGCATTGGCAATGTCAATAGTGGCGTACCACTTTGCTGCTTTGGACTCCAGCTCGTACTGGAGCTCCAACATGTCTGGCACGGCAGCGCTCAGCGGTGGAGTCACTTCATTCAAGGCACGATAGTCCACAGTCAATCTCCATTCTCCTTCCGATTTGCGCACAGGCCAGATGGGGCTGTTGAAGGGTGAGTGGGTCTTGCTGACCACCCCTTGGCTCTCCAGCTCACGGATCATCTTGTGGATGGGGATCACAGCATCTCGATTTGTCCAGTACTGTTGATGATGCACTGTTGAGGTGGCAATTGGTATTCTTTGTTCTTCCACCTTCAGAAGGCCGACTGCAGACGGGTTCTCTGATAGTCCAGGCAAAGTGTTCAATTGCTTAATGCCCTCTGTCTCCACAGCAGCTATTCCAAAAGCCCACCTGAGTCCCTTTGGGTCTCTAAAATACCCGTTCCGGAGGAAGTCTATGCCCAAAATGCACGGGGCCTCTGGGCCAGTCACAATGTTTCTTCCACTCATTTCCAGTCAGGCTCACCTCAGCTTCCACCAGGGTCAAATCTTGTGATCCACCTGTTACACCAGCAATAGAAACAGATTCTACCCCCACATGCTGCGATGGGATTATTGAACACTGCGCACCAGTGTCAACCAAAGCATCATATTTTTGTGGTTCTGATGTACCAGGCCAACGAATCCACACAGTCCAAAAAACATGGTTTTCCCTGACCTCTACCTGGCTAGAGGCAGGGCCCCTCTAGTCCTGGCTATCCTTCTTTCCCTGGGCCTGTATCTTAGAGGTTCCTTCATGGGAATTGGACATGCCATCATCTTTTCCATCATTTCCGGCAATTTGGCTACTGGCAACTGGAGCTACTTCCTTTTTGGTAGATCCTCCTTTCTGAGACTTGCGCTCCTTCAATTCATGCACTCGTGCTGCCAGAGCAGAAGTGGGTTGTCCACCCCACTTCCTCATGTTTTCCCCACTGTCGCACAGGAAATTCCACAGCTCACTTCGTGGGATGTACCTTCTCTCTGGGGAATGTCCGCGGAGAAGGCACTCTTTAATCTCCTGGAGATTCTTCTCTATCTTCCATTTTCTGCATACGTGTTTCCACAGCTGCAATTCTTGCATGTGTTGGGCCATGCACAGAGTCTGCATATGCTCGGAGCTTCACTGCCATATCTTTCACAGTCTCATTTGCACCGTAGTCTGGTTTCATTATTGCTAAAGCAGAAGTGTATTCTGGTGGCCCAAGCTGTATGAGTTTTCGCCACATGTATGGAATAACTCTGGCCCGGTCTGGACTCCTCAATCCTGGGTCATGTGTGAAGACAACCTCTACCACCCCTAGTTCTCTCAGGCGTTGGATCCCTTGTTCTGTGGTCTTCCACGGGGTTTGCTGCATGTAGAGATCATCTCCACACATATATCTTTCAATCACGCCTGTCAAAACTCGTCTCCAGAGACTGGTAGAGTTAGCCTCCCTTTTCATCTCTTGGTCGATCACTGGATCTTGTGACAGGGATCCCAAATGCCTCGCTTCAGCACCGTCCAGCATCACATCATCACCTGCCGCATCCCAAATACGGACCATCCAACTTCTTATGGATTCATCGGACCGTCGGGTGTAATCCTTTCTTAGGCTGTGAAGGTCCTTTATGGACATGGACTCAGTAATGGTTTCTGTGCCTGAGTCCGTTGGTGGTTTTGAGGTTCCTTCCCCTGCATCTTTTGAGGTCCCTTCCCCTGCATCATCATCATCTTTCACTGGGCGATCAGTTTTGGTTGTGTGCTTTTTCCTCGTGACAGGAGCCACTGTCAGTGGCTTAGACTCTCCATCTGTTTTGGGCTGGCTGTCTGGTTTATCTGCAGCCTGAGTGACTGGGGTATCTGCAGGCTTTGCTGATTGATCTTCCTGCCTCTCTACCTTTACTTGCTGCTGCAGTGTGCGATAGGCATATGCCAAAACCCAACGTATTGCAAGGAGCTTGTTCTCATTAGAATTGTCATTGTATCTCTCTTTCAGATATTTTCCCACCTCAGCTGGTTTCTGAATTTGTTCAGATGGGAAATCCCAAACTATTGGGTCAGAGAATTTCTTTAGGGTTTGGCCGATGTCCTCCCATTCCCCACACCACTCAGGATTTTCCACCTCTGGGTCAGGTGTCTCAGCAGTCACCCTGGAAATCTGAGCTCTTATTCTAGAGAAGCTGTGAATCATATAGAGGAAGATTACCAGATTAAATACCAGGAGGGTGGTCTCTTTAACATCCAGGGGATACTGAACATTCTCAAAAGATAACCTATCAAATTTAAAGGGAAGGGAAACCCCATCTCCTCCTCCTCTAACAATCTGGGTGCAATTACTAATAAATTCCCAAAACAGGCTACTGAAGCTAGGACTGGGGTTAGGACGGAGAAACCACATATCATACACACTTTGAACAACTGCCTGTACCTCTATCAACTTCTTATAAATCATTATCACCGAGCACAGCAAAATAGAAATCCTGATTCGTCTCCCTTCTCTGTAAAATTTACATATCAAGGACAAGATTGGAGCAAGTTGTGGATAGGCAAACAACCCTAGGGACCAAAAAAGCACTAGTACCTCAGTGAAGCCTAAGGACCAGAAAGACATGAGTACATCAAGCCAGAGAGACATTATGAACTCAACCAGCATGGTGACTACTTTACTCCAACACAGAATAAGTAAATTCAACCCAAAATGTAATTAGCACAAGTTTTTTCACTTTCCTTCGAGCCACACAGTTGGGCGCCACTAAATTTGTTCTGGTTTGGCCAAATTTAGAAATATATATATCCTCTGAGAGAAGGCACAACCACCCCTCCCCCCACCAGGTTCGGGGAAAAAAAAAATTTTCCTCGAAGGAAAGTGAAGAAGATAAAACTATTTATTTAACAAACACACGGGAAAGGAAAATAATGTTAAATGGTAAAATCTTTCGCTGTAGAGGAAAAACCTGGGAAAGTGTTCGAGTCCTCCCTTTGGTCTCCTCGGAGCTGGGGCTTGGCCCAGGGCCAGGCCCTCTGTGCCCGGTGGAAAGTCCTCCCGATGTGCTCCGATGTTACAGCAATCAAGCAGTCCAGTAGAAAAGGGAGAAAATCCGAAATTCCAGAGAAGGAAAAGTTCAACTCTCAGCCTCTCTCCAGAGAACAAGAAACTGGAAAAAACTGGCCAAAAGCTGACTGGAAAAGCTGCAAGCCGGGTGCTTCCTCGCTCCCCCTGCCCCAGCTGGGAAAAAAACCTGCTATCTTTATGTGACCTTGAACAAGTTTCAAACTGCTTTGAGAAAGTTTTGCTCAGTTTTTCCTTCCCCCTCTCAGGCTCAGTTCAGAGGCATAGAAAGGCCAATAATTAATTTCTGGGCATAGGCAGCGATATGGGGTACACATCATAAGGTCACCCCAAGCTAAGAAAGCTGGATATCCTTGGAAATAGTTATCCAAAAGCCTTATCTTTACTTTGGTCAGGTTGCCTTAAACAGTTCCTTAGCTTAAGCTTTTTTTTTCATTTCTTCTTACCTTTTTGTAGAGCATGTTGCCAAAGTTCTAGACTTTGCCCACACCTAACCTTCATTGATTTGCTTTGAGGTGACATCTAAGGCAAGACTGATATGGAGGAGAGAAGTACTGTCCTGTTTGGTAGGCCAAAGGAAATGGTTGAGACACTTTTATTTCTCTTTAGAAAGACACAGTTCTGCTATGAAAGGCATTCCTAGAGCAGTTTAACACTTCTGTTGCAGTTCCTGAAGGAGAAGAGGGACTCTTAAAAAAAGCAGTTTTATTTTTCTATAATCTTAGGTGTGTTACAGATAGTACACTGGGGTTTTTTTATTCCACTTTGACAGTAATCTTGAGTCATAAATGAGTGTTCAACCTTATTTGGTCAACCCAAATAAGTATTGACTAAAAAATTACGTATTGTGTATATATATATAGTGACTGCTTAGAGTTCAAATAATTATTTTGAAAATGGGCTTTAATGTACTTGAAATCTTATTTTGTCCTATCTGACTTTTAATGTTTTGCAATCAGACAGTCTGTTCTGGGTACATAGCTGGAAATGGTGCAGCTACTGGCAAAATTCTTTTTAAATACACTCCTTAAATATGATGTGAGACTTGGCTGTTCAGGACACAAAGCACCTGCATGCGATTTGTGTTGGGATATTTAGAGTCTGCATACTTGGAGGTAGCTAGCAAATTGTAGTAAATTTACTAAAAGGCCTGTTCTCACCAGGCCAGGAGTGGGTATAGAAAGACACTATATGTTCATGTAACAGTTCAATAACTCTGTGCAAAGTGCAGCTTTTCTGTGGGTTTAGCAAATCATCACAACTGTATGTTTCTGTATTAATTATTTCCCTCTCCCCCCGCTCCCCCCCACCCACCCAGGAGATCCTCCTACACTGTATATGGCAAAATGATTTTTTTATGTTAGACTGTGCCTGTGATGAGAAAAAATTCAATGGTCTTTTGTGTAAACCAGTACGTTTTTATACTCTGGAACTCGGAGGCATGGTCTAATAGCAATAATGGAATATGCATCTTGCTAGTTAATATATTAAGGCCATCTTTACTGGGACAGGTATTTTTTGTTGATGTTGATGCAGTTTTTATCTCAGTATGACTCATTTCAAATAAATAACTAGAATTTTTAGATGTCACAAGGTGGCATATTTATTGTGATGTACTGTAAATGTTGTTAATTTACAGAACTTGCACTTTTATATTTCTGAGTAAAATTAAAAGAAACGTGGACATGAATTTTGTTCCTTTGCTTCTTGAGTTTGACTTTTAATTGGTTTGACTTTTAATTGGCCTCCTGAACAAGATGATACCAAGTATTGGGAAAACTTCTGGGATGTCAGGTGACTCTATAAGAAATTTTTCTAGTCAGCAATTACCTCCAACCTTTGTTTTTCCAGTATAATTACAGTCTCCTGGATTAGCAAGTGAGTTACGTGTCATGTAGAGCTCAACCATAGGGTGAACAAGGTTTAAGGTACATTTTTAAGACATCAGATTCACTTGTTCTTCATTGAAGAAAAAGAACCACGTACAATTGTATTTGTTGTATTCCTACACCTTTGAAAAGTGTTTCTATTTTACTCTAAAGCAAGCACTTTAATTTCTTCTCTGACTTTGAATGCTTTTTTCATATTCTAGTTACGCTTTTTTCCTAAATAAAATTCCCCAAATGCTGTACTGAATTGCTTTTCAGCTTGCAACAATGTGATTGTTTCTTTCCAGCCATTGATTGTACTTGTGTTTAAGAACTGCTCTGTACCTGCTGCAAGTCTGAACAGGGGCAGCTGTTAGGTTGGTGTAGGGCTGATCAAACCTTGCCAGTGGGGTGAAAGCCAAGTAGCCTGTACAGCACTCAACTTCCTTTCCAGCAATCATTATGAAACACTAACAGTGGTAGGAAGCACTTTCATTAGAAGTTATGCAATCCTAAACAAGTATTGTTAAAGCTAATCTTAAGAAGTAAATTTATGCTTATATGTCTTATAAGGCAATTGGGCAGTCAGTGGCATCTGCCAGAAGCTTTGCAGGCAGCCTAGAGCACAAAGGAAAAGTGAAATTTAGGAGTAACAGACTTGTTCAATTAAAGTTCTAAAAGTGTGCCTTTATTAGGAGATGGTGAAAAGTGGTGTTCCTGATCACCAGGCCTCTTCTTGACCTGTTTCCTACCACACAGTCAGAAATACAACTTAAAGCAGCCTTTCCAGAATGAAATGCTGAATTATTTCTATTTCTGGTCACTTTTTGGGTGCGTGTTTGGACCCCACAGCTGGACCCAGCACAGGTTACCAGCATAGGTGCATATTAGGGTTGGATATTCCTTCCCTGCTTCTGCTCAGAACCCCTTCGCACAATTGCCCAAGATCTTCACAGCCTACTTACCCCTGTGTTTTAACCACCAGTGTGAGTCAGCCATGGGGAGTTCATGTGCAGTTGTCTTACAGTTAGCCCTAATGTTTCCATTGCTGGTTTATCTTTTGATGTAACCTATTCCAAGATGGTGTTCCAGTCAAATAATCTGTTAAGCTCAGTGGGACTGGCTGTTGGTCAGTGTTCCTCAGGCATTTCTGGCAAGCTGTGCTTACGTAGAGGAGATGTCCAGGTGGGCAGAGGGAAAGAGGTTAAGAGAAAAAAATTACCTGTTTGAGTTGAGGATTTGAGAAAGAAGGGAGAAAGACATCAGAATTTGCTAAGCAAAATAATTTTTGTAATAAAGACCTCCCAGTCTTCCACTAAAAGCAATATGTTTACTGTATTGAAAAGAGGTACCACTGGGACTTCCTCCCAGTTAATGAATGACCCGATCCCTTTTCTGGTAGAAAAATAAGGCTTATCTGGGCCCTTGATTTGCTGAACTT
Organism: Corvus hawaiiensis; assembly: GCF_020740725.1. NCBI lineage: Eukaryota > Metazoa > Chordata > Aves > Passeriformes > Corvidae > Corvus > Corvus hawaiiensis. Next base: position 19,508,977 of record NC_063242.1, read on the forward strand.
CTGTCCAGTCTGTATGATTTCGACATTGTCTGGAAACTGCTACCTCTGCAAATGGGCAAAAGGTGGCAGGACAAGGTAATGACCTCAGTTGGGCAGGCTGCTCATGGGCTGACAGGCCCTTGCCTATGGGGCCAGGGGGTGATGTGTGTTAGTGAAGTACCTGGTACACTGCTCTCGATGGCTTCAAAAACCAGCATTCAAGTCCCAGCACAGTGAATTAGTTTCCAGACATATTTTTTCTTATAGCTGCTCTTTAGTTTCAGACAGACACATTTTTATGTTAGCTCCTGCAGCCTTTTTAAATATTTATGGCAGTTTATGCTTCCATTCTGTCACCTCTGGTAATATATTTTACTGTGGTTTATGACATCTGTACTTAAGCATCTTTGTGCAGAGAAGCAAATGTGCAAGTTCTCCTCTGCTCTGTAGTCATTGAGGACAGTTTTGAAGTAACCATGGCCACCTTTGCACTCAGGTATGTGTAATGCCTTTGTGAAGGCCTGTTGCTTCCATATGCTCTCAGTACAGAAATCTAGACTTTGGATTGTTATCCCTGCTCCAAAAAATGATGCATTTTCCACTTCTCAGATATATATTCTTGAAATATTCCTTCTATGGGAAAGCTCTTTTTCCTAGCTTCACAAGTCATAACATATGAATGTTTAATGTTTTAAATATTATGATCTGTGTTGTCACTCTCCAGGACTGAAGAGATAATGTGAGAAGTTTTCTTGAGAAATTACTAAGGATTCAAGAAGCATTTTGTGGTGAGTTTACTATTAGCATACGTTCTTATGAATGAACGTGAAAGTCATTCAAAATTAGCAGAGAGTTCTGCTACAAGTATGTTACTTTTAAAATCTAAAAGAAGCTAATGTAGATTTTCTAAATGCTTTAGTACCAACGAGTTTTAAATTTTCACTCCTGCTGGAATTCCTCTCAGGTTTATATAGAGGTGCAGACATCCAAGAATGCAAGAGCAGGTAGGTAGATGATGGTTTTCCAACTATAAAGAAGACTGATCTGCAGCAATGTTGGTGGTTAAAAGTTTTTATTCCACAGCAGACTCCTGATCCTGCCTTGCCCCTGTGATCTTTCTGTCTTCATCATCCTCTGAAACACAGTGGTAACGTTGAAAATAGAGTGCTACACGGTGACCTTTTTTGTGCTTGGTGTACTGGAACAGAAAATGATCTTGAGTGTACCTACTATTAATGTGTCCTGGGAAGCAAATGTCACCTGCTCCTATCACCTGGGCCAGGTGAGGTTTGTTTCAGGGTTTGCCCTTGCATTCATAAGGTTCTGCAGTACAAATGAAGCCATTATGAAGGAATAACTTCATTCCTCTTGGGGTGTGGCTGAAGAGGTTACAGTCCCCAAGCAGTGTCCTCTGAGGCCCTGCTAGAGGCCGCCAAGGAACATTGCTTCTCAGGTGCTGTATTTTGCAGTTTGTTGGTTCAAATCCCTTGGGGTTTGTATGTCACCTGTCTTAAAAGGCCAGGCTGTAAGCAGGGGATGGTCTGTGCACCCACCTCTCCACCACAGCTGGCACAGGGGTGGGATGTGGCCACAGCCTTTCTGCTTTTTGCAGGTAGCAGCATTAGATTGTGTGATGGCAGTGATGCCTTTTCCTGGTCTTAAAAGCACGAGTCATACACGGTTAGAAGGGGAAAAGGGACTTTACCATGGTATTTATTTTAAGGATCCTTAGGTGTACACGTCCAGGTCATATGCATCGAGATGCACCCCGCCGAGTCTCTCCCCCCCAACATCGGGTATAACATTACAGGTTTTACTAATTAGCAAAGATTCCCCAATGAGAGGCTTAAGTGAGCCCCTCTCCCCAAGGAACCTTCCCCTGGATGGTTCTATCTTGGTTTACAGAATATGTTCTGGAGAGGACCTTGGGGTCTGGGGCACACTGATCCCTAGCTATGAAGCTTCTAAAATGTTTAGTCTCTTAGCTTGACAAACAAGTCCAAGAATGTAGGCAAAAAGCACTAGGAATACAGAAGTTATAAAAAGGTATAACGGGGGTATAAAAGAAAAGGCAAAAATCTTCATGGCATCAGCATCATAACCTGAGGCTGAGGAGAAAATTACCCTCATCCTGTGCTGGGAAGAAATGTCTGGTTTGGCTGCTAGTGAGGAAGACAGGTTTTGGCAAAGGCCCTTGCTTAGAAGGGTTCTGCCTGTGCTGTGCATTAGGCAAGTCAGCGGCAGAAGGCAGGAGCAGGGTTCATGGTAGTGTGGGAAGGGAGAAAAGGCAGCGGCTCATGGGAATGTGTGAATGCTGTGGGCAGATGCAGGACCTTGCACTTGGCCTTGGCTGAACTTCATGAAGCTTGTGTGGGCCCAATCCTTGAGCTGGTCCAGGTCCCTTTGGATGGCATGTCTTCCCTGTGGTAAATCAACTGCACCACACTCAGCCTGGTGTCATCTGCAAGCTCACTGAGGGTGCACTTGATCCCACTGTCATTAAAGAGATTAAATAATTTTAGTCCTAGTACAGATCCTTGAGGGTCCACTTACTGCTGGTTTGTTTCCACCTATCTAGCTGCTTCCTTATCCGTCATACCCATATAGCTCCAATTTAGCAGCCAGAATGTTGGGAGTGGCTGTTTAAGATCTTCCAGAAGTCCAGGTAGATGACATCCACAGCTCATCCCTTGTCCACTAATGCAGTGACTCCATCATCCAAGGCCACTAGATCAGTCAGGCACAGTTTGCCCTTGGAGAAGCTGCAGCTTGTGTTGGCTGTCTTTAACCACCTCTCCGTCTTTGGTGTGTTTTGATGTATCTGCCAAAAGGATCTGTACCATGATCTTACCAGGCACAGAGGTAAGGCTGACTGGTTGGTAGCTCCCACAGTTCTCCTTATCACCTTTTTTTAAACATAGCTGTGATACTCCATCTTCTCCAGTCACTGGGGACTTTGCCTGACTGCCATGACTTCAAATATGATGAGAGCACAGCTGCATAATTGAGAAATTATCATCTGACTGCCTGTGTTTTGGAAATGTCCCTGTCTGACCATACAAGAGGCAGCCAGGCAGTGACACTCACGGCACCTGGGCTAGGAGCAAGGTTTCCTCTGGAGTCTTCCCCCACAGTGCCAGCATGGGATTTGGGACTCAATGTGCATCAATGGGGTGCTAACTGGATTGCATAGCTGCAAGGCAGCCTTTCCTTTCTGTGGCATTGCCCAATACTGACAGGTTATAAATGGGTCTGACTTGCCTTGGCTGGGCAGGCAGAGTAATTTTTTTTCAGAAAGGATTTAGCTCTGTAATGCCTTGAATCATGTCTCATAATTTCTGATGCTATTCAGAAAGCAGCTCAGTGCTGAGCTGTGATGATGTATTAAAGACTTGCCTTCTCTTCTGCTACTGTGCTGGTTTTACATAGAATAATGGAATGTTAAACGGTTGGAATGGACCTCAAAGATACCTAGTCCCAAGCCCTCTGCCATGGGCAGGGACACTTCCCACTAGACCAGGCTGCCCAGGGCTTTATCCAGCCTGGTTTTGACGACTGCCAGGATTGGGGCATCCACAGCCTCCCTGGGCAACCTGTTCCAGTGCCTAGCCCACCTCACAGTAAAGAATTTCTTCCTAATGTCTAAACTAAATTTCCCCTCTTTCAATTTGTACCCATGGCCAACACTTGCTAATCATGCTGGAAACCAGTCTGATTGGTTGGTTTGATTTTTTTCAGAGCTGAGGGTTTTATTAACCATGTGATGGGGTGCAGTTTTCATCCCCCAGTCTCTTGTATTCTTCCCTTGAAGCCATTTTTTGCTATCAAAAACTTGTTCATGTCTTACCCTGTTCTTCACTTGGATACCTGTCAATTCAACTAATCAAGATTCTTGAGGAAGCTAAAATGTCACCACCTCTGCATTTAAAATAACTTGTATGAATCCAGAGTTCTGAGTGGTTGGAGAGAGGAGATGTGGTCTTCTAAGTGGCCTATCTGATGTGCCTAATGTGAAAAGTATAATCATAGAATTGTTAACACTGGGAAAGACCTCCAAGGTCACCAATTCCAAATGTCAGTCCTCTGTAGCTGGAGAACCAGGGCCCCCAGATGGCCAGGCTGATGTTTCAACGTGATGTAACTGAAGCTTCCTCAATCTTGTGGGAAGCATCACCTTTCACCTCCACCATCACCTGCTCCTAAAGATCCATTACAGGTTGTACCTTTCTGCACTGAAACCAAGGTTACCTCAACCAGTGAGGTTGTATCATTGTGTTGGGATGATGAGCTGATCATGGATGTAGAGGTTCCATCTTTTATAGTTTCCAAAGTAATTCCCTTTGTAGACTGAACAGATTATCTGTTAAAGATGAAGCAGCCATTAAATGCAGGCCAGGCCTCAAGTACTATAGGTCCATCTGCTGATGATTTAGTTGTCATCCTGAGAGAATGGAATCTACAGCACAAGTGGAATCAACTGAGAAAGTTTGTCATGTCAGGTAAGAAAGTTTGGGCATTCCTATCATCTTCCTGTTCCAGCTTCCAACTCTACAGCTTCATCAGTGGTAAATAAATGGAAGATGACCTCTGTCAGTGCAATGGAGGGTTAGAGGTGACTTCTGAGAAACTGCTGAACCATCACTGTCTGCCTGGCCCCAGTGCACATGTTAAATTTCACTGCCATCTAGTCCATGAAATGTGGCTCTGGCCAGGACACTCTACTCCTGAGGGCAAAGAGGCAGGTAAGAATGAGGGGAAGGTGCCTATTGACGATAAATGATCTTGCTGAAAACCTGTATTTTCTGAAGCAGGTGTTAGGGACCTAAGATGTAATCCACGTGTCCTGTGGCTAATGAGAGGTGACTAGTTGGAGCCCTAGTTTTGATCATTTATTCCAGCAGTGACCTAAGTTTTTCCACTTAGAAAAAAAATGGTGGTGGTTGCCTCTGGTAGCTGGACTTGGTGAGTTTCTGCAGCTGGGCTGAGTAGGTCAGCACTGGTCATCCTTCCACAAAGAGCAAGAGAGCTGGTGCTCATCTTTCTAGGTAAGGCCTTCACCAGCATCTCTTCCCTGTGGTGGCATGTGCCTAGCTCAGCCCTTGCCCAGCTGGAGAAATCCTCCAGGGTGGAGCTGTCCTGCCCCTACTCTCCCTGCAACAGTAGAGCCTTTTGTAGAGGAGAGTTGAGCTGAGGTAGATCTATAGATTAACAGTGGCTTTTTGTAAAAAAATCCAAACTTTTAGGCAAGTTTCTCCAAGTTCAGTTTCAGAAATACCAAAGAACTTCTGCTCTGATGATGAACATTTTGTCACCCACATACCAAACAGTGCTTGCTGTCCCAGATCCCTTCTGTATCATGCTTGCTTTCCCTAGGTGTGTTACAGTGGGGATTTCTGCGACATGTATAGACAGTGAGGCCTGTAGAAAAGAAATAGGGACCGATTCTTGGTAGATGTTTCAGAGATGTTTATTTCTCCAGCCGCATGGCCGGGGCTCTGCCGAGGAACTGCTCAATCACGGGACCCGAGGGTCCTTGCCCGCGCAGGGGAACACAAAACAACCAATGGGGAACGAGGCTGACCAGGGTGTAGGGAAACCCCCTAGGCCGTGCCTCTACCCCAGGGTCCCCTCTCCCCAGACCCCACGGCAGGGGGGAGGAACCCCAACAAAGGTGTAGGCGTGTTTGTTTAAGACATAAGGATTTACACTATGACTGGAGCTCACTGCTCCTGATTCCAACAATTATTTCTGTCTTTTTAGCGACAGCCTCGGCACCCAGGACAGCCACCACCACATTCTAATGTGTGGACCTTCTGTTGTCTAACTTAGTTGAGACAAGGTCAAAAACCACCACAAAGCCTTCCTCTTCCTGGAGGTGGGGTTCCTTATTCCTGGGCCATGCTCAGCTTTTCCAGGGGAAAAGATCAACAAGAGGGTCAGCTGTCACAAGTGTCTGTTCCAAATTATGTGATGCAAGAAAAATAAAAGTGGGGAAATCCTTCACCTTTTGTTCTAGTGGGCTCTGATGTTCATGACATACATGACTGGAAACCTGTTTCTACCCATGCCATCTTTGGCCAGCCAAATGTTGGTTGTTTCCCTGACGAGAAATCAACAAGCCCTGGTTCTAATTCTGCAGCTGAAAGTGCAACTAAGCCATGCACAGCCAGTGTTGTCCCAGTTGCCATCCTCTGATGATGTAATGTCTGCAAAGACCAGCTGGCAGTAGCACACAGTAAGTGCGCCTGCAGAAAGTTAAAGTGCTGCAAGGACAGGCTACCATTACATCAGACCCCATGCCCCAGAGCAGGATCTTGAAGAAGTTAAGCTTGCTTCTTCCATAGGAACATGCTACTGTTTGGATTTTACTACTCGAAGCCTAATTTAACCCTTTTCAAAATAAAATAATTGAGATGATTGCTTAAACTAGTTGTCCTATGTAACAGCCCCTGCCTTCCTCTGCTTGTTTACAAGTAGTGTAATAGTCCTGCTCTGGTTTTAGTCTGAAGGAAACAAGTTTTTAATCTCACATTTAAATACATCCTTTTGCCTGGAGCCTGAACTTGTAGCATTTGTGTAATATTCAGAGTGGGGCAAAATACCCTCCCCTTGGAGCGCATTCGGGTAGCACCTAAAGTAGTTCTTGCACACTGTCTACCGAGTTCATGTTAATTTTTAAACAGGTAGAGAAGAGAGGCTGTTTGCACTTCAGGAAAAGGTCAGGAGGGATGGAGTTTACATTGCAATAAACCAAATAATGTTAAGCAAATGTTAAAAAAAAAAAAAAAAAAAGCCCAGCAATTAGAACTGCATTCTGCATTCCCATGTTGAACATCCCAAATGTTAGCTTTGTGTGAACTGTGCCCACTGCCCCATCTGCTGGAGCTGTTCCAGTGAGGAGCCACCCAGCCTCTCCCTGTGCTGATGTGGTGTAGTCATGGGGGGCAGGCAGGAACTAAATGCTTTGCTCTCCGTAGGGCGAGCATTCCGTGCTGTGTGACCTGCACTGACCCACCAGCCAGGCTGCTTCTGCGGATCTTAGACTCACACCTGGAAGATGGCACAGCACTCAAGACAGATTTCAAGAAGCACTGGCCAGAGTAGAGAGTAGAGGCTCCCTACAGATAGAGCAGGTATTAAACTCCTGCATCTACAGGTCATTGTGAGAGCTGGGCCCTCACAGGAAAGGCTGCCAAGGAAAAGGCTTTCCCTTATCTATGCAAATATGTCTCAGCATCAGGATCTGGGTAATTCAAGTAGTGCCTGGAATAAAAATAGAAAGCATCTCATTGCCTTATTAACAATTTCAGTAGTCCACTCAAAGCTCAAGCTGCAGGAAGCTCTCCGTTCCCCAGCCCTCCCCACCCCCAGAAGGAGACTTCCTGCTTAGGGAGAAGAGAGGTCCCTGGAGCACAGGGAAACATATCCATCCTCATTGCAGCAGGTTTTGGATGAGGCTTGCTCAGAAGGGGTCAGCACTGTTGAACACCACTCCCTTTAGACTAGATGCAAGAAGTTTTTAAGCCTTTATTTAGTAGCAATTAAATTATTCAATTAACACTAACCTCCAGACAGCAGTTAAAATATTGTACAAAGAGCAGCTCGTTCTCTAGAAGCTCTGTACACAGTTCAATATAAACACACTAAGATTGAATGCACCCCACTGAAAAGGGGTAAAGCAGCTGTGCACAGGAGGCCTCACTGAGGTGCTGTACTACCTTTGAAATGCACAAGACTTCCTCCCAGGGAGTTTGCACAGTACAGACACAGTCCTGTCCCCCTGCCATGTTCCACCAGGTCATTCCTGGACTGATTAGGTTCTTGCAGTGGTGCTGGGCACCGGAACTTCTAGTGCATGAAACAGATTCTTTTAAACCTGTTACTAGTGTGCAGTTCAAATCAAATCTGTAGATATTTAAATGGCTCTTAATTCCTTAAACCATAAGGTTGGTAACAAAACAGGAAAGCAAAATTCAAAACACTGCACAAAACACTGAATAAATAACCTCTGAGTAATGTTACCAGCTTAAACAACTGCATTACTGCTCCAGAGATGGGAACGCTTCTGGAACCTCCTGAGCAGAGCTCAGGCTTCAAGGGAATTACTTTAGTAAAAGAGAAGTCACCGTATGAAAAATTACATCTTTACAGAAGTGACACACCCTTTTCTTCATTTAAGAATAGAATATTGCAATTACTTTGTGTGCTTTTTAAACATTCCCATGTCACAATAAATAAAACCAGTTTTACTTGTGCCAATGTTATCTACAAAATAAAGTATTCACAGAACAGCTGAAGGTGTTCTATTCCTCATACACCACAACCTAATATAGGTGTACTCAGGGCAGCTTGAAACCACAGCAACTTTGTCCATGCAGGACCCACCATCAGCCAGAAAAGTTATTCCCCTACCTTTAGGACTGCAGATCATGTACCACCAGATTTATTGCAGAGATGCTTAATATTCTGTTTGATAACATGTCAGTATTTTCAGGAGATAAGTAGAACAAGGGAAAATGTTAAAACAGATTAAGACTTATTTGTATCAGTCAGAGGCTCCTTACTGCATTTTAATAAATATCAGGCAAGTTAAAGTAGTTTCTGTCCCAGTAGTTGCCAGAGTAAAGCCAGTCCTGTGTACCAGTGTGGGGATTGGGGCCTTGGTGGAACCATCTGCAAGGAAACATACAGCATGTTAGTGAGGCTATTAACACACACAAGTATGAGTTCAGAACTGCTTTGCTGCATCTTCAGCAGTTTATTGCACAAAATTATTATTGTGATTGCAGGAGTCCTCTTGGTTTTAAATTCATAAGTGAGTTTAAAGTCATTTTCAGTGACCACATTTCCCCAATTGCTACACTGCTTAAACATCTCTGAGGTGGAATTACCGACGCCAGTGTTTTGCCATTTGAAGCTGCCAAGATGATTGCATAAAAAAGGACAGGTACAGCTTTACTTCAAAGCAGTTGTGAACAACCATTCTGACATGCACAAACAGTAACAGTTTTTGCAAGACATGTAAACACCACAAGCACTGCAGTCCTGAAAACAAAAAGACATTATTTCCCTGGATCTAGATTACCCCTTGTTTTTTAAAGCCTTGCAATGCACTTCCTCATAGAATTGTAGAGGTACCTGGGTTGGAAAGTACCTTAAAAATCATCACCTTCTTTGACCTTTCTTTTCTGGTTAACATGTGTAGGAGCCCTTTGTGTTATTTTTTGCATCCCTTGCCAAGTTCCAGCTTCACCTTGGCCTTCCTTACCCCATCCCTATACAACTCATCTCTCTACTCTTCACAGGTGACTCGTCCTTGTTTCCACTGCCTGGGCATTTGCTCCCTTCCCTTTAGTTTGACCAGCAGTTAACTCGGAACAAGTGTGCCAGCTATGAAACATCACCCACAGGCTGCAGGAAACGTCGTGGATTATTACCAGTTAATACACTGTGTTACACTGTTGGCAGCAGGAGACTCATCTGAATGCCCAGAAAGCTGATTCCATCTGCATGGAGCTACTTGCAAGCTTTTACTAAGCTGGTTATTAATAGAAACACTGAAGCTGAGCACCTGCTTTCTTTCCTTTCTTCTCCCTTCCTGCCTAATCTGGAGGCACCGTATAGCACACAGTGAATGCCACTTTCTGTTTGGCCCAGTTACTCAATCTTCTGCCTCGACAGCACACAGTACCAGACCTCAGGCATATTAACTTCCTTCTGTATTTTGCCAAGCCACATTTATGGCACAAGCCAGCTTGGTAGAAGCTGTTTCTGTGGTTAATGTGCTGTACAGCTTCCTTTCACGCCCTCACTGACCACAGAAGCCAGTTGTTTCTTTCTGTGACTCACTGCAGTGACCACACTCAAGTAAATCATCTGTGTGCAAGGCAGCCTGTTTAACTCTGCTCTTCCCTTCTCCAGCACCGTAAGGTTTCAGAAGAAAAAAAGCACAATCCAACCAAATATAACTTGATCTCTTGAAAAGGCAGAAGCCTAAAGGCCACCAGTACTGCAGGGTTATGTTACAAAGCAGGGCAGCTCACGGGCAAGTCTTGCTTGCTTGGCTCGAAAGGACTTGAGAGAGCTGTGCTGGAAGAAATGCCTTGTGCTGCCTCCACAAGAGTAACCGAACAGGGGAACACTCCAGTGGTTCTCCTGCTGTCCTGGTTAAGTGAACTGAAGTCAACAGAAGTCATTCACCCCTAGTACTGTACATAGCTCATTCCTGCTTCTCTTCCCACTGGAGGATTCAGCTATTCCCAAATAAGAGGCGTATGGATGGGCTCAGGCATCCAGTTCACTGGTGACAGCAGCTCATTCCAGAACTGAAGCCAAACATTTGCCATGAGACAGGGCTATAAGCACAGTGACCCCACCTCTCAGATTAAGGAATTCTACCACCCCACAGCTCACTAGTGTGTCCTCAACACTTGTACAGGTCAGGACAGTGTGCCCCTGACTCCAGTGCCCACCTACTTCAACAGGAAGGGGAAAGGCAATGGGAAGAACTAAGTTTGAGAGACATGTAAGACCTAAACCAGTCAGTGATGGGGAAAAGACAGGACAGCTTTCATCAAAATCAACTGCTGTATTTCAGACCTGAATTAAATATTTTTACTCAAGACTTAAGATTACTAGTCAGCATTTAAAATATTAAGTGTTCAACATTAATCACCTCTTGAGAAACACTAAGACCCCACTAGTAAAGGGGATTCAGAATAAGTAAGTTTTTTAAAAAATCAGTCAGCACTTTGGAGAATTGTCTTATGAGGGAGGAATTCTACTAGACAAAGGATGAAACCTGTTTTTCTGTGGCAAGGACATGGCAGTAGTTTAGATCTGAGTTCATAATGCACTGCAGAATAAGACCCACAGATGACCTGGGAACAGGTAGGAGAGGTCTTCACAGCAGGCACTTTTTCCCCCATAGCACAACTCTCCCTAACACTTAATGTTCATCCTTTATAGGCAGCCACACCTGGCATTCCTACCAGGAGTTTTCTGCCAAAGCTTTAGAAATATCCTGGAGAGCAAAGAGTTCTTAAAGGATATCCCAGACACATGCTGAAGAGGTGTACAGAATCTGCACCACAGCAGTTGCAGAACCTTGTGAATGGTGTCTGAATTAATTATATAACCCAAAAACCACAGCTCCATGGAAATTCCTCAACTTCCAATGCCAGCCTTAGGTGCTTTGAGCTGTATTTAAACTACTTCAGGCACCTGGAAGAACACTATGTAACTATCCCAGGCTCTGAAAACCCCCGGTGAGAGCTAGAACCACTCTGAATTCAGGAAACGAAGCGAGAGCTGCAAGGCTGTCCAGCAGTTAGAAGCTTTACAAAGATGTTATTCTCCAGCAGTCTCTATGCAAACAAACCCAAACACTTCAGGAGAGCAGGCACAGGAAAAAGACAAAGGCAGTCATGTCCAAACCTGGGATTTTGGGATGGTGGGTGACTTCATTTAAAAAAAAAAAAAAAGAAAAATGTGATTTATAGTTACAAACATTTTAGAGATATTTAATCCACAGTGTCTGAGTGAATTAATAATAGAGAAGAGAGGAGCCTTGCTTACTTAAAGTTTAAGCCCTACTGTTTTTTCCTGAGAAGATAATGCCAGTTTGTTACTATGCATTTAAATAGACCTCATCTGGTCAAACCAGATTCACCTGGTCAGGTTTTCACAGTTGCTTCTTAGCTTGTGTGTAAGAGCACCCAGATGACTCCTCATAGTTTAAAGAAAACCCCCAAAACATCCCCAGAACATCCTGGCAGGTCCCTTGTATGCTAACTTTTCCCTTAGCTCCTCTTACTTTTGTAGTTAGGGGCCCCCTCCCACAGAAGGCAGTGTCTTGGATATAGCTGGGTGATAAACTGGGTGAGAACACAGCACTATCAGCACAGAGCCACTGGGCTGAGAAGTCATGGCTGAGCTCACAAGGGAGGAGCCTTTCCTCCTCTCTTTGGCCAGGCTTGCCAATTTGAGGCAATTATAAATTAACCAGCAGCCACAGTCCTTAGAAGCAGCTGTCAGAGGTAACATCTCTGTCGTGTCAGAACCAAGAAGTGCTCAGAGAAGACAGCACACTTTGTATTTGCATATATTTACATATAGGTGTGCAAGCAGGGAGGGAAGGAACGGAGAGCAAGGCTGACGCTTCCCTCTGGAAGCGCTACATCCTGCTGGGACCGAGTCTGTGAACACAACAGCGGCACTGCCAGACCTGACGCTGTCTGTCTGCTCTTCCTGCTGACACAACACTCTCTGCATGTCACCGGTGGAGACTGTCACTTAACCTGAATGCTCAAAGCCTTTACATAACTACACACACACTGAGGCGAGGGCACCAACCTCGTCTTCCAGTCTTCCTCTGACTTCGAACGATTTTTGCGGGCGGTCCTCTGTTTTTCTTCTAGCCTCTTCTTTTCTTCACTAGCCAGATCTTGAACAAATAAAAATACAGAAGATGTTGAAGCATGATATATAAGACAGGGATGTTACTTCACCTGCCCCAGAAGATAAATAAATAGAAGTAAACCAGTAAAGGTTGTCCATTCAAAAAGCCTTCTACATAGCAGTGAAGGTTACTGGTTTAGTTTAAGAGCTAAGCCAGGCCAGCTGTGGCACAGGATCAGCCAGTGGAATCCTAGTCTTTAAGACCGCTAAATATATATTTATCCATGGCCTGAGGACCCTGGGAATGTGTCTACATAACAGCAAATGTGAGCTAAGGGAGGTGGCATATGTAGAATTTATTTCAGTAGGGAAAGTAAAGATATGACCAGTTTATTTCAGAAGTCTAGCCACCTGCTTCTGGCTGAGTTTTGGGTTAAGTTGCTCCTGGTGCAAGTTAGTTTCTCATCACCAGAGGTTTGAAACACTCATTTCCAAACCACAGAGAATTGTCTTTCTGCAGCATCCCTTCATTTTTTTTGTTAATGCACTAATGTACCATCCTAAACAAGCAGAACAGTTGCTTCTCTTTGGTGGGAAGGATGATCAGAAGGTCTAAGGAGTAAGTCAGACTCAGAAGCAGATTAGATGAAAGTCAGTCTCATACCTAAATCCTCAAAAAGTATTTCATACACATCTTAAGTCTTCCAAGAATGATTCTCTTAACTACTTTGATCAGCCATTCCCTGTTGGCTACTAACCCACTGTGTATAACTACCTGCTACACAAACTTCATGCCACTAGTATATCATGAAGGAATATGGTCTGCTGCTAACATCATAGTTATTTGCACTTTAAATTAAACACACAAATTACTGGGGCTGCTCTGAACCAAATATATCCATCATCCTGGCCACAAAGAGTTGTACAGGCAGGGGAGAGTGGCTGTGGGAATTCACTGATCTGCTTTTTTAAAAGCCTCAAAGACATGGTTAGCAGCTTCTGAGAAAACAGAAACAAAACTGCAAAACTGCACTGTATTATACCATGACACTGGTTTTTATTGCTACATCTCAGACTATTTATCAGAAGTCTCACAGTTGTTGCCCTGTTATACAGCTGAAACTGAATCAGGGTTTCATGACTTACCCCAATCAATTAGCAAGCAAGAGAAAGCAACAGCCCCCATGCTTAGTCTACAAAGCTGGCCATCCTGCTTTAATATTTTAAAAGCACACTACCTCTACTCACTGGAAGTCTCATTATGTTATTTCTAATTCACTATTCTAGGACAGCAGAAGTGTTCAACTCCCAGTGAAGTATAATTTTGCATCAAGTGTATTTTTTGGCATTTGCAGCTTCACTTTAATAGTTTTGACTGCATTTCTCAGAACTGGTACATCAAAACACTCCCTCTGCATCAGGCTGATGGAAACAGAAAAAGTTCACAAGTATTTCCTTAACACTGTGCAGATATTTTCCTTAATACTGCTTTGGTCACCAATCTGAACCACAGCAGCAGATGTGGGAGACTATGAAGAAGATGAGCTCCATCCCAACCATCCCCTGTACAGGGGGGTGACACCAGGAGCTCAAGACAGCCTGCAGAAGGCTGTGTTAAGGAGCTACTGCCTGGCATCATGGAGGAATGCATGGCCAGCTACTTACTCTAGTTGTTCATCTAACAACTTTTTTCCAGTCCCTCAGTTTAAAGAAAAAATAAAACTGCCTTTGCCCATAACTGAAGTTACCTATTTCTCCATTTTCCATAGCTCTGATATCTGGTCGTAGCCGGCAGTCAGTTTTGGGAATGACACTCTCCATTTCTTTGTCCAACTCATTCAAAGCCATAGCAAAGCTTGTAAAATTATACATCTGAAATGCAGAGACAAAGATGAAAGGTGACTTTACAATGCCTCTAGCTGCTGTCTTAGTGCAGAAGAAAAATGCTAAAAACAAATATCCAAGTGCTTTTGTATTATTTAATCAAAACTCAATATAGGATTGCCCAAGATACCAACAAAAGTGCCCTGTCAGGCAGTGTAGGTGATCCTTGGTGTTTCTGTTTAAGGAGACCAGCATCCAATTACTCAGTGCACTCTTCCTCCTCTCTTATCTTCTTTCTCCAGCCCTACTGGTATTTTCTCTATCTCTGTAGAGAGATTTCCCCCTTGATTAAGGCAGTGAGGGCATCTTTTCTGCACCAACTCTTTGTCTTCTCAGTTGCACAACAATACCCTTGTATTCTGCCTATTGGTCTCCAGCTTCACAGCCTTTCACACACCAACTTGTGCCATGCAGGTCTGTCCTTGGAAGTGTCTGGCCCCTAATAAAGCCTTCAGCGAGATTTCTTACACGGCTGGTGCCTCAGTGGGGGAAGCAGGATGGAGAGAAGAAGTGAGGAAATGCCCCATGCCACTATCTACACGAAGCAGCCCATTTTCCAGAGAAATTTCACTAATTCTAGACTGATCCGTGTGGCAGTTATCCTTCCAACCCCACGTTAGAAAGTTACAGTTGTGCTGGGAAAATTTGTTGCAATAAACAGGCAAATCCAGACTTGCTAATGACAAAACAAATGGATGTGTTTTGTGTAAACCATACAGAGTAACAGGATAGCACACATTTTCAATAAGAAGCAGCATAGCTGACCTGTGCTGAATTTGGAGGTCTTGGAGTTATCTTCCATAGCAAAACACTTCCAGGAATAACATACACACTCTCAGAGTCTGGCAATGGCATCTCATCTGATTCCTCTGTATTGCCCACCTAAAGGCAGCACACAAAGAAAAGAGTAGTTCTTTGAAGTCACAAATCATTTACACCCGATCATTCAATGCTGGAACTTACAGAAAATGATTCCCTTGACGAAAGGTGAGTAATTTCAGCAAAGAGACTTCTCTAGATTCTGGTCAAGAAGGATTGAGGCATTAACATAGCACACATACTCCCAATTCCCTCCCAGTGGAACACTACCAACAGTTTCTTCCATCAACATCTTTGTAGATGTAAGCTGGATGTTCAAGTATTAAGAAATGTCAATTTTTCCACCTCAGAGATGTCCTGTTTCCTCAAGTACAAGCATTTTCATGCCTGATACTTAACTTCATTACTGCTTCATTAAACGTGAAGAATAGAAGCCACATTCCTCATCCTTCCACAACAAAGAAATGCTAGCACAAAATGCAGATGCTGCTCAGTTTGTGCACAACAGAAAGCCCTTCTTTCTGCTCTGTGCCCAGAGGAGCCTTCCTTTCCATTAACTGCTGCACTACTGAAATGGCAAACTGCAAATGTGAAATGAATATCCTAAATTAGCTACATCTTCTGGGAAGGGTATGAAGGCTGACACATACTGCCTGAGGCAGCTGTAGCCACAGGACTGTGAAATGCTTTTCCCAGAAAGGAAAAAACTCCACGGAGGGTTACTGGGGCAGTAGAGAGTAACTGGTGATCAGAGTGTAGGTGTGACCTGAACTAGTCCTAAACCATCCCTGTTTTACACACAGCTTTCAGGCAGCTGGGCTCTGATGCTGCTGACATTAATTCCACCACAGAAGCGGATGTTGGAATATCAAACTAAAGCCACGCTGGACAATGAATAAGGCTCTCCCAAGAAAACCTAGTGTCACAATCACAGCTAAAAACAGCAGCACGTTTCAGAGATCACTGGAGATTAAAGCCCAACTTAAAGGCAACTAATGCTTTAAATACTTTGGCTGCAGGCCAGCAGCTTTAATCCTGCTGCTAATAAGCTTTGCTCTCCCATGGTTGCATCAGGTAATACTGAAGACATCCAGTACCCAACATGCACTCAGTTGTCCTCTGAGATAATTCATGTGTTCCATTTTCAGGAAAATCAGACGTTGTAGTAAGGATTTTGCTTCACTGAGGAGACCTTCACTGTGCTTTTAATAATGAACAGTCAGCAGAACAATGCGCAGGCCAGGTTTAGCCCCTCAGCTCTCAGGAAGACAAAGGGGGCTTTTAGTTGACTACATCTGAACTGTGCTGGCAACCTTGTCATTCTGTTCTTTAAATGATCCCAATCATTCCTTCAGAAATTGGGAATTTGAAGCAGGACACATCAGAAAGACATCCTTGTATCAAAACAAGGACAATTCAATATCAGACTGTTGAACTCCAAGCTTTTTATTTAAAGGCTACAGTACACAATGTGATTTCTGCCTTGTTGGATACATGATCTTAAAATAGCATAAAAATTACAGAGAAATAAGTAAAATGTGGATTTTCTTATGCTCTTATCACGATGATCCATATTTTATGCTCAGTGCTACTTGACTGTTCAGTATATTGCTGTGAGGATAGTTAACAGACCTGCCAAAGCAAGACCTCTTTAAATGAGGTGTCTGTAAATGAGGCACATGTGAGGGCAGTTGCTCTTGCCTACCTTATTCTCTTCCATGTATTTGCATTGAAAGTTACACACAAAATGCTTCATCTTGATTAAAAAAAAAAAGTCATTCCAAGCAGAACCATGCATGGATCTACTATAACTCTTTTCATGTTAGTAAAATATCACCTTTGTATACCTGAATGCTTGTCTAGTTCCCTGAAAAATTATTTTCCTCTAAGTTTCATTCCTATAAAAATGAAAGGGATTCAGGCGAAAATCTGGGGTAAGTTGCAAAAGAGCTCTCATTCGAGCAGGTTCCTTCAAGGGAGGCAGAAGCATTTCTTGATTAGTAGCAATGCAGCATGAAGTAATAGCTGGAAAACAACTACATAAATCTGAAAATTCTAATTAGAAGTTTAAAAAGCCATTTACTTTTGTGCCTGAATGAATCCTTCAGCACCATGAAGGGAAAAACCACATCCAGACATTATATGTGAGACTTGGCTCATCTAAATGCTCCAAAACCATAGAAAATATCAGCTCCTCAGACACAAGGGGCAGTGGGAGTACATATTCAACATAGACTACCTGGTCCATACCTAGCATTACAAAGCCTTCATTTTCTACATAGAAAGGGCTCTGTTAATTAAGTAGGAAAAGCATTTTCCAACTGCAGCTTGAGCTTTATGAAACAGGATGCTCCATTTCAAAGTGAAAAGCAATGATCATCTTGAGCATTGTTGGAAAATGCAAACAGGCCGCTGAACAAAGACACAGAGTGTGTTTTCCTTTGTTCCTTCTCCCTAGAGTTCTCCTGGTCAGACTCCCAGAGAAGCAGCAATCCCCAGTGCTTTACCATTCTCCTGAGGACAAGCACTGGAGCAAGCTCAGATACAGCAACAATCTGAACCCGCACAGGGACAATTGCTTTCAGAGTTCCCCATCTCTTTTCTTCATAAGTTTCTGAAGAAACTATCAACACCCAAACAAAAAAAAAAACCTGGCTGCAGTCACCACAGGGGAACAGTCCCTGTCTTAAGCTGCTATGTGAGTGGCTATTCTTCACCAAGCTGTATGTTGTCACCATCACCATTCATCCTAAACAAGAAGCTTAGTGCTGACCAGAAGTTTGGAAGAATCATGAATGAGGTTTTTTCACAAGAGAAAAAAGCAATCAATTGTGAAGAAAAATTTAAAAATGCCAGGACTTCTCCAGTTGTGAAAATTTAATAGAAAACAATAAAAAAAATTCCTTGTAATAGCTGGAAAAGATGATCCTCTATCAATTAAGAAACTAATCTGTCCTGCTTCTAAGAATCAAAATCCTCCCACTAGAATATGTTACCATATATGATCAGAAATGGCCTAACTAATGGATATGTTATTTCGTCCATGTAACTTGGGAGGAAGAGGCAGGTAATGAACTAGACAGTATTGAGATCACACCAACTTTTGGGAAGTTTGAATACAAATCCAAGAGAAGAAAGAAAGCATTTTATCCCTTAATATTGGTACTCATCCAATCTGTTTTGTATCCTACTAGGAAAGAGAAGATAAGTGAAGAAAAACATAATGCTCCTAAATGCTACTAAAATATTTAGCTGTCTTATTATGCTTTTGAGATCCTACCTCTTTATGTGATTAATACCTGTTTACTGCTTTTCTTCTCTTCTGTATTTTTCTTGTCGTTTTTCTTGTAAGCTTCGAATGTAGCTGGGTCAACACTGTACAAACACTCAGTCCACTTCCCATACAACGCACAGAGTTTCTTTTTGCTGTAAAAAAAAAAAAAGCAGACTAAGTTTACAAAGGAACTTAAAGAGATTTATTTCCCCATTTCAGACAAAAATATGTGAAAGGAGAACTTTTGAGGGCAACTTTGAAACTCCATTATTGGTATTGCAGAATTCATAACCCTGCTGTTGCAGGTTCGTGCCCTTGACAGACTGTTAAAGGCATTCTGTTCTACAGCTCCCCTCAGAAACAAGGGCAGCCATTTGTTTCCCACTTAGAATTAAGCTGTTACCTTCTGTCCTGAATGTAGCCTTCAACTTTGTGCAACTCCTTCCCAAAGAGGCCGCAGGGCTTGAAGCTTAGTACACATTTCTCACCAGTTCTAAAGGCAGAACAAGACAGCACCAATTACTTCCAAATGCTTTTCCTTTTCAAACTTACAGGAGGTGAAAGCACTCACACTCTTAACGTACTTATGGTTAGTTATTTCCACGTTTCCATACTGCTCGATCCAAAGTTTGCCCACAATAATGTTATGCACGCAGCATGTAGGATTTGTCCATGTGTAGGCTTCATTGTGCCTAAGGGAAGGGAATAAAAATTAGAACACTGTATTTTTGTACTGGATGTAAGTCCTTCAATGAGCCATCATCATTCCAAGTCTTGAAATGGGCATGGCAATAAGTCAGTAAACCCAGGGAGTTTATCAACCTATTGCTACTGATTTTATCAATTCCTTAAAACAGTCACTTTGGTGCAGTCACTGTTAGCATGGAAAGACACAAGGAAAGCCAACGGGACTCAGGCATGCTGCATTTAGCAGAACTGATGTCCAGGCACTTGGAGAACATCCAGGCCCAGGCCTCCACTGGTGCTATTAGTAGCATGCAGCATGTATGGGGAAACAATGGCAGTTCCTTTCATCTTCCCATCCCCTCCTCCCCACAAAGTGATCTGCCCTAAGACTTTGGGATGTGGGTGTTGGACACGTCCGTTCCTAAGCCATGAGACTCTAATGCATACTAATCATCAAGGATGAGGCCCTGTGCCCCTTCAATTATTACTGATCCACTTACTCAAGAAGCTCCAAAGTCATAGTGCCTTTTGGTTCCGCTTCCACGCTCTTGCCCCAGAATTTGAGTTTAGGATAAATTGATCCATGAAACACAAAATCATTATTTAAGCCTTCAGCATAGAAAGCACTGATTGGTGGATGATGGCTGACTTGCTCTGAGAGAAGTCTAAATCCAAGATCATCTCTGTAAAATAAAGATAAGCAGAACTACGTATCAAGTGTAGTGAAGTTGCAGTTGTTTTCCCTGAGGTGAAAGAGGTATTTGGACCCATGCACAGCTGCTGTACTCGAGGCAAGAGTTAGTTAAAAGCCTAGGCTAACTGAAAAGATCAACTAAAACACAGAACGTCCTCATTTTAAATAACTAAGGACTTAATATAAAAAAGAAACAAGAACTACCAGATCTGGTGAATCTGTATAACTACTTTTGATACTGATCTCTTTCTTAAAATTTTCACCTAAACACAGGCCAAAATATTAACTGGTAGAAAAATGTGCTTTTGGTGCAGCTACACATTAACAGACCCACATTGCTTATTAGGTACTCTGAACAGTCCCGTATGCCCTCCTTATGTACCATGCACACTTTGCACTCATAACATTTCAGGGGAAAAAAAAATTTTTTTGTAGATAAAACTTGCTTTTGAACCTGGCAAATTTCAGTTGCCTGCTCTGAATTGAAAAGTTAAGTAGTTTCTCTTCACTGAGAGGTGAATTGGTGAACACCAACATGCATTCCGTGCACCTGCAGCAGCTACTAGGAGAATGGCTGGAAGCTTATGAGCTGAAGCGCAGTCTGCAAGCCAGCTGACAAATCTCACGAAACATCTCTTACATGGAATACCACCCTCCAGGGCAGGCTCTGTTCATTACCTGATCAGTTCATAGGTCTCTCCAAGCAATGGGTTGAATGGCTTCCCGGTGCGTTCCCACTGCGAGGCTACAGCAGACACAGCAAACGCAGCAACACACTGTTCAGAGGGGTAAGAGCACACAGTTCATCAACAGCAGCCATGGTGTTACAGAATACCACAATATTTTCCTAGACAAGTGTCCTGGCTTCCACTGGGATAGAGGTGATTTTCCCCCCAGTAGCTGGTATAGTGCTGTTTTGGATTTAGAATGAGAATAATGCTGGTAACTCACTGATGTTTTAGTTGTTGCTAAGCAATGTTTAGCAACAAAGCCAAGGACTTTTCAACTTCTGATACCACCCCATCAGGCTGGGGGTAACAAGAAGTTGTGAGAGGACACAGCTGGGAGAGCTGGCACATTGACCAAGGGGATATTCCATGCCATGTGACATCATGCTCAGTATATAAATAACCGAGGGGGAAAAGAAAGCAGGCTGGGGGCTGCTGCTGCTTGGAAACTGCCTGGGCATTGGTCTGCAGGCAGTGAGTGACTGCACTGTGCATCTCCTGTTTAGTCTATTCTACTATTATTTCCTTCCCCCTCTGCACAGCTCTATCCCCCATCCCATGGAGGAGGTGAGGGGGATTAGGGTGAGCGAGTGGCTGTCTGGTATTGAAGCTGCCTTGAACCATGACAGTCCTGGTTCTGTACAAACTTCCACCACATGGGTCACATGCACCTGACTTAATGTGCATCTCTGGATAACTGCTTGTCATCCAGGTCATCATAAATCACCCCCAGCAGGCCTACTTCCCTCAGGTACTGATACATTTTCCAAGGTGCTCCACTTGCCTGGGTGACATCTCCCTTAAAGGAGTCTCTTTCCTTCACACCTCACATGAGTCACCTCCACAGGCTGAGGACTTGCATCACTTTTCCGATCACTCTGTCACTGCCCCCTTTCCTAGAAAGGGATCCTACCTGCCTGGCTTCCTTACCCTATAATTCCAGACTACTGGCCCTATTATTACCTCAGCATTGGAGCAGGCTGCTGACAATGTGTTCACCTGGAGAGCAGCTGAAATCTTTTTGTGTACCTCACGGCTCACTCAGGGATAGGGATTGGGTGGGTACTGCCTCATTCATTAATTCTTCATCTCCCTCCTCCCCAGTCAGCAGCTACCTCTCCTCTTCCTCCTGGTCTCTCATGACAGCCCTGCTTCAGAGTAGTCTGTCTTGTCTACATCTTTCTCCTGCTCTCTCTTGGAAGAAACCCCTTCCTCCCTTACTACATGAGCTGACTTTTGCTTCCAATACTTCCTCTTGTGTATAGGGGTGACTCACACCAGCAGAGGTTGGTTCTTTGGTTCAGCAGTGGTGCCAGTCACAGGAGGTGGAGCAGCTCCAGTGCCTTTTGTTTTGTTGTCAGATCCAGGGGCCTTCTCTTCCCTTGAGGGTACTGAATAGTGCTGAACAGGGCTCATTAGGCCTGGGCCAGGCCCCAGCACCTTGCAGTGATTTCTGTAACTCTAGAATTGCCAGCGTGACAGCATACTTTTCCCAAGCATTTTATTAATTTTTCAAGATTCTGCGCTTGCTTAGGAGTGATATTCCAAAATGCTGGAGATACCCTCTATCCTAGTGCTTGCCTATACTATCCCACACATACCCCTGCCACTTGTATCTACCCAGCCTTGGGGCAGATCTCTGGGTGGTATCCAAAAATAGTTGTTTTACTGTAAACAAGATCTGAAACACAATCGAGAGCTGCAGCAAAAAAACATCCAGGTTTGATATCCTGATGATATTTGAAATTCTCAAGAGCTAATTAGCTTGGAGGAGAAGGGGATGATGGAAGATGGTATGTATCTCCCACATGGATTTGCTCTCTGATGAGAAAAGGCAAAAGGTGTAACTATGAATAGTTTCCTACAGATGGCTCCCAAAGTGTGGAAATGATGGCAATGCTGAGTACAAATACCAGCTCAGATGCACTACCAGGAATTCTATCATATCATAAGACAGTGTTACAAAGTACAACAAAATGCTAACCTTAACCCAGTCCCCAGAGGTGATAAACAGCACAGCAGGGAACATATACAGCAAGTTAGATGTTGCATAACAGAGCTCCGAGAACATTCACAGCAGCTCTGAGAGCAAATAAATCAACATTGTGACCAGAGACTATCAAACTAATATCATAAATGCTTATAATGAATTTCCTTTATTATGCTCTGGTCAGATCTGTTGTTATCTCAACCCTTTATGCTCTGCTGCTTGTGGGGTGCCATAAAGGACTGTTGTGATTTAACCCAGCAGGATAAACACATATCTGCTCACTCACCCCCTCCCCAACCCAAATGGGATGGGGGATAGACTGGGGGGATAAAAAATGTGAAATCAGTGGGTTGAGATAAAGGCAGTTTAATAAGGCAGAAACACAAGGGAAAATAATAATGATAGAAGAATCACAATCATCAAAACAAGTAATGCACAGCACAGTAGCTCACCACCCACTGACTGATGCCCCATCAGTTCCTGAGCAGCAGTCCCCAGACAGCTTTCCCTTGGTTTATGTACTGAGCATGACACTATATGGTATGGAATATCCCTCTGGACAGTTGGGGTCAGCTGTCCCAGCTCTGTTCCCATCCCAGCTTCTTGCGCCACAAGGCACAGAAAGTCTTTAATTTATTGTAAACACAGCTTAGGCACAACTAAAACATCAGTGTGTTACCAACATTATTCTCATTCTAATCCAAAATACAGCACTGTGCCAGCTTCTAGGAAGAAAATGAGCTCTATCCCTGTGGAAACCAGGACAATAAACAAAACTGGTCAATGAATAAGAGAAACCAACAGGCAGCAAATTACAGGAGTTCCTCCTACAATGAGACCATCTATAAGGAAGAAAGACCCCACGTCATTCTCCAAGAGCTCACAGAAACTAGCAAAGCCAACGCACCTGCATTCGCTCGGTTGTGCTGGAAAGGGAGCTGGCTTTGTGGATGAGGTATGTGTGCTCCATGTACTCCGTGAGTCGCTGTAGGAAGCTCAGTGGCTCGTTGAATATAACCGGCATTGTGATCTTCGACAACTCCTGATGCACAAATGAAATTCGTGTTAAAAGCTGAATGATTAGATACACTGACCCGCAGTAACCCGAGTGTAATTGGCTTATTACAAAAATAAATGATGCTCTTAGTGCTAATGCAATGTGCTTGACCTGGCTCTGCTAATACTGAAAGGACAAAACCCTTATGAGCTCAATAAGCAGAGCTGTGCTGGAATTAAGGCTACTTTTAAAACAAAAAGAAAACCAAACATCAATCTTCCTATCAATGAATGCATTAAGAAGGTGAGATGAAACAATGGAATGAAATATTAAGGACCCTTTTAAAGACTAAGTTATTTATTATTCCATAAATAGATATAGACCATCTAATTACTTAAACATCTTTTTTTGGAGGCAGGAGGGCAAATATGGGGGGAGGAGAATGAGGAAGGACAGGGAAACATGGCAGTACTAGAGTAAAAACAGGGATTTTGTATTCTGAAGAAAAAAGGGGATTTGTAACAGGAATAAAAATTTAAAGGAAGCCCTAGAGTTTGGGTGCTGTTTGTTCTCTCTTCCCATTTTTAAAAGGCATGCCCTCTGAATGCATAACACAGCCCTGGTTTAACCTGCCTGCAGCAGCAAATTGAAGCAGTGTAAGTGTGACTACTGGCCAAGTGTGCGGCAAACAGCACCGTCCTGAGCCAGAACAGCAGCACCTGGCACCAGGAGCCTCGGCAGACGCTTCGGTACAGGCCACTGCAAGTTCTGCTGCCTCCCACAACTACAGCCTCTGTGCACCAGTGGCTGCAAAGCAGAACTGAGACCCTTTTTCCCTGCACACACCTTATGCAAGGCAGTCTTCCAATCTGTTCTTTGTACTTTATAACACTTTTTCACTAAAGCCACTGTGAGAAGCCTCAGACACTTCACATCAACTCGGGAGACTTGGAGCTGCTGATGCAGGCATTCCCCAGCATTTCCACACCTCACTGCTTGGTGCTGCTCCTAACTACACCAAGGAGAGGAGGAGAAAACAACAGCAACTAAAACCACAAACCTTCCCTTCTGTAGACTACTGTTAGAGACTGACAGAAGTTTAGCAGCAACAAGTATTTGCAGCCTATTGTAGGATCTAATGGAGACAAGAACTCTTCTCAATTCACACTTAGCTGGAAGCAGCTTAGGTGCCAACCAGCTAACTCTGATCTGGCCACCGTCTGGTCAGTAACACCATGGAAGGGGGAAGACTTCAGATGCTAAAGGGAAGGGACGAGAGCAAAATCAAAGTGGTTGTTTTTCTGGTGTTGTTTTGTTTTTTCCACAGTCAAAAAAAAAAAAACCAAAAAACCAAACACAAAACCAAACTGCTACCACAAAGTACTTACAGGGTCAAAGTTAAGAGAAGATGATTTTACTTAAAGAATATTGCTCTGACCAAGTCTTACCTTCTTAAGTTGTGAAAGCAAATAAAGCGTAAGCAGCAAATTAAAAATAAACTAAAACAAACCAAACAACCCCATAAACAAACAAACACACGCAAAAGACCACTCCTCCCAAACAAGTTTTCATTCGGGCCTCAAATAAAACAATCACTCCCCATTTTTTATCATAGCTTTCTGATTACTTACCATGCCAATACATTTTCTTAAGATACTCCAGATACTGAAGTCATTTCTGGAAAACATCGGAGATGGCAAGCTTGTTCTGTGGAAAGGAAGAGGGGAAAAAAGCAGAAGAAAAGTTTTCTAATACTAACCATGACAAATATATGCAAATGCTCATTTATGAAAGTAACAATTTCCCAAATTTTAAATTAAAAAGCCAGGGGGAATGACAGTGCTACTTTGAAGCACTTAAATTGTTTTACCTGCGCAGAAACATTAATTTCTCCAAAAGCAGAACTATTAATTTTGCATAACACCAGAGGAAGAGAATGTCTACAGCAGTCGTCAGAACAGTTTTCACAATGGCACCATTAAGACATTTAATTGTGTCTTTTCTTTGTGAGAAAACCGAAGTTAAATGTGAATAGGCATGTAAGTATGTTCAGTATGTCTGAACAGATCTGAGAGTTAGACAGTGGGGTTGTTATGGGGTGTTTTTGCTAGTCACCTTTATACTGACCATGAAGGGCTACAATATTTATGACCTATACTAAAACCAGCCCTCAGGAACAACACAAAAAATCAGCATCATTTAAGAAGAGAAAACAGAGCAGCCTGTTTTACAGGGGGCTGAAATATCCCGAAACAAGTCATAAGTGTACTTCCAAGGACCAACAGTTAGGCTGAGAGCACAGCATGTATTTCTCAGCCTTATGGGAAATCAGGCACAGAGTCTGTTCAGCTTTCTTACTGCTACTGACCAGCTCAACTGTTAATCCAATTTACTTCTAGAAAGGCATAATTATTGGTCAAAGTCCTTTGTCCATAATACTAAAATTCATTTTTGGATCATGAAGCTATTGCCAATGAGAAAAATTCACAATTTTTCTGTTCTTATCAACAGATAAAAATTACCTAGAGCTCACTCAAACTGCATGAACTATTAGTTTCAAAGTTTAATTAACTCTAAATGATCATGTTGCCCTCCTAACCAAGGTTGTCTTGTCTCTGCTCAAGGCAGCTAAAGCAATCTTTCTCAGAGAGTGTGAAGAGGCTGTACCTTCCTTCTCCACCTCACTTTTCTAATAAACAGAAACACTGCCAAGAGAAAAAAAATACCCAGGCTAAATTGTTTCAGTAGCTCTGCTTGCTGTGCTACCTCCCCTACTTCTCAGCTGCCACTGAAACACCTTTACCAGGGCTGATGCTTCAGTTTTCAGAAAGAACAAAACCAAAAAACGTTTCTTAAAATAAAACAAGCCCCATCCCATCATAAACCCAGTCACATGTCTGAACTCCTCATAGTAGCAAACTACTGTGTTAGCAAGCAGCTACAAGCCCAACACTGACTTGTTCTCCTCAGCTTCCGTGCAGAGGATGAGTGGGTAGGAGGATTTATTTTAACTGACCAATGTACCACCACTCACTCCCTATTCCGACTTTTCACTGAGAAAAAAAATGTTTCGTCAAACAGATCACCCCGAATAATATGAAATATAAAATACTTCTGTGGATGTTTTGATACAAATGTCCAGGAGAGGACAGTGTCCACCAACTATTCAGTCTTACCTTCACTTGTAATGTTTACTTGTTTTTTCCTGTGTATCCTTTAATGCAGGCAGTCAGCAGAATGATATTTGTGTTTAAGTAAGCCCTTCTGCATGTTGAACACATTAACCCTTAGTTTGCTGAAGTGTACACAGGAATTGCTTTCCTTACACACTAGAACTTACATTTTCATGAAAGTTAACCTGCCCTTTTGTTAAATTTGTTTAATCACTTGAAACTTGGCATTCAGTTTTAGCCATTCATCCATATCTGTTGCCTATATCAGTCAAACCTGCTATGGGAGTCAGCTCTCTCCTCCCTCTACAACACACACATGTACTGAAAAAACAAAGCAGTTTTAAGCCACCAAGGAATATCCCAGGGACAAGTAAGGACATGTGGAAAAATGACAGGCAGCCAAGACTTGAGGCCTACTAACCTTGACATACTCCCTGTGATTAAACAAAAGGTTTTTGAATGCAGAAACTTCCCTCCAGATGTCAATTTCAAAAACAACTCAGGAAGTTAATTTTAGCTGTAAGTGACAAAAACATCTACTGGAATTTCTGTGCAGTAGAACAGATGAGATGTATTTAGGATCCTTTACTTAAACAATAACACTTGTCCAAAGCATTAGCTATTACACATCAACTACTACAGGAATCTTGTGGGGAAGGAAACATATGGAGTGAAAAAGGCATGTTTAGCTTGCTCTTCATGCCAGCCTGATCCAGGCTCCCATGAAGTTGAACACCAATGTGTTTGCATCCTGAAAGGCCCCCAATGCAGGGACCAAAGGGAAAACTGACTACAAAACTCAGCAATAAGAGGGAAATGGCAGTGGCACGTGGATGTAAAATGTTGGCACTTAATATAGAACATTTTTTATGCAACAGAGTTTTTATTGGTTTGCTTGCTTGCTTGGACTTTTTTGAGGGATGGTTTTTTCTTTTCCTTTTTTTTTTTTTTTAAAGTTTGACTCAGATTAAAAAATTCCCTCTTAAAAAGAAGTTATTTGAATGCTTCCAGATTATGTACTGTACTATTCACTCAAATCCTTTCCCAAGAAATGTACAAAAATTAGGTCCACTCTCAAAACACTCTGCGAACAACCAGTAGGATGCAAACTACATAAAAAACCCCAGAAAAAACCAGCAGATTATATGTTTTACTGGCTTCATCTATTTGTATATGTACTTCCCAAGATTTTTAATTCCTTGGAACCAACAGATTTATTCTTACATTTCCAAACCCAAAGCATGTATGCTCCCCCTGCCAAGCAAAAACCACCCTCCACTTCTGAGTGGAAAACTCTCAACCACTCAAATAATATTTGAGGTGCAGATTAGAGCTCAGGTTGTCTAGATGAAGACAGGAAATAATCTTATTTAAACTGATGGCTAAACAGTGTTAGGTACTCTCATGTGCAACCTAAAGGCAACCACAAATCCTTTACTCATCTGAAGGTATCAAGATTTTAAGCAAAAGAAATTAATCTGGTCTACTTTTCTTGTTTCCATGTGGTTAATACAAATGGAAGTTTAAAAAAAAAAAAGCTATAAGCAAACTCAAGGTTGTAAGGATGGAATGAAGTGATGTCAGAACGTTCTGAACCCCTCACTTTGCATGGCATCAAGAAGTTACAGTTTTTGCTCTGAAAAGGACACAGGTGGCATCACAGACAGTGCCTATCTGACCACATGCACATAGTTAGAACAAGCCCCCAGACAAAAAGAGGCACAAATTGGAGCCAGCAGCTCCAGGCAGGTAACACAGTTCTGAAGTCACATGAAACAGATGCTGTACCAGGCCAAACATGGCTGCTACCAACAGCCTCAGAAAAGAGGCTAAAAATACCACACATCTCCCATCCCCTGAGAAGGTTCTCTTGCAGGTAAAGTTTAAATCATCTGAGCTTCTGGGGAGAAAAAGTTTGCATCAATATATTTGGGGACAAGACCCAGTGTGACACCAAAGTGCCAGGTAAAAAAGCCTAACATTACAGCTCAACCTGTAATATTGTTACAGTCATTTAATTCCATAAAATACAGCCATATATTCTAGAGCCACTTAGTCACATAAAATATGGTCATACATTCTGATCTAAATGCAAAACAGATGAAAAAAAAGTTTTCACTTTGCTTTAGCAGTAAATTACTAGCCAATTTATGCACTCATTTTACTCTAAAATCCTATGCTCTCTCTATCACTAAAAGGCAGCTCAGAGAAACAAGTGAAGCAGAGGTACTGGTTTATTACCTTTCATTACTCTATAAAATCAGGAGATCTGAAATGCTCCTCCAGTCACCCGGCCCCTGCAGTTCTGACAGCACAGTGCAGCATTATGAGAACTTGCCCAGTAACTTCTTTTTTTATAGTAAACAGAAGATCGAATCCTCTTAAAACTCCTCAGTACAATGCAAGTCAACATGCACCATCATTTTCACGTTGATTATGTACTGTATCCTTTCTCCTCGCCGTTTCCAAGACAGTGAAGGCAACTCAGATGTCCACCTTCACCTACTGCTTCCCCCTCCACTCCTGAACTTCCTGCTCTAATTAGGGAAGGCACTTAGCCAAGGCCATAAATACCATCTTGCTAATAGCACAAGAGCAAAGCAACATGCTTTGTCAGCTCCTTTATGTTATCTCCCCAAAACACCCTTTACTCCACCCAAGCCCTCATTTGCCTTAGTCTTTGCCTAGTATGAGACATGCACAGGTTGACCCTTGAAACATCAGGTCTGACACTACCACGCACTTCAACAGTTACTGCAATTTAACTATTTAAGATACCAAGTAATTAAAAGCTATCTAGCTTCCTTCTGTAAAATTAAACATTATTTTCCTGTTTTTACAGAAATCTGGTGTCCCCATCATCATCCTGTACCTCCAAAACACATTCAGAACAGTCTCTTTGAAACATGCTGATGTCTGGCTTTATCTGTAGCACAAATGTTATATTGCCCTTTCACTGAAACTGGAGAATAGTGGTGTCTATTACATCTCATTAACTCCAGACCTATTGTCCTCCTTTATCGGCAAGGAAACAAACAAAAATGGATCATTTGACAACACAAAATAAGCACATAAAACATGGATGAGACTTTTAGAATAAGACTCCCTTTGTTCACATTTGAGTTTCTGATGCCAGGTTAGCAATATTTTTCATTCATTCCTGATACCAACAGAAGGATCAAATGACTCGAAATTAAAGAGGCAATAGGAGGTATAGGTCATCAAAGATACATGAAGGAATTAAAATCCACATAGATTTCAATAAGATCTAATAAAGAACAAGTGTGTCCATTTTTAAACAGCACATTATATTTCGTTTTTACTTATTTAGATTGGATCATCAAGATGCAAAGGAGCACACCAACCTTGGAAAAACATTCTTTATAAAATCATAGCACAACCAATTACTTGTCAACCATCCCTAACAAAGTTTTAAAAGTTTTCTGTTAGCTTTTCAGAGATTCCTGTGGTCTCTTACCATTAATGCATATTATAAAACCTTAAGAATGGACAACATCCTACCTGTGTTTTTTGATTCCATTTGACAGCGACTCCCCACTGCCACACACCTTTTCTTCAGACATGCTTGAAGTTATTGTATCTTTTGAATCCATGCTGTCCTCTAATGAGTAGGCTGCTGTTGTTTCAAACCCACTTAATGATTTTTCAGATTCCGAATCTGCAAAAGAGCAGGTGCATGTTAATGAATCTACTGCCTGTGCTAGACTTCAGTCACTGACAGATCTCCCCTCCTCGTACAAAACTGAAACCTAAGTAGCCTACTGTGTCCTGATGACAGCATCCATTTGGTAAGTAACTAGTACTGCCAGAGACTGCTGCAGCCCAGAATCTAGATATAAAGAAATTGCACAATAAGCAAGACCACTATACATTAAAATCCTCTATCAAGCTGAGCCAAAATCTGGCATTTTTAATAAATTGAAGCTACTAGACCTTGCTCAGGACAAGAGCCAGTGCCATAGAGGTGCCAGCACCCCCCCGAACAGACAGGTACCTTGAGTAACGACTCCTCCTTCAGATGGGTCTGAGTTCTTAAGACACTCAGTGCTGTTCACCAACCTTCACTTCCTAACTCACTGAACAAGTATCAAAGAACAGGAGGATGTATCATATAGATAACACGAACCACGTAGGTCCCAGAAAAGTCTAGGTGATAAGCTTACCAATCAACAAGATAAACTTCGTACTGTGGAAGGCAGGTTAATAGTACAATCCACATCACATCTCAAACTAAACCCAACATCAACAAACAACACCTTCCTTCCAACCAGGTCAGGTAGTGTTTCTCCAGCTCTGGAGAAGAGAGAGTCTTGCCCCAAATCAAAAACTACAAATTTCCTGGGAAAGGCTGTATTTTTATGTTAGGTTTTCTTTCAAACCTGGCAAGACTGTCAAAAGATTATCCAATTGCAAGTTCCAGGAAGTGAGGGAACAGCTCAAGACATCAACTTCTATCTCATTTGAAAAATCCTATAGCAGAAACCAGGTACCACATTGAATGGTAAACAGCTTAATGCAAGCCTCACTGCTTCTTGAAAATGTAGACCCAAACTATAGTAGACACTATTCCTGCCATGTACTGCTTCCAGCATATGTTATTGCTCTTGGCTGCAAAACCCCAGAGGAATAATTGCAAAATTAGCCATTCTCTCACACACTCCTTCTCATTCAAACCCAGTAATCAAAACCTGCTGAAGTAGCAGCCTATCCAAAAGAATATCTCACTCACAGCTGTCTACTGCCAGGTGCTTTCTTGTTTTCTCTTTAAAAATCTATGCCAGTAGTTTCTCCAGAACATGTAAATTGTATATTGCTTTGCTGGAGGGTGTGTGTATATATATATAGTGATAAGAGGACTTTCTACCACATCCAGATTACATAAGGGTCAGAAACAGGACAAAATTCTGATGAATGGATGAGTTGTGTCACAATGTCTTCATCCTTTCTAGAGAGAGATCTAGAAGCAAAAAGGAGATCTCTCATTTAAAACATCCATGTCTATCCTTGTCAAGACAGTACTGGAATCAAGCCAGTTGCTAGGGAATGAAAAGAACTGCCAGCTGGTGCTTAAGGGTATGTTAAAAAAGTGGACTGGCACTCCAGAGAATCTTCTCACAATTTTCCCCAAATTTGTCAGTCTAGTTCTGTGCCAAGTTATGATATAACATATCAAAGCACTGGTTTGGTGGGTACTATATTTAACAAGTAGGGTAAGGAAAACCATTTTTACTTGGGACAAGTCTGTTACATAAAATACAGATTTGTCCAGAGATCCTAAGCACAGGTAGCCAGGAAAACAGTTTTCCTGCATATCCAAATATTGCAGAGGAAGAGACACTCTAGGAGTGTAACACAACTTGGGCCTCAGCTTCCTGACCACATGACAATCTATAAATCCCCTCGAGGTAGGTATTCCACCTCTCTTTTGAAAGAGCTGCTCAACTGTGCCAACAGTTATCATGACAAGAAGAACAAAGAAGCCAACCCAGCAATGTAAAGGAAAAGATCTACTCCTGCAGAGTCCTTCTCTTGTACCATTCAGGACTGTCTTGCTTTCAGACAAGAGTCATAGCGTGCAAATTCTCTCAATCTGAGTTTCTGCAACAGAGCCAGGACTCCAGAGGCAGAAAGGCAAGAACAGATAAGCTTCACCAGAACTGCCAATCACTCTTGGATATGCTTCTCAGTGTAACAAGGATTTTTAAATACCACACACATTCAGCTCTCCTCATACTGGCCTTATAGTGCCAAGAGATGATTCTGCTGGACTGAGCTCTGCACCTGCAAACCTCTCCAGAGCTGGAGACACTGACCAGACACCCTTCTCCGGGGCATGTGCCTTACCTAATGCAACAATTCATGCTATACAGTAAAGAACAGTAGAAGAATGAAACACAGCTGTAGTAAGAAATTGCTCTCTAGAGAAACCTCACCCATTTTCCTGAGAAATTGGGAAAATCTGTCTACAACAGCGGCTGCCATCAAAGATCTCAGTCTCCAAGCCCTTAACCTCAGCTACCCCCCTTTAACCCAATGAACTCAGCAAGCCTTGAGAGTTTGTTACGGTGTCAGAGTGAACAAGCCTAGTATTGTATTGTGAGCACAGATCAACAGGCAATTCAAACTGAGCTTTTTCCCTGTGCACTTGCAGCGAACTCTTTTCTGAATTAAGATTTGCATACTCCCCCGTCACTGCAAAAAAAGATTTATATTCACAAGTTTCTACAGAGCAGCTGTCAAACAGATGACTAGGAGAAAATGAGGCGTTTTTTTTAATTGAACTTAAGGGGTTGTGGGCTGAGGAGAGGGGAGAAGGAATAAGAGTCCCTGTTCAGAAGCCAAAATTTTAAAGTGATCTCTGAGACAAGACCAGGCTGACTAGGAAGCTCTCCAGCTCATGAAACCTGGAAGAGAAACAGTACAAACACCAGCTACATTTTGCAAGAGTGGGAAAGCAAGGGGAAACAGCAGAAGCAATGACAGAAACTTAACTCAAGGGACCTCATTTCCTATTGCAACAACTGGTAAGTCTTCAGATGCAGATGGAAAAGTTTGGCCAGTGTTTTTGATTAATAAATAAACCTGAGAAAGACAGTGTTTAACCATTGGCACTGTTGGGTTTGAATTCTGACCAGGTGTTTCCCATCACTCTGAGATGTCTGAATTCATTCTTTTAACTCTATTCAAGGCAAGAAGTCACAGGCAGCAGTGCTCTCACAGAGGCTGTGAAGTATTTCTGGTACACATTCAAAAAAAGCCCCTTGACAAACTACTCTAAACATGGAAGGAAGAGCAATAGGTTTCTATGCTTTTTGTGCCATTTTTACTTTTAAGTGATCTGATAACTGGAGACAAACTAGGAAGCAAACAAAAGCAACGGATGTAGTCTGCTACTTCTTGTACCATTTAGGAACATTATTTATAAACACAGCACCCAGTAGTGGTAGATACCAGCAGAAGCTGTACTATGACAGGTTAGCTTCAGTGTATTTAAATATTCTTGTAACTAAACAGCTGCTTTTATTGCAAGATTCCATCAATAACCCTCTCAACGCACACAAAAATCCTGTTTGCAGAAAAACCCCCCACGTCTCAGATAAAACCTGTTTAAAAGAGAAAAACAAAGGCAGATCTCAATTCTTCCCAAACTGGGTGCACAATTTGCATATTGAGAATGGAACCTTATCTGAAAGGCAAAAATCAAGTACCTTTACCCTTTA
The DNA here is from genome assembly GCF_020740725.1 of Corvus hawaiiensis. Lineage (NCBI taxonomy): Eukaryota > Metazoa > Chordata > Aves > Passeriformes > Corvidae > Corvus > Corvus hawaiiensis. The sequence continues at coordinate 19,542,842 of NC_063242.1, forward strand.
ATTCTTCACCTGCTCAGCCATTTTTCAGCAATGTGGACAGACTCTGCATTTTTACTCCATTTTCATATGCTCCTCAGGTCTGTATTAATCCAAGCTAATAACTTCTCCAGCTCTCTAGGAGATGGCATTGGTCTTTTTAATTTTGCTACTTGTTCAGTGCTTCTTCCCCTCCCCAGAGCCCTCCCGTTCCGCCCCACCCTGCTTTAAACATAGAAGAGTTTGACACATGTTAAGCATTCAATCCTGAAAGTGAGAGCTGCAGCACTCTGTGTGGTATCGAGTTTAATTACACATTTCCACCACTCCCATGATGAGCGGATCAGCGCACCGGGAAGCGCTCTTAACTGACCTATGGCTATCAGAGTTCAGATTAATAACACCCTTAACTTTGCTCTTCTTAACACTGGATACCATGCTTTGGTAACACAACTTGCTTTGTCTGTAGGTTCTTCCTTAAATATCTCTCTTATTGCAGGGATTTAGGAACTACTGTGACTGTCAAAAAGTACTGACAACAGCCTATCACTTAAAAATAAAAAGAGAAGAGACTTCAGGAAATCAACTTCAGTAAGGAAACTTACCACATTGCAAACATTTTCCTTACTCCAGTTTTGGAAAAGAAAGAGGATATTTCTTTAACTCTGGCCACAATTTCTACAAAGAGAACCACACACCACAGACTTTATAGAGGGCAATTCAATCTATGCCAACACTAGCAGGTAGCATGGCTCGGCTGCAGATTTGCAAGCGGAACAGATGGTGCTGAGGACTTGACAATCGAACCAGATACATGTCTAGTGCTGTTCTCTTCAGATCTGCTCTGCTCTACTGCCATGGACTGAGTGTCCAATAGGAACTACTGGGCTGTATCTTCTGATTCAGCTTCATTCAGGAGAAGTTGGATTGTTCTACAGTGTGAACCAGAGCATGGCAAATGGGGACAAGTAGCTCCTGCAGTGAATACATCCTTTTTGATACGCCTCTTCCTCAAAAACCTGCTTGAAAATTGCTCTGAATTGTTCCATTAGTGATATTTCTGTTGAGAGTAAACAAGAAATGTCTTTTATACATACAAAATTCTTTTAAAAAAAAACAAAACAAAAAGCAGCAGTGGCATCTTCTTCCAACCTGTCACGTCAAAACTAACAATTCTTCAGCTCAAAGTGCAAGCCTACTTATGCAACACTCTCACTTCTAAACTCACTCCTACAGCACAGATTTAAAAATTCATAGAACTGCAAGCAGAAAAAGATGGCATCCTGATAGAAAAATACTCTAAGTAGTGGCATTTTCCCACTGACAGACATTATAACTTGTTATATCACCCTGTTAAAATACATTGGTGTTTGCTAAATCTCCTATACAACCCAGAAAGATAATTTCTGAATATGGCTATTTGTCCAAAATCAATATAATTTAACGCTATCAGTTTGCAGATCAGGTTAAGCAAAAGCTTTGCAGACAGTTGTAGCAATTTAGATTTCCAGAGACAAAAATTTTTAGCTTCTGATGATCAGACCTAGGCACTGCTCTATGAAAAATTTAAGATCACAGCTCCTCTCTCAGAAAGGAGACCCACATTCCCAAACTTTGAGCCAGTATCAAATATCCCCAGATTCTCTGTTCTCACTGTATTCTTGTCATACAGAGACAAGAAGCCTTCTAGTTGAGACTCCCTGGACACAGCAGAAAAGCATGAAGGCTAGAAAGCTTTACCAGGATCCCAGTGATGAGTAAAAAAACTGCTCCTCAAACCATACCAACAAAAAACTAATTCCTTTTATGCTTAAAGTGAAAGTGATAACATGCACCCAGCAGTCAGGAAAATATGTCACATTTCCCTTTTTCTCGCCACCTCCCCATCCCTGCCCCCTTCAGAGACAGAAAGGACCCTAATCTCTGCAAACCACTAAATGTGAACAACCTAGAGAAGAGAACCTAACACCAGTCTGATTAAATTGACAGACAGCCAAGGAACTGAGTCTGTCCCAGAAAATTATTTAAAATGCAATTAAGATAAATTATGTCAAGTAACTTCTCCCAAAGGAGAAAGAAATCACATTTGGTTTTTTTAATGTATGTTTATATATGCACTCAGCAAGTTTCACAGTTTTACAAATCCACTTAATGTGATTTGTTTGTAGCTTCCAAGGACAAAACCACCACCTCCGACAACAAGAGAGATGGCTTTGGACACCTCCATTCAACAGTACTTAGAGATCAGGTCAGTTATGAGATGTATCAACTAGCAGCTCTTTAAAGCTTAATATTCTCTCATATGCACAAAGCAAGCCCAGCTGGAGAGACTGCATTCCAACAGCATCAGATAAAGAACTATTCTCTGCTTTGTTGACAGTCAAAAGAGCCTGAGGCCTTTCAGCAGAATTTTTCCTTTGGTTCCAGATGAAGAACCTGTTTTAGTGTTCCTCAGTCTCTTCTTCTCCTTGAAGGCTTGATAAATTTGCTACTGTGCCAAACAGCAGAGTCTGCTTCACAAAGTTGATTCACTGTGTTCCTGTGCATAGACTTCCTTTGCCTGTTTTTTCACTGCTGAAGTTTCTCACTGCAGAACACCTATCAAGGAGTCTGGGAACACTGCTTTTCTCATCTGTCAGAAGCATCAGACAGTTCAGTTCACAGAAAAAGTAACCCCATACTTGCTAGTGAAATTTGCCATCACAACCCAATTGTCTGCTACAATTAGATTATGTTCACCCTCAAGCTTTTCCAGATCCTTCATAGTTGTAGACAGGTGTGTGCTGCTGAATCACCTGGTTAGAGTGACTGCTGAGCTGCACTATGTACAGCTACTCTATACAAATTCATGCTGTAATCATGTCAGGCAGTTCAGAATCTTGCAAAACCACTATTTGCATGTTCTGCATATGAAATTATGAAAGATACTAAACTGAAGAACAAATAGGAAAAGACATTTAATAAATGCATGCAGGATTTTGATTCATCCTTTTCTTTCATGTTTAACACTTCAGGTACACAGAATTGAAATGGAACAAGCCTTTCTTAACATTGTTATCCCTCAAAACTAGGGATTTTTAGTCTGATCTTAACAACGGAACAAAGGCAAAAGCACACACCATCATGGACAAAGCAAGTCAGAAGGCTACAACATACGGTTACCTCTCCCAAAACAGGAGCCTTATGTTCTGCTATTTTAAAAAAGAGCATAAACACCCAAGCAATCAGACCTTCCATTACTGTCCTGTGGTCTTGTAACCTTTGGTCAGGCTAAGGTGAAGCAATACAATTCTACAGGTGAACTCTGGCAAATTTTGAGAGCCCTGCTCATAAAACACATCACGCATACTCCTAAAATGAGGTCCATGTTAGAAAGGCAGAGATTTCACTTGAATTGAGACTGCTCCCACCTTCTTCCCCCAACCCACCTGCCCCCAATACATTCACTACACACATGCTGTCTACACACTCACATTCTGGACATCATCACTTACCTGAAACAGCATCATAGAATTGCTCTTCACTGAGGATGCTGAGAGGCGGAGATCCCTTAACCAGAGACTGCTCTAGTTCATGGTGTTCGGTAGCAAGTGTCTCTAATGCTTCTGACAAGATCTTGTTTTTCTCCTGCTCATGCTCCAGTTTCAAATTCCTCACCTATAAGTAGATACATGTATGAATAAAATCTAATCTCTCTGAAGAATGCGTAGCTGGAAGCTATTCAGAAAATAGACCCTAATGAATAAATAACTAGCAAACAGCTGGAACTGAAACCACATGGATTAATGAGAGTATTACAGCATTTGTGTGATGACAATAAGGTTGTTAGTCAGCATTTTTAGTAGCTGAAAAATCTGACACATAAGATCTGACAGTATCAATCACAATTCTGTAAGTGAATACAAGCCAGATAACTATTCTTTAAAACTGAGGGGAAATATTTACAGCTCTACTTGGATGACCTTAACTAAGGAGTCAGTGATCGGTTTCTACATGCACCAAGCTCCTTCTACTAGTCTGCTCCAATTTAGGCCAAGCAGCATCATCTAAATTGAATTAGAGAGCAAATGTGAATGCCAGCTACAAATAACTGCAACTGAACTATGAGCTGAAAACATTTAACCCTGAAGATTACAGGAGGAGGTTAAAAAAGAGATTCCTCTGGTAACTGACTTAACATCGATATAGACAGCCCTCCGTCCACACTCCCCAGTTTACTAAGGAGCCAGAAGTTAACAAAAAGAGAAGTCCAGCCACCAGATGGTGGATGCTTTTTAAAACCCACACATGCAATGGACTCCAGAGCAGATGATGTTATCCATGTTTTGAGTTCAGTACTAGTAACGAGAAACCAACATGTCCTTCCTATTTCCTCATTTTTTTGCTGGTGCTTCCTTGTCTCCTCTGTCTGCCAGCAGAGGGGAGAGGGCTGTAACTGAAGGCTCAGAAATGGTCACTTCTCCCAGCCCAGCAAGGCTTCGGTGTGCTACCTCTCCTTCAGCCCCTAAACCATCAAGTCTTTCCCTTTCTCCCTTCCAGTCCGTTTTTAAAAGCATCCCCAACCCCTGCCTTGCCCTCTAGTTTACTCTCAAAGGTCAGTTTACAACACTAATTCCCCCTCCACTAAGAACATGCAAGGACATGGCAATTAATCTCTTGGAACAGTTACAGGGATAACTTACATATATACCAACATTACCTTTTTGAATCTAATTTAAGAACTGTTTGTATGTCCTATCTGGTTACAGTTTACATTAAAGCTTTACTTTGGAGGCTTCAGCCCCTTCAGTTATAACCACTTCTCAAATAGTGGATTCAGAGCTGGGCACAAAAGAGACTAGTAAGGAGATATTAAAAGAGATTTGCTACTTCCAGAAAAGAGCTTCTATGCTGGCAGAAACATCTCCTCTAGAGAAAGATTTATAGAAGAAATTTTCACCCCCTCAGTTGTGCCAAATACTAAATCAGCTGGTTTGGCTGCCAGGCTCTGAGTGTAAGTGGGGAATCCAATTAAATGATAATTAAAAGAGTATAAAATTGGGTTGCTAATTGAAAGCAGAAAAACCAGTAAGTCACTTACTGTCTAATAGTTTTACTCTGAACAAAATGAAAAAAATCTGGACTAGTTACTGTCACTTTCATTTAAAGTTCACTCTGACAGTACCAATGAAGCCAATTACTGCAATGTTTCATACAAATCAGACATACCATGCAAATGATCTGTTATTAGGCAGTTTCTGCTAAATACATTTGGTATGCTATCAAATAGTTAAGGAACCACCCATTTAGAGAAACAGCATCAGTATTTTACTCTTCTGAGACAGGGAGGATAGAGGGCTGAAAAATAAAATGGTACTTTTCTTTCTTATTAAACACCAAAGTAAAACCAGTTATGAAAATGCTATTTGCAATAATATTGGTTTTGCAGGATTGAATTAGATGCCACTGCGCACTAATGCTTTGGTTTGGTAAGTGATTTGAGCAATTCAAATCTTTATCTAAAACTTACAGCAAATAGAAGGAAAATCAAAATAATCTAAAACCCCAGATGGACCTTTTTAGCATCCTTTTGTCACAGCTGTGACTAAAGCAATAACACATACAGGTCTAAGACCAAGCCTCCTCCAAAAAAGTATTTTCTTGACTTTAAGGTTCCTCTGTCTTATCATAATGTAGAGCTATCCAGAACTGCAGAAGGTGTACTACAAATAAGTTCCCTTTTTGTAAAATAAATTTCCAGCTTTACAGTAAGGTTCACTTTTCTGTGTATTTCCAGACTTCCTAGTTGCCAAGCACTTACTAGTACAGCAATTATACACTAGTAGGTAACAAAACCCAAAGCTTTTCATCTCTTCCGTAAGGAACACAACGCTAACCAGAAGCTAAGGAAAAAAGAAAACACACTTCTGTTGCTTGCAACCATTGGGATGTTAATTCATAACTTAATAAACTGGTTTTAAAGCAACCTAAGTCAATATTTGGGGGCTTGAGATGAAAAGTTGTATTATAACATTTTTGTCAACAGTATGGAGCTTATGGGATGGACATACACATTCAGAGAGAGCCCAGGGGTTGCTCTACCAACCTCTACAGCCAGGCACCTCTACACTAGTCATTCCTTGAGGGCTGTTGTCAGTAAACACTGCAACAACACCACATCCTTAAGCACCAAAACAATTTCACAGTGTCAACATGAGAATGAAAAAAAAAAATTAAAAACGGTTCTGCTACCTTTATTTGATTGATTTTGCCCATAGAAAAGCAATGCTGGGAGAGATAAAGCTGATACAACCCTGATGTACTCAACAATACAGGAGAAAGAACTTTGCTTGAAATAAGCAGTTTACTCTTTATTTTTTAGCACAAAGCAGCTTTAAGAGATACCTCAATTTTGTAATAATAAAAGACAAGGTGATGAGATACATCTCCTAAAAACTACTTGCAGTAAATTGAACGTAAAGGCATAATGTTGTTGTTTTGTTTTCTTAGAATCACACATTCTCTTCCCAGCTTAACGAGAAGCACTGCAGGCAGATTGGGGCTGCTTCCAAAGTGTAAGTTTGTTGAACAATGTAATTGAGTGATAGGTTTTCCCAAAATGTAAGAAGCAGACTGCCATTATGCATAATTTTGCCATGCTCTATTTCTCATTCAAAAGACATGGTCAATGAACAGGATCCGAGGTGAACTTGCTACTCCACCACCATTTTTGGTGATGGCATTTCAGCTTTATCCCTTTTGCAAAAGTTGTTTCTTTCCCACTGTGTCTTTCTTCATTGTCCCAACACAAAAACATCTGCAAGGTTACAGAGGTAACTTACAGACCAGTTTTTAAAAATTGTTATTAACAGAACAGCTGTAGGATTCATGTAATAGGGAGGAAGACGAGCATAAAACAACAAACTTGAGAAGCATTTCAGTCTATTAATTTGGATGCAGAGACAGCAGTATTTTTCAGTAAAGTATCACCTGATTTTGTGAAGTTGCATTAGCTGAATACTAAATCATTTTATGAACTGACACAAATATTTATGTACTGTAGTAAATATCACAACAAAATGATGCAGACACCTGTGTACACACAGTTCTGGAAATCCAGCCTGAGCATGAGGGATTAATGGAAGAATCATTTTATTGACAGTCTGCATAAGGCACAGCTTGTAATACAGCCGTGGTTTCTGAACCTTTCCTGGTGGTGCCTGAGATGAGAAAGAGACAGATGGCAATTCACATCCTACTGGGTTCAGCTCCTCATCTTCCAGCCACGGAATGGCTGCCACCTCTTTGATCCCTGTCACTGGTGCCCACAATGCCAGTACCACCAGCAGCATTATAAGCTTTCCTCTGAGCTTTACGCAGAAAGCGGCACCAAGTGCTCAAGTGAACCCGGCATGAGGCCAGCTGAGTTCCCAATGCTCAACTGGCCAGGCCTCCTACCTTATCCTTGTCAGGAGCTGTTCTGCACAACAGCAGATAGCTATCAATAAAGCTGGCCTTGCGCTCACACTGTTACACAATGACAATTTAGATCAGTCTTGCTTCCAGCTCTAAGAGAATGGTATTACAGTCAAACTTCAGATTTACTATTTCTGATGGAAACTATCCACCCTTGTCTCAGAGAAGTAAGCAGTCACACCATCGTTATCCTTACAGCTATAGACAGAGCTATAACCTCATATTGAAGTCTTGGTGGTTCTCTGTCAGTGTATCTAGGTCAGTGCAACAATTCATTTTTAGAAACGTACTTCTCCAGCCAAAGATGTTTGATATCCACGGTCTGGTAACCAGTTTCACTTTTGGTTTTATTGAATGGAAATCTGCTTCCATCAGCTTCCTGTAACATTCTTGTAAATGCTACTGTAATATTTGGTGCCGTGAACACCAAATGGTGAGTTTAAATAGTAGAAGTGAGTTATTTTAGCAATCAGACTTCTCTCTCTTTTGTCAAAGGAAAGTAACAAACTATTTGCAGACACTCCTATTGCCTTTCCATGTTACCTGAAATCCTGCAAAACACAAGAGCATGGTTTAAAAGTTGGCGTCTTCATTGTGTACTACTGGCAGAAACTTCACATGCCTATTCCAAAATATCAAAAAGCTTATCTGCGTGTAACAAACACCACTCCCATTCCATTCTGTACCCTCAGTCTTCCTTAGGTAGGTGGGAGACTACTAACATGCACCAAACCACTCTTTTTTTCCTCCTTCTTTTTTCTTTTTTAAGGGCTTAAGTCTTGAACTATATCAGCACAGCCTGTAACGAAGGCCTCTCTGTCCATCCTGAAGACATCTTAGTACAATACACAAAATACTTGCTTTGTTTGGTGCTGGATGCTTTTAATTTAAATCAATGCACCGCAACAGTGGCACTTTTGTGGGGTAGGAAAGGATCACACCACTCTACGCCCAGCTAATAAATGGTCATCTCAGCAACATGCTATTGCAGCTGCAAATAAACACTAAATCCAACACATAGCGTGCAAGGCATAGAACAAATACAGACACCTCAATAATATGCAGTGCTACATGCTTTCAACATTAGAATTGTAAATTAAAAGATAGCCTTAGATCCTACTTCTCCTGGACTGAGAGAGAGAAAAGACAGACTTCACAACACCGCAGTGTGATTTAGTTGAATTTTATTTTCAAGCACTCAACTCCAGTGTCAGGAACGACTGCCCAAAACACGCAGACTTCAGAGTTGTGCTGAAAGGAAGTACCTCCTCTTTCACAGAGAGACCACGAGGGGATCTGAAAGCAGACTCTGCTGGAATGTCAGAACACTGCGTACCCACCCTGCTCTGCAGTAAGCTGAGCATGGGAGAGCTGCCCGTGACACCGCCTCACCAACGCCTCGGACGACTCAGAAGGGAGGTTTCAGTTTTCAAAATGAATGGCTTTGTCCAACTGCCACACAGAAACTCCATCCTCCCAAAAGTGTCATTTCTTATGGGACATTTACCACAAAGCACACAAACGAGGTGCAAGTTTTCAGCAGGAAGGTAGGGGCTAGTCTAACACCTGGCAGGAAATTATCACATAACCAAGGAATTAGAAAAATTCTGCTATAGTAGAACTGGCATTTTTCTGCAAACATCTCCTGATGCTTTCTGCAATAAAGTAAAGCAAATCAAACCTACCATTTGTTTCACACTACATCTATTCATATGAAACTGATAGTTTCCAGAGTCAGCTACTCCAACAGGACATACTATCCTGAAAGAACTTACAAAGCACTGCATTGTAACACATTACACTACAGAAAACCTGTCACAGAAAGCACTGGGAATCCAAAGCAAGAATTCTGTCCCTTCTTCTGGGATTTTTATACCAAATGAAATCTGAGGGTAGCAGTGGAAACACATACCAAAAAATCTGAGGCTAGGAGTGGAAACCACAACCTCAATGCAGAGTTTGATATGTACACAGTTTGTCTGTTCTAACAAGCTCATAGAATTGCAATTTTGCTGTCAGTACAATACAGTCCCTATTGCTAGTGCCTCCTTGCATAAGCCAGTCCTTTGCAATGTCCAGTTTGAACTAGTGCTGAGTAAACCTGTTATTCTTTTATGTTTAATGTAGAATGAGAACTAAAAAGTTTTACAGAGCCAGGCCTGCCTCCATGTCTTGAACAAAGGAAGAAATGTAAAGACTGAGTATTTTTCTCGAGGTGCATCTGTTTAGAAACAGAACAGTTCTACATATTTTGCTAGCTAATTTCAAAGCATGCTACTGCAGCACTAGTTCTACAGGACAGACTTCTATGAAAAGAGCAGTTAGACATTCTGCCACCTGGAATAGTACCGAATAGCTGCTTAAGCTACAACTGAAGTGAAAACTGAAACCAGTTGCTCTCAAAGAGAACTCACTCTTAAAGTTCTCAGTTTTAACCATACTTGAACTTCAACACAGGACGCTTTCCAGAAGGAAAACGGATTTTAGAAAAGGATTGACTTTTTACCTCTACTCATGGGGCTTAACTCCCACTAAGCACATATTAGTATATTATATGAATATGTATAATCCTGCTTTTCTCTTAACTCTCCACTCCCAAAAAGCAGGAACAGTTCTAGATTCAAAGTGTTTATTTGCAAGTATGCCTCAGGTATCTGAGGCACTAGATAAAGGAACGAGTCATTTATGAATACTCCTATGGCACTTCAAAAAACTGCAAGTGTGACAGCTCACATTAAAGCAACAACAAAGTGGTCCCAAACAGATTCCCAAATCGATTTCAGGAACACATCCCCAGATTCCTAAAGCATGTGAATATTTTACACAAAACTTTTGGAGTTCTGATCTGTTTACACATAGGCCCTTCTACAAAGAACCTCTTGCTGACTCACTACTCCCCAGCACCATCAAGCGCAAGGGACTTGTGACAAATGTCTGCTATATAAACATATGTTAAAGTCTTGCATCCTAACTCTTCATTTGCTGGAGTAAACTAGCTCCTGTAAACTTCATCTCAGCCGTGGCTCGTCCCAGGGAGCAGAGGACTGATCCAAAATAGGTCATTCTTTACTTCAGCCACTGTTTCTTCCTTAGGTTTTCCCTCTCTCTGTGCCATAAGCCTGTCTGTTACCTGGCTTCAGAGATCTATCAGATCCAAACCCAGCATAGTTAGAAAGTGAAAGTTACTTGAACTACTGCTACTGCAACTACTGAAAAGCAAAACAAGATGTGATCACTTAATCAAGGAGGTAAGCTGAGCTCACTGGTGATAGGCAAAGGGTTATTTACTGTATCACAAGACAGCATCAGTCTTCATCTCCGAAGTCCAGCCAGCTGACTCTACAGCATCAGAGGACCACATCTTACGGACATCATCATATTCAAAAGAGAAAACACACTTGGAAGGTAAATGTAACAGCTGGCTTTCTTTCAGACCCATATACAGAAAACAGCACCAATACAGTTTCCTTTTGTACAAATGCTGAAAGACCCACATACACACAATCAAACCCCATACATACCAATTTAAAGTCCTGGTAATCTCCTCTCTTACATCCCAACCCAAAGTCTATAGAAGAAAGCAAAGACTTTGTAGAACAAGTCATACGACTGCCTCAGTCATTCCCAGATGAACACAAGAGTTCATTGTTAGTATACTATGAACATTTACATCAAAGTTCAAGAGGAGGAGTTTAGCAGGGCTGATTTGGAACAGCTACATTTCATTTTTCTGAGCACAAAGTTGTAGTATTTCCCTATATTTGATTTATTAATATAATCAAATTCTGCTAATGAAGGAAAGGAACAGGTATGATCATAAAACTTAGAAAAATACAGCTGAAGCACTAGTAGAAGCAAGAGCCAAGCTATCATCCCCACGGAAGAAATTCATATTTTGGCAGGATCATGTTGACTCAGGCAGACATCTAGGCAGTAAGAGAACGGTTATTCAAGAGAAAAGCTGGAGATGCTGAGAGCACCTTTCTCCCAGCACCATGTCTAATATAAAAATTCATCATTCAAGACTGCCTGGAATAACAGTTTCTGAACTATCCACATGCTAGGGACAAGGCCTCTTTGCCTCCCACCTTTCCCTCCTAAGACACTAACACTTCCTCCTCAACACGGACCTTGCTGCCTTCCTTCCCCCCCCTGTTTCCACATTTGGCTATGTCAAAGTCTGTTTACTGAGAGGCTGCTGAAGCACTGCAGTTTTAACCAGTGGAGAATGTCGCAGATCTCAGCCAGTAACCTGTCTAAGAGCACAGGAGAAAACTGCAAAGACCAATTTCTGATTGCAGGTTAGAAGGCTGGTTTTAGCTTAAATTCTCGGATTTAAGCTTTTTCATTAGAGAAACTGCTTTCTTCAAAGTGTTTCTGCACAGTCAAGACTTAAAAAGCTCTTTCTGGCTTGTTTCTAAAGTGAGACTCAATGGCAATTCCAAGTCTTCCTTTCAAAAGTATTTGTTTTTCACATTTTACTTAAACAATTTAACTGTAATCTGATAAATGTCATGAAGTCTGCTTAGGTTTGAGAGCTGCAGAAGTTGCCAGTCTCCAGAGCCCATTCTGTCCCTACTTGTGCTCCAGTACTATAATACTGATTAGTCAAATATCAGGAGCTCAAAGAAAAAGCCTTCTGATTTTGTCCTTTTCTGTGAAGTATTGTTTCTATTCTGAGTAATGCTGAAATTAAATATGGCTGCTATTCACTCTTGCCAACACTAATGCCAAAAACCAGCTGGGACTCAATGACATCTGCAGTGATGCACATGTTTGGGAAGCGCATTTTGAGTTGCAGAGCTACAAGATTACCAGAGAAAAACCACACTGCAAGGATATTTCACTGCCCCAGTGAGATTAAGCATTTATGTTCTCAGAGGCATATGCCACAAGTAACTTTACTCAAACTAAAGGCCTCACTGAAGCTGACCTATTACACTGATGCTAACAGAACCAGAACAACATATTGCTGGATACTTTCAGATCTGGTAGGGACAATTTTTTGTCTTCTCCCTTTGAGGGACTGGACATCTTTGAAGTTTGCTAGTCTCACAGAGACACCAGACTTTAAGACGTAAGGGTTTTTAAGAATGCATACAGGAAACATTTCCTTTTTATTCTTAAGGACTGTTTCGAAAAGAGATCTCGAGGCAGTTTTGATCTAACTACTTCCCTTAAGTATTCTTCCGCATACACCCCTGATTACTTTGATCAACCCCTTTGTAATCTCTCCCTCATGCTTCTTCCCAGCTGGATTACGGCAAATGCATGCAATGTTTTCTCTTTTGAAGCAACTGTCATGTCTTTGCCATGTTTTTGTTGGCTCTTACTGGCTTACTAGTGCTGCTGGACTCAGTTGTTGACTCAGAGTGAAAACAGCTTCCTATTAAAAAAAATTAACACTTCTGAAGCTGTCTGTCTGTTCTACAAGCTCTGCACTGGGAATCTTGTTAATTATTCATTATTCATGAAGACTAACTGACAGGTTTTTTAAAAAGCAATTCCAAAACAAACATGCATGCTGTACAGCTGTTCTGGATTTCTGAAAAACTCAGATGTCTCAACTGCTAGTTTTTATTTCATTTTGGACACTAACCAAATTAAAGTGAAATATGTTACATAGGCCAGAAATCAACAGTGAGTTTTACAATACAATGCTGGAGTTCTGATCGCCAAATGAAATCCACCTTGGAAAGCATTCTTTACTGTTTCTGCTAGAGCCCAGAACACCCTCTTCTCACATTTCCAATATTAAAGAATCAGACTTCAAAGACCGATGCAAATGCAAAAATCCCACTTCTACTTCAGATTTTAGGAGGACTTGGAGCATTAAGAAGATTGCCCCTTCTTAGGGATGATTGTCCTTTGAGACACTGTTTTTGTCCTTACTCCTAAGCAGGCAACAGCCAGCAGACTTCATCCAGGCCCTGGGTAGGTTGATAAGACATTTCCTGAAATTAGAGTATGTCACGCAGACATTTGTCCAGCAGCTAGGGCAAACAGACAAATATGCTCTGGAGTACGGAAATTCAATGCAGAACTAGATAATCCCATCTCAATACTCCCAATTAAGTGGAACAGATCTTTTCTCCTTATGAGTGTTCTCAAATACTTTTGCCCTTATACTATGGGAACTTTCTATTGTTGTGTTTGTTTGTTTGTTTTTTTCCAAGAACACTGCACCAAAGCTATTTACTGTTAAGCCTTCTATTTACTCCTCCCCTATATGCAATCCGGTAGCATCTACAGTTCAGAGGAAAAAGAGACCCCAGATTAAATTTCTAACAAGTTCTTTTACAAACTTCTCCAATAAAACTCATTGGCTGCCAGAAGAAAACTTGTAGATTTGATGAAAGTTCTACGCTCTCCCCATCCCAAGCCGAAACAGAATCCAACAGCCTAGGATGACACATAATTTTTTAGATTCAATAAACTGCACGTGGGAAAAAAGACAATAGTAGAAAAGCACTGACCGTATATTATCAGCTGATCTTTGACACATGGTTCCTTGAAATTTTCTAACACTACTGTACTGGACTGCCCCTTAAGTAGTACTTGTATGTCTAAGGATTGCTCAAACTAAAGAAGAGAGGGCTCAGGGCAAATCTCATCTATATAAATACCTGAAGGGAAGGTGCAAAGACAACTACTCTTCTCAGTAGTGCCCAGTGGCATGACAGGAAGGAATGGGCACAAACTGAAAATCAGGAAATCCCCTCTGATTGTCAAACACTTTTTCACTGTGGTGGTGACAGAGCACTGACACAGGCTGCCCACAGAGGTTATAGAGCCTTTAAGCCTGGAGATACTCAAAAGCCATCTGGACAGGGCCAGGTGGCCCTGATTGAGCAGGAGGGGTGGACCAGAGGACCTCCAGAGGTGCCTTCCAACCTCAACCATTTCCATTTTTTTCTTCTGTGAAATTAGGGTTTAGGCCTTAGCCCAAAATGTCGCTTCAGAGGTAGAGGAGATACAGGTCAGATGAAGCTGTATTTCCGCTATCCATAGGCACAGATGCCTGCTGTCTAAGGTTTCAAGCTGTCTGAAAGGCTCAGACAGCTCATTTTAACCTCAATTTGATTTGTCTGACCTTGCAGCAAGATGTTTCACTGGAAAAACACACAATCCAATTTGGATGCATAGCACAGGATACACCCACAATTAATAATGTTCTTGGCATTTCCAGAAAGGCATACTACAGATAATACATGGATTACCACATTACCTAGAGGAGGTATACTATTATCTTGACAACTCAAGATTATTCCCCACAATGATAAAAACCTTGTTTATGGGTGTCCCATTAGCGCATGTCTATCAGGTCAAACCCACCAAGTTCCTGCAGATGCTTTTCTGCTACTGTAACCCTGCACAAGGCCTGGAGGCTGATGCTCTGACCAATTACACTGAATATTTCCAGACAAGGTAAGAATAGGTTTGTTCTCTCTACCCTTTATCCCACCATAGCTCTTGACTCAAAAAAAGGCATGTGCAATAGCGACACTATTATATTTCAAGATTAACAAGAAACTGTACTTCTATTTAAAGGTCAAACATATTTGAACAAGCTTTTGTTGTGAAAGCAGTTAGCTTTGCAACACAAAACTCTCTGAAGCGGATGAAAAAGTTTACAATCTACTTCTATGTTAAAAAGTACTCCTATGTTACGAATGTACACTGCAGACCCCCTTCAAATAGGTGTGCTCTAAAGCTATTCTCAAAGTGTCCCAGCATACCTATGGATCCAAGAGTTATTGCATTGATGTCCACGTTTTAACATTAATAATGTAGCACTGACAAGCATGAGAGGAGGGAAAACATTCCTATTCAAAAACAACTGAGTTCACATTCATCTTACAAATGGTTTAACATGAAGCTATGCAAGCAAAGCAAGCACATCACAGGTGTCACTCCCAAAGACAAGATATTCAGATGAGGGCTATGCTTAGAAATCAGATATTCAGATGAGGGCTATGCTGGGCATCTTTTCATACTGGACTCATCATGATATTCACAACAAATGGATACACTTTTTTTGTAAGAGGGCCTCTACCTTACCATTGCTTTGCAGCAACATTCAGTTCACTATAAATGAAGCATAGTTTGTTTTGTGTGTGCTAATCAACCAACCTGGACAGCATAGGCCTGTATTTCCCATTTGCACATAACACTGAACACATTTATTGTTAAAGTGCATTATTGCTGCAAGGAGAGTGATGTTAAGAACAATACAGGCAATATAGAGAAAAAGTTTACTAACATTCCTTTATGAACGGGCATGGCATGTACCTTCAAGAAAAACTACAGCACCAGTGATTTACTTTCAGGGTGTAAATACTTTCTAAACACAGCTCATTTACCAATTCTAGTGATAGTCTCAGTGACTCAGCAGCTAGCATTATGCTAAGGCATTTCATCACTGGACAACAGAGCAAGAAGAGATAACACACTTCTGAATACTAATATTAAAACAGATAAAGCTTTTAAAGTCACTGGTTGTCTGGGGGGCTGGGGAGAGAGAGGCCAACAAGTACACATTTGGTCACAAGATTAAAAAAATCAGACAAGAGGTCAAATTTCACAGTTGCTTACCTTGACTATAAAAATGGTATCAGCTCTAACAAGTCAGAATAAAAAAAGTGCAAAAAGCAGTTTTAGTTGAAATACCATGATTGTGACCTGGTCAAGCTTAGGTTAAAAACAAAAACCACAATGGACAACATGCTCTTCCATAAGCACTAATACTGTCTAAACAGGAAATCATCCATTTTACTCTTCACAGGTAGAAGACCCCTGATTTCATGGGACCAGAAGTGACTAAAATAAACCAACTAAAAAAAACCCAGAAAGAACAGCAGAAAAGTTTAGATTCGGTCAATCTCCTTTATTCAAGAAAAGGCTACACATGGACAGCTTAGTAGCCCATAAGGCAAAAGACCTGGTATCACTGATGTTTAAGGAAGCCAGCAAAACTAAAATATACTAAAATGCCACCACATGACAAATTTAAGATGATTTTACAACTGTTAAGTGTCACAAAGCTTTAAGTTACTTATGCTGCCCAGAAACACTGCCTTTAAAACAGCTTCGCACAAAATACACACATAATAAAGAGTTAAATATTCTGTCTCCCTCAAAAGCATGTGCTAATATCCAGTACTGGATAGGCTACATTAAATTTATTTTTCATATGTGTAGAAATTAATTTTAATTATTACTCTAAGAAAATAGCTTTTATGAGACTTACACAGAAAAAAAAGGCCTTATTTTCTTTTATATTAATTTTTCATAAATTAAGTTTCAAGAAAGAAAGGTCAAGAAGAACTGTACATCTCCAGAGAATTAGTAAATGTGCGTGACCACAGTTATCCAGTTCAGTGTTCCAATGTTTTATGCAGCTGAGACACAAAACCAGACCACTCAGCCAGACGGTGACTGCAGTCAATTATCTTATACACTTGCATGCAAAATCCCAGCAAACAAAGTTAACAGGCACGGTGCTATGCAGAGAGGTTCAGCCTTATATCCTGCTTTTTTGCTGCTTCATTTTTTTCCTGAAGTGTTACCAGTCCTTAGCTGACAATACACTAACTGGCTGGGAGCTAACAAGTTTTAGAACTTTGCTGTTCAACCATTCTTCCGAAACACATCAGGTACAAATTAAGCCAGAATACGGAAAACAAGCTGATCAGTTTTACATGCCATGATGACATCACAATGACATCAGAAGAATAAAAGTGTGCACCTTTTCACTCCAGTTTGTTTTTCAAGCATGAGAGGAAAACAAACAATATTCTCATAGCACTAAGTAGTGAAAACATTTAGAGAAGATATCCATATTATACATTTCTTTTCTGTTTGTCTCCATCAGCTTGGAGACAAGAGCATAAATTTGCAAATAAATTCATAGGAAACAGAATTCCTAATTCATATTTGAGAAGTAAGGAATAGTACTCTGTCAAGTACTATTCCATTAAACTTGATTGCTGCTTTGTTTTTTCTCCCTGCAGCCTCAGCTAAGACTGTTTTCTCAATGTTTTTGCATTAAAAATTAAATACACAAACAAGTGGTAGACAAGACCTTAGAAGTAAACCTCAGAGCAGGAGCTGCAGAAGCACATTAAGGAGGAGCCTCATTTCAAATCAGTGTGTTTTTTACACTGCGTTTCCCCAGAGGCCCATGAATGGATTCCAAGTTAGTTTACACGAGGCTGCTTAACAACAACTGCCAACAAAACACACATCTACAGGCCAAGCTTTGAATAAGCATTAACCCACTATGGAAAGTGCAAGAACAAGTTAGCAGTGGGCCTCCAGTTGGGCTACACAGTGAGGAGCAGGGAATGCCTTCAGACAAGCTGTCTGACCAGCTTCCATGCAGGCTCTTTGAGCTACAGGTCAGCAAGACTTTCCCCATTGCTAGAAGTCAGTATGTCACTTTCTGTACTTTGAAATTAACCTTTTTACTTGTAGCTGGGGATATGTTGTATCAGCAATCTTGAAGAAAACAAACAAATAAAAAACTGAAAACCCCACAAAACTACCAAAAAGGTCTCCAGAGTTGGGACCCTGCTGTACTAGAAAGACCAGAAGCACTTGCCTTTTATCCTATAGTAACATCTGCGTGTCCTTCTGTGAGCCAGAACCATCTTTCACCCAGAAGCCTTTCCAATACAGCACTTGACCAAGGATCTTATCAACTGCTTCAAAACCTATCAAGTGCTTCAAAAAAAGCACTCTGTCAACACACATAATACCCTTTCATAAAAGAACAGCAGTAATATTTATTTATCTTTCCCCTGAATGGAAACTCAGTATTTCTTATTTTAAAAAGCTTCTGTCTGGGCTGCTGCTTAGCTTCACTGCCCACTCTGGTGACCTATTGAATCTTGGCTGCTCTAGGAAAATCTCAGAAAAAAGAAGTTATGTTCTTTAATTCCCCTACCTCTGAGATACTTTCACTAAGATGCTAAACTCCTTCCTCTACTGGTAAGGACATTGTCTTCATAGATCTGTAGTTAGCTTGATAGCTGCAAGACTTCAGTACACTGGTGGAAAAAAAAATGCTTCCAGAGGAAAAACATTTTGCCACTCACAAACATCTCACTATTAAATTACTCCAAATTTAATATCTTCACTATAGAGCTTTAGCCCGGAGGAAAGACATATACAGCACCCAAAAATTAGTACAGCAAGAATCATCAAGGCATGAGTAGAACTGTCGACATTCTAGCAGGAGAAACAACCTTCCAAATGACTTCCCTGTCGGCAGCTTTGTACTCTTATACACTGTGCCTGCACAACATTCCACAACACTTTATATCCTGTGCTCCACTGCATAAGGAAAAAATACCAGTCTTTATCACAGAGCCCATCTTAGCATTAAGAACCTTCCAATGAACTTGAAAACCTTCAAACAAGAGTCAAGTTGCACTAGGTATTTTTAGTACATTTCTACTCATTTGGTGGAGAAGGGAAGAAACAGGATCAAGTCAGTTACTGACCCAGAGTAAATAAAGGTTTTCTTGATGCAGGTACACCTTGATACTCTCAACATCAAACAGCTCTTCCTGTGTTTAGTCCAATCATCAACTGTCTGAAAACTGTTCTTCTTTCCACAAGTGTACAACCTGAACAACATTCCAGTTGTTCATGGCATTGCTGACAGGCCTTGACACACTGAGGTTTTCCCTTGGTCTCCGCTACTCTCAGCAAGAGCTGAACAGAATGGACAACGTAATTCCTTTGTGCTCCTTGATTGAAAGGAATAAAAATAAAAATTAAAAAATAGGGCTGTCACTTGTTTCTAAGCACAGAGAGAAAAGATCAGAGAAACAAAGGCACTGGTTTTATCACCTGAGGGACTATGGACTCTGTTGTTCTAGGTCTAGTTCAATAGCCAACCAATACATGATCCCCTTACTAGACCTAACTCAGGAATCTTATCATTAACCTCTTTCTTAGCTTCTCTGATTTCGAGTCACTCACCCCTCTTCATCTCTCCCCCCAAGACCTTATAGAGGTTAATGTAGCTGATGATATTGCCAGCTGGAAGAAAAAGACTGCTGATGGATGCCAGGACTTCTCTAGCAGATTTGCTCAGGGTGCCTTTATCGGCATTTCTCCCTTGACTGCAGAGTGTCATCACTGCTCTCTTCACCCGCATCCCCACAAAGAAACAGATAATAGAATTTCTCATTAAGGAGTCATCTGGACATAGGCTACAGGTACCTTCTTCATTCACAGTACAGTAAGGTAGGAAGAAGGTTTAAGTGATAACAGCTACACTCATAACTGTCTCCCAGAAGACAAATCAGAAATATATTAAAGACAACAATTTGCATGCCAAAGAGCATGCAAGCATTCACTCACAAGAACACACAGAGACACATCTAACCTATTCCACATCTAACCACATCTAAAGACATTCAATTGTTTCCAAGAAATCGGAAATAAACTAAGGCAGTACACTGAACTTCCAGAGACTGATATTTGCCAGTTGAACTGTGTGCACATTTTTTATTTACAGGATGTGCATACAAGAGATAGCACATTACGCCATGGTAAAGATAACTAAGTTCAAGGACTATGACCCACAGCATTTTGATACTAAAAAGTTTCTGTAGAAGTGATAAGCTTAACTGGTTATTCTTCATAGCTGAATATACAACTCATTTAATTCAAAAAATGAAGAAACCTTCCCTGAATTCCTTATCTCATCAGCTAAGGTTTTTCACCAGCTTGTAAACAAGTCCTCTTTTTAAGACAAAAACAAACCAGAAAGAAAGACAACACCTGCAAAGCCACAGACAGACTACAAATGAAACCAGCTTACAACTGCTATCCGTTCTACACTCATGCAATACGAGCTCTTAATTTACTGTTACATATAACCCTTGATGGTAAAAGTGAAACTTAAGAGCCAAGATACTCATCTGCACACTTTACCTAGCACTGGTTAGTGAAGAAGCAAGGTAAGAAAAGTAAAAAGCTAATTTCTTTAAATAAATAAATAAATTTTTTTCTATCGATTTCACACAGCTTCAGCACAGATAGTTCAAGTACTAGAGATGAATTTTAAACTCATTCAGAAAATCTAGCAGAGAGAATAGCATGAAAAGAACCTTAAGTTCAACTCCTTCTACAACTACATAAAATAACTCAGGACACAAAAATTACTAGAATCAAACTGCTTTAGGAATGTAGGTTCTGATATTTGCAAGAAATAGTCCAAGGCAAATCCTGCTTTGAAACACTACTTACTAACCTTGTGCCAAAGTCACTGCAGAAAACGTTTCAAGTTGTGCTGGCTGGCTCCGACATCAACGCCCCAGTAAACACTCAGATTAAAGAAACCAAGTTACATTCCCTTTTGCCCTCACATGTTTTAACTATTTGGCAAAAAGTATCTGTGTTCGTATCTGCTTGACACTGAAGGGTTCATCCCAATGTCAAGAAGGAAGCAGAACCACAGAACAGCAGCCTCCAGCCCATCACGCACGCTACATACCGCGGGACGATTTCGGGCAGGCACCGTTCCGAGGGAAGCCGCCCCGGTTGCAGCAGCAGCGGCGGCAGCACCTGCCGGGCCGGCACACGCCGCGGGCGGCCCCTTCACCTTGCACCACACGCCGCGGGCTCCGCGGCCGCCCCGGCGCGGCGCAGGGCGGGGCGGGGAGGGGGAGTCGCGGCCGCCCCGCACAGCCGGGGCGCGGCTCCGCTCAACACCGCTCCCGCCGGGTTCCGCCGGGCGCGGGGCGGCGGCACAGGAGGAGGAGGAAACCAGCCCGGAACGGCGGGGCGGCCGCGCCGGCTCCCAGGCCGGCTAAAAATGGCCTGACAGACCGAGCGCGCCCGCCCCTGCCGCGCCCCCGCCCCGCCGCCGGGGCAGGGGCGCTGCCCAGCGCTCACCGCCGCGGCTCCCGGGGCGGCCCCGCAGGGTGTGCGGGTTCCCGAGCCCTCCGGGGCCGCCCCGCACGGAGCCCCGCCGCAGTGGGTTATTTTTGGAAGCTCCCCCCACCCCCCGCTCCCGGCTCTGCGGCGTCACAGCCGCTCCCGCCGTGCGGAGCGGGGAGGTCACGCCTTTCCCGGCGCGGGTGGCGGCCAGCGCGGGGCCCCTCCGCCCGGAGCCCCGCCGGAGGCAGCGGCCGCGGCCCCCGCCCGCCGGGCAGGCACCGGGCCCCGCGCCCCGCGGCCGCTCGGAGCGTCCCCGCCGCCACCGCGCACGCCGAGCCCCGCGCGGCGGCACCGCGGGGAAGGAGGAGCGGCGGACAGATGGAGCGATCGGAGATCACGCTCATGCACCATCTCTAGCGCAAGTGGAAGACGGCTGAAGCTGTCTATTTCAGTGCTGCGTTAGCAGTTTTATCTGCAGACTGCGCGATTATGCTACAATTGCCAAAGCACGGAGATAAGTAACACTAAATAAAGTTTTCTCTAGAGAGCCAAAAGTGTGTTCACTGTAGTTATCCTTACTGAAGTGGGGAGCCTCTCCTCATTAGTCAAGCAGCAGCTTTTGGTATGCTGACAATTTAAATAGAGGGAAAAAGAATTCTCCTTAAAGAGGCAAGATAAAAAAGCACCAGGCTTGAGAAATGTTCATTCTAGAGATAACCAGATTTCATGGGACATGCACAATACAGTTGCAAGGTTATACATATATATATATATCTATATATATATATCTATATATATCTATATATATAGATATCTTTTGCAATGCCAACAAAGCTACAGTCTAGAAATCAACACTGAACAGCAAAGAACAGGGCCCTGACTTATAAAGGACAACAAAGCCAAATGCTGTGGGTTTAAGAACAGTACTGATCAATGAATGTAGCTTCTTGGAAAGCTGTAAGTCTTAGGAAGAGATTGCAGCTGTAATTTCCCTTATGAATCTTATGGCATCTTTAAAAGCCTGCACTATATTCCTGAACTCAGTAGTTTGAAGTTTAAAAATACCAAGAGAAAAAACTCTTCCTGTCATCATCGATGGATTTCACTAGCTATGGTGGAACATCAAGTTCACACCTCGGCCTATCCCTCTGTGCCCAAATCTATGTGCTTCCAGATTAAAATAAGGCCTCTATTACACCTACTGAGACTATTCAAGTTCAAGTAAGGTGAAATTACAAATTCACCATATGTTTGCCATATTCCACTCTGGAAAGCTATTTTAGTCTGGCTTGAAGCAAGATGCCAGCATTTAAGGAATACTAAACTAACACTATACACCCACTGTTGTAACAATTTCCCCCTCATCTGCAAATGAAGCTGGCAACTTTAATATCAGACTTTCTTAAGGAAAAAACTCAGTGTAAGAAAAGCGATGCTTGTTCCACTCTGCTAGAACTTAAGTAAGTCTAAAAGACGCGTGACTGGAGACAAAAGGACTTGGAAAGGAATGAAAAAAAACAAACCTAGACAATGGAGCCAGTGTTTGTAGCTCACTGTTAAATAACTGGAAGACTAACAGCACCAACACAAACCTCATTTTGAAACACAGCTTACTGATGACAAGAAGAGCCTAACCAAGGGATTATAGTTACCGCAGTACAGGAAGACAAGTTTATTCCATGGTACTAGGGCATCCTCAGGAAGGAAGAAAAATACCAGCTCTCCTCCTCCAGGAACTAGTGAATTTGACATATATTCCCAAATTGAAGTGTTTGCATTATGTTTAACACTATACAAGATATTTGTTACTGGGAAAGCCAGAAGTTCAACAAATAGCATTTCCACACCCACTAAGCACATGGTCTGAAAAACAAATTCAGAAGCAATATTGTTCAACACTTCAGTTAGCTAGTAAAAAGAAAAAAAAAAATCCAAAACCTAATTTTCTCAATATTTTGACCTTCAAATCAGCAAAGCAACAGCTTTACTGAATTCAAGCATTCAGTTTGAACATTGCAAGCAGTAGCTTGTAACCAAAATGTCTCTTCCAAACACCCAAATACTAAGGCATCCTTTTGTAGGGGCATATACCTACTCTTTCTCCAGAAGCATGAATTTTCATCCCATTCAGTATGGAAAAGGACAACCTACCAACAACATGAATTTGTATGGGTTTGTGTATTTATTTTTGTAACAGGTAAGCAGGGAACTAGCCAAATATGCTAAGCTGCTCAACCCTTTACAGACCCACACAGCACAATACATACCCCTTCTTGCTTTGTGAATAGGTTGAGGCACTCAGCCAGAGCCTCACATGTTTCCTGGGATACTTCAGAGACCACATCAACTTTCTGCAGGAGAGGAGAAGATATTCCTGAAAGCACAAAAATATTAGTAATGTTAGAGGGACATTGTAAACTACAGGATTCTTTTAATCATATTTTCCTCTAAGTAATACAGACATAACATTCACATTCTACAGGAAGGCTGGTGCATTGGAAGATCTGTGGGAGGTTTTTTTTTGCATCCTTTCCCTAGTACTGGTATAAGAGGCACATGAATAGATGGAGTTTCTCTTTCAGCATGGTTTAGAAAGCAGAGGCAGTAAGCCATGGCAGCAAGACACTGGAAAAGGGACTAGCAACAATCTTCTTTTAACCACTTTCTAGATTTTACAGCTCCAGGTGACGGAACTTAAATAAAAAGGATACTGCACTGGTTTAATATAAGTTAAAGTGAAAAATTTAGTGTTTTTTTACCTTCTGCCATGTAATATATAGAAGAAAAAAATCTTACCACAGTGCTCAGTGCAGCTGTAAATGTAGGTTTGAAAAAAATAGATGGGGTTGTAACTACAAGCCCTGAACAATTAAAGGGGAAGATCTTATTTTCATGGACTTGTCTTATGTGTAAGTAGTAAGCTTTTCACCTTACATCCTGACTTCTGTGACCATTTATAGAAGGGACTGCATGTCTAGAACCAGCAGGAAATCATGATAACTCAATCAGCTGGTAGAAATTGAGTCAATCTGTGAAGTTTTGTGATGTGCAGCAATTCCTCGGAAATCAAGTAAGCCACTTTCTCAGGAAGCATAGTTGTTGCAATTAAAATAATTGCTACATTTAGTGCCTGCAGACTCCAGGATCAGTTGACACCATTTAGTAACACAGGTGCATCAAGATGATGTCACACCACTGAAGATTAAGAGGTCCATCAGTGACAGTTCCTGAATTTATTTTTTAATTTATACTGCTTATGCAGGACAAGATACAGTACATATCCACACACTAACTGTGCTCCAATACCAGAGCTCACCAGTGACTCGAGCTGAGTCTTACAGCAGCTATTAAGAACAGCTACGGCCTCTAGAAGGAGGGGCAGCACACCGAGTGCAGGAGCAGGAAACAACTTTATTTGTAATATACAAGATGCAGAAATCTCAAAGATAACTGGATCCAGAATAGCATGTTGAAACACATAGAGAATTTTAGAATTTTAAGAATCAGGAGCCAGCATAGCCATTTTTATATTACTCAAACGTTTTTAGGGAAAATCCCATACACACAGAAGGCTAACTCAGAAATTTGCATTCTTCTGGAGCCAGAGGAGTCAAATACTTTAAAGATACCACAACAATGGGAGAACTGGAAGAACTACAGAAGTTGTCTCTGTTGTGACCTATAGAAGTCACACATGAACCCAGAAACAGTTCACTGACCTAGCAAGTTACAAACATTCATTGGAAGGAAAACAGGAACTTATTACTGCTCTTGGCCAAGACCAGCAGTTTCTAGGAATGAGATAGCATCTTCTTTTGCTTTAGTATGGGTTTTGGTTGTTTAAGTTGTGTGTGTCCTTTCTAAACATGTTCTTGTTTAAAAAAGAACTTCACTGTTCTTCAGGTCAGCATGATGGAGTCAGGGAAACTGCCTCTGTATTTACCAAAGGGAATTTATCAACCTTATAATAATTTTCAGACTGGGTTTTTTTTTGTGAAAAATTCAGTTTTACTGTAATAATTACGAAAACTTCACACTCATATGTATTATGAAATGTCACTTTTCCTTGTGAAATAAAAATTTGGTAAAAATTCAGTTTATGAAAAAGACAGGGTAACATCAACGAATAGCTTACCCCAGTAGCATATGGAGAAAAAGCAGTATTTTGGACTCCTTTTGGAAAGACACAGGGATGAAAGAAGAACTTTTTTCTCCTCAACACTGGTATTCTACTACAGACTACAGATCTGTACAGACAAACAACTTGTTCTCTAATTTGGGCTTCATAATTTTAGCCACAATATATAACTAGGACTCATGCTCAAAGGGCCAACAGTTAGGTGTTCTTATAGAACTCCTCTGTGTGTTTAATACATGAACACGTACATGTTTAAGGCATTTAATAAAGTAAGTACAAATCTCTAACATCTTGATGCCTGTGATATTTTTTAGCAGTTATGCTGCAAAAATCCAGGTAGGTGTAAAGAATTATAACATGAAATGAAGCCTGAGAAGTTCAAAGCTGGCATAAAAGTAATGGCAAAATCTGTGAATATGTGCCATCATACCATGCCTCCAGTTCTCTGTATAGTCTTGTGATTTCACTGCTCTTTGTACCTGTGAGGAGACACTCATGCACTGCAATAAGCTACCAATTACAGATTTTTTTTTAAACCTTGGAGGACGACCCCTGTGTTATACTTCTATGATACTACTCAATAAGGACTATAACTAGAGGCAGTTTTCGCTGCATTTACAGCTGCTAATAACATTTATTTCAATCAGCATACTTCTTAGTTGTTTCTCCAAATCTGAAATCTTAATTGTTAGCAATTACTATAATGCTACTTTATTTCAATCTTTTTTGATGGAGAAAACAGTCCTTATTTTCAAGCTCCTGAAAATTTCATTTTGGGGAAATAAAAGCATTCTGTTTGAAAGAAAAAATTAGTTGCTTGGTAACAAACTACATTTTAAATGAATAAGCTCTACCTTTTGTAGCATCCAAAGATTTAACCATTGCAAGAAAGTCCGAAACCTCTTTACTGAGTCTTTGTTGGCATGCTTGTGCTTTCTGAAAGACAACAAGGATAGCTATGTCAGAAGTGCTTTGTTCTAAGGAAAGCGTATGCTTACTCTCTTTACTATAGTGAAATTTAAAAATTTAGACAGCATTAAATCTTAACAAAGATTCCCAGCCCAGAGACTGATAATATTAAAACTGAAACAAATTACTTAAACTACCTTCAAAGACACACAAGCTAACAAAATATTTATGCACATTTTATCGCTGACCAGATCTTGTTTAATTTAATGTAGTAGATCAACCCCCAAAGCTTTGTTGTATGTACCACTTTTGCTCTTTCCCTCATTCTTTACTGAACAGTTTCAAAATCCAGGAAGAACAAGTGCTTGTTCTTTGAGAAACTTAAGGACAAAATAAGCACATTCATAGGTTAACTGATAAATGGCAAGTACAGTGACATGCAGGAACCAACTCCAAGATCATCTTTCAAGCCTGCATTCAAACCTGGAGACAGTTATCATAGAATGGCTTGGGTTGGAAGGGACCTTAAAGACCACCGAGTTCCAGCCCCTAGCCTTGGGCAAGCACACCTTCCACTAGACCAGGTTGCTCAGAGCCCCATCCAACCTGGCCTTGAACACTTCCAGGGATGGGGCATCCACAGCTTCTCTGGGCAAGATGTTCCAGTGCCTCACCACCCTCTGAGTAAAGAATTTCTTCCCAATATCTAAATTAAATCTCTCCCCTTCCCACTTATCTTATCACTACATCTAGTGTGTAATCACTATTACACACCTGGCCTGTGTAAAAACTCATTCCCCCTCTTTTTTATAAGCCCCCTTTAAAAATTGGCAATGCGGTCTCCCTGGAGCCTTTGCTTCTGCAGCTCTCTCAGCCTGTCTTCAAAGAGAGGTGTTCATTCATTCCCAGTGATCACCTTTGTGGCCCTCCTCTGGACCTGTTCTAACATGTTCACATCTTTCTTGTGCTGAGGACCCAGAGCTGGATGCAGCACTCCAGGTGGGCTCTCATGAGGGCGTAGTAGAGGGGGAAAATCGCCTTCCCTGCCCTGCCGGCCACTCTGCTTTTGATGTGGCCCAGGATGCAGTTGGTCTTCAGGGCTTTGAGTGCACTGTTATCTATTAAATAATACCTAAATAATACCATCTTCTGAAGGTTGCTGGGGACTGCCAGTTCCAGTTATCCTGCCACCTCTGCTCTGCCATGAGCTACTTTAAGTTCTTGTACTAAAAGGAATGGTACAAGACACTTGGAGTTTAGCCACATGAAGATTTTTGCACTGAAGTATCAACTTTCCCTTAAAATAGAAGTATACGTAGAGCAAAAAGCAAGAATCACAGGCTGAATGCTAGAATTGCCAAAGACTACTCATTTCCATTGCAGGTATGAGCAGTCACTGTACAGTGCATCTAATGTGATCTGAGGTGATAAAAGCTCGTTTCCAAAACATTTCACTGGCTGTTCTATAGAGGCAGAGCTCGATGTGGGTTAGCTTTGGTGACACTGAGACGCGAGGATAACAAGTACAGTATGCAAGGCTCCCTCTCCTGGCTGAAATTCTCAGCTCAAGCAGCTTTCTATCTTACAGCAATGCTGGCAAAAGGGACATCACAGCCCTGTAGCTATGATAAACATGCCATTTTAGCCACACAGTCTGAGCAGGAATACACAACAGCAAGCAGTGCAAACACACAAGCAGCATTGATACATCCCTGGGAGGAATCATCACTTTTAGTCAAAGGGATATTGAAGTATTTCAACACAAAACAATACTAATCTGCAACTGCTCAGACACATGAGCCAAGCAAGTATTCAGTACATACTTTCAGAGTGTCCTGAAGCTCTGTAACAGATACTGCATCATCATCATCATCACTGCTCAGCTGTTCCTGTGCACAGTAATGAGTGCTATATGCAGAGTGGTCTTCTATTGCTTCCAGCCAACTCTGGAAAGGAAAAAACAGAGTTAATAAACATTTCAAAGGTCATCTGCAAAACACAGTATCATGTATGCAGAACAACAAAGTTTTCTCTTGATAGGAATAAGGCAGTCATTAGTAAAATGAGACATCTCAACAGGCAAGATATAGATTGTTAGAAAATGTAACATGTATTGCAGATTAAATACTCTGTGGCAGAGCACAACAGATTTAACTTATTAACCCTTAAGCACAAATGTAACCCACTCCTCAGCCTATCCAAGGTCACATAAAAAACCCTCTCATTAATTAAAAGACTGTAGCGAATATATTTTGCATCTCTGGGTTTCTGCTCAGACAGCAAGGTCCCTGTGACAGTCTGCCTTCTTATGCATGAAAAACTGTGCACAAAACCTCAAGTACTGTCATCATTAAGAGGCAGATCCTTTTCCTGTTCATTGGATCACAGAGTGGCTAAGGGTGGCAGGGACCTCTGAAGGTCATCCAGTCCAACCCCTCTACTCAAGAAGGTCCACCTAGAGCTGGTTGACCAGGACATCCAGATGGCTTTTGAAAATCTTCTAGGATGGAGATTCCACAACTGCTCTGGGCACCCTGTGCGAGTGCATGGTCACCCTCACATTTTTTTCTTACGTCTAGAGAGAAATCCCTGTGCTTCAGCTTGTGCCCATTGCCTCTGGTCCTGTTACCAGGCACCACTGGAAAGAGCCTTGCCCTGTCCCTTTTTGCACTTCTCCTCAGCCGTTTACATACGCAGCCAAGTTTCCCTGAGCCTCCCCTTCTCCAGACTGAGCAGTCACAGTTCCCTCAGCTTTTCCTAATAAAAGTGATGCTCTGATCCCTTCAATCACCTTAATGGCCCTTCGTTAGGTTCTCTTTAAGTATGTTCATATCTCTCTTGCTGTGAGAAGCCCAGAACTGGACACAGCACTCCTGCTGCCTCCAACTCCCCCAACTCCATCTCTAGTTAGTACACCTGTAGAAGTACAACAGTGAATATACTACAAATAGCTCTAAAAAACAGACTTCTCTTGTTTCAGACCCATCTTTTAAGAAAATATAATTTATTAGGTCATCTGGGAATACGGTTAAGAGTAGAATGTACCATTAAAGATTCTTTTGTTTGGAATAATGATCTATGAAAGTGCAAAAGAAGGAGGTTGCAATAGAAATTTACCACATGGAGAAGTTAATGAAAAACAGGAAGTTAGATAACAGGGCATCATAGAGGCACAGAGCTGGAAAATAAGCACTTATTCTAAAGAAGAGATAATTACAACGGGTCTATTTTTTGCTGTCTAATCTATAACCCTGCTAAAAGATTTAATATCTGCACTTATGCTACCAAGTCCTGATGATCAAGGTATGAAACATGCTGCTAATAATGCATCCATAGCAAGTAGTATGCAAATTATTCATTACAGAAGTTACTGTATTTTAATGCCTTCGATAAAAGGTCATTATTACCTCTCTAGTTTGAGAAGGAAGGCTATTTTTAGGAATCTTGAAACGATGAACAGTGTCATCAAAACATCTGACAGAAAAGAAGCAACGGTCTGTAGATTTTATCTAGAGCAACGTGGAGAAAACACAAAATTAGTATAATGAATCAGAAAAAAAAATGAAGAGTAAGCTAAGCAAAAAATTATGCTTAACTCAGAAGTTTTTGCCTCAGTCTTGATCCAAGTAATTGTAATTTACAAAAACCTTGGTCAGAACAGTTTTCCAAAGTGTGTCATTACATCATGAATAGTAATATAGAGGTCCTTTATGTCTAAATATTGTATTTGTGTTTATTTGCACCCCTTGATTCAGACAAAACCTCAGCAATGGTTCACGATCACCAATATTAAGGAATTTGTAGATACTGAAAAGCAAGAGTCACTTTTCCATACAATATGGGTATACATATAAGTGCAATTTAACAGAATTTGTGGTGCCAAGCTAGGATGGCACAGTTATAGAAATGTCAAAATTATCCTAAATGCATTTTCCTTAAACACTTCATCTTCCTGTGCATTATGACACCTGGCCTTTTTTTCCTCTGTTTACCCCTTCCAAAATGGATTCCCACAAGAATAATGGAAATTAGCGAAGTTTTCCAAAAGTCACCTTCAAAATTGACTAGTCCTTCAGCTGAGATCAGCTTAAGTTATGCAATCAGTCACAAGTAGCCAGGGACAGCTAAGGAGGAACTGGAGCTTTGGCTATTCCAGATCACATGTTTCAAACTGACCCGGTCTGCTTTCAGGATGCCTTGTGTGTCTAAATCTTCAAGACTTTAGAAAGCAGTGAGGGAGCTTTACAGCCACTTTACATAAAAGAATACTTTGCTTGACAAGAACAAGCATTTCTTTCAACAGCACAAGCTTTCTCCCTATTTTATAACAAAGATCAGGTTACCAATCCAGCGGAAGTTTTCATTAACCAGCAATGGAATACAATGGAACATAAAAAACCAGCTCAGTAGTTACAACACACTTCACTTCCTACCGTGCAGACAGCTTGTGTTAGATGCTTGCATCCCTGACGATGATCATTATTCACTGCATCAGCTCTTTGAAAGAAGAAGAGATTTAGTAAAGTGAAGACAGGATTTATTTAAATCACTTTTCAGAAATTTAAACACAGAAATAACTTACTGTCTCCGATACCAGGAAAGGACTCCATGTTCCAGAACTATCCAGTAGAGTCTCCAACCAAAAAATCGTGAGCTCTAAGAATTTAAAGCGAGAGAGGGGAGGAATAAAAAAAGCCAGGTATACATTTAGTGCAGACAGCTCAGTGTGCAGCTGCAGTGTGAGCTGCAGATTGAGCTCTGGGTGGTAGGAGCCTGCGGTGAGAGACCATGAACTGGCACTGACCCTCTGCTTAACCAAGGGCACAGCGACTTGTGGTGTCAAGAGCCGAGGACTCAGCAGGAAGACCCCAGACTTTCACAAACTCAGACTGCAGGGGCAGAAAAACCCAGGGGTTCCTTTGTTTGGGTCCCTCCTCAGAGGCACCAGCTCAAGATGCTATTTTGTTATTGCACCATGATTAAAGTAAGGATCCAGACATCTGAGACTCAGCTATGGGAAACCAAGGGTCAACCTTGTCTGACTGAGTGTGATGAGTTTAGGGAGCCAAGCTGGGCACCCTTCAACTCACTGGAGCCATCAACTGCAAAGGGGCTTTGGTTCCAGCAGTTAAAAGTCTCTGGTGGAAGAAGTGTGATGGACAGAGTGACTCCTGCATGGTCAGGCAGAGAAGCTTCCTTAACACTTAAAACTAGTAAACATTACAAAAACCTTTTAGGTTCTGCATATCCTGATGATCACAGCAACCTGAGAATATTTTACAATTGCAGCACTACTCTTGTTTTTGGAACCACCTGAAGATAAAAGTTGAGCCTGCTACTCAGTAAGAACTGAAATATTAAAATGTTCCATTTTTTTAATATTACAGGAATTGTTGGTCACCACTCAATTCTATTTTATAAAATCAAACGAGAAACAAAACATGTTGAGATATCCAACTAAAACATTTTATCTTTCTCAAGCTCTAGTACACAGTTCTCGTTTAAGAACAGTTCCTTTTATTACAATTGTGATATAGGAAAGTTTACACTGAAGAAAACTTTGGAGATTTCATTAAGCAACATAATAAAGCATTCACATAGACTTTCTTTTAAGAAGGGAAAATAGATTCACTTGAGCAACACAGAAAAACAACTTTTTAACTCTTTGAATGCCACCTTCACATTAAGTTTTAAAATTTTCTGAAGATGATGGCAAAATATTAGTCACAGTTTCTTAAAGACAATATATCAGTCATAGATTATCAAAGTAATCTATCAAGGAAAGAAAAAACAATATGCATTTTGCCCATGACACAGACAAGGAAAAAAGCCTTATCACAGTGAAGCTTTGCCATAAAAATTACCAAGAAATAGAGATTTTAGGGACTGAGGCTAAGATCAGGGTGCCATGAATCTAGTAGCCACTCCACCCAGCCAGCCCATCTATATATATTAGACTAAATCAAGCCATTTAGCAAATATATTATAGAAAAATGCCTTAATTCATCAGTTATAACTGAAATACAGAAAAAGGACATACTGACATATAGCTTACAAGCTATTTTAGAAAGGGAAATAAGACATACCTTCCATAGGAGACCTTCATATCGTCTCAGAGGTTTGTTGATAACCTGCACAGAAGTTAAAGCTCATATAGTAATAGCTTCAACTAGACAGCCTTGGCATTTTAAATTGATACAAAAGTTCCTACCTTTCCAGTTTTACCTGCCAGTATCAGTTTCATTTCTGCACCCTGGGCTAGATCAAGGGGTGTCTGATCTGTTTAGTAACAAGACAAGGCATGAAAATTTGACACAAATAAACTTAGATGTACTTAAAAATAATTTGACACTCTTTACTCATCAGTCTGGCCTCCAAGCATCTACAATTACTTGGAACTGGGGAACATAAACTCCCCAGGAGCAGAAGATTAAAAAGCATTTTGAACTTCAAGGCCCTGAACTGCCTGTCAGAGTTCTACTAACTACAGAGCCCTTTGCCCTTACTGATTTGTTTTTAGCTTTCAGCTATAAAAAACATTTTAGAACATTCACAAATACCAAGACACAGGCATCTTTAAGCAGAGGACAAGAACACAGTTTGCATAACATTTGCGTCAAGTTTTCGTCCTTTTGGTTTCATCAGAAGCCTTCTTCTGAGGAGTCACTTTCTCTGGGCCACATTTTCAATCTTGTGTTTTGTTGTTATCTGTGTTCAGTGTTTAGCATCAAGAAAACAAAAGCTAGGCACATTTCATTGTTAAGAAAGTAATTAAATTTTCTAGAAATGGCTAAGTTTGGAAAATAAAAGCACATACAATAAGTATTTTGCTACAGTTCTTCAGCCTCCTGCAATTTAGTCACTGTTGGCCTTCCTTTATTAGTGATACAAAGCCTGTAAAGCACCATAAGACTTTCCCTGATCACTCCACAGTAAGTAACATAGCTTACAGAAGACATTGAATTTGTGTCTCCACTTAACATTTAATATGTTCTTTGGATACTCACCATTTTTGTTTCGTATTTTAGGATCTGCTCCATTTTTCAGAAGTTTCAATGCACAGTGCTTATGAGCACGGTATGCTGCACAGTGCAATGGTGTGTTCCCCATCTGATCAGTACAGTTGATATCAGGTGGTTTGTGCTTGTTTAACTGGAAAAAAACAAAGTTCTGCTTACTTATCAATCTTCCCCCATCCCAGACGCCATATTCTCTCTTCTAAAAATTAGTTGTTCCTAACTAGGATGCTTCAGTGTAGATCTGGCAACAAAGAGGGCATTTAACAAGTGTTATGACAAGGGCAAGGACTGCAACAATCAAACAAGACATTCAGCTAGAGCAAGGAACTTCTGTGTTTTGCTTGCTATACTCCTTCCACCCCTGCTGCACAATATGGACACATTTTTCCTGCTCAACTGCATGGTGCCAGGGAAAGTTGCCCAGTATAGCAGTTCAGTCATTTATACACCAGAATGGCCCTGCCCAGTTCTACTACCAAAAACCTACTGTTCTTCATAGAAGACTGCCAGGCACAGTGCAGAAGTTAACACAGGCCAGTGCTAAATGCAGAAAAAGATTGTGCAGCCACCAGTTTCAGAGAGTAAGAACTCTGTACTGAAGGGTGGCAGACCTGCCAGTCTCAGTGACAGATATCCTAGGCCATTTAGAGCTCCTTGACTAGGCAATCTGTAACACAAACAGCTTTGCTGCATTCTGAAGTCTAACTATTAAGGTAAGAGCAGCTATGTAACCAAGGGAAAAAAAGCCCCAACCCAAACTGAGTTTTACTTGCACACAATATAAATGTTTTGAGAAACCGACCCCATCAAAGAGAAGGGTCATTAAGCATGACACTGCTAACTACTCCAAAAGACCACTACACTTCTGCTCAAATATGTGGCTACTGGATGTGTACATAGGGGTTGGACTGCATGAGCTGTAGAGGTCCCTTCCAGCCTAAACCATTTCATGCAATATCAGCTACTTAAACTCACAAGCCAAAAGGGAGTGCCTTAATAGAAAGGCTAAATTACTGATAAGCAGCCTTAGGAGACCAGAGTCACAAGTGCGTGACAACAACTTTAGAGAAACTCATTTTAAGTATTCTTGTTAGCCATATGCTACCTTTGAAAAATTACTCCATAATAACAGAATTCCCATGGCCACAATCTAAGTTAACATCAACAGCAACCACATTATATATGCTTCAGAAATAGTTCTATAAAGGACGAACTAGTGTTCTATAAAGGAACAACTACTGTTGTTTACAGATCAACTGAGAAGAGAACAAAAGTCAAAAAGAGGGAGGTTGTGGAAGTATAACCTCATTAACACGGCAGTCAAATGCTTGCATTCCTGAGGACTCCTTAGCTTTAGATCTTTCCAACCAGCTGTTTTACATTTACTTTGTCTCCTGACTTCTTGCCTCCATACCTTTTAAGCCACATGCCTGTGCTTTCAGCAGCTTATGCCATTTTACAAGGGAATACTTGGAATAAAGTTTCATGCATCAACTCATTGTGATAAAAATCTCTCCAGTCACTTCAGGAACTGTACAGTACATTTTTTGAGAACTCACAGGAAGAACACACTGGCTTTGCCTCAAGTAGACTAAAGAGCCTGGGTTAAGATTCAGCTGCTGAAGATCTAACTTCTAGTAAATAACATGTTCTGGTGTTAGGTGTCACAGTAAAAGTAAATGTAAACAGCTAGTGTTTTATGAGCATAATAGTCTGCTAAAAAAAATGTACAGTAGGAGCAGAAAGGCCTGAACAGGCAAAGGAGGCAAAGTATGAGGAATTCTGGAGCTAAAGGGCAGTTCTGAAGAGCTACACAAATGATTGACAGAGGTATTAAGGGTGGGAAAGTCAAAGAGATTTACACCATAGAGCTGCAAGTGTATTCCAAGGAACACCTGGTAAGAATTGACTTAAAAACTGACTCAGGGTCAAAAATGTGATAAGTACTTTGAAAAGGTTTAGGAGTCAACATACAGCTGTCCTCACATGTACAGAGCTCAAAGATACCAAATATAAAAAAATCACTTAGAAATTAAAACGTTCGCAGGGAGAGTTACATGCTCACGCGTAGTTACATGCCACATGAGAGAAAGCAGAGTCTTTAATGACAGATTTCTATAAGGAGTCACCTTTTTTCTGATTTTTTTTGTCACATCAGCTTAAGGGTTAGTCAGCAGACGTGTAACAAGTGTTAAAATGATCAGAATCAAGGACAGATAACTCATATCAGTGTATTAATTACAATTAGTACAATTGTGCAGTGTATTAATGCACTATTCTTCCACATCTTAAGGGCTGTGTACAGTTCTAGTTCTGTCTCCATTTCAAAGAGGACAGCGCAAAAACTCAAAATAAGAATTACAAGAATGACCAAAGATTTAACAAGAGTTTCCTTGCAAGGAGTTAGAAAGACAAGGGATCTTTGGACTACAAGAAAAAAATTTAGAGGGGCGAAGTAAATTCTGAAGAGGTGTTCACTCTGGCTTCCAGGCAGAAAAATAAACAACATCAAGTATCTCAATATACAAATGTCACATTTGTGAATTTTGATGCCTGAAAAGGTATTACTAAAGGCGCTAAAGTAGGTAGAAAATGTTCCATACTGCATGTCTTCCTTCAAAGGACACTCTTCAGGGCTCCCAAAAGCTTGAGTTCAAGCACTGGGACTCTGCTTCAAAACCCAACTGGATTTCATCCTGAGCAATCTGCTCTAGTTCATTCTGCTCTGCAAACAGGATCTGGACTAGATCATGTCCAGAAGCACTCTCCAGTCTTTCTGTGATCTGCTTCTCCCACAGCCTTACTATGGCACCACATTGTTCATCTGGGATTACTATGAGTGTGCACACACACAGAGTTTTCAATTTCTGCTCAGCATGAAACAGTGTTGTGCAGACAACTGTCCATTAAAACCTACAACAGATGCTAATGACAAAGGGCTTACTTTCAAGAATAAAGACAGGCCACACTGTGGTGAAAACCTAGGCACCCATTCCACAATAACCTAATAAGCTTATCTCAGCAGACCATGAACCTTTACACTGCTGTTTGCAGCTAACTAGCTAATTTTTTCTAAAGGATTTAAAACCATGAAAGAAGTTGAAAACCATTGGTTTTGCAACCTCCAACAAAGAGGTTGGAAAATCCTTGAAGGTTCAGCACCTTACCAATATAAAATGGTGCACAGCACTAATATTTCAATGTCACAGCCCTTTGAAATGCAAGGCACAATGTCATATTTTGTTACATCAGCATTACAGCTTGAATCACTTGACTTGAATTCTTACCAAGGCAGTCAGTTTTCCTGTTTCCCCCTCTCTTGCTGCTCCTAAGAGAAGTTCTTCCAGCTTCCTTTCTTGTGTCCTTTCCACGGCTATTAAAAACAATAAATAAAAGTAAGATCAGTCTCAGTAAAGTATGTATAAAGTACAGCATTCAAAAAACTATAGCAAAACAAGCCTAGCAAAGCAAGAGCTTCCAGTATTATTTATTTGGGACAGGTATTAATAGAATATTTACTCAGAAAAGTCTGTGTCAGAGCAAAAATATGTTCAAAGCACATAAAATTTGACAAGATGTGCAAGTTTTTATAAACATACATATTATTTTTCCAACAATTAACATATATTATTTTTCCAACACTTAAAACCAAGACCACTCCCTGCAGAAGGGAAAATGGGAACTATGCAATACCCGCAGATCTTCCCTATGTTTTTTTCAGCTTCTCTTCTACAAAAATTTTATTCTTCTCTAATGATTCAGCAGATGAGCAGTGGAAATGAGTTATATGTGCATTTGCATGTAGAATCAGAAGAGAGATCACTTCTCATATGCAGTCTGGGGTAGTGGACACAGCGTTCCAGCAGTATTTAAGAGTATCACATAGTAATACCAGGAAGCAACACAGTTTTTGAACTCTCCAAAACTATAATCAGTGAATTAGGTTAGTATTTGGACACAATCTGCCTCACCTCTGACACCTGTGAGGCCATGGAGGAAACAAGGGGAAGGGTTTCTATTTTTTATGCCTTTTGACACGTCTAAGACTGCAATAGCAAGTCCTAAACCTGATCCATAACTGGGTCACCTTCTCAAACTCTTCAGAATTTTGCTCTCTTAATGACTCAGTTGACACAAAGTCACTTACTGTTCTTGACTTGAGTTTTGTCTCTTCCAGTGAGCCAATGCCTTGACTACTCATGTACCAAAGCTGTAGCAAGGACTATCCCAGCTGGACTGAAATAGTTACCTGAATAATGCTATTTGTATTCATGATACTTAACTCCCAAGTCACACAAAACCACCACATATCAGTACTGCAGACAAGAACCAAAAACTATGACTTTTTTTCTTTCTAATAACCAAATTTAAATAGAAAATTCAACTGAGCTTCTGTAACTTGCAAGAAAAAAAGCAGCTTTTAGAATGCACACGTTAAAAAAAAACACAAAACAGACTATGACCTATTAAAGATACCTTCCAACATATTCCTTATGTCTTTGTCATGAGTAACTTCTTTTGCAGTCTCTCCACTCCCATTAACAATAGAAGCATCAGCATTATGCTGCAAGAGTAACATCACCACCTCCTGAAAAACAATGTGAAAAACACTGCTTAACTGCCTGTGCAACTGCAAGGCCACAATCAGGCTTCCCAGCTATGGGCATCCTGTAAGATGAGCTTTGTAACCAACGGCTTCTCACCACTGCTGGTTTCTTATGAAAACAGGAAGGGATGTTTTAGAGAGATTGAAGAGCGAGACCGACTGCAACCTTTCTGTCCTATCAGTCAGGCTGAAGGAACCAACAGGAGTTACAGATGAACAGACTGACCTGAAAAGCTGATGTACCTGGTGTGAATGCTTAATTTAATAGAAAAAATAGTATAATTGGCTCTTTTGACGAGACAGTAAGTAGCCACTCCTTCTGAAGGGCCAAAATGTTATCCATAGAGGTAGTACTAGTTTTGGAACGATGGTGGCATGTGGGAAAAAAATCAAACTAGTGTCACATTACAAAGGCCTATAAAAAAAGCTCTTTAGTTCTAATTAACTATGAAGAAACAGCACTTCCAGACACCAAATGGGCCTGTGTGTCCTAATTTAAGAGATTTCTTTCCTCTCCAGAAGCTACTAAGATTAAAACAATGTGGTTTCTCTCTGTGGTTTTTTTTTAGACAGAGTTATACAAGCTAGGCAATGTGCCTAATCCTTCTGAACACACTGTACCAAAACAGACAATAAGTCATTTTTAGACACTGTAAAAACATCTTTTGGAAGTGATCTTATTGCTAGCACTTTCTTAATAATTCTATGAGTGAGGCCCAAAAAAAGCCAGTGTACTTTACCTTACGCCCTGTGAAAGCTGCACGATGGAGTGGAGTGTCCCCCATGTCATTCAGCACATTCACATCTGCAGCAGCCTAAACAGCAAGACCAAAAGACATCTGAATGTCCTTCCAACAAGAACTACACAGCTATTCCCTCTGACTGGGGGGAAGGGGAGAGAGGACACTAATGTAGGCCTCGTGGCAAAGCAGATCAAAACTGTAATGCAGTTATCTTGGAAACAAAGATAAAATACTTATTTAAGATTCATAGCCGACATTCTCTAAATTGCTTCAAAGAGGAAAAGGCCCTGCATTTTTTCCAGGCATCTCTCACACTTTGAAGAAAAGGGTATATGGAAAATGAGTTTAATACAAGGGGTGGGGGCTGTTGTTGTCTTGGTTTTTGTTTGGCTTGGGTTGTTTGGGGTTCTGTAAGTCTTTGTGCTGAATCTCCCTTCGTCACACACTTTCTCCATCCTATACCTTTTACCTGAAAGGAAGAGTGTTTGCCACACTGCAGAGGCACTGTTCCAAGAAACCAAGGAATCCTATCCTCCTTTCATTAAGCATTTCTTCTACACCACTCTACCTAACCTCTCAAAGGGTGAAAAAGAGGGCAGGGCATACTAAACTTCATCACGTATTTTTAGATCATGTGATTTAGCCAGGTCATTGCTGCCTGCCTAAAGTTAACTGATGAACCTGACTAGATCCAGAGCTCTGTACCTGGTAATGCCTCCTTCACTTGCTCTTTGAGCACAAAATCTAGGCACAAGTACACAGACACACTTATACATGCCTAGCTTTCAGAAGTGCACGGCCTCACTTATTTCTCACCCTAGTCTTTAAATAATACCCTTTCAAGAACCCTATCAAAGGAACACAAAGTACAAAGTTACGTATACTCCTCCAACTCTTGACGTTGGATGCTTGATAAATGCATTAAGTGATAAAACTTTACCTTTTGCTTTAAGTAGCCCGCTTGAATTGAAAATGGCATTATTTACTGAGCAAGTGTGTAGGCTAGAGAAGAATTTCTCAAAGAAATCTCAAACTTGTTTCCTCCTTTAAAGTCTGGATTATGGCTGGCAGCTTTTATTCTTAATGAAATTCAAGTTTAGATTAGCTTTGCACTTGAGGCTGTTTATCACACCCCTGCCATCTACAGCAAAATCTTTCAAATATTAAAGAGGGTCTAATATAATTAAGGTTGGTTGAAAGTACCCTGAGAGCAAAAAAAGAAAAAAAATTCAGTCAGAAGCCACATAATCACTGCATTTGCAGTTGTTATGCAAATACAAACACATCAGTTTTAATAACAGAAGTCCATTGTTTCAAAATTCATCACACAGATCATTATTTCAAAGACATTAGAAAGAAATAATGAGTCAAACTGTTAGCCTGTGCCTGAAAGAAACACATACAAGCTACTTTGCACAAAATTCTGTGCATACTTCTATACACAACATGGAATTAGATAATGCAGTTTTTCTGCATTTGAGACACTTCACCCTTTTCTAAAGCTCCGTGACTGAAATTGCCTAAACTGAAGTACTTTATGTACTACAGTAAACTAATCAAACGGTTGAAGTAATTGCATTTCTAGTATCACACGCTGGCTTACTATACACAGATACCCACTAAGCTTCAAAAAACCTGAACTTTCACAAGTGCATACTATATATTACATGTCCTCAGTTCCTACACACAGGTAGTTACTCTCCAAGAGAAAACCAGTTAAGTATCAATAATTGTAAAAACTACTCAGAGTAAGGGCTGTATGCTACTGTATATCCTTCCACTGTCACTATTTTGGGTCCTTCTAAACCAGGCCTATCTTAATGTCACAACAGTCAGTTATCTCTGTTACGTGTAGATAAACTGTAGGAGTGGCTCTGCCTCTCTGCAAAGCCTCCTTCCTTCTATCACAAAAACCTGAATAAACACCAACTGCTTCTAGCCTTACACACAGAGGAAAATATAAATATACCTTCAGCAAATCCTCTACCACAACAGCATGTCCAAAGTAGCAAGCAAGGTGAAGAGGTGTCCAACCCATATTAGATTTACTTCTGCCTAAAAGACAAAACAGGTAAATTAAGTTTTGGTCACACAGCACAAAAGAGATGTTGTCATGTGCTTGGAGGTTGTCATGGATTACCATTCTTCACAGTAGCAGAGGAGCAAGGAAGCTGGACACATCAACACTATTAATATTATTTAAATTACTAAATCAGGAGGCAGTTTGAGAATGCTGGATTCAAATTTTAAACAAAAACCAAACAAACACACACAAAAAAACCCTCAAAAAACCGAAAAACCCAAACAAAAAGCCCCCCAACTTTCTGAAAGGCCAAAGTCATGTAGCCTGACTGGGAATAAAACTTTTATCTGCATGTAACACCTTTCAACACTAGCAAGAGGCTTCAGTTACTTTCATTCTTCATTCACTATGAAAATGGCACATGCAAGTACATTTTTCTCTTGTTTATCAAAAAAACTCTAGTTTACACAATTTTATTTTCTTCACACAAATGAGAGGTAAGACAACCCATCCTTCAAATAAAGGATTCAAAATAAAACAGGTGGAATGACCTAATGTTGAGGCTTTTTGTTATCAGTTTTTTTGTTGTCTTGTGCTTTACTTGGTTTTAATAAAGACAGCCTAAGTCATGAGCTTTGAAATCTTTATGTGCAGTAGAATTCATGTATCATCTACAGCTCTAAGTTGCAGTGACAAATCACAGACAGGAAGCAGGCACAAGAAAATATGATTTATGCTTTAAAGAGCATTTAAAACATGACCTGGAGGACTGGCTGTATGAAATTCAACAACTCTCCTATAATCACTTTTTTAAAAGCAAGATATTAAAGCATTAGAGATTACTAAGGTTAACAACTCACTTTACTTTCCAACTGCAACACTCAACTGTATTAAGCAAAGGCAACTTGTGCTTTGTTTTTACTAAGCAACAGACCCACAGCATTACAGTGTCAGCTGAAAGCTATCATTTTGTACTTGGCAGAAAAATGAAAATAAGGCAGTAGAAATTGTTTTCAAATTACTGCCACCACTAAGTTTTCCCCTGTCATACAACCTCAGGTACTGAGGCATG
Source organism: Corvus hawaiiensis (assembly GCF_020740725.1). NCBI lineage: Eukaryota > Metazoa > Chordata > Aves > Passeriformes > Corvidae > Corvus > Corvus hawaiiensis. The sequence goes on from NC_063242.1 coordinate 19,584,682, forward strand.
GAACATGCACAACATAAGTTTGCCCTGAGGAAACAAGCCACAAGCACAAAGAAAACAAACTGTTCATCTTGAAAGTTCGTCATCTTTTCTGCTCTCATATTAAAAATTAACATTAGAATGCGGTTCAGAGCTGAAATATTTTCCCATTTCTTATAACTGTTTCCAGCTAACATTCCTGCCCTTTATTGACAATTTCTTTTGTAATTTGATTATCTTTCTTCTCAACTCCTGTTGTTTCCAACCCCAGATTTACATCTCTCCCTCACTACAATCTGGCCTAAAACAGAGCTCCTACTCTCTGGCACTGATAGGCCAAAGTATCACAGAAGATAAATACTGTGTGGATCACTAACTCTGGGGCTATTTATGTTGGATAACAAACTAAAGGGACATCACTCATGCCTCAGTCCAGTAGGGAATAAGATTCATTCAAAGAATACAAAAGAGATTTGAGTTGCACTGAATTCATATAATTAGCCCAGAACAGTCATTAGTTAACAGCACTGACAAGATGGTGTTGCTGCCAAGGAATCCAGTCATGAAAAAAAATAACCAGGAACCTGTCCAGATTTGGAGTTCTTACTGAATAAAGTAAGAACAGACCCTTGTTCTGCATCCACTCAGAATGTTTGCATTTCTGATGTTAGCTGACCATTTATTTCTCAAGCTTTTGAGGTGTTACTTCTCTTCAAGTGACCACAAGTGTTTGCACCTTTTTTATTATTATTTTAAATCATGACACCATTATGCAGGGGAGAATGAAAGGATAGGAAAGGAGAAAAAATGTAATTCCATTAAAAACAAAATTCCTCTCTCCCTTACACCCAGCTCTTTGCTTTAATGTCAGTTAACTCTAGTCTCAAGTGTCACCATTTGTTTAGAGAATGGAGACAAGGTAGGCAGTCATTTTCCAGCCGTGGGCTGCTAGGCCACTGTGCAGTCATTCAAATGTGTATTTTGCCATAACACACTACTGACTGTTAACTTTACCTTCCAGATTTTTTACTTTGCAAATTCCTAGATATGCTATTTTCTTGTATTTAATGAGAATGAGCCAACAATAGATGGCCTTAGAAAACATGACTATTTTGGATGAAACCTGGGTTTGTTACTGTTTTAATGCAGATACCCTCTTTCCAAAGCAGTGAACTGAGGAACCTGAAAAGAGAAGTTCAGATAATTTGGCTGGATTTTCCTCAAGCAAATCCTGCTTATCTGTGAGCACTGACAGGGTAGAATACAGTCACAACAGAGCAAGTGCAGGAAGCCTGAATTTATTTTCTCTTCCTTCACTTTGGCTGAAATTGTGATGTTTAGGATCACTGTTGCCAGACTTGACTTATGAGTATACAGCACACCCAGCCTCAGATACAGCTCCACTCTGAAAAGACAAGGAGAAGATGTCAAAGATAGGCTTTGTCACCCAGGCGCATTAACTTGTCAGACCTACAGCTACCAAGGCACACCCTGCAGGAAGTTTACACTACCTCCAGTACAGCCTTCCACCTGCTCCAGAAGCACTTTATTCCAAGCCACGTGGCATTGCCATATCAGATGCAAATCCTGAAGCAACTGCTACAGCTCTGAAGACATTCCTCATACCCTGACTTTCTAGGGACATCTATTATCCAAGGTAATGACAGAAGCACAAGAAGCTGTCAGGAAGAGAAGGAAGATTGAGGGCTGCAAAAAGACAGTCTACAGTGTGTACTTTAGTTAATCATCAGGTTGTTATGTGATTATTATCTGGTAGTACCCAACAGATCATAACTTGTAGCAAAACAGTATTGCTGTCAGAAAGCCGGGGTGTACAACCCGGCGCGCCGTGACCTTCCGAGAGAGCGTCCTGCAAGGAACAACTCTTCCAGGGCGATGGCAGGCCTCCCTGGGCAGCAGGGGATTTCAGCAAGTGTAGCGATTTCTCACCTACAAGTGATTCCAGCTCTTGTGATTCAGCTCTTTGTGAAATCACCCAAGGCCAACTCAGGGATAGAGAGACAGGAGCCTTGTATGGCAATTCCACAGAGGTAGCTTTTATGGTTCAGCAACCCCTGTGAAGGGGAGGCCAGGGACAAGGCTCCCTGCCGAGGGGCAGAAACAAGGAGCTTTTTATGGGAAAGGCAGGGGGTGGGATAGAAACCAACCAGCCAACTGGGTACAGGCTATTACCATACAGAAACAAGGCATGCTGGCGGTGGCTCACTACATCACCATGACCCAGAGGAAGGTTGCTTATCTCTGGGGAAAGTCTTTTTGCCCTCAAGCCTTTCTCCTCTAAGGAAGTGCAGAGGGCTCTTGTGCCGAGGGCTCTTGTGCCAAGGGCTCACAGCCCTCCGCAACTCCCCCTTCTTTTTTTAACCAAGAACACCTCCCCAACAGCCTTTTTAAAGCAGCGTAAAAAACATGAGAACATAAGCCATACAGTAAGAATTACAATGAAAATCTACAAAGCACCCTTAACTAAAAAAAGTGCCCACCCTTGGAGTCCCCATTGTCCAAGAAAGTTGTTGACACTGTGATTTTTTCTTCTGTCTTGATTTGGTGGACTTGATCTTTTAGCAGCTGGATGTTCTGTGAGATGGAGTCACAACATGAGGTTAAATCGAAACAGCACATGCCTTCAAAAATCTTGACAGCCATGTCCATGGGCTAGGAGCAGGAAGTCGATGGCTGCCTGGTTTTGCAGTGTCGTGTGTTTGGTGGTTTCTTCATCTCGGAGGAGGTTGCTAAGGGCAGCAGATGCTGCACTGGCCTGCTTGCTAAGGCAGCACCCCAGGTGATTTAGCTCACCAAGGGCTTTAGCAGCGGCTACCCAAGGTTGAAGCAGGGAGACTGCTACCCTTTTTCCTTTACTCCAATCAATAACTTGAGAATCACAATTTTTGTCATATTCCATATACGATCATTTTTGGCATGCCAGTCTGTGTGCCGAATTATTCTTTAAACCTTGGAGTATCGTAACGTTTGGGGTGAGGGTAATAAGCTGGCCAAGGCTACAAGGACCCCCTTGAAGGCATGAGGGGATCCTGGCCCACGCCCTGTCTCCACAAATAAGAAACACTCCCCAGGGCAACCCTTTGGGATGGAGTGAGGATGAAGAAAGTGTATGACTGGTGTAATTGCACCAATTTGGAGGATTATAAACTTTGTTATTTGGTGATACACTTTTTATGGGTAGACCTAATAAGGTCAAGATGGTTAAAATGTTGCTCAGATAGTTTATAATGAAATTGCACACAGTAAGGAGCTTTGGAGGACCCCAATAAGTCCAATTCCTGGGGTTCCTTTGGTGCCTGTGGAAGAATCTTGGTCCACTCATCCCAAATGTCTACCGGACTGGGTTTCTTACCTGTATATGGGTATTCATGTGCTGCTAGAGGAATCCCTACCAAGCATGTCGACAATGGGCTGTCTAGGTTGCCTACGGACAGGCACAAGTTATCTTGTTTTAATGTCCTCGCTAGGGCCACCCAGATATTACGGCTGGGCTGTGGGACAACCAAGCTGAGGGCCTGTGGCGTTGTGAGGAGCATCCAGGCAGCAGTGAGGGCAGCACCAAGGTAGATAGGTCTCATCTTTGGACAGGGATGGGGCTTCTGATAGGGAATATAAACGAAAATTTGTTAGCTTTGAGGTGAAGGGGAAGGGTTGTCTTCACTTTTTCTCCCTCCTCCCTTTCCAAGACAGAGGAGCTTGGCTAGTGAGGAGGCAGAATGGCAAGGGTAGTTACACAGCAGATACTGTTTGGCCTGAATTTTTCTTAGACTGTTTCCAATGGAATACTCTATGGGAGCAGAGTGAAACAAGTCAGCCTCTGAAAAGTGACTGCAGAAGAACAGAGATTTAACTCTGAAGTTTCACACAACTAGAGCAGTTCCCCCAGAAAACACTAACTAGACTTCTGTGTCCTCTAACACTTAGAAGAATTGAAACTTCAAAAGCAGAGATTTCACTGTAAACAAAATCCGTATTTGGAACTAGTTTAGGTTAAATACAATATCATGAGCACATTCCTTCTAGCTTCCTAGAGCCCCCATTAGCAAGCAAGTATTAACTAGCTGGTATATGTTGTTAAACTAGAAAAAACAGCTAAGCACTATTTTTCACTTCATTACCTGAGTCTCTTCTATGCTGCAGACCTTCTGACCAGAGACCCATTTGCTTGATATAATAGATGGCAGATTATGCCATTTCATTATGTTTTTTTGACTTCAGATTATGTGCAAGAACACATCAGAGACACTTTGAAATCCCTTCTAAGCACAAGAGACTTCAAGAATTTATTTATGGGCACCGTTGCATGAATCTTAAGGTAATTTTATTCCAACTGTTTAGGCACTATGCATCTTGAATATTTACCAAGGACATACTTCTAAAGGTGGAGGACTTCAGCTTCATCAAGGTATGTTTGGTTGCCCTTTAAATTATGAACTAGCTCCACAAAGATGAAGTAGCAAGAGCTTTCGTTTCACAACTTGTTTTTCTGAGGCGAGTACATTAACCATTGAAAAAACAAAACACGGCTGAGTAGTCAAACAAAAGGATAAGTAAGCTCATGATTAAGAATGAGACTTGGGAAAGGGATAGAGCTTGTTCAGATAACAGGAATCCCTGCCCTTTAGGGCAAGGGTTTCCCTTCTGTTACAGCTGAGAGGAAGCACAGTTGATCTCCCCCTCTGTAGCCCTTTCTTCTCAGTGCTGCTAATCAGTTAAATGCCCAACAACAGAATATCAGCCTGGGGAGAAAAAATGGGATACACATACACTTTTTGGAAGCAACTAGAAACACAATTGTGTAAATAAAGAAAAATATAAAACTGCTAAAATAATAAAGAAGTAAGGTAGTCTGCAATTGCTAGCAAGCTTGCAAATCCAGTACCAGTTTTAAGTTTTAATGCACAGCAAGCAAGTTGCTGAGCCACAACTATGTTAGCTACACATGAGCAAAACTTCAGTGTTGGACAAAGACCCAGACACAGATGAAGACCAGTTTTAGTTTCTTCTCCCAAGTAACCCAGTATTCTGCTAATAGTAAAAAATATACATTTGTCCCAAACATTTTTGCCAGTGGCAAGAAATGTAGCACTTCTACTGTGTGATAACAAAACACAGGACTAAAAAAATATAAAAATAAAACTAACTCACACCGAGCAGAACACAAATGACTGACCTGATCTAATCTTCTCTGCAGCCCTGCTGCAGGCTATTTACCTCCCTAAACCATCCCCGGGCACTACAGTCTGTTTTGTTTAGTATTCTAAAGCTTCCAAGTTGGCACAAGCACAAACACAGGCAAAAAGAGGTACTGATTCCTTGTCTTGTTGACACTTCTAGTGTCTGTGAATTACATTGAGGTTTTCTGTATGCTGCAACTATCCATACTCTTATTATCTCTCCCCTATGCAAGTATGTCCTCAAGTCATAGCGTAAAAGCTGTTTAAGTGGGTTTTTTATTACTCTACTGAGCACTCCAAAGAAAGCAAGATTATACTATCACTATCAGTTTCACTACATGTGACTTCAACAGCGAGATTACAAACATTTGAGGAAGGCTACTAACCTTTACAGTTGATATCAAAGCTTATTTCTCCTTTGTCCAAGGTATCCAACAGCCGTTTAACTTCTTCAGCATTTCCATTTCTAGCATCATGGAGAAGCTGCTGTTCTGCTTCTGTAGTCATCTCTAATAAAAGATACGAAAGAACAGATTTTGCAATCTCTTAATACTGCTGTAAGTTACTGCTTAAAATTACATCACTTTTCCCTGTTATTTAATACTAACCCTGTTATGAGAAAGATAACTATTCTCTCTGTGGAACACATTTAATGCGCAAGCTGTTGCAACAGTCCAGCACTCAGGCTACTAAGAAGCATTAAAATTCCTCATACAAAGCAGTTAAATAACCAAATACCCATGTTTTCTTGCTTCTCTGTTTTCTAGATTCTAAGGGTGGCCTGGGAGCTGAAGATCTATGCCACAAACAAGGCAAGCTTTGCTACAAGCATAACCAGTAAGCATTTGCTTTTTCGTTACAAGGCTTTCACCCTTATCCCTCAAGGTTTCCAAAGACAACAGGAAAGGAAAAGAAAGGTAATTTATGTACATCCATTAGCCCAAATATTACTTAAGAATTAATTGACAGGTATTTTGGCTGCTGACCGTGGGGAACAGAATGTCTTTGCATGAAGGTGTCAGATAACCATCAGTGATTAGTACTATCATCTCTTGAGCCTGAGTACCTGAGGCTCTGCAACCTCGACTTGAAGGGTAAACAGGGACTCAGACAACTTTGTAGATTTGACCTTATCTTTAAGGAACACAAATAATACAATATAAGGAAGTTAACACACAATTGTAAAAGATCACTAATTAATTCTAATCCTACCATTGCTCTTGAACTACAAAGGAAAAAATGGTATTTATGTCTTTCAAAGAAGGGAGAAAACAAAACCTGTTAACATAACTATGTTACAGATCCCTACTAGACTGGGAGCATTAGACCTTTAGGCAAGCAATACTGGTACCTACCAGGTCTGTTGATGAATACTGTTACTAAGTGATATCTTAACCAATTTTTTTCCCACACTGAAATCACAATCTGAAGTTAGTTTGCCTTTTTTTTTTTTTTAATGCTATTACAGCAACTACCAACTGTATGAAGTTTAACAAGTGCAAGTGCTGGACTCTGCATCTGGGACAGGGCAACCCGGGATGTGTGTATAGACTGGGGAATGAGATGCTGGAGAGTAGCAGTGCAGAAAGGGACCTGGGGGTCCTGCTCAATGGCAAGTTGAACATGAGTCAGCAGTGCCCTGGCAGCCAGGAAGGCCAAGCATGTCCTGGGGGGCATCAGGCACAGCATCACCAGCCGGGCAAGGGAGGGGATTGTCCCACTCTGCTCTGCACTGGGGCGGCCTGACCTCCAGTGCTGTGTGCAGTTTTGGGCACCACAATATAAAAAAGACATTAAGATAATACAGGATGTCCAAAGGAGGGCAATGAAGATGATGAAATATCTGGAGGGGAAGCTTTATGAAGGAAGCTGAGGTCATTTGGTTTGTTCAGCCTGGAGAAGAGAAGACTGCTGGGAGAAGTCATTGCAGCCTTCTACATCTCATGGGGGAAAGCGGAGGGGCAGGTATTCTTCACTCTTGTGACCAGTGACAGGACTTGAGGAAAAAGCATGAAGCTGAGTCAGGGGAGGTTCAGGTTGGGTATCATGAAAGGGTTTTTCACCCAGAGGGTGGTTGAGCACTGAACAGGCTCCCCAAAGAAGCAGACAGCACCAAACCTGAGAGAATTCAAGAAGTGTTTAGACAATGCTCTCAGGCACATGGTGTGACTCTTGGGGCATCCTGCATAGTGCCAGGACCTGGACTCGATGATCCTGATAGGTCCCTTCTGACTCAGCTTATTCTATGGTTCAACTAGACCTAGATACAGCAATGCCCTATTTAAACACACTGCTTTTAAGATGTGCCAAGAAATTATTTTAAAAACAGCTTCAAAAGACTGTGCTCCTATAGACAATTTATTGCTGTTGATACAATAGGAAATAGGAAAACAAGAGGCTCTGTCCAAATTTAGTGTCTCCAGTTTAGTATGTTCACTAGGTTTACCAGATCCTGCAGTCAGTTAATGATTACTGGCCTCACACAGTTAGCTTTCCTATACTAGCAGAGGTTTTGATTGGTCCCACAAACTGTTTACACTCTGCTGTTCTGGACAGGCAGCTTGATTGCACCATGCACACTCACAGCTTAAATAGATGCAGGGAGCTCTTTGACTTTTCTTGCTGAGTGGCTTCGATAAGAAGCCACTCAGCAAGAAAAGAGACAGTGAGAACACTGGGTAAGGAACAAAAAGCCTGTAACAGATCCTGTAATATTCAAGACTGAGGCAGAAATCTAGAACAGGACAGACTGCCAAGGAGCTAACAATACAGCAAAGACAGGTTTCCCTACCTTTTCCTCAATCAGCAAAGGAGGAGAGAGAATCCATTTTCAAAGAATTTGACAAAGACTAAGCAAGCCCTTTCTAGCACATTTCAGAAGAACAGACTGGATCAGTCACCTGCAATCTACCACAGACAAAGGATTCAAATGCCTTCTCCAGAAGTGGTTAGTCAGCACTCTTGTTCATGCATGCTTTTCAGTTCTACCAGAAGATTAAACAAAACAGTACTAGTTCTTCTAGCAGCCCTTCAAGCCCTGAAGCTACTTTTTCCTTTAAAACATTTGTGGAGGCAACACAGCAGAGTTTATTGTTACTGGGGCAGGTATAGCTTTCCTCAGTGAATCAGATCTAGCAGTGTCTAGAGAATGATCAAAATCATGTATGTTAATGTATTATCAGCCTGTAATACTATCTCTGAAGCTGACTGACACAGTTTCAGTGGGACACAGAATGCAGCAGTGAGAACCACACAAACCAAAGCTAAGAGGACAGTTAGACCCATTTTTCTGGCTTAGCCATCATGGAGAGGGGGGAAAGAAAAAAAAAAGCTAAGCTCATCCTTCATTTTCACCCCTTCCCACGCAGTATTGCTTTAGCCATCTCTCAGACAAGAAACACACTCCTATTATTACCCTGTATCACTTGTCAACATCCCACATACTTAGCAGGTACGAATAGCAGTGCACTTTCAACGCATTAAGGACCTGCTGTTTCCATTTGATATTGATGAGAAGGAAGAAAAGATTGCTTGGGAAAGAAACCAAGACGCTGATTCAAATAAACAACTCTTGTATGCAGCAAGGCCTGTTACGTACATGACCAGAATCTTAAACAGCTCAAGATATTCAGAAAGTTCAATCACTATATAAAATTACTTGCACAGTTTTTCTACCACCAAATACTCATAAGGTTAAAATCACTGATTTGTTTGTACTCTTACAGCAAACATTAGCAATAGAGTAACATGCATAGTAACATGGTCTGTCTGCTTCACTGGTTTAGTCCCCAAAGACCTTGCTGTATAGCCCAAGCCTCCAAATTCAAATACACATTGTAAGCCTGAAGCATGCAATGATGCAGAAGAAGAATGACTGTCTGGCTATTAATCATAGTTAGACGGATCACTCACGTGAAAGTGTTTCTACAGTTGGGGCTGGAAAGCGAATCTGCATGCAGTTACCCATCAGACAAGTGGTAAAGAACGAAGTTTCAGCTAACGAGCTCAATGACATGCCTAAATGAAGCTGGCAGCAGTGAGGCTCTTAACAGAACCTTTTATACTCTTGTAAATACTGTTTTAAGCAACAGGATTTGCTCTCTAACAGAGATGAGAAACCACCAACACAAGTCTGAGTGACAAGTTTAGAGTATGGAAACAAATCAGTACACAGGCCCTTGCAAGCAGTGTGCACTTGCAGTGTACTTTGTACACCTATACTCCCATGCAGACAGGAGTTTATTTGGTCCCATGACCCACCATGAAGAGAGATCCAAAATCCCCACGACAGTTTTGAGGCACCAAGCCAGGCCATCATCACTGAGGGAGAAACTTAATTGTTTGGTTTGGACTTACTAGCCTTAAGACACTACCAGCAGGTTAATCTATATGAATTGTGCTGCCTCTATGCCAATCTACTAGCCACTTAAGGGAAAACACATCTTTCAGTCAGTTGTGCTGCCATTATTAGCTTATTCCATTAATCAGCTGATACAGGTTAAATTGCCCTTCACAACCCCTGTTTATGCCTTGTGCCCTTGAAAGGCTTGCAGGGCAGTCTCCACAGTCACTGGTACATCATGACACAACACCACAAAACACTATTTAGCATCTCCTCTGCAGCTGAGATGTGACTGCAAGGCACTTCTGTTGAACTCATTAGGACTACCAGAGCAGTACTTGACTGCTAATTGAATCTTATCCTTTAAGAAGGTATAAAAAATAGCACTGAGATGCTCTGCTTTTATCTTCTTCTACGAGACCTATGCCAGAGTGATCCTGTCACACTATTACAGGGTCTGTCTTCACACAGCAGTTGTTTCCTACACAGAGAGCACAGGTTACCATTCTGCCTGCACACCTACTTAAGGGAGTTTTGCAGAATACTTCAAGACAAAATGCCACTTAACTACCGATATACAAACTACCAACTTTACCCCGCTGCTAGGATAAAGTCCAAGCAAAAAAAAGCTCCTTTTCTCAAAGTGATCTACAAAGATCTAAAGTGCCATCCCTGACTACGAGGCAGCACTCTTCATAAGACTCACCTGCTTTTGCTTTGATTTCTTCTCCTGATGAATCCTCCAGCCATGTACACAGCCCAGAACAATGACAATATACACTAATTAGAATGAGTGGGTTTCACTCATATACAGCTAGAAAAGTAGGAGAAGCAGTACTAGCACTAGCCAACTTAACATTAAGGCTCTGAGGCAACAGTCACTGTTGCATAGGAAGCTTTCTCTCGTCATGACAAACAGTAAGGTTGGCAAAAAGCATAACATTGTCTAGTGTTTCAATAGATCTCCCTCTAGCAATGAAAATTAGATTCCTGTAGGAAAGGATGATACCCGCTCAGGAAGATTTTTTACGTGTCCCAGCACGCATGCACTATGATGTGATGCTTGCAAAGAAGGCAGACAAAACGCACCAAACCGCACAAACAGACAGAACCTGTCTACAAACCCACACAACACACTGTACTGGCAGGAGCTGCTCCAAGAAGAAAGAGTGGCTCACTAGAAGCATGAGTGATGTTATCTAAAAGTAGTTGTTTCAGTCTTCGGGTAAAGGGTTGTAGAAGTTGGTCATGCTTCTATGACACAGTCTTCCTGTGAACGCAGCACCTCTCGAAAATCAATACACTGTTTGTTTAATAGCAATTAACACATCTATTCACTACCACTCCCAAGGAAACACTACTTAAACTAATCCTCGTTCTTGGCCATCTCCTGGCTGTTTTCCGCACGTATTTTAGTCCTGTTACATCAAAGACTTCTTTTCAGCACAAGCACTCCGAATAACTTACCCACAGCTCGTGCGAAATCTCACTCGGATCAGCAGACAGGCACAGTCCCAAGCAGTCAGAACTTCAGCAGAACCGCCTGGAACCGAGCGGCTCGTTCCGGTCCCGGTAATTAAACACTTTTTAAGGCGAGTCAGGCTCACGTGTCGCAGCAGCTGCGCTCCTTGCCTGCGGGGAAAGGTGCGCTCAGACCTGAGGGCACCGGCCAGCGCCGCGCCTGTTCCAGGGAGGGGAACAGCGGGAACAGGAGGAGGAGGAGGAGGAAGGGGCACCCACGCACAGCAGCAAGCGACGACACCGCTTCCCAAGGGCCAGAGACCACCCCGGCCCCCGCCTCTAAGGCCGCCTCTGCTTCGTGCCTCGAGCCGATCCCGGCTTTGGGCCGTCCCCACAGCCCGCACAACAGACTCCTGAGGGGGGAACCTGTGACACCCCCACCCCCGAACACGCTCCGGGCGGCTGCGGGGGAGAGGCGGCCACGGCAGCAACAAAGCCAACGCCGCCACGGGAGGGCGGCGCATCCCCCGCCGGCCCCGCCACGGAAGGAAACCCGCTCCGGCGGGCGGGCTGACCCGCCGCCGGCCTCGCCTCGCCTCGCCTCGCCTCGCCTCGCCCCGCGAGCTGCCGCCGCCGCCCCGCGCTGTGCTACGCGCACCGGGTGCGCTTACATGTGACCGGCAGCGGCACCGCGGCAGCTCCCCCCCGCCGCGCAGGCCGGGCGGGGCGGGACGGACAGGGCTCCGCCCGCCTGGCCGCCGCACCGCCCCCGTGACCGAGACCGGCACCGGGACAGGGACCGGCCAGGCGGGCGCCCCATACGGGCAGGCTCTGGGGGTCCATATCTCGCCACAGCGCGCCCAGAAAGCCGGGAGGAGTGAAGCAAGGGCCCGGCGAGGGCGCTGCGTCCGCCCTCTGAGAGAAACGGACCCGCACCGGGCGCAGCCGGCGGCGGCCGCCCTGCCCTGGGAGGGACAGTGACTCCCCTGCGACCCGGGGCTGCCCCGCAGGTACTGCCCTGTGCCCGCTGCGGTTTGGTGTCGCACTCGTTTCAGTCGTGCCCAGCGACAGGACGAGGAGCAATGGCCGTAAACTAAAACACACGAAGTTGCACCTCAACATGAGGAAGAACTTCACGTTGAGGGCGTCAGAGCACTGGAACAGGTGCCCAAGGAGGTCATGGAGTCTCCCTCTCTGGAGACATTCCAAACTCACCGGGACGCGTTCCTGTGTCACCTGCGCTGGGTGACCCAGACTTGGCAGGGGGTTGGACCGGATGATCTCCAGAGGCCCCTTCCAACGCATGTGAGTGCCCGGGCTGCGGGTGCACGGCCTCGGCTCCGCTCTGCCCGGGGAGCTCCCCCGGCAGGGGCGGGACGCAAAGACACCGACAGGCGTTCAGAGAGATGGGGGCACAAACCAGCCTCAAAGAGGACTGTAACACTACGAGAATGGTGCATCGCCAGAGAGGGCAAAAGGAAATCGCTTTGGTGGCATATACAACCGTGTGGAGGTGAAAGAAAATTGTGAATACACACACTGCTTCTAAGAACAGCATAGCAACCTGAAAGAGAAATTGGGTGCTACCAGGGACAAAAAGTGAAGTACTCACTTTTTTCAAGGCCTTTTGGTCCACCACTCCTTCCCCTCTGTTTGTCCTACCCTTTTTTATTCACTACACCTTTCACCTGAAGCCAAGAGCTAGCACCTTGTTTTTCTGCCTTTAGCATGTGAGAGGGGTTGCGTTTTGAAAACTCCTACAGTGCCTTTGAAATCCTGCAAGAATTTATTAAGGGAGCAGGAAAGCTTTGCAGTGTTGTGGCATGACCAAGTCTGTGTCATATGCAGAAGGAGCACTGAAAAGGCAGGGCAGGAGCCACAGGTGCCATGACAAACCACCACAGAAGATTAGGATGAAACTTCTGTTCCAAAAGTGAGCAAGTTTAAACCTGAGCAATTCTTGTGAAACTCTTAAGGCATAGATAATGAGGCAAGCTTCATTTTTCTGCATTGTCTGTAGTGAGATATATTTTAATATTCGAAGAATGACATATCAAAAAGAAGAAAAGGAACACTTCCATACTTGCAGAGATAACACAAATGTATCATGTTTGGACTTCTGCTGCCTTTTGTTACTTTTAATTGGTTTATCTTAAGAGATCTGCTTCCAGCAATGCTTTAGTAAAAATTATATAACATCTGAGAGGCTTCAGGGAAGGATCACATTGGCTTTCTTGTCTTAGGAGCAGGACTTCAAGTTGCTGCCCTTACCTTCAAAGCACTAGCTGCGTTATCCCCACATACCTTTACCTTTATTTCTTCCTCTTGCTTCTGACTTTGAGCCATCTTTCACAATGCCATAAATGCTTTAAGCAACCTCACAATAAAACCTTTTCCTGTTTTGTATTTATTTTGCATACATGAATGCAAAATTAAAATATGTATATTATCACCTTGTATTTCTTACAAATTTTATAATGAAATAGAGATATTGCCACCCGCCTACTCTATAACCCATTGCAATGCAACACAGAGTTTACAGTTCAGTTTCACCCTTCGGCCAGTCAATGCAGGGTTTTTTCTCTGAATCTGGGTAAGAAAGGCCTGAAAACAAATAACCTAATAAATTTAATGTTTTAAAAAGACAGAGTAAAGACCAACAGAGATAGCAAATAAATCAGAAACCATGATGTCCACATTCCTGCAGCATTGGATTGACCCTGGATGGACTTCTCTCATGGCAGGCTGTACATATCCCAGCTCTGGAGAAAGGCTCCTCTTTGGTTGCAGTATTTTCGTTTTCTTACAAGAAAATAGCCATTCATAAAGGATGTTCATGAGATAGGTTCACTCCTTGCTATGCTTCTAGATAAAGGCAAGGCCATGCACGTGGCGTAATTGCCTGCACTCTGTGCCAAGGAGCTGGTGGAGTTAATCCTGCTTCCAAGGGTTTTGTGCACCACAATCCAGGCCTGAAGGCAGTGCAGCACAGCACACACCTGGGCCTGCTCCGGTAACTGTACTGTGAATCACCAACCCCTGGATGTACAGTCCTCTCCTGGCCAGGATCACTACACTCCCCCTGCTTCCACTGTCCTCAAAGAGTGTCTATTTTTCACCCGTGTCTTGCCTCCTTGCACATCCCAGAGTAATAATGAGCCAGTGCATTTGGACTTTGAAGTGTGGAAATGAGAAAAAGAGTGTTGCTGATACCAAGGTTTTGTTCTAAGTGTCTTTCCCCTGGTTTGTTTCTTTTTTTCATGTCTTTCCTTTTTCAGATAACCTGCTGAAATTAGTGATTCAGAAAGCATGAAAGGTGTCCCATCTTAGGGCTGAGCACACTGGCAAACAGCCTTGCACAGAACTCACTGAACTGTCTGGGATTTTCACAGAATAGTATTTTTTATATCCTTTCGGGTTCTGTGATGGGGCAGCCCTTATGGCGCTGAGACTTTGTGTTCTTCCTCTTCAGACTACAGCATACTGGTCAAATTTGAGATATATGACTGGGCAAGGGAGTTCACACAGGAAAATGAGAAGTGAAAGTAATAAATGATACATGATGGGTTGTATGTTTGTTTTCACGCAGTAACGTGTTAAATGACTGTGTGTTTGTTAGCTCATGAGCAGTCCTGAAAATTTGCTCCTTAGCAGCTTTCATGCAGCCCTGGTGCACTTCTTGAGGAAACTGCTCCTCAACTCTGAAAAGCACAGGTCCTTGCCCTATTTCCATACTGATTTTATTTATTTGTGGATCTCTCTGTATTACCATGGGCAACTGCCAGTGAGTGATAGAAGCAAATGTTCATGTTGTTCTGAACTGCCTGCAATAGGAATTCTTGCAGATGTGAGTCTGCTGCTGAGTTTCTTTCATACTTTGCAGGAAATAACCATAAAATGTGAATTTGTGGATGGTGTGAGTTGGATTGCCTCCTGAGCTGAGAAATGCTTTTTGCTGATCAAAGCAGCACTGAAGCAAGCTCAGGTAGTTTCTGAGGTATCCTCTAGCAGGGAAAAAAATACTGTAAGAGAGAAGAGTTCCTTTTAACATGCCCATTTTTTATCTGAATGCAAGTATGGCAGGAGAAAATGGGAGAATTCACTGCTGGTCCTCTTCTCTCAGGAGGCTCCTAAAGTCTGCTAGTAGTTATACTTCATAGAAAAGCTTTTGGATTTCTGTAGCTCTGCAGAAGGCAACTGTACCCTGCTATAGCCAGCACAAAAACAGGGTTGTGGCTATATGAGAAGAAACATTTCTAACCAAGGTGTTAAGTCCCCTTGTACATGTGCTTCTCCTCAGTCTTACCAGACATGTAGTTTTAGACCAAGAATCAGGTTTGTTTAACGCACTTTCTTGTTCTTGTCACTGAATCAGTTTGGTTCGGTTTTAGTTCCAAAATAATAAATCAGCTGTATATGGAGAGTTGAACCTTATAGCTAATTTATTGTGGTCAGTTTAGACCACAGTCTAGCTAAATGCATCGTTGTGGAACTGAAATCAGCTGAATTACTTTGTCCTCAAATGGATAAATGCTCATTATTGGATGACCCAATTAAGATTTCTATTATAGAATGAGATTTCTTTTGAATGTAGAGTAGAATTGGAGCATTAAAGAGAATTTAGTATTTTGTTGATGAGAAACTATAGCAAAATGCTCTCCTTGAGCTATTCTTAAGACACTACTGGAAGAGTCTCAGTAGAAGAAAATCCTGCCCAAAACCAGAGTACAGAACTGAGGGCATTAATCAGTAGTACACGACATGACATGACATGACATGACATGACATGACATGACATGACATGACACGACATGACCTTGTCCTTATTTGTTCTCAATCTTCCTCTTCCTTTTATTGTAAAGAAGATGTTGAAAATGCATCATGTTGTTTGAACTGTTGTATGCAAAATAAAGCAGGGCTATGGATATTTTACTCAAACCTGAATTCTTCTGTATTTCTTAGTTCTGTGTTTTTCACTTATTTGTGATTCAGTCCTGCCTGAATGAATATTATTTATATCTTGCTTAAGTTTTTGTGCTCCAGTATTAGATTCTAGTTGCAGAAGGGAATGAGTAATTACCCAGTGTATTATCTTGCCCTGACAAAACAGAATAAAGAATTTGAATTCAAGGTAGTGATTTGGGCTGCTTCCTGACCTCAGGGTTTTCTTGGCTTAATTGATTTGACTTGAGCTTTAAATGTTTTTCTTTGCTATCTGTGGTTTACAAAGACTGAACTGATGGACCAAAGGTTAGACTTTGTAACCGTTTTAAATATCAAAGTTTAAGCATAGCTGGGAAGTGTATCCTTTTGGGAGATGCCTCACTATAAGGAACAGTAAGGTCCAGTTATGTACTAAAAAAATACCCCAAATAGTTTAGTAAACTCTACTGTACTGATATCCTTCATTTGATGTGTATTTCATATCTGCTTTAATAGAATGTTTCAGACAGACAAAGACATTAATTATCTGGTAAATACTCCTGTGCACCATATCAGTTCAGCTACTCTGTTACTGATTTAGTATCTATAAACATGCTGGAGATTCATTAGCCACATTTATCTCCATTTCTGTTTAATAAGACTTGTCACAAATAAAAATGACAATGAAAGGAAATTAGCGAGTCCTCTGAAATCTGTTAGGTCTACAGTCCATACAGCTTTTGTGATTTATTCTCTATGCCCCCTTATCTGGAGCAGTTTCTTCCTGGCCCAATAGTAGATTGCTGAAGTCTTTCATAGCAATGCTTTTATGACTTATAGACAAGTCATAAAAAATGGCAATAACATTTTTGAGCTATTTAATAACAAAAAATGTGTATAGTAATGTAACTCACTTGTTCAGCTAAGTCAAAACTAGCAATTTACAAAGCACAAGCACTATAGAGAGATTGCTGTTAGGAAGTTTAAGTCCTGTCATAGCTGTCTCTTTAGATTTATAAGGCAGTTTAGTATTAGGATGAACAGATGGAGCACCATCTTTTCTAGGTCCTTATGGAGTAAAGCTTTCAGTTATGTCTTGGTCAGAAGGCAGTTGTTTAAACAATACACTCACTCTGTCTATGTCTCTCTCTCTTTTAAAATTAACTGGAATACGTGCCTTTGTCTGATAAAATGTGCATTTTTGTCATGTTCTAAGACTGGGTATATTCTTTTTATTATAATTTCAAAAATAATGAAACCAACTCTGTCTGTGACACTGAAAACAAAGACTTCTATTCACTAACTCTGAAATAATTTCTGTAGAACCACTGTGCAACCAGTTCTCCATCCAGGATACACGTAGTTGATATCACAGTGCTAGTTTTCTCCCTACTCAGTTGCATCCTGGGTGTTTTTAATGTTGTTGTTGTTGTGGGTTGTTCGTTTGTTTTGGTTTTTGTTTTGTCTTTAGAACGCCTGCCCTGATTGTCAGAATCATTCTGAACTCTAATCCTGTTCTCCTGAACGGGCGCAAATTCTCTAAGCTTTCGAGAAGGGCAAAACGAAGTTTACCTTGAATTCTTCCCAACTGTGTTAGTATAAAATCACACTGGAAGAAAACATAAACTACAAAACCTGCAAAAACGGTGAACCCATGCTTTGCGTGCAATGAGGTCTTTACTGATCAGTGCCGTCTCTAAAAGAGATGCCACAAACTTGCCCAAGTTAAATGAAATAAATGGATTTCGAGAAATGACATGAAATGTAATTAATGTAATGAAAACTGCTTGGAACACCTGTTACTCTTTTAAATAATTTTTAAAGGGAATTGTGTAGTTATGTCAATCGTTCATTCCGAGTGCCATAAATGCAAGGTGAAAACGGCTGCATCACTAAAATCCTCACTGAAACAGAACTGCTTACACACTTCAATTTAAAAATCGGATGTAAGAAATAAGGGAAAACTATTCAGGAGGGATATAATGAAGGCTGTGTAGCAACCCGAGACACGACTACACCGCCCGCTTCCCCCGTCCCTGCAGCGGAAGGAAGGGCCCTCAGCGTCACCCCACGGCTGCGCACACGGCCCGGCGCCGGGCTGCTCTCTGGGCTTTTCCCTCCTTCTCCTTCTCCTTCTCCTTCCCTTCCTCCTCTATCCCTCGGGTCCCGATGGCGGCGAGTGACACGGAAAGGGCCCAGCAGCAGGTGAGCGGCGGAGGGGGCGAGGGGGCTGCGGGGAAATCGGTGACTTCAGGGAGCTCCTGGTGAACCCCGGCCCCTGAGCGGCTCCGTGCCCGCTGTGGCTCTGCACCGCCGAGCCAATTCAGGTGTTTCACTTCTAGGTGGAAGGCACTTCTCCGGTTTTTCTTTATAGAATTTGCTGAATATCCGCTCTTCCTCAGGAAGAGCTTAGTGCCAAATCCTCGGGGTCTTTCTCCTGCGGGGGTCCCACCTAGCCAGGAGCAGCACCGATTGGGAGCTGCAGGGAACGTGTTGGCATCTGCTCCCTGTCATTTTGCTCACCTGGTCACTGCTGAGAATGACAGGATTGTCCTCAGAAATTCAAAAACGTCTGTGTGTGAGAACTGAGCGAAGGCTACTTACAAAATCACAGAGTCAATTTTGTTGGAAAATATCTCTGAGATCATCGAATCTACCCTGTGGCCGAACACCCCACCAAGTCAACTAGACCACGGCACTAAGTGCAGCGTCCAGTCTTTCCTTAAACGCCTCTGGGCACTCCACCACCCCCCTGGGCAGTCCATTCCACTATCTAATCACCCCTTCTGTGAAGAAACTCTTCCTAATCTCCAGCCTAAACCTCCCCTGGTGCACCTTAAGTCCTGTGAGTCAGGACTGGATCCCTAGTACTTATGGCCTTCCAGTGCAGTGAATCTGGTCACATCTGTTGATAACTTGTAGAAGAGCAAGACTTTAAAAAGATGAAAAGATGATTGGCACACAAAGTTGTGTGGGCTTTATGGGGGGGGTTATTTACTTTTGCTTTTTTTTGTTTTTTTCTTAGATTGATGAAATTGAAGCCCTTTCGTCAATCTATGGTGATGATTGGTGTGTTGTTGATGAAGATGAAAAAATCTATTGCATTAAGATTAGTGACTGTCTGGATCAACCAAAATGGACCCTCTGTTTGCAGGTATAGTGGTGGGAAGAAGTTTAACTAAGTTTTGCAGTTGGACTGATGCAGGTGAAACGCTTTAAATATGGTTTATTATCAACTCACATGCATTAGGAAGCTTGTGGATTGGAGTCTGTGATAAGACTTTTCAGTGATTGTTCCTGTAAAACATTGGTGTGCTTGTGATATATTCAGTGGTTGCGTATCCTAATTCCACACCTGAGCAAAGCATTTCAGTGTATTTCACCAAAGACTGATTTCTGAAATATTTTTTACATCGACTTTGTGCCTCAGTGAATCTGCTGCATTTGCTTCTAGATTTGCTTTCTGGAAATTGTTGAGACAAAACGAAGTTTGGATTAACTTAATTGATCCAACTCCTTACTTTATGTTTTCAGAACTGGAAGCAATAATTTACTTAGCATAAGAAACATTGAAATGTCTACTTAGGGAAGTCCAGTGCCACTTACTTAAGTCCAGTAATCATGTGTGCAGCTTTTTTCAATTTTTTTCTGTACTTTATTTTGCATCTGTATAAATTGCTCCATGAAACATTTTTGTATGCATTACCATTATTGGAATTTAAAATGCAAATATTCGGTTGTTGTTATTCTGTGACAACATACCCAAGTGTTTTCTTCATTTGTAACATGAATTGTAGTCCTAGTGCTTGACATCAGAGTCCTTCAGTAAAGCTCAGCAAGCTGAGGGTAGTCCAATGAATACATACCCTGAATTTCTTTCAGGTGATTTTGCCTCCAGGATATCCAACTGCAGAGCCACCTATTTATCAACTAAAGTAGGTGAAGTTTTCTGCAAACGTTTGTGTTTTCTGAATTGACACTGTTAATTGTTTATCTGTAAGTGGAAGTTTAGTTAAAATGCTCCTTGAATTAAAGTACACTGGGAATGGGGGATGTTTCCAGCAAGGATATTCTATTCTTTATCTTGCTTTTTCCAAGATGTTTACAGCTAGAATCTTTATGGTTGGCAAAGTTATATTTTCAAGGTGTTCACCACATTTACTTGGGAATGTTGGAAGCAGCATATAGCACAATTTTCATTGCATTTCTTTTCATTCTAGTGCCCCTTGGCTTCGAGGACAGGATTATACAGAACTAGCAAATAGCTTGGAAGAAATATATGTGTAAGTCCAAGACTGTGGAATAAAGTAAAAGGAGACAATGTATTTTCAGTTTCTATCTATTCTGCACTTGAATGTTGAAACACAGGATGTGAAAACATTTTGTTGTGTCTATGAGCGTCAGTGGCATACCAGTTTTTCTTAAAAGCTAAGGGATAAGTAGGTTTTAAAATAAACACATGCAGAATCTATTAACTGGAATCTGGAGCATCGTGGACTGTTTATTATCACAGTGTGCAGCTAACAACAAGGCATAATGAAAGCATAACAGCATTTAGAAATACTCAAATTACATGATTTTGAATTGCTGTGAAAGTGGGATAGAAAATATAGTAATTTTATATGGTTTATTTATTTCTTTCAGATCCCAAAGATAATATAAAATAAATGGGGGGGAAAAAAAAAGTACAGTCTTGCCCTAGATACTGAAATCTGAGCATCTTGCATAAGAGATGTTTTTTAACGCCATAAGGAAGAGAGCACTTAGCTTGCATAAGGGTTTTTTACTTTGATTAACTGGGTTTCTTAGCTAATTAAGCAACAGCTCATTTAAGCAAGGAAAATTTAATTTGAAGTGTTAAAAATGCACAAGGATTTTAAGTGAAAAGTTCTCTGTGATCACATTCACTACAGTTGTTCAGTGGAGCAAAAAGGACAGAGGTTGTCCTTAATGCTGTCCAGATTCAAAGGATCTGATGGAGTCTCTACCACAGGTAGAGCTGCTGTAGGGGGTTATTTAAAGACCTGAGCATCCAGCACAAGTTGGCATGTGAGGGCTCTGAGCATGGTTCTTTTTTTGTTCTCCCCTCTGCAGTCCCGTAGGCTGTTGAATTGTACTAGTTCAGTCCCTTGCAGCTCCCTTCTGTCTGTATCAGCTGCTGTTCAGAGCCCTCGCTGGTCTGCTCTCACTTTGTTAGTTCCTCAGGAAGTGAATGTATTTGGGCCTTATATGTCATTTTAGATTGTTGAAAAACCTGGAGTAGTCACTGATGTGCACAGTATTTGTGAAAGCCTTTTATCTATTCAATGTCTGCATGGTTGTCAGATGAACAGAGATGCTCTGCATCGTTTACATTTTATTTGACCAGGTTTCTAGTCCCTAGGGATCTAAGTTGTGAAGGTCTGCAGTCTAAACCAATGTGAACTATACTGTCAATTGCTATGGAAAAAATGGATCACTACAGATCACAAGTCTGTTTTGGGAGACACGAAGTGTAATTTACAACTCTTCAGAAACCGTAATTGGGTGATGGCTGGACAAATTGCTATTTACTTTCATAAAGCAGGGAAATTTTATTCCTTTTATAATCTTTTTCATTCCATCACTAAAAAAAGTCTTCAGGTATTAAAGCAGTGCTTCGATACAATAAGCAGTGTGAAATCATGGTGTTGATTTGTTCTGGAGTCTGTCTGGATTTTGCAGTCAGAGCTACAAGTTCATGAAATCCTTATTTTTGCTTGAATATTTTTCTTAAAATATGTATGTTTATTTGAATTTGATTGTTTCCACAGCAGTGCTGTATACGTTAAGCAAAGTTTAAAGGTGTAATTTTGTTACTTACCTGGTGCCCAGATGGTGGCAGTAAGAATAAAATTAATGAGAAACCATGAGATATCTACAGCCCTAAATCTTTAGTTTTGTTTCTTAGACAAACAGGCACAGTTTATAACCGTTAGAACCATTTGAAACGTGTTTTGAGTTGTTTGGGTCCTGCTGCACAAAAAGGAAGCATTCCTTAACTCCTAACATGCATATATAAAACGTGCTCATCCCATCCTCCCCCAGTACCCTAATACACACCTGTGCCCCCTGAGGGGCACCTACTAGACCTAAAGCTTTATCTCCCTGTGCTATAGCACTGCCTGTTACCCAAACTGTAGTGTTTCATTCCAGTGCTCCACTGACCTGCCATCATAGTCCACCAATATGTGTTTCACCCAGTGAGCTACTGAGACAGAACTCTACACAAGCCTGCCTAAGCTCTTTATCTCTCTAGCTTATGTTATATTTCTGTGTGTCTGAAATCTCTATGTTATTTGATGTACTTTCCAAGTGAAATCTGTAGAAGTGATTCTTCATTTACCATGAGTTTTTACTTCCAGACAGAACCTTGGTGAAAGTATATTGTATTTATGGGTGGAGAAGATACGAGAAGTTCTCATACAAAAGGCACAGTCTTCAGATCCAGGTACTTCAGCAAATACTTGGGGTTTTCATTTTCCTTCTTGTTCCACTGCAAAGTAAGATTTCATACAAGTTAGCTTATGCCCACTTTTGAATTGGATCTAAATATCAGGAAACAGTCTCCAGTGTCATGGCTTACTGTTTTACAGTGGTAGTGTCCCTTTTAAAAAAGCAGGAGGGAAAAGAAGGTGTAGGTGGCCTGTGAACAAAGTCCTCAGTTTTCTCAGGAATGCAGTTACTTGTATGAAAGGACAGTGCTGCCCACAGGTGCATTATGCATTATTCTGCAAATGAATAATTCATACCAGTAATTAACTTCTGGTGTTGAGTGCCCTCTTGGAGGATTGGGATTCAAGAGAAGATAAACTTCAGTGGAATATGCAGACAAATGACCAAGTATTCCATCATTTTACTTTTTCATCCTTCCATTCATTCTACTGTATTGGGATGAGAAGTACATCATCAGTAGAGCTGCAGTGATTCTTCTGCTGTTACTCTTACAGAGTTTGTGTAAATTCACAGTTGTTCTTTCAAAAAATGGTGGGGGGGTGGTTTGTACATTAACATGCTAAATTGCTGTGAAATGTGTCAGTGACATGCATGCATGCACATATGGCAAAAGGAAACAGAACTACTTTTCTCTGTCGGGTTTTATCTTAGTCCTGTGAGAAATAAAAGTCTGAAGAGAAAAAAACTCATTTTCAGTGTTGTTCTATGGTAAGGTCCAATCTTAGTCTTTCCATAAACTGTGCATTTTGTTGCTACATCACAGACACTGGAGAAGTCATTTTTCACTACTGTGACTGAAGGAGTGGACACTGAGAAGTGAAAATTTTACTGACAGTATTGGAAGTTTGGGTATTTTGACCACAACCTTATGGCTTCCATTTTTGAACATGCTTTATCACCCCTCTGTTTTTTGTGGAAAATACATATAAGCACATCATAGGCCCTCTAAATAGGAATCAAACTGTGGTATATTAATTTGGCTCTAAATCCAGATGTCAGAATCATGTATATTTCCTCCTTTGTTATTGACTATTACTTTTTGGATGTTCTATGCATGAAGGAAAACAGGATTTTGGGAATCCCAGAATACTTGAAGCATGTTGAGAGGGATGTTTCAAATCTAATGATTTTATAACCTCATGAAGTAGCATTGAGCAGCAGTTCTACGTTTTTCCCTAGATGACCATTAAATGACTGTAGTTTTTGTGAAGCAGCAGCTTAATTTGATTGCTAAATTCAGATAAAAGGTAGCATCTTGACTGTTTAATGGAAATAGTAAACATGATTGTTCTTTTTTTTTCTTAGAAATACTGTTAGTATTGAAACAGAAGATCTTATGGAAGGATCCCATAGTATGAGTATTTTATTTTTAATTCTCAGGAAGTTTTAAGTTAATACTGGGCTGAGTACTTTGGGTTTTGTTGTAATTAATGTTACTATTCTCCATTTAAAAATTCTTAATGTCAAACTGTTTTTAACTGAAAAGCCAGAGACTTTTGAGAAAAAGTGTTTGAAATTTTGTTTTGCTTGTCTTGCAAAAAATGTGTAATAAATTCTACTACTTGTATATTAATAGAACCAGATACTAAAAAAACCACTGAAGAAGTTGATGAAGATGATGGAGATGATTTTCTCTTAGACTATCAGCCCGTTCAGGAAGATCAAAGTAAAATGTTAAATTACATGACATCTGAAAGTCAGGAAGGTAAAAAATATGCTCTTGTTAATTCTGTTGAAATAATTTAAAAGAGGCCTGAAGATTCTGCTTTTCTACTCAGCTTTAGAGTAAATCTAGTGACAATAGAATTATAATAAAGTTTAATAACAGTGATTAAAAAACGTAACATGCTTTTGGTGGGTTTGTCTGTTATTTTCTGTACTTCACTTTAACAAGTCCCTTTTTTTAAAGTTGAGGCATTCTTTACTTTTATAGCCACTTGCATTGTTTCTGTACTCTTAAAAGAAAAGAAACACTCTCTTGTTTGTGACCCACAGATGAAGAACTGCCACCCATACATCATGGAAACCCAATCACAGATCGAAGGAGCACTTTCCAAGCACATCTGGCTCCAGTGGTGACAACCAGACAAGTTAGTAGAGATCAGTTCTTCTCCTTTTGCCTTTACTGAAATACTTGGAATTTGCCAAATATGTTGGTCTGTCTGTTCTGTGCATCTTTCTGTGCTAGTATTTTCCGAGTAGTTACTGGTGTCTTGCTTTCACTGTCAGCTGAATAATTCTAGATAACAGCTCTGCAATGCTTCCTGCTATTCTTCACCACTATGTGCATTAGATGAAAGAGAATAAGAACACTGTTATTTGACTTCAGGATGTTGGCAGGTTTATCATAACATATTTGGAAGTTTCTGAGTCTATCATGTGTTAGCTGGAAAAGGAATTAAAATGGGTTTATAAATGTTTTCCCTCCTTCAGAAAGGAATTCTGTTGAAAAACACACTTGGATCGTGCATAAGTAAATCTTTATCATGACCTAATTGAGAGGGGTTTGGAGCTTCTTTTGTACATCACTTTCCATCTGCTACCATCAGCCTCCTTTGGTCATCCCTGTTTAGTGGGGAAACTACTGTTCTTTTTTTTCATTAACTCAAGAGTTAAACCTTGAGAGGATTTTTCTCTTTCTTTTTGTGCAATTTTAGGTTTTGTTTTAAGAATTTTTGGTAAGGGATTTTGTCAAGTGCTGCTTGAAGTTCCAGGTAAGCTAGGTCTACTACATGCTCAGTAACTATGAAAAAACATTGACATATTGACAGGGTTTTTAGGCTGATTTCTGTGTAAAAAAGCTGTAATGTTTGAAGCTGTTGGTGGTTTTTTTGTTTTGTTTTTTTCTTTCCCCCTCAGTAGTTTGCTTAGTATGGACATAAGAATTGGTCTCTGAATCCTAGCATCCCTTCTGGAGCACTTGGACCTTTCAAGTTCACATAGACTGTACATTTGTTCGGGTTTTTGTGTATGTAGGAGCAATCTTGCTCACAAATCATGATAAAAGCATTTTGAAATGAAAAAGATATGTTAAGCCAATGATTCGCATTTCTTCCCTTTCTAAAGCAGCAGAGGTCATTTATATATATTAAAGAATCACTTAAAGAAGGTACAGCTGTAGCACAAAAATGAATCTTGAAAGTATGTTTTTAGGAATCTGGTAGCTGGCAAATAAGTAGTGTCAAAGGTGATGATCGTTTCATATGACTTGTGCTTTAAGTCCATGTATATGAAAGTGTATTAAGAAATACAAGTTGTCTTCCTTCAGCATTCAAAGTAAGGAGAAGACAGATGTCTGAAGCAATATTCTCCATTAATAATAGGATTTTTTTCATTGAGGTATCTTTTATTTGAGGTGATTCTTGTCGGTTTAATTTCTTCAAGAAGAATTGAAAATAGCACAGTATAGCTAGGGCAGATATTTAATATATCTATTGATTACTCCTCTGAGACATTGGTTTTTGCAGGGAAGGTAATTTACTTGCCAGGCATGTTTTCCCAGACTTCTGCAATTTCAGTAATGCTTTATATTATGTACAATAATGATGTCTTAATCAAAAGCTCTTTTTTTTGCTAGACCCTTGGAACGGGTTGAACAATTGCTAGCATGTTTACTTAGAAACATATGATGAACTGATACTGATAAATGTTTTGAATTTGGTACTTCTTAAGAGCAAAGAGATAGACATGGGAATATCTGTTTTCTGGGAAGTACTGACACTTTCAGACCGCTAATAGGACATTTTCTGGTTTTACTGTTCTTTCTGTGAAGTGGAAGCTGTGAAAAAAAGCATGTTTGAGGGAAAAGGAAAAGCTTGAAATGTAGTAGGGCTTTCTAAACATAATGTTTTTGTGAAATAACTAAAAGCAGTGTGTAGTGGGAATATGTATGTCAAGTTGTGTTCTATTCCAGCTTAACTTATTATTAGAAAAGTAGGCAGGTGCAATTGATACTTAATACTGACTAAAAATATTTTCCAGATCTGTCCCTTGTTTAATAAAGCAATTTGACCCTTCTACATCTTGAGCAATAGTATGAATGTACACAATGTAGAAATTCAAGGGACAGGCTCTTTTCAGTATCCCAGAAAAATTGTTTAAAGCAAGTATGAGAGTACTGAGAAGCTGGTTTTTGAGTTATCATACTGAACATTTTATGTCAAAGCATGATATTGTTTCATGGTAGTGCTAGGGAAATGGTTTTTTAGCAGTGGTATTGAGAGGGATGTATGAAATCACTGTTACAAAAGGAGGGTTTTTTCTGTTGTTTTCTATAGGTAAAAAGAGTTCTTGAAAAATTATATGAGAACAAGAAAATTGCAAGTGCTACCCACAACATATATGCATACAGGTGAGATACAAACAGTGATTTTTTTTTTTTTTAGTGTTCTTTGACGGATGAGTGCAGGACATAATAAAGAAATTCCTTCCTACTAAATTTCCTTGCTGTTAAAAGAAATTCCTTGCTTTAGAGAGTAGGTTTCTTGTTTGTATGGTAAATGTTGCAGGTGTTATTTTGAATTTGAGGTCAATACAGTAGGAAAGAAGAATGTGAAGCAGCATTAGGAATAGAAAAAAAAAGTGGATTTGAACATGTGTTGGTATACTTTGTGTAGTATGTCTGAGCATGGAAATGTTACATCATCCTGAACTAAATGTGTTTTCACTTGGGTGAAGTAACTTCTTTTTCCCCCCCCCCCAACCTTATATTTAGAAATAGCTGAAAATGTTCAATTGAAATAAGAGTCGAATCAGAAAGCCTGATGCAGACATCTGGCATACGAAGTTTCAGCTGAAATACAAGAAACTTCAGGGATTATGAGAACCAGGTAAAATTGAGTTTGGCAGTCATCTGCTTCTGGCAACTTTTGTGAACATAGCTTATGTGAAATGAATTGGTCACAGTCCAGATGCCAGTGTAGGTTTTCTGAGGAATGTGGCAGTAGAAGGGAGCCCTTTGATTACTGAAGGAACCAGTCATCTGAAAAAGCACGTACAGGTGCTGATCCATTCATGCCCATCCTGGTGTGATCCTAATGAAACATGAAATGAGAGCAAGTGAAAGCTTATTTTACCAAAAAGTAAAAGCTTCTAGCTAAGTTAGAAGTTTCGGTAAAGAGGGCATTTCTGTTCTTACAGATGATGATCTGGCTTCTTTCACTCTTATTATCCAAATCCACTTGGAAAAAATAAAAAGGAACAAGCACATACTTACTGCTTCCTCTTTGTCATATAATAGTAGAAGCCTGTTGCAGTGGGGATCCTGCAACACGCATATATCAAACCAGGAGTCCCGTGGAAAGGAAATATATACGGACAGACAGATTCTTGATAGCTGTTTCAGAGATGTTTATTTCTCCAGCCGCATGGCCGGAGCTCTGCCGGGGAACTGTTCCAGTCACGGGACCAAGGGTCCTTCAGCCCGCGCAGGGAACACAAACCAACCAATGGGAACGAGGCTGAGCAGGGGCAGGGAAGCCCCGTGTCTGTGCCCTCAGGGCCCCTCTCCCAGGGCTACACGGCGGGGGAGGGACCCCAACACCTCACCCGTTTTATTTTAATAAAAGGAGAATGAAAACAACTGGATAAACATAACAAGAACAGTTTCAAAACAAAACAAGCCACCCTCCTGAGTCTTTAAATGTCCAAACAGATTCTCTGGAACATCTTAGGGCTGACAGAAGGGAGACAGAATTCTCTGAGCATGCTTTGTGGGGAAACTGAGGCAGGAGAGGGTTTAACTTCTTCCCTCCCCCTTTTCATCCCCCACTCGGCATTGGAAAGGGATTTTTGGGGAAACAATTGGCAAAAGCATGGTTTTGTGAGGGAAACCATGGATGAAAAAACGGATTGGGAATACACTGGGGGTAATAGGACATAGGGTAAAAGGGAAAGGTGGGATTAGGAAAGGGAAACTGTAGGGGGGGCTTACAATAGAGATATTGTCTAACATGACTACGATTTTTTGCATATATACTGCCTTTTACAGGAACACCATCAGGCCCAGTGACCTGCGATGCTTGTAACCCTTTTCTCCCTACTACAATATTAAATTCCACCACCTCTCCATCTCTCAAGCTTGGGATGCATTTTTCAGGGTTATTCTTTTTAATAGCAGTTCTATGCACGAATATGTCTTGCTGGTTGTCACACCTTGTTATAAAACCATAATTTTGCTTAACATTATACCATTTTACTATCCCTAAGGTCTTAGTTGCTATGATCTTTTCCTTTTTCCGAGTGGCTGCTGTTTTCTGTCTCGCTGCGTCTTTGCTGTCTCTTTCGGTCGCTCCCGTGTTGGAATTGTCGGGGCTGCTGGTGCCTGCGCGCTCTTCCCGGGGTCGCGTTCGGGGCTGCGCGGGCCGGGCCGGGCCGTGCCGCTCAGTTCTCCGTGCGTCGCCTCCTCTGGTCGCAGCTTCGCTGCCGATGCCGGGCGCTGCACCCACGTCTCGGCCGGGCCCCCGAGCGATGACTCCCCCGCGCCCCGCTCCAGCGCGCGTCTCGGCTGGGCGCGGCTCCGTTCCACCGCCATCGCCGCCAGCCGCCGCCCGCGTGCCGCCCCTCTCGGTCGGGCGTTCACGGGGCTCGCTCCACCACGCGCTGCATGGGACCATTCGGGCACCGCCGGGTCCCGCCGCTCCTCGCTCTGCTGCGGACACTGCGGCTCGCGTGGCTCCGCCCGCGCGCGGGAATTGCCTCGCTGCTGCTCGCAGGGCGCTCGGTGCACGTGGCCTGGGCCGCACGGTCCCTGCGCCACGCTTCCCTTCACCAGGACACAGCTGACATTGCTCAACAGTCTCAGTAACTAAATAATATTCACGAAAATATTCTTCCATCGGCATATATTTTGACTCCAATATTAACTGTGTCCAAACGGTTTTCCAAAAGCCCTTGGTAAGAATTAAATCCCAAGAAACATAGAAAAAGTTCTTAAACAACCATGCCAGGAAGTGTTTCAGTTCTTTTTGAGCTTGAATCAAGCTAAAATTTACAAATCGTTGTTCAAGAATCATTTTAAGTTTAAGATAAATGTCCATATGCGGCTCTGAGAGCCAAGAGTCTTCCCACGGTTCCTCCATAGTTTAGATATGGAATAGCAAAGCAAAACCAAGAAGAGGAATCCAAAGTTTCCAGGGTTTACTCACACAAATCAGTCGCTTAGGGATCGGGGATCGTTCTGCTCACAAATCTCCACCATTTGTTGCAGTGGGGATCCTGCAACACGCATATATCAAACCAGGAGTCCTGTGGAAAGGAAATATATACGGACAGACAGATTCTTGATAGCTGTTTCAGAGATGTTTATTTCTCCAGCCGCATGGCCGGAGCTCTGCCCAGGAACTGTTCCAGTCACGGGACCAAGGGTCCTTCAGCCCGCGCAGGGAACACAAACCAACCAATGGGAACGAGGCTGAGCAGGGGCAGGGAAGCCCCGTGTCTGTGCCCTCAGGGCCCCTCTCCCAGGGCTACACGGCAGGGGAGGGACCCCAACAGAAGCCTCTTTCTCATTGTGTCACCTGTAACTAAGTTCAGAACTTAGGAAATAAGTTGGTAACAAACCAACTTATTGCTCAGTAGACCTCTAAGCATTACTTCTGGAAGATTAGACCTGGGCAGCTGACCTTTTTATGAAACAATACACCCAAAAGTTTACTGCAGTGCCTCCTGAGGAGGGAGATGACATGGAGAATCCAAAGGCAAATTTCAGTAATAGTTTCATGTTGCTGCTGAAATACAGACCTAATTAATTATTCATAATGTTTTTGTCCAAGTTCTTCCAGCTTCTAGGTTTATACCATAATTTGAATCTGTATCTGATGGAGTTGGTTTCAGCTAGATGTAATAATTAGGCTAAAAGCCTGGGTATTTTTCTGTTTAGGGACTTTAAACTGGAGTTTACCTGAAGTGGCTAAAGTCTGTGTAAAAGCTTCTCAAAACTTATCCTACTGTACAGATAAACATTTGTGGTTTACCCTATGCCTCATCCTGTTTTCATGTAAATGTCTGTGGTAGAGAATTAGAACTGATACACATGTGTATGAAAGATCTGAGACTTTATTAATCATGTAGAAATGTTAGTTGATTGACATTTTAAAATCCATTTTATGTTTTTTTTTTCTTGTATAGAATATACTGTGAAGATAAGCAGACATTCCTACAGGATTGTGAAGATGATGGAGAGACAGCAGCAGGTGGCCGTCTTCTCCATCTTATGCAGGTTGTAGAAATTAATCTTTGACTTCTGGAAATCTTGAATTGAAATTGATTTTAAAAATCACTACAATGTAAATAAGCTTGTAGAAGATTTTTTAAACTTTTGTTCTGCTAATAGCCAGCCAGATGATTGCTTTCTCAAGGTGAAAGGAGAAACACAGACTGTAGCACTTACAAGTCTCGGAGCACAGAAATGAGTAATGTTTCATAGGTGGCAAGGATAGTTTGAATGGGTTAAAAGAGAACTAAGCTTTAATTCCTATGCTTCCTGTGTGGTGTAAGGTACACAGAAAATGAAGACTGGGAGGGCTGACTGTCAGAAAATAACAGCTGACCTGTGCACAACCTTCACGTGGTTTCCTCGAGTAGGCGTAATAAAAAGACACCGATATATGAACTTGCAGAGTAGAACTTCAAATACAAAAGGAGTGAAAGAGTTGTTTTGATCATTTAGTCTGTTTTGTTGTGCTGTTTCCTGTTCTGGGTCCTTAGCCCTCATACTCGCATATATTTTAGTCTTCAAGGGTTGAAATAATACTTGGCTACTAAATGTGAGTTGAGATGGATAAATTTTGGTTCGAGCTGCAAGCCCTCGTAAAACCGTAATTAAAATAGCACAGCTACAGGGGACAGCTGGGTACATCTTAATGCTGTGCCTCAGGTCACTTAGCTGTGTAAGCAGACAATATATTTCTTTTTATTTTATATTGATGTCCTCTTTACAACAGGAACTTTATTTTCCTGTCCATTTCTTGCTTGAATGTTCTTTTGCTTAGTATGTTGCACTCTTATTCCTGGAGGCTCTCCTCCACCCACCAAGCTTCCTTTTTTTTTTTTCTGAAAAAAATATAATTGATGGAAACATTCTGACATTTTTAATTTTGAACTTTTTCAAACTTCCTAAATAACTCAAACCAGACTTGGGAAGGTTGAATAAATAAACAAGCTTAGGTTATGCAATATATGCTAGTATATATGCTAAGTGTGAAAACATTATTGCTCTGAAAATAATGCAAAGAAACAATTTGGCAGTTACTGTACTTCAGTTTGTTCTGAGCTTATCAGCTTTTCTTCAGCATGTTAATATGTGCTTTTGAAACTTGTCTAGGCACTTATTATTCCATAAAAATCCTGTTTAGAAAGTGACATAACAATCCTCTTTCAAATGTGAATGTGTGATAGAGATCAGAAAAGTTCACTTTTCAGCCATAGGAAAAGATTGTAATAGTTTATAGGCTGATTTCTAGATGTTCATAGATCTTGCAGTTTTTTTGTTTTGAGCTCTTATGACATATGGTTATGAAAATAAGGTGATTTAAAACATTTATTGTAGCTGAACTTACCAGGTTTTTTTGGTGGTTTTTTTTGCAATAGAAATTAATTTTTTTTCAGATAAGTCCAGCATTTCAAGATAGCACTTTCTAGTTACAAGAAACTGTATTTTAGATTAGTACCATCCTGTTTACTGTCAGCAG
The DNA here is from genome assembly GCF_020740725.1 of Corvus hawaiiensis. NCBI lineage: Eukaryota > Metazoa > Chordata > Aves > Passeriformes > Corvidae > Corvus > Corvus hawaiiensis. The sequence goes on from NC_063242.1 coordinate 19,616,745, forward strand.
TTGTTACATACAGACTTTATGGCAAATACATAAATGTAGAGTAGAAAATGCCTGTCATAGAACGTGCCCCCAGTCCTTCTCATTTTAAAATTCTAAGAATATTTCTGTTTTCACAAACAATGATTGACTCTCCTAATAGTATTGTTCAAATTAGTCAGACACCTGTTTTGTTCTCCTTAACAGAGATGATTAATGGTTGTTGACATGGACATGTTAACAGTACTAGCTTATGGCATTTTATTTATCCATATGTACAATGCCTGTGGCCTGGCCTAGCCTTATCCACCAACACTTCCAAAAATGTAAATAGACAATCAGCTTCATGACAGAGTAATAATTGATCATACCAAAGAATAAGAAATGTAACTCAGTAATTTTTTTGAATACAAGATAGTAGACCTTTTTTACGTTTCAAATTGGTGTCAGCAGTAAACCAGGTTCAATTAAAAGATAACAGCTTTTATTGCTTTCTTTTATTCACAGATTTTGAATGTCCACAACGTGTTGGTTGTGGTGTCACGCTGGTATGGAGGTATTCTCTTGGGACCGGATCGTTTCAAACATATAAACAACTGTGCAAGAAACGTCCTTGTGGAATACAACTATGTACCATCAACGGTATGTTCTGCCCTTAGAATGAAGGCATTTGCACGTGAACTTCTGTCAGTTTCCACCTTTAGATGAAGGCAGAAGAAAAGTAATACAACCTGTGTGAATGGATAAACATTATACAAGTCAAAATTTTCCTAAATCCCAATGACCTATGAATACTATTCATATTAAAAATAATTCTCATGGGTGACCTTGGGAGAATACTTGTGGTTTACAAGAATATTTTTTAAATTTTGAAATGCTTTTCATTTCAGGAAGAATCATCTAGACAAGCCGGAAGGAGCAAAAAGATAAGGAAGGACAACAAGAAGAGAACAGAACACTAATTTATTTTTAAAAAACTTCAGAAGATTATTTTGCACATATTTATATGAAAAGAAAACCTGGACCCTATTGCCTTATCTGATAGAATGGACATGTTGTATACAGAAGAGAGTTCAGTAAAGCCATAGATACATTTTCATCTCGTTTTGTGAATTCTTCTGTTGTTCTGAAGTAGAGCTTAGACACGAGCTTTCTGTTTCTTACACATTTGAGCTCCTTGTTATGAAGACAGTGCAGCATCTGGAACCGTTGCTCCATCCCACCCCTTCCCACCAAACAACAGTTGACTAATTGAAGATGTGAATTTCTCATCTTCTCCATTCCTGGATTCAAATACCTGTCTTGTATTAGTAACTGAATTCTCCCGTTTGTTGTGCTGAGAGTGGGACTAGAGTCATTCATACACCAGGTCGCTTAAAAAGTTTTAGATGCTCTTGTGAAAGGAAAGAATGGGGTTGAGTGCTGTGTTTGGAGTGCCTGGTCCTGCTCTGGATCAGATGTTAGATAGGACCTGCTTGGTGGCATAAGACTGAACATGGGCAGTGAACTAAGAAATGTGATGGAACCACTACAAAATTTCTTAGATAATTGTTCTGTGACAACTGACACTGTAAGAGCCTGCTGAAAAGATGAGAATTTCGTGTTGCATAATTAAAGGAACCGGTGAAATAGACCATACAGTCAGTGAGCAGAATGAATCCTCTGTCCTTTAAAATGTCTGGAAGCGGACCATCAAAGCGGAAATGCATTTTTATTTTCACACAATTTCTTTCTGAGAGAGCATGAGGTGCTGTGTAACTGTCTTGTGGACACTTTTGGTTAGAGAAGTTACTCTTCCTATTTTTGTTTGCAGGCATTTCCTAAGTTTAAACTTCCTTTATTCTAAGAAAAAGAAGATACAACAAGGGAAAGAGATTACAAAAATGTCTGAAAACAACTCTTAACTTTTTTAATTCTGCTGGGTCATTAATTTTAATGTTGAACTGAAGCAGCAGTTTTAACCATTTTTGTTATCAGATACTATAAGGTTTTAAGACATACTGCCCACTTGTGGAAGAGTTACAAATTTCATTATCTGGCAAAAGAAAAAAAGAAAAGAAGCGTTATGGAATTAATTTATACCCAAAGTACAATTGCCTGTAATAAAAATATGTCAATGAAGAATCAAACATTACCAGGAAAAGGTGAATAGTGCCTTTTGTCTTTCTGGCCGCTCCGTTGTCATATCTTTTTATTTTACTGTTTTTGCTTTGTTATTCTGAAAATCAATCAGGAGTATAGCTGAAAACAGGTTAGCTATTACAGCATTAGAGTTTCCTACAAGGTAGTATCAGAATGATTTTTTTGGTTTTTGTGTTTCAAATGACCAGACCAAGAGTTTATATCTGCTCTCTGATTGGGGTACTTTGTTAGCTGAGTACCTTCTGAAGAGCTGCTTGGTGGTTTCACTATCAAATACTTCCTCTAAATGTCCTACATGCATCTGGAAATCTTCCAGATGATTGAAATAATACAAGTCACATTTTTAAAAGCCTAACTTTTAAAAGTGAAGATAATTGTCTTTCTTACATCAGCATACCAATTCTGGACTGTTAGTAATTTCTTCATATTGTTTGTAGTTCAGGGTGGTGTTTCTACTGTTTAGTATGTGTCCTTCCTTAATGTGGGGGAAAGAAGGAAGGGAGAGAAAGATGGGACATTTACTTATGAATCCTTGCTATTCATTTATTGCCTAGCATGTCTATTTCAGTGAAAAATGAAGGCAGTCTAGTAGCTACTGTAATATTTTTCTAGCTAGATGTGTTCTAGACTGGTTTAATCATAGTCAGCCACGCACAAAAAATTCCGCTAAAAGCTCACGAAGTGGGTCTCGTATCGAACTTCACATGTGTAGATGCTTTGTGACACACAGGCTTTTGAAGCTTGGTGTGGAAGAGTTGGATATTTAAGATTCCAAGAAATCAAGTTAGATTTAAGATCCAATAAAAAATTCTGAGGGAGGGAGAGGGAGTACAATTAGGCAGCTATATACTCCTGGAAAGCAAGAGTGTGGCAAGGTCAGCTGGCTCTCATGAAAAAAAGTGAAACTGCTGAACTTCATTTTGAGGCTTCAGTATGGCTACTGATATTAGTAATTGTGCCATAGTGTGTTTTCTGCAGTACCTGGACATGAAATAAAGCTTAAACCAGTGATGGACATACATGCTGTGAAGATATTTGCATGGATAATAAAGTTTTGCATTTTTGTACTACTGCCATTCAAACATTCAGTAAAAGCACTTGGCAAATGCTAATGAATTTTTCCCACAGCAGAGGCAAATACATGACAGCCAGCGTTTTCCAGATTTAAGTATCTAAAATTAGACACCAAAGTGTTTTTAGAACCCGTAATAAAAATGATTGAATTTTTACAACTGTAGAATACTCACAGCTCTCTGCAAGTGGCTTCATTACTCATACAAAATACAAGCATTTGTGGAAGACAAAAGCCTCATCCTGTTAAAGTTAATTGCCAAGCTCTCATTCTCATTCAGGGAGTCTGTATTTAGTTCCTTGGTTCTGGGGCAACAGCAGCTGGTGCTGTATCACTGAGGCTGCTGCTAAGATTTTTAAAACTGATTCCAGTGGGAGTTTTGAACTGATCTCTGAGGGTTGGGCCATTACAGGTTAACTGCTCTGGTAAGTAATTGTATTTATGCTTATTTACATCATATCAGTTTTCAGCCCCATAGTCCACAAAAAGGAGAACAGCAGCAACAACAAAGTTGACCATGCATTTGTCAGCAAAAAATATATTACAGTAGAGAGGGACCAAAGGCTTGCTGAATTGCAACAATGTCAGATAAACAAGGATGAAGTTAAAAAGTAGTTTATATTCTCATTAAGATATGTACACAGGATTAAGAAGCAAAATTTAGAAGAAGTTGTATATAATGCTAGCAAGCAAAACACATCAGGAAGGGAGGGAGGAAAGCAAGAGTGAACCTCAAATCAGCCCTCCTGACCTCCACAGATAAGAATCGGGTTGCTTAAAGAAGAACTTGCATTTTAAAATATGAGCTTGAAAAAACTGCATATTTCTTAACCAGAACTCTGCTAGAGCTACGCATGCTTTAACAACTCTTAAGAAAACTAGATTGATCTAGCATCAAAAGTTTTTAATTTTTTCCCGTCCTGAGGCAATTTTTTTTTGGATGCTTACTGGATGTTTCACTCATCCTATTTTAACTCTTTATGAATCCCAGCCTTTTGGATAACTTTGCCAGATGCAACTTCCTTCCCAGACTGACCTGACCTGGATACCCACCATGCACAACAGCACGGCCGAAGCTCTGCACGCGGCTGCAACGCGTAACGAGACGTGGCCCAGCCAGTCGCCGAGCTCCGAGTTCTCACTGGGCGTGCTGGTGCTGCTGGCTTTCCTCATGGTGTTGCTGTCGCTGGTGACCATCCTTGGGAACATCCTGGTGATCCTTGCTTTCATTAGGGACAGAAACCTCAGGCATCGGAGTAACTATTTCTTTCTGAATCTTGCTGTTTCTGACTTTGCAGTGGGTAAGTCACAGGTGTGGAGCCTCGTGCTAATTGTGTTGTAGGGGTCTTAGGAGCAGCAATGGTGTTTGTTTTCTGTGTGTTTTCTTCTGAGAGAACTATTTTGCAGCTGTGTCTGGGGGTAGGATCAGGAGTGGTGGAAGCTGCATGAAGTATTTCAGCAGCCTATGATTTTTCAGAAAAAAAGGATGCTTTGTTAGTTAAGCAGGTAATGTTTAATGCTTCAGGATAAAATACTACTGTGGGAATTTTATGGAATAGCAAAGAATGGGAGTTGTTTGTGAAGAGTTTTGGCTGAAATCTAGATAGTCAAATCAAATACAGCCTATATTGTCTGACAGATCTTGCATACATGGCCAATATCTTCTATTTCAGTCTGCTGTCACACAATACAGATCATCATCTGACGTTTGTGACTAAATAATGACAAATAGTACTTTTAGACGTTTTGCTGTACATGCTCTATCTAGGGTAATACCTTGGGAATATGTGTTTGTATAGGTAAATAAAAATTACAAATCAAGCAATTTCTAAGAAGTTTGATGCTACATGTATATTTATACATAGGGACACAGTTTGGAAACTTGTACTGAGAAGAAGTACGATTGAAACACGAGTGTGATACTCAGTTGGAGACTGATATATTGCAATATTCTTTGAAGTGTTGGCTGTCTGCTAAAAGCTTTGGTTAAATTATTGAGTGTGTAAAAGGATGGTTTTAAATAGTTGTGGCTATTTAATGAAATCTGTATTCTGACTTATATAACTTTTTTTTTTTTTTTAATGTACATATTTAAGAAGTATACTGAAAGAACAAAAGAAACTTTTCTTTTAGTTTATTGCCAGTGCCAGCAATTCTGTCAGGGGCACAACTTTTAACAGTCCTATCCTTGTGATGTCCAGATCTCCTTGTATAATGTTTTGATCTCTTCCTCTGTATGTTTGATGTCTTCTTCCAGCTTATTTCTGCCTTGTTGTGCTGCAGAGCTCTTGCTGCCTGCTCTCCATTTACAGTGCACTGGAAAAAAACAGAGCAGTGAGCGGAAAACCAGTGGACAAACTGGTGTTCTCTCATTGACTCACAATCTAGTGTCATACTGAACAAATACCAGCATCTAGCTGAGAAGTATGAGGTAAATAACATTCTCTGTCAAAGAAGGAAGTACAGCTTGCTTGTCATTACCTACTTTCCATAATTTTTTGTTTTGTGGTATTATGTTTATCTGAATGTCTAGATTTATTCATAAATTTGGTTAAAAACTTTGCCTTTGCCTTAGTTTGACTTTAGAGTCAAACTGATTTGTATTTTTTTAGCTATGTAATTTAGATTTGGGGTATGCCTAAATTATCCTTACTTTCTTCTTGATCTAAATTGCTAAAAGCCTGCAAGTCATTTGCTTATTCTTTTAACATATCTAACCTATCTGATTTTGACATTCAGCAACCTTTGCTTTGTCTCCATGCTTCTGGACCTATAGCTGCGTTTGAATAGAGATCTCTTGATTTGTAGTAGAGGGAGAACAACAGGAACTGCAAGATTTGTATGGAAATGCAAACTCTCAAGATAGTCAGTTACAGTAGTACACACACTATTATGTAGTAAATCTAAAGTTGAAACCACAGCTTTTTTCCTGATGTGAATGTTAAAATCGATAATGTTTTGCTCAAAGACCAAGTGCCAATTGCTCTGTAAATGCAGTGATTCCGTTTTGTTGCAGTGTCGATGCTGTTCACTGCATTTCTGCATCCCAGCTGACTGCGCCGTTAGCTCTTCAGCCTCCCAAGGCTGCACTGGGGCTCAGTAGGGTGATCACCTCAAAATCCATTAAAATGAGGTCATGTTGGCACTTTCACAACGTTTGGATTTAGCAGCCTATATTTAGGTAGCCATGGGTGCGGCTGGGTCACCCATGTGTGTTCCCACAGTCTGGTGAGTTCCCATAGATAGTATCCTATCAGCTTGCCACTGAAAAGTGGTTGTTATCAAGGTTTATGATGAGAAGAAGTGTTAGGCTGGGTGTACTTAACTGTGCTGTTCTTGTCAGCCTTTTGATCATACAGTTTTAAAAATTAGTCTGGAACTCGTATTTCTACCAGAATTTACTTCTGGAACACTTTCAGACACATATGCTTCTAAGAGGATAAAAGCATGGCAACTGGGTAATTTATTGTAGAAAACAGTGAATTACATGGAGGGAAAGATGTTTTTGTTTGTTTTAATTTCAGAAGATAACACAGAATAGTGTTTACTTCAGTAGCTAAAGTAGTCAACTGCTCCTTCCTTTGGCAGGTGGTGTTAATTGGAGAAGTAACAATGATACATAATAAACACGATGCACCTTCCAGAGAGGTATTAATTTTAAGAACATTACTAGTACCTAGTTTTTAGTAAATGTTATTTGGTTGCAGGATAATACAAAGCCTTCCATGTGGGAATTCCAGTCAATATGAATCATGCTTTGATCAGATACTGCAGAAATGTTTCTCTGCTCTCATGTAGTGCAGTGCTGGCTGACGTGTGTGTTCGGTTTCTTTTCACAGGTGCATTCTGCATGCCCTTGTACATCCCTTATGCCCTGACAGGGACATGGCACTTGGGAAGAAGCCTGTGCAAGCTCTGGCTGGTTATGGACTATCTTCTGTGCACAGCTTCAGTGTTTAACATTGTCCTTATCAGCTACGACCGTTTCCTGTCAGTTACAAAAGCTGTAAGAATAACATTTCTATTTATTGCTTTATATATATTGAGATTTCTATAAAACTCAAGAGTGTTTCACAGTTAGCACTTTAAGCTAAATGGTGCTTTGTTGTTGGTACCATACTTTAATGGAGAAATGGTGATGGTTCAATGTTGCATTGGGACTTAGAGATAGGACATTGCCTTGCCTATGACCTCAATGTTACCCTCGTGCCACCTGCACTAGAAATTATTGAATTACACTACACAGGAGATGGGAAGGTCAAGGTGGGAAAGGGACAGCAGGCATGTGGAGCATTTGGGCTTTGGCCATTCGAAGTGGTGGTGGTCATGAAAACTAGGTTGAGTCAAGGATGTGCTAAGGCTTGGATAAATTTTCTAAGAAGAGGGTATGGAGAGACGTGAGATGGACTGAGTGAAGATCAGATGAGGATCTGAATTACCACAGGGGGTGATTGACATGTGCTGACAATGAGCAGTTGAGTGGCAACTGATCCCTTGAAGTAAAAAGAAGAATGAATCCAAATATGTGGAGAGGTAAGAGATGTTTCTTGAGTGTTGTCATTCTTCTGTTTCAGAGGATATCCAAGGACTCAAGTAATAAATTCGATCATTCACCATTTCTAAGCTCTAATTGGTGTTTGGTCATAGAATTGTAGAATGGTTTGGATTGGAAGAGACCTTAAAGATTATCTGGTTCCAACCCCCTGCTGTGGGCAGGGTCACCTTCCATTAGACCAAGTTGCTCAGCGCTCCATCCAGCCTGGCCTTGAACACATCCAGGGATGGGAGCACCCACAGCTTCTCTGGGCAACCTGTTCCAGTGCCTCACCACCCTCACAGTAAAGAATTTCTTCCTAGTACCTGATCTAAACCTACTCTCTTTTGGTTTAAGACCATTGCCCCTTGTCCTGTCTCTACTTGCCCTTCAGGTCCTGGAAGGCTGCAGTCAGGTCACCGCAAAGCCTTCTCTTCTTTCAGGGTCTGTTTGCTTGAATGACATGTTTCATATTAGATTGGTAGGTTCTCATTTGGGAAGTGCTGATACGATGCCTAATCACTTTCCCTTCTTCCCCAGTGGTGTGGTTTTACAGTTGGATTTTGCTGGTTTGTTGTTTTTATTTGTTTTTTTTTTAAAGCTGAACAGTAAGTTCAGAGTCCCTATATCTAAGACATTGATGAAGCTGCAGAGCTTAGAATGTGAGAAATGTAAATTGAAAGGACTCCTGTAACCCAGCTGAGATCCATGTTCTTATTCAATTGCTGTTGGTCTTCTTTAACATGATCACATTCTGGTTTTCTTCTTTAGGTTATTAGGATGGAGTGAGTCCAGGAATGTGTAACAGGGCTGTTGTCCAAAGAAAAGACACCATGCTTCCTCATAGACTTGGGATCAACCTCTGCCTCTGCTGCAAACCTAGCCTGTGGCCAGGGTCCAGTCACTCCAGATGGAACAATCTGTGAAGCTGTGCCCAGCTTCCTGTTTTCTGCCTCTAAACTGAGCTGCCTGTGGTCTTGCACAGGGTGGCAAATTCATTACTGCAGACCTGGAGCTGTGCACAGAGCTAATATGGTGCTTTAAGATATAGAGGAGTCTGAATCTTTAGGTTACAGATATTTAAAACAGAGAATCCAAACCAATGTGTATAACCCTGCACTACTGCTGTGATACTTGCTGGTGAAATAGGGACAATGTCCTTTGTTTGGCGTGTGGCTGTGAAGGTGCCATTCATTACTCTCTGTGTAGCATGCAGGTGCTCTGCTAATAGGAATAGGAAGCTGATGAGGAAGGCAGCAGTTCTGAGGAAAGCCTGAGATGCCAAATGTTGAACAGTACAGAGGAAATAAAAATATCCAGCTTTATCATCAACTTAGCAACTTTTGTGCTATGAAAGATGCAGGGGAACAAGAGTATGGCTGGGCTGTTACAGGGTGGGCTTAGCTCTTGTATTTCCTAACTTTGGATGATTTTATTTTAATTCTTAATATCCTGTCTGGCTAGACATGAAAATCTTTAAATTTAATATTTAATATTAAAATAGAGTGATTCAAAAAGGCAGGGGATGTTATAGTATATGTCTGGGATAGATTTTTCTGCTATGGCAAGAGGAAACAGTATGAAAAATTACATTGTCTGGTGTTTGCAGTCTCACATGGCAACCTGTCTAATATAGAAGGCTTCTACTTTTGCCGGGCATGTAGGAACTCCCACAGCTGCTTTCGCTCTCTGCTGAGCCTGGGCTGATGTATCATAAACCTATTCCTTACCAATTCCTTATTGCTTCTTTACTGTGTGGTGGAAACAAGCTATCTCCTTTCATACCATGAAGCCAAATGATAGTTTAGCCATCATACTTTCTGCTTCTCTCCTATCCCCAATATTAAAATAAATCACAGAGCTACAGTGTATAGAGAACAAGACTAGCAGTTTTTCAGAACCTTACATAGTGAAGATGTCCTAGGTGTCTGGGGAGATACAGAACAAATATTACATTTGGCTTGATTTTGTATGGGTTTTTTTGACATAATTTTTCCAAAATGTTATCTGAATATGTGACACGTCCTTTTTGCTCGCAGGTATCTTACAGAGCCCGGCAGGGAATAACATCCAGCCCTGCCATCAAGATGGTGGCCATCTGGGTCTTTGCCTTCCTGCTCTACTGCCCAGCCATCCTGCTTTGGGAGCACGTGGCCGGACACAGCGTGGTAGCGGCGGATCAGTGCTACGCCGAGTTCTTTGACAACTGGTACTTCCTGCTGTGTGCATCCACCCTGGAGTTCTTTGTGCCGCTGCTCTTGGTGACCTACTTCAACATGCACATCTTCCACAACATCCAGAGGCGCCAGCGGCGTGGCAGCGTGCAGGACTGTGAGCCTCCAAGGAGGAGCAGCTTATCCTGGAGGTTTTGTGGCTTGCCGAGGCCAGGGGCTTCATCTTCATCAGAAGCAGAGGACAGTGTTTCATCACTGTCGAGGTCATGGAGACCAGCAGTGGTGGCTAATGGTCCATCTCGAACAGAAACCAGTTCTACAGCTCTCAAAAGGAACTTTTCTGCTTCTTTCTGTTCAAGCACTGGATCAAAACTGCAGCGGGACAAGAAAATAGCAAAGTCTCTTGCCATAATTGTATGTGTGTTTACCATTTGCTGGGCCCCATACTCTTTATTAATGATTATCCGTGGGGCCTGCCAAGGAAAGTGCATCCATAGCTCCCTGTATGAAGCAACTTTTTGGCTTTTGTGGATCAATTCCTCTTTGAACCCATTTCTTTACCCTCTCTGTCATTTGCGGTTTCGAATGGCTTTTCTGAAAATATTATGTCCCAAAAAGTTTGCGACATTGAGATCTGGTAACACACCTTCTTCTTAGAGAGGTGATATAAATGTCTTACAGATAAGGTTCCTCTGTTATTTAGTGGTACCTTTTCATATGTGTCATCAGCATACACAGAGAAAAAACCCATTTGTTTACTAATGACATTGGTTAAGAGTGCAGCAGAGTTATGTAGTTGCCCTGATATTGCAAATTTTCAGGATCTCATTTTTGGTGTTGCTGGTATGATGCCAGATTAATTACCATCTAGTACATTGAAATGAATAACAATCTTTGCTGGATGTCCTCTTGGTTTGTGGGTGTGTGTATATTTTTTCCTTCTTTTTTTTTTTCCCCCCTTTGTTTAATATATAGAGCTGGCACTGTGAAATAACTCTTCTATCGCTATCTCCATAGAGTTACTGAAGGGAGATACCTGCTCATGTATGTGTTGAAGTAAAATTTATGTCCTATTTGTGAACCTAAAGCTACCAGTGAAGAAGCAATTCTGCTATATTTTTAAAAGGTTGTAAAAGTACTCACAGAAGCAGTATATTTTCATTTAATAAAGTATTATGAAGACAAGAGAGTGCCCTCTCCTTCTTATAATCCCCACAGTGAGCAAAATGCAAGTGAATGGACTGCCTAACCTGCCATATCTGTCCTTTTCAAATTTTAATGTAGTTCCTACCAGGTGTTGCAGGACACAGTATGTGCAAGTTGGTAATTCTGAATGATTTTCAGAGAATGAAATTTTCCTTGGTAAGAGAATTTTGAGATTGGTTATCCAAATAGTCACAGACATAAATGGTTGTTAGTCTTTTCACCCATACTGTTTTTTCACCTGACAGTGGCTGCCTCTTTGGTCACGCTTAAATGACATTTAGTGCCAGATCTGTGCACTATGTGATTGCCTAAAAGATAGGCCAGGCTTGGGCACATGATCACATTCCTGTTGAATTAGCAGAGCAAGCAATGCTAACTTCATACTGGATTTATGATTTTGGCTGGCTGTGCAAGAATAGACAATAGCCTCTCCAGTGTAAAGCTTTGCAAGTGCAAAGATATTCTATCAAAATGTCTGGAACAAATTTGATTTGACAGAGTGATTTTTATACTAGATCAGTTCTTTGTGTCCTGTTGCTGTGACATTATACAGATTTTCTCTTCCTCAGAACAAGTATCAAAATGGATTTTTTCTATTGGGGAGCAAGGGCCATATTCACTGCTTGAGAATGGGGTTTTCAGAGGTCTGGAAGCTGACACAGAGATGTCTTAAGCAGCTCTTAACAAACAAAGCAGTTGAATACCCAGTGCTGAAAGGAGTGAGTAGATGTGTTGGAGAAAGCAGTGGAGCTTGATTGCACCCCATCCCATGTGCCAAACTTTCTTACCATGTATTGAGTATTGCAACTCACCCAGAAGGCTTTCATGGATGGGTAAGTGAGAGTCACTGGCTACATTTTTTTCTCTCCTTTTTTGTGATTTTATTCCTCTTTGTTTATAAATATGAAAATGTATAAAATAAGGAAAGAGAAATCTGATGCACAGAACAATGAAGAGCAGCAGTTAATTAAATAGTTTTGATCTAATTTGAAATTGGCTGTAGAAGAGTTGCCATAACAGAGTACTCCTTTGCAAACACAATTCAAATGCATGGAAGCAGCTTAATTATAGCACAAAATTTGATGGCTTTGAAGAGCTAGAATGTCTTTCTGTTCAGAGGTCTGGAACTGAAGACTCCTCTTCAGCTGCTCAGTTTATGAGTCAGCTTCTTTCTCTTCAGGCTATGGGTCAGTTTTCACACTGGAAGATTATCTTCCACTGTTCATTCTCGCTATGCTTCCTTGCCTCACATGGTTAGTGTTACGGATTGTGAGCCTGATTGGTAAGAGAGATGCAGCTTCAGGAGGAGGTCATTGATTCAGCACAGTTGTTATTGCTGTCATGAGCTGTGGTGCTGGCAGAGACTTTGTGAGGTTTTTTTCCCGTGATGCTTAAAAAATCTAAACACACAGAGTTAAAACATTTATAGAATAGCTGTACTAAGCATCTGTTAAATAGAGAAACTGAAGGTAGGCCCGAGATAGAAATGTATTTGAGTCGTCTGCTTTTCTATCCCTATGCTTGTAGTATAAAAATTTAGTTTGCATTTTGTGCTTAAAGATGTGTTGTTTATTTTGGAAAAATAACCTACAAAATAATTGACTAGATAAACTGAGTCCACTTTTTGCAGTGCTGGAAAACTAGTTTGTCAGGGAATTTGCCAGGCAGCACAATCTGCAGTGAATTTGAAACAACATACCATGGTGAAGCTACTAGAGATCAGTGTTTTTTAGAGTTTGTTTTACACACACAGTGTTCAAACTGTTTTCTCACACCACTCCTGTGTATTAGAAAAATTTGTTGTATTTTTCTAATTGAAAACTTTGCTTAGTGCTCCCAGGGTAAGTCAAGCACTGGGTTACTGTGCCCACAGCTTTAAAACTGTCTTGGTCAGGGTGGCATCATAAATATTCTCCCTTGTAAATCACAAATCAGACATTTTTCAGGCTTATGGTAAAATATCTATTCAGCTTTTGTTCTTATGCCCTGACTCAAATGGATGTTTCTTGCCAAAGGGTTTTCTCACCCAGGTCTCTCTATCCAGTCACTCATCCATTTCACCAATTCATGTCCTTGAATTTTCTTCTGTCTTTGCAGATGTTCAATAGGCCTCATAAATACATGGTGACAGTATGACTTTGTGAGCTTCAACTCAAGCCACACCAGTTTTTTCTACTTTGACTCTCAGATTAAAAAAAAAAGCTCTCAACAAATAAAAAATACATGTTGGAAGAAATTGTGTTATCTTTCGTTTGTTTATTTCTGGAACAAATATTGAACTTTAATGATTCTCCTAATGTCCATGTCATTTGTTTTCCAAAGGAGGTACCACATAGATTTCCCCCTCAGTGCCACACAGGACTATGATTAAAACTTCAACATTTGATTTATTCCCTAATTTTAAAAGCAAATGACTATATTCCCTTTTCCACTAATCTAGTAATTTTATCGAAGAAGACAACCAACTTGCTCAGGCATGGTAAGTCCATGCTGACTGTTCCCAGTCATCTTCTCCTCCTCCAGGTCCTCAGAAATACCTTCCAAGAGGACTCACTCCATTATTTTCCCAAGGATTAAAGACGATCTGGCATTTTGTCCTTGTGGCAGCATTTGAAGATCGTTGCAACATTTGCCTTTCTTCAGTTGGGAATCTCCCTTCATCTCCACAACCATTCTAAGAGGAGAGAAAGTGGCCTTGCAAAGGTGGTACCTGGTTCTCTTGATAGCCCAATGGGTTCCATGGACTTTTATGGTCAAGTCCTCTCAAGTAATCCCGCTTTATTCTCACCTGCTCGTGGCAGGTCTCATCCTTGAACTCGTTCACTAAGCGTGAAGGAAAGGGAGACCTAGTTAGTGAGGAATGAAGCTAAGGAAGCACTGGGTACCTCAGCCTTATCTGCACCTGCTGTCACTGGATAACTGCTCCCATCCAGCAAAGCACCTATATTTTTATTTTTCACCATTTTGCTGTTAATGGGGTGGCTGAAGTTCTTCATGTTGTCCTTGATGTCCTTTACAAGCATCAGCTCTAGGTGAGCTTTTGTTTTCGTAACATCATTCTTACGTGGCCAGGAAACATTTCTAAATATCTCCTTTGTATCCTGTCCTTCTTTCAAACTCCTTCATGCTGCCATGTTACATTGTAGTCCCCAGGGTCATGATACATCTGCTTGTTTCCTTGAGAACTCGGATGGAGCATTCTTGTGCATGGAGGTTGCTGTCCTTAGAGGCAGGCCTTCAGCTTCCTTGAGCTCCTTGTCTTTTGGATCCGCCTCCTATGGGATCCCACTACCACTTTCCTAAATGGAAGTCTGCTCACCTGAAGCCCATGGTCTGCACTGCTACTGTCCTTCCTCATCCCCTTTAGGATCTTGAGTTCCACTACCTCATCATCACTACAGCCAAGTCTGCACTGATAGCATCCCTAAACAGCCCCTTTTTTACCACTGAGCAGCTGACCCAGCTATGCGTCACCGCCATTGGCCCACGCAGGACTTGTATCTGCAGGTTCCCCCTGACAGCCTCCAGGAATCCTGTTCACTGCTTGGACCTGCTGTGTTGCCCTTCCAGCAGATGCCATGAACTCTAAAGTCCTGCACGAGAAGCAGATCCTGTGGTCCAGACGCTTCCTTGAGCTGCTTAAAGAAGACTTCATTATCTCCCTCACCCTGAGCTCTGCAACATGCTCTCACCACAAGGCCACCCATGTCAAGTGTGGCTTGGTGACTGCCCAGGAAGCTCCAGTGCCTCCTCTGTCTTCCCAGGCTGCAGCCGTGCACACACAGCTAAGGCAGCTGTGTCTCCTTGCCACGTTTTGCCATTCCTGAGGTCTGTTTCTGTCACCCAACACCTCTTGCTTTAATGACTCTTTATAACATATTCCCTTTGTTCCTCAGCAGAGTACTACATCTTTCCTCCCCACATCTTTCCTACCCTCTCTTTCCCTGTTTCTTGCCCTACATCTTCCCAAGCACCTGGCATTATGGCTGCTGTTTGAAATGCTGGTCACACCGTGTGCCATGGTGCTACAGAGTCGGTGAGTGTCAGCCACAGCCATGGCCTGCCAAATTCTGTGCACACCTACCAAAATAAATGGAATTGTGGTGAGGAAGGGTTATCTTTTTTTCACACCTGCGAAGGGCTAAAGGCTTGGCACTTCATGGAGTAAAGTCTTATCTAGGATTACTTGGGAGGTCCAGGATTAGATGGGCCACACTATAAAGACCCCCAAAATCCAAATATTTGGTTTGTTCTTCCCAGAGCTTCTGATTAGGATGAGCTGAAGAGGTATTGGTTATGCTTCTGCTGCATGTAACTGCATTATAAATGCTCTATAACCAGCAACACTAAGAAATATCTCTCTGTTATTAACTGTAAAATTTAAAAAGTGTTACAGCAGCAAGTGCAAACGTGTCTACATTTTACTATAAGAGAAATAGAATTGTAATAATATTAATCCCGTTCACCACTGTGGAGGTGAAAATGAGATATGGTTTTAGCTTCAGCACAATTAGGTATGTAAAACCACTTACACATTGCTAATATGCAAACTGCTTGACTGTGAAGAAAGTTATTTTCTGAGAAGCTTTTTTGACATCAGTAGATAAGGATCTGTGTTCAGGAAAGACACTGCTTATGAAGTGTCTTTCTTTAGGCCAATAGGTGCATTCAGATCAAGAAATCTTAGCGAGTCCAGGTCTTGGAGTCTTGTGTTCCATTTTTTCGATACTGTGAATCTTTTTTTTTTATGTGTCAGTATTCAGCCCAGCCTGTTAATAGACTTGTCCCAACCTTTTGGATAACTTTGCCAGATGCAACTTCCTTCCCAGACTGACCTGACCTGGATACCCACCATGCACAACAGCACGGCCGAAGCTCTGCACGCGGCTGCAACGCGTAACGAGACGTGGCCCAGCCAGTCGCCGAGCTCCGAGTTCTCACTGGGCGTGCTGGTGCTGCTGGCTTTCCTCATGGTGTTGCTGTCGCTGGTGACCATCCTTGGGAACATCCTGGTGATCCTTGCTTTCATTAGGGACAGAAACCTCAGGCATCGGAGTAACTATTTCTTTCTGAATCTTGCTGTTTCTGACTTTGCAGTGGGTAAGTCACAGGTGTGGAGCCTCGTGCTAATTGTGTTGTAGGAGTCTTAGGAGCAGCAATGGTGTTTGTTTTCTGTGTGTTTTCTTCTGAGAGAACTATTTTGCAGCTGTGTCTGGGGGAAGGATCAGGAGTGGTGGAAGCTGAATGAAGTATTTTAATAGCCCAGTATGTCTCAAAATATGTTATAATGAGAAATGCATCCTTTCTCATAAAAATACTTTTAATGCTGCTTCAAGAAAAAGGAGAAACTGTTATGTGTGAATACTAATTGAAGAGGTTGTTTGCTACAGTTTATGATTTACCTTTGCCTCTCCTGTAAGAGTGTTCATCACACACTTCAGAACATCCTTATATTTGACAGCTATGTGTGATACATCCAGGTAAATGAATTACTTCTCTACATAGTAGTAACGGTTTGTGAATGTATTACACTACAGCAAGACACTTTATCACCCGGTCTTTTTATTGGCTTCAGCTTAACAGAGGCTATTGATCCAATGGGTTGTTCAATACCAGTAACACCCTGCTGGCATCTCTTGTCTACATTCCTTATTGGTCCCCTCTTCCCAGAGTGCCACTACAGAACTTTGGGAGAGTTGGTTGCTGGAGCTGCCATGGATCCAGTCCTGGCTGGTGATGCCAAGTGAGGCAGTGGTGGTGTGAATGCCTAGTGCAGTACTCCTCCATGGCTGGAGCCAGGGAAACAGTCCCTGCAGCAGAGAAAATCTGACAAAACCATGGTCCCATGGCAGATGTGCCAGCAAACATCTTGGCCTGAGGCTGGCAAGGAGGTACTGCTGCACACAAAGGCTTTCTCTTCAGGATGGCCACAGAGACCGGTATTCACTGAATCGTGAGAAAGGAAATCGCGGCCACAGACCGACTGCACTTCTGACAATACCATCCCACCAAATGCTGCTCCTTTGTCAATGCTGTGTAAAGTGTATTAGTTTAGCCTTTAAGGTTTTCCTTCATTTATGCCATTTATAATACGTATTGCCTTATTCTGGGGCTTGTCCCATGGGGCAGAAACCAAACGATGCATATGATGAAGCCTTTGCTCTCCTGCCAAGGCAGACAATTTGCTGGATCTGCTGTTTCATTGCTCAGTTCTTCTGCAAAGGTCTGTTTCTCCTCGTATCTCATAGTTTAGTCAAGAGAGTTAAATATCTACCTTCCACATCAGTTCTTTGTGGCTGGTGCCTCATGCATTCTTAAATCAGCCAGGAGGAAATGATTGCCATCAGATTGCCATCAGCCTATACAGACTGTGCAAATCTAAGATTTTGCTTCTGATATTGATCAGCAAATACTTCATTTTCTGAAATTGTTGTGGGGTTGTTTTTCTTAAAATTTATTAAAAGCCTGGAACCTTTCCAGGGATGTGACTCATGTTTTTGCATCCACTAATTAGTAAAAATAAGAATAGCTTCAAATGTAAGTGCTTAAAACCTGGAGTTTGCCTCTAAATGTATAGCTAAAAGCAGTCATTACTTTTTGACATGGTGCCAAACATTGATCCCATTGAAGTTCATGAGAACAGGAGCTGTCATCAGCAACTATGAGAAATGTGTATTTAGTACCAAAGTGATGCTGCTTGTATTTGAGGTATATGTTAAAACAAGCCATCAGTACTGAAAGCCCTGTGAGCGTTTCCCTGTTGAGAACAGTCTGTCAGCTCACTGCCCAGGTTTTATTGTCAGTGGACCACATCACCCTGGATATGTTTAGTAACTTCTAAGATCTTGGTGGATATGTCAATGTACCGGTTCGGCCAAATTTAGAAATATATCCTCTGAGAGAAGGCACAACCACCCCTCCCCCCAGGTTTGGGAAAGAAAAAAAAAAAATTTTCCTCGAAGGAAAGTGAAGATAAAACTATTTATTTAACAAACACCCGGGAAAGGAAAATAAGGTTAAATGGTAAAATCTTTCACTGTGGAGGAAAAACCTGGGAAAGCGTTAGAGTCCTCCCTTTGGTCTCCTCGGAGCTGGGGCTTGGCCCAGGGCCAGGCCCTCTGTGCCCAGTGGAAAGTCCTCCCGATGTGCTCTGAGGTTGAAAGCAGTCCAGTAGAAAAGGGAGAAAATCCGGAATTCCAGAGAAGGAAAAGCAAAGTCCAACTCTCAGTCTCTCTCCGGAGAACAAGAAAACTGGAAAACAAACTGGCCAAAAGCTGACTGGAAAAACAGCAAGCCGGGTGCTTCCTTGCTCCCCTGCCGCAGCTGTGGGGAGAAAAAAACCTGCTATCTTTATGTGATCTTGAACGAGCTGCAAACTGCTTTGAGAAAATTTTGCTCAATTTTTTCTTCCTCCTCTCAGGCTCAGTTTAGAGGCATAGAAAGGCACAAAAATGAATTTCTGGGCATAGGCAGCGATATGGGATACACATCATAATGTCACCCCAAGACAGTCAAGAAAAGAATAATCTGGAGAGTTTAAAACGGATCTTGAAGCTGCATAGAATTTTCTATTTGTCTCTGGTAGATCAGCATTTTCAGGAATGTAGCATGAGCTATTGCACCACACTTTTGAAAGAATATTAGTGTTAAAATGAAGAAGTTGCTGGCTTAAAAATAAAACACAAACATGATTTTTTCTTAATGAAGTACTTCAGTGGAAAGTCTTTTGGACAAAACACAAATTTAACAAACCAAAAAGTAGTTCTGGAGTTATTCTCAGGTGGAGAACAAGCATGAAATTAAACATTCCTTGAAAATGGGAGATTCATACTTCTGCTGTGTCTGCTCTATCTCTGGTAAAAGAAATTTCCAAACACCACACAGACTGCCCAATATATTGTCTTTAGCTTACAAATGCTAACCAGTCTTACAGTAATAACTGCTATTGGCAGCACCTTTAGATGTGTTTGGGGGAAAATTAAAACACAGATAAAAGAACAGAGGAAATACAATGATGAGGTTACATGTCAGAATGCAACCACAGTGCATATATGCTGCAGTACTATTATATACCTTTAGAGAGTCTAAGTTGGTTAGACTTAAGTTTTCTTCTTCAGTAAATCCTTCTTTGCTGATTTGCTTTGAGCTTATTCCCAACAATCAGCATAAATCACACTAAGATCGAAGACATAGAAAGTCACCATCAGATTTCATGAGAATTTGAGGATTTCTGTGTGTAAATTACACATTCACCTTAATAGATTTGTTGATTTTTTTACCCAAGTACCAGCATAGTGTGTCTCTCTGCTTCCAGGAGTTTGCAATCCCCTATGAACCACATGGTGTCGTTGTGGTTGCTCACAGGTGTGTTCTGCATGCCCCTCTACATCCCTTACAGCCTGACAGGGAAATGGCACTTGGGAAGAGGCATCTGCAAGCTCTGGCTGGTTATGGACCATCTCCACTGCGCAGCGTCAGTGTTTAACATTGTTCTTATCAGCTACGACCGTTTCCTGTCAGTTACTAAAGCTGTAAGTACTCTCTTTATAGCTTCTCTGATTTTTTTCCTTGGAGGACTATATTCACCAACCTTTGCCATGCTGATGAGCATAAGCCCAAATTTAGTCAAGATAATACCTCTCAAAAATATACTGGCGTGTGGAGATTATTAGATATTTGCAGCTAGATGGGGTGAATATTCCATTGAGCATGCTTCAGTGCAGAGCTGGTCAACCAGGACCTTTCTCACCATTTCTGCTGCAAGTTGCTGTTGTGTTACTGCCTGAGGAAAAGCAGGCTAGGGGGTAAAAAGGGTAAGGCAGCAGACTGGTAAAAAAGGAGCAGGGAAAGAGGAAATTCAGAGTAATTGATTTGGGTTTGGACCTAAAATCAGGTATGAAAGGAAAAGACAGTAAAGCTAGGGCAGTGAAATAAAGGACACCAGGGAGGGTGTCTAGACCTGAGATGTGGTCACAAATGATTCTGGATAAGACTGGGAGCAAGAGCAAACAGACAGAGAGTGGAACAAGGGACAGACTGCAGTCACTGCCTGTAGATATGCAGCAATAAAATCCTCTTGGTGTCTGGAGAAGAACCTCAAACTTCAGACACATTCTGTCTGCTTTCTGTGGAGAATCCTACATACCTCGTGTGTGCTTTATGTCTTGGGCCCTGCTAGGGGTGGAGGCCAGCATTTCTCACCAGCCACATTGTTAGCTCAAGTGGCAGGGAATGTCACAGAGAACTAAAGGTTCCGGTTCTTTTGTGATGTATGATCATGTGATAGAATTTCAGTCTTATTTTTGTTAATGATAACTAATTTAAATTACTAGATTTACATTTTTACTAAATTTTATTATTTTACTTTATTTTAATTAAAGAAAACATCTGGGAAATCAACCACCAAAACTTTTGTTGTGTAAGAAACCTCACGCTGGAGAGCCAAAGACTCAGAATTTCCAAAGTGCAAAATTCAGAGCTTCTATACAAATGCAATTAATACCTATGGGCATTTGTATGATAGTTCTAGTGACATTAAGTCAAACTTTTGCTATCAATTGTATGTCTAAGCTCTCAGAATTACACATTCATCCTGTGAAAGGGATGGAGCAGGATGTGAACCACAATATAACTATCTGTTCTGCAACATATAGTGGAAAATAGGTACTGGCCCTGGAGTGGGTGGAGAAGGAAGGAAATGGGTGATTTTTTAGTTTCATCAGCTAAGGGCTGTGGTGCAGAAGTGGTATCTATTCCTTCATCCTCATGAAGTGTCCAGTAAGTAATTTTCTCATAGGTTAAATCTATGTGCCTCATTTTCTGTTGAGCACCATGGTGCATACCATTATTTGTTTGTAAAATGCTGTAAAAAGCAGTGCTGTTGCCAGTGAGTGGGAGTCATGCTCCAAACAACTATAAAGTACTAATTCCTCTGCTAGTTCAGACAATAGGTGTCTCAAACAGGGCATACCAAATTACTAGGTACAGATGGATGATCATGTTTTGTCCCCTGGACCCTCATACAGTGATATTAACCTGTAAGAGAGATAACCCTATGCTCTGTCAGCATCAATGAACTAAACAGACTTGGGTGAGCTTCAGCTGATCAGCACAGCTACAGCTCTGTATCACCAAGCATCTCTTGAGTTCCTCCCCTGTTACTATTCTTACTTCCAAAATGAGTCTCTACAAGTCTGAACTTGTTACAGTGGGGATTCTGTAACACGATGTATCAGACAATGAGGCCCGTGGGAAAGAAATCTATATATGGCCAGATTCTTGATAGCTGTTTCAGAGAGATGTTTATTTCTCCAGCCGCATGGCCGGAGCTCTGCCCAGGAACTGTTCCAGTCACGGGACCAAGGGTCCTTCTGCCCGCGCAGGGAACACAAACCAACCAATGGGAACGAGGCTGAGCAGGGGCAGGGAAACCCCGTGTCTGTGCCCTCAGGGCCCCTCTCCCAGGGCTACACGGCAGGGGAGGGACCCCAACATGAACTGTTTATGTTTATTTCCCTCGCAGGTATCCTACAGAGCCCAGCAGGGAATAACATCCAGCCCTGCCATCAAGATGGTGGCCATCTGGGTCTTTGCCTTCCTGCTCTACTGCCCAGCCATCCTGCTTTGGGAGCACGTGGCCGGACACAGCGTGGCAGCGGCGGATCAGTGCTACGCCGAGTTCTTTGACAACTGGTACTTCCTGCTGTGTGCATCCACCCTGGAGTTCTTTGTGCCGCTGCTCTTGGTGACCTACTTCAACATGCACATCTTCCACAACATCCAGAGGCGCCAGCGGCGTGGCAGCGTGCAGGACTGTGAGCCTCCAAGGAGGAGCAGCTTATCCTGGAGGTTTTGTGGCTTGCCGAGGCCAGGGGCTTCATCTTCATCAGAAGCAGAGGACAGTGTTTCTTCCTCCATGAGACCAAAGAAAGAGTCTTTGGTAACTGACTGCTCATCTCCATCCAGAGACTATTCTATAACCCCAGAAAATGACTGTCCTGTTTCCTTCTGTGCAAAGACCAGATCAAAACTGCAGCAGGACAAGAAGAGAATGAAGACCCTTGCCATAATTGTATGTGTGTTTGCCATTTGCTGGGCCCCATACTCTTTATTAATGATTATCCGTGGGGCCTGCCAAGGAAAGTGCATCCATAGCTCCCTGTATGAAGCAACTTTTTGGCTTTTGTGGATCAATTCCTCTTTGAACCCATTTCTTTATCCTCTCTGTCATGTTAAATTTCGAATGGCTTTTCTGAAAATACTATGTCCCAAAAAGTTTGCAACATTGAGATCAGGTTCTTTTTAGAAGGAAAAAAAAAGCAGGTCCAAGAGGAGCTGGATAAGGGATGTAAGTAGCCACTGTTTGAAATTAGTCTGTTTCAGGAGATTAAACTAGTTGGAAAGTCTAAATAAAACTTTCATGAAATGTCTTCCTGCAGACAAATGTGCATGCCCAAGTTTTGTGTACTTTTCCCAGCTATTTTAATTGGCCAGTTAAAGGCTATTGCCTCTGTCTGACTTTGCCTAGTAGTCTACCCATATTATCTTAATTCTAATTGCTGAAGATGCTCTCTTCAACTGCAGTACAGCTTATATTTTTGTTCACAGGTGACATTAGTTAAAAATACAATAAACTGTGTATTACCCATAGGGTCAATTGTATTCTAAATTTGCAATCTTCTCTGTTCTATTTCTTTTGAACAATTTTCACTGCATTCAGAACCTGATTTTTGCCTATATGAAACATCCAGTGAAGTTATGACTTTGTTGTCAGGCACATAGCAGGATTACTTCCTTTCACTAAAGGTTTTTGGCCCACAGAAGCAAATAGGGACTACTTTCAAAAACTTGGATGTATGTGGTCTCTGCAGAAGGCCATCACTAGCTATATTTGCTCAGATACAGCAGTAGAGAATTCAGGTGTGTAAAGCACTGCTGTGGATGCCCAACTATTCTGCAAGAAACCAGACTTCTTCAGATGTAGTTTTGAGAGATCACAGGGAAGAGTAGTATTTGTTCTCACTCCTTGAGGGGGAAAATCCCATTCTGTTTCTGTTGCAAGCTCTTAGGTGGAGGTTGTGATTAATGGGTATATTCCTTACGCACTGTATAAGGCTGTGTTTGTTCTTCTGCATGAGCCAGAAAAACGGCTGACCTTGATGTCTGCCTGTCGTATGTGTGGTGAGAGCTGAGACAGCTTGGAGGTGATCTTCTTTCAATACACACTATCCATACTGTTAAGGGCTATTTAGTTGCATGGCTCTGGAATTACCAGGTACTAACTTCCTTACTAAATAAACAGGTGTAACTTTAAAGTGTAAATAATTTCTTTTCATCACATAGTCAGTAAGTATAAGGCTGGGAAATAAATGGAAGAATGAAAACTAAAGAAATGCGAGAAGTATTTGGTGTCCATTTTATTTTGTTGTATATTCATACAGTATATTAGTATATTTTACCTAACAGTCTTCTGAATATTCTTCTAGGCTGCATTAGCATTAATCACAGTTACATATTTTGCTATACTATATGATAATTTATACTCTTATACAAATTACACATGTATTCAGCAATGTAAGAAGTATTGTCTCTCAAATATGTGATGAAAACTCTGATATTCAATAGAAACTACTTTGAAGACCCATGTTTTGCATCTGTTATAAGATTTTGGCCAGAGAGTTGGGCTTGTAATTACTGCCAAAAGTCAGTATATATATATATATCTATATCTCTATATATATATATCTCCAAAGCATGCCAGAACACAAAACACAAGAGCCACTACACCCACCTGTTTTCTTTAAGTGCAGCATGTACCAGTCTTTCATCTGCAAAGTTTTTGTCATTCTTTTAAAATGCCACTTGTAGAGTCGGTAGTGTTGAACACGTGCAAACAGATCCGTCTGTGTCAGCTTTCAGAGAAAATCCTCCTTAAAGTTTATAAGACATACTTTTGACTGTGTCAGCAATACAGAGTTAAAGATTTCATTCTAGTTAGCTTATCAAAGATATCTTTGAAATTTAGCTCTTGCCATGTGTAGACAAGGACACATAATCTTATATCTATGACGTGTTACATTTTTTTCTGTTCTTCCTCTTTGTTGTTCACATCTTTTGCTTTCTTCTCATACCACCCCGGTCTCTGCCACAACTCTTTGGTGCAGGTCAGAAGAGCTGAGTGCTGGTATCAACAGAGGCTTATTTCTAAGCTGACTGAGGCCTTGTGAATTCTGCAGCAGTGCCCTGTGCAAAGCCAAGGAAAAGCGAGTTGAGGTTAGTTGATACAAGATATGGAGGACAGGCTTAGGTGCTCTGAGGAGCAGTGAAACATTTAATGCTGCCTCCATTTGGGCTGACTTGACATGTTAGGAGTGATCAGAATAAACACTGACTGGACAGGGCTTCTTGGTGCAAACTTGCTTTTAGAGGTGTGAGCAGACATTTCAGTAATACCTCTGGCTTATTTTTGTCAGCCTTTGCAACTGTACTGGGAAATAATTTGTGAATCTATTTGGTCTTATCTCCCTCTCTTTTCCTTACCTATTGTTAGTAGGATAGAGGAGTCAGAAAGAAACTGGTGGGAAAGCAAAATGGATTTGTTTAGGTGAGGGGCTAGGTTAGTCTCTTTATTCTTCTGATGTAGAAATTATTTCCAGCAGAGAAAGGCACAGAATCACAGCATTGATGCTATGGTTTGGATTGGAAGGGACCTTTAAGATCACTTGTACCTGGGCAGGGACAGGTACAAACCTTTGACTGGATTGCTCAAAGCCCCATTCAACCTGGCCTTGAACGCTTCCAGGGACTGGGCATCCACAGCTTCTCTGGGAAACCTGTGTCAGTGCCTCATCATCCTTGAATTTCTTCTTAATATCTAATCTAAACCTGCCCGCTTTCAGTTTAAAGCCATTGCCCCTTGTTCTGTCACTACCTGCCCTTATAAAAAGTCCCTCTCCAGCTCTCTTGTAGCCCTCCTTTAGGTACTGGAAGGCTGTTTCCCTGGAGCTGAACAACCTTCTCCAGGCTGAACAGCTCCAACTCCCTCAGCCTGTCTTCATAGGAAAGGTGTTCCAGTCCTCTGATCAACTTTGTATCCCTCCTCTGGACCTGCTTCAACAGGTCAATACCCTTCTTATGTGGGGGACCCCAGAGCTGGATGCTGAACTGCAGCTGGGGTCTCACAAGATCTCTGTACACTGTACTCCTTACCTTTCAGCCAGGCCGTGGAAACCCTTGGAACAGTCGGGGGAGGGTTTAGACCAAGGAGACTTGTAGACTGTGAGTCCTTGTGGAAGTTGCACAAGTAACCTGCATTACTGACCTAAGTAATGCTTTCGTGCTGATGGCATGAAATTCTTCCCATACCTGTTCTGAACCCATGGTCAGTGCAGGTCCTGCAAACCATGGCCTGGGATCCATGCTGATGAAAGGCATCAGTAAGGCTGATGGTTAGAGGGAAAATCTGATACTACTGTCAGATGCAGATTTCATTTCTCCCTTGGACTTGTGGAACCATAAAACAAACCAAAATTCAGATGTCCATCTAAGACCAAAATCTAAAGTTGAATAAAAGACAGTGCCATGCTTTTTAGGAGGAATTTGTCTGGACCTTGGAGAGGTGGCTTTTTAGTTTCACTACCAAACAACAGCTTACTCCTTCATAAAAAATCGTCCTTGGGCTCAAAAAAAAAGAACTGATGCGGGACCTGTTGCTGAGAAACCTTAGTCAAGACCAATTAAGTCTTACTGCTGTTTGTGTGAGGGCCTTGTGGGCACCCAGTAGGACTTAAATGCCATGACTTGACCTCCCCTGGACCTCCAGTCCTGACATCAGCCTGGGCCTAGGAGCATTGTTATACTGGGGTGGTCCTCTCCTGAGATACATGAGGGCCTGTAGGCTGCTCTGAGCTCTGTCTTCTGCATTTTTTTGAGGCTTTAATTGGACTTCTGAGATTTGGCTTGGACACAGCTTGTCACCTCATGTTCTGTCATGTTCTGCCCCAGCCATACTGGGGGAACTGAAGTCATCCAAAGCAGCATAGTCTGTGATATCACTCATCTCTCAGAAAGATTCTCAGTTCTGCCAGCAAAGCATCTCTTGCTTTCTTCCCCCCAAAAAATTCCAGATCCCACTCTTTACTTTTTTTTTACCAGTGCTATCCTAATACTTTATCATTATATCAATCTTCCTGTCACTTATATCCTTCAGTGATGCATTTTTTTTCCTTTCAGAGTCACCACATTTCTTGTACTCTTGTATTACCAGGTTTCCCATTTTGCATCAGGTAGCTCATGTTCATCCACACTCTTGCAGTGTCTATAGATCTGCTGTGGCACATATTTCTCTGTGCCTTGCCCAACAGTTCCCCGGTCATATTTGTACAGCTGTTCCACTAAGTATAAAAAAAATTTTAAGCCAAGAAACACTACAAATGAATCCTGAGCAGAAAAACCAAATTTTCCTTTGTTTTCTACCTGCATGCATTTATTTTAAATACAATGTTTTAGCAGCAGTGTTAATGATGTGCATTAGAAACAACTTTCCTAGTGTAAATAGGGTAAACTGGTATAAAGCGGAGTGGCTGGATTCTTGTGTGGCAAAAGTGGAACAGCATCATGTAATGAGAGAAGATGAAGGTGAAGTTCAGTGTTTTACCATGCAAAAGGGGAGGTGGAAAAGGCAGACTGCTTCTTATATCACTGGTAATCACTAGGAATTGTCCTCAAGACTTTTCCTCTCTTTTTTTTTCAGGATCTGGCTACTGTATGTCAAGCTGGAGCAAACTTTCTTGCCTTTAAGTGTTGGCACAGTGCTCTGATTTTCACTTGTGTGTATACTTGTTCATTTACTTTCTCTTCTTGCTAAACAACTCTGCCCAAAATTTTTATCTTAAATATGCCAAGGAGTCAGGCACTGTGAGTACATCTCCTGGCTTTTCTTACAGCAGTTTCTCACAGAAGCCTCATTTTGGCTTTTTTTTCCCTCTCGCTGTTCCAACCAGCATGTTCCTGCAGATGTCACTGGTGCTACACGGTATTTTTAAACCCTGCAGATCCGTGG
The DNA here is from genome assembly GCF_020740725.1 of Corvus hawaiiensis. Classification (NCBI taxonomy): domain Eukaryota; kingdom Metazoa; phylum Chordata; class Aves; order Passeriformes; family Corvidae; genus Corvus; species Corvus hawaiiensis. The sequence continues at coordinate 19,643,909 of NC_063242.1, forward strand.
GTTTTTCAAAAGGTGCCATTTATATGTACAATCCTACATGATATGACACCAGCACCTTTCTGCTAAAACTGCCACCAGATCTGCTGTATTACATCTAATATTTACTCTGCTGCACAAAAGATTAGGGGAAGGGCTTATTACCTTGGCAAAGAAAGGAAGACTTTAGTCACACAGATAATCATAAGTCAGCACAGAACTTCTTCCTAAGTTGCTCTGCATAGAAATCATCCTGTACTCAGAATTTAAAGCAGAGCCTTATGTCACCAATGGAAAAAGAGAGAGGGTCACAGCAAGCTGAAAGCAGGTCCTCAGCATTGGCTTGTTGGAAAAAAGTGCCCTCTCTTCTGATATAAAAGGTTTTTTTCTCATTAAGCTATTTAAGCTAGACTGCTTGTGGGCTGGAGAAGTCCATCTCTCCTGCCCTTCTTGCTGCCCTTTGTCAGCAGCTTACTTTTGGGTTATCTTCAACTACCAATGGAACTGCAGCTTTGGATATGAGTACTTGAATATGTTTCTCAGTCAATTCCTATGGATCAGAGCTTTAGCTCTGCTAAAGTCATTGGAGATTTACTGAGACAGCCAAGTTGTGCCATACAACAACAGAGTAGGCCTTTGTCTGATCTGTACAGTGGACAACTTCAAGGGGGTCTGCTCAGCCGGTTTTTTGGGGATGGAGAACTTCCCCAGTAAGACAGATCTTGGTTCTAATGCTTTCCCTGGCATTCTAAAGGTCTGAGCAACTTTAACTCTGTCTTGAACTGCTTGTACATGGGAAACTGTTTGTAACTGTTAAAATTTGTGGAGTTGCCTGCCGGGACATTTACGTTCAACTGGTTCTGCTGCTTTTGACAAATGACTGCAAGTAGAGTCAATCCTCAAGTGTGTATAAAGAGAGTATGTCAGTACAAATGCCTTCTTTACAGGACATGAGCCATATTAGTTTCTGCAAAAAAGCCAAGGAAGTCAATGGGTATGGCTTCTGAAGTTTAAGGGTTTATATTACTTGTATTCTATTTCTGTAATAAATTCCAGTGTATGCAGATCAATCAGTTTTCAGCTTGTTCTACTAATGCCATCTCAGGTTAACTCACCGCCTGACTTTTGTGCTGTTATACTGACACAGTGTCTTTTTCTGTTCTCTATTGCTGGGTTGTGCACACTAGTTAATGTCACAATATAATTTTTTCATTATTATACATCAGGTATAATGAGAGCAAATTGCACTGGCCTCTGACTCACCTCTTCTTACAGCCTTGCACCTGGTGTTGTATCCCTCCTCTTTACCATGCTGGAGGTACTGAAATTAGAGTGCTTTGAGAACCTGGGTGTAAAGGCCTGTAAGTTTTTTGCTTGGTAAGGAATGGCAGTACTATATTTTTCAATATTCTTCCCATCTAGCATGTAGATTTAAGTCTTCCTTGCTACTTGAATCTGTGCATATAAGAGACTGAAGAAAGAAGAGTTTAAATCAAAACTGAAGCAAAGTGGGGATTTCTTATCTTTCTGAGATTCTTCCCATGTCCAGAGCTTAGGCCCTAGCCCTTGTGCAAGTTATTTCTTGTGAAGTCAGAGATTTGTTGCTCCTTGGTAACGTGGGATGGCATATCTGTACAGGTACGAAACCTGAACCAAATGGGGGATGTGAGGAGGAGTAGTTACTTGCCTACTAAAACAGCAAACAGGCAAAATACACCTCTGGTTCTGGTAAAGACCTTGAGCCATATTTGAGTGTCTCATCTCACACAGTTTCTTAGATGTTAGAAGGGATCTGAGTGAATCAATTACCATAGAGAGACGTAGCAGATTTCTTTGGATGTATTTTTCATGAGAAAGGGAACCAGCAGAAGGACAAGTGCTATTCAGTGCTGTGCTATATCCAGTTCTGGGCTGGAAAAGCTCTGAGAGTTTAAATAGAGTACTTATTTTTTTTCTTTTCCCCTCCAAATTTTCTAGATCCTTTAAAAAAGGATGCTAGTAACATGGGTGCAGTTTACTAGGTTGCCCATTAAAAAATGGGCGCTTTTTTCCTCATTTATGACATGTCAGCTTTGCACAGAGGTAAAAGTGTGAACTGAACTTTTGCACTGCTGATAATATTACAGATTTCTGGCCAGGTTGGGGAGAGGGGACTACTTCACCCTCAGTGGAGCAACTTGAAGTGTTTCTGTAGTGATTAGTATTCCTGGAGTGTGTTTGTTTATTTCTTGGACTTGAAGCAGTTGTCTCCTCTCCTTCCTTCCCCTGATCCTCCCAAAGCAAAAATAACCATTCTAAGAGTTCTTGTGGGTGCTTTCTGACGGACCTTGCTGTTAAGATCTTTTAATCTTGGATTGCCTTTCTTTCTTGCTTCAGGCCATTAGCCTTTGCCTTGTCCCCTTTGACTGCCCTGGATAATTCCTGCTTCTCCATGGCTCTTCCCGGTTCAGATTTATTAATTGAAGGGGAAGCTGCCGCTGTGGCACCTGAAGGGCTTCTGGCTGAGCCTGAGGTGGGGCAGCAGACTGCAAAGAGAAATGGCTGCCTGGTGGCTCTTGCCATCAGCTGTGCTTTGCTGTCAGTCAGGGTACTTGGCCTCCAATTTAGCTTTTCTAAGAGGCAAAAAGCTCCACAGCTCCACAGCTGTGAGGAGAATTTGAAAGCCGTGCCCTGCCCTGGAGAGAGGAGGGCAGAGGTGTGAGGTGGGCAACAGAGAACCAAAGGAAGCACGTTTCCAGAGCTGAGTAGCCTGAGCACAGGCACCTGGATGGCCCAGCCTGCAGGGTCTCCAATTCTAAATTATCTTTGCATAGAATGACAAACATCGAGGGCACACACTTTGGCTGGGTCCTTAGGCTGCCCCATCACCCCTACACTTCTGGGCTATATGAAGGTGCTGCAGCCCATTTTCTCTGCTGAGCTGTTAATTCCCTCTCCACTGTAATGTTCAAGGCCCCAGTAACAGGAGCTGCTAGTCCTTTAAAGCCTCTTTTCTTTCCTTATTTTATTACTCTCATCTTGAACTACTCTGGACATCTCCTCAGTGCTGGGGAAAGCAAAGTTCTCTTTCCATCTTTGTGGTTTTGTTAGGGGAACAGAAAGAAAAAGCAAAACTACCCTTTATTTACAACAAAGGATGTGATAGAGGGAAGTAAGAGACTACTTAACACTGAATAGGGAAAGTAAAGTTTCTCTGGAAATGAGGGAAGAGAAAAGGAGGCTGAGGGGAGACCTTATTGCTCTTACAACTACCTGAAAGGAGGCAGTGGCAAGGTGGGTGTTGGCCTCTTCTTCCAGGCAACTAAGGATGGAACGAGGGGAAATGGCCTCAATTTGCACCAGGGGAAGCTCACACTGGATATTAAGAAAAAACTTCACCGAAAGAGTGGTTAAGCATGATAAGAGGCTCACCAGGGAAGTGGTGGAGTCACCATCCCTGAAAGTGTTCAAAAAAATGGGTAGATGTGGCACTTTGTGGTATGCTTTAGCTGACATGATTGTGTTTGGTCAAAGGTTGGACTTAATGATCTTGGAGGTCCATTCCAACCTTAATGATTCTACAAGATCTGAAGAATAAATCAAAAGATTAGCTGCAAGCCTGTTTATATTTCGCAATATTTGTGATTATTGTGCAATATGCGACTGAAACCCTGCTGAAGGACAACAAAATGATGGAGCGCAGTTATCCATACAAATATTGTGGGATGCATTCCTTAGTCATACAGACAAAATTGGTATGGTATAATTTGATTATTCCTTATTATAGTGGCTCCCTACCTCATAAATGATAAAGAGGGGTCCCCAAATTGAAGGGATGTGTGCAATACAGAGAATAAACTATCTCTGAAGCGTGAAAGTTCACATGAATGCAGACTGCCTTTGCAAAGTCGGCTGAGAGCCACATTTAGTCATGACAGTTCTAAAACCTCACAACTTTTTAATAATATAAAGTTTAGACTTTTATCTGCATAAGTTTAGTAAATATTGATCAGATTAATGTTTGATACAGTGACACAGGGAGCTTATGTTCTTCTATTTTAAGATCTTAGATGAGCTAAGAGTTTAAGGTGATTTAAGGATTTTAGATCAGTAGAAAATAATAAATGGTCTTTAAACCTTTAACGCAGCTTAGCTGCAGATTTGCAGGCCCTCAGACATTTAAAAAAATTAAGCCTTCCTCATGCAGCAGAGTTTGTGAAATCCAGCAGGTTTCAAAGCTGACTCGGTTACATATTATGTCCCTCTCAAAGTGTTCAATGCCACTGAAATTACTGTCACCCAAAGTTTAATTTTTTCCCCTCAAACATTCATGAGTTTGGTGATGATGTGAGCAGTTTTCTTACAGCATGGTCTTGCAGTGTCACCCTTGTAGGTAGACTGTACCTGGCACTGAACAGAGCCTTTCTGCTCCACACTGTTTCCAGCTTCTGTGAGAGGGGTCAGCTGGGAGAAGAGGTTGACAAGGCCTGTAGCACCACTTCATGTAACTGCAGAATAATTTTGGTTGGAGGTGACCCGTGAAGGTCATTCAGTTCTTGAGAACACTTTAAATGTGTAAACAAGTTAACAGGTTTTACTTTTTTTTAGAAATTTCTTTCTGTGTGTCAGTTTTGATTCTCCGAGGAAGTGAAAGCAGAGGAAGTAGAGTGCTACAATCCACAATTGTTTTCCTGTGTGAAAGACTTCTAAAGCAAGACAGATTTTAAATGGAAGGGAATGTTTCTGAGGCAGTAAAATGGGGTCCACCACAGCGTGGCACTTACCTCCCCCTCACACCCTGTCCCATCAGAACGAGACAAGGGTTTCCAGTGGCCAAGGGGATCCTGTCAGCAGCCAGCAGCAACTCCTGCCACCAGCAAAATTAATAGCAAGGCTAGTTTTGTGCTAGTTTCTTAACATGAACTAATTTGAATAATTTGATTTGAAAGTTGGTTCAGAGCATGTGTTTTATGTAAAATCATAGCAATTATCTGAAAATCATTGAGTGGGAACTGAGGAAATCTTCACTGAGAGTCTTCAAAGTGACATTCTGGTCCCTTTGTTGGGCCATCCTTTCTCACATACCTGCGTCTCAGCCTGAGTTGTAGTTAGCTTTCTGTGCCACAACTCTTGTTGGAAACATTTGCTTGGGCTGCAAAGCTTTTGCAGCTCGTTTTGCTTCCAGCCTGAATTTACTTTTGACCACTTTGTATGTATAGGTTCCGTGCCAGTGCTTTTTATTTTAGCTGAGTCTCTTTTCCCCAGGCTGCTTCTCGCAGACATATCCCCAGTCAGCCAGCCTTTGTTAGGCTGAACAGCCAGACATCTCACATCCATTTTCCTAACCTTCCCACTGACCTCTCTGTGCCTCTTCCAGCTGGAAGGCATCTCCCTGAAACATGGGTGACCAGGATTGTAGCAGTTTTCCATATGGTATCACCTGGGCCTCGTACAAAGACATGAATGCTTCCCTATTTTTACTAGAAATACCTCCCCTGCTGCCCTCATAGTTCCCTTTTCAAAAAAGGACATTAAGTGAATCTGGCAAGGTCTACCTTTAGTAAACCCATGTTGCATTTTATCCCATATTGCTTTTACCTCTGCATCATTAATTAGACTCCCCACAGAATGCTATTTTAAAACCTAGCAAGCTATTCAAGTGACTCTAATAGACCTGTAAATATGGGTCAATTTTTTCACCTTCTTAATTGAAGGTCATACCCTTGTTCCCCAGTCCTACAGCACTGTCTACAACCTTATTACTTTATCAAAGAGACTTGCTAACAGACTTGAAAAATCTTGTGGCAAAGCTTTTCTAATTTAAGGCAGGATATTATCTCATCCTTCCTATTCTAGCATGCTGGTCATCTTTGTCTTAGGGAAGCTGAACATTTTCTTTACATTCAATATTTAGTTTGGCTGACTTACCTGCACTTTTGTTCTTTCAAATTAATGACTTTACTTATGAAACTTTCTTTTTGCTGTGTTTCACATTTAATTTAAGCCGAGCCAGTTTGTAATAACTCCTTAAAAGATATTTTCTTTAATCATCTGTCTTTTATAGTGCCTCAGATATGAACCAAATCAAGTCCAGACTGTGATCTTCTGAATGAAGGTTGCTGAGGATGAGGATATTTGTTGGTCCTCTCAGTTAATGATATTGTCAGACCATATTACCATTAGAAGCATTTGTTTGCTAACCCACATCTAGGCTGTCACAGTTTGCCATAATAAAATTTTGACAGCACTTAGTTCATGAACAATCTTAGTGAGATTGTTGGGCATAATCAAATCTGGTGGTGAAATTTAGTGTCTGATCATTGGAAAATTATTTTGCCTCCCAAAAATGTTGTTCTTTCTTTTTTTCCTCAAGTTCTTCTTGTATATTGGTGCCATCATTTTTGATTATTATAGCTTTCTTTCTTCTCATATTACTGCTTCATAAAGTCCAGGGTATATTTTAGATTTCATGGTGAGATTTGGTGGTCTCAAGTACAAAAAGAAAAAGCACAAACTATATTCATCTCAGAAATAATATTGCACTCTTTAAAATATGCCCTTGCTGTGGATTTTGGAATAATCAGTGATGCCTAGTGTATTGTATAAACTTAGTTAGGAGTGTTCTCAGTTGTCAAAGTGGATTTCTTTTATTTATGGCTTTGATTAGCTATTTTTCAGTTTGGGGACATAGGGAAAATTTGGGAAGAGTGCAAGCCCATAATGAATGGCCAGGAGAGCACATTTTTCTAAAACAAAAAAGCCTCTAACCAGACTATTCTATAAGCAAATGTGCCCAATGGAGATAGTCCAGACAACTGCACCTGGACACCACCTGGATATAATTAAGGTCCCAGAATGGAAGATGTGTTAAAATAGATGCCAGGAAATTTAACACTCTCCCTTCCTTATTCATCTGCTGCAAAGGGATGGCATAGATAGTACAGTACGATGGACCCATAGGACTCTGGATATCTCTGAGGGAGAAGTTTTTTCTTCTTTCAGGTTCTGCCGGTGTCTGTATGCATTGGATTTTCACTGCTTCTTGACCCTACAAGGTGCAACCACACACCAAGGGTATTTCTGTGGCTTACATTGGCTGTGCAAGAAGGAATTACTTTGGGTCTCTCCCATGCTCATATTCACAGGCCATACTCAGCCCCTGTGGGCTTCCTATTCTTGAAAGTGTTAATTCTTCTCAAAATAGCACTCCTCGTGTAATTTCTTTCTCTCACCCATCACTGACCATATTTTTTTTCCAATGTGTTGTTCAGCACTAAACTTCAGAAACACAGCTTTCATGTGCTGCTTTATTATCCCTAGATGAAGAAAATGCAAGCAAGTTTGCAGATATTTAAATCTGGTCTACTCAGAGACCAACTTGGTTGAAATGAAATGTAATGCTTCACCTGAAAAAAGTGAAGGGGAAAAATAAGGTTCAGCTATGCAGAATACTACAATCAGTTGGTTAAAATCTAACATAATGCCTTCATTAAATGTTAAAAATCTCTGTTGAAACAGTATTAGCACAGCAGGGTTGTGAAGAGCCAGAGATAAATAATGACTCAGGGCAAATAGGCCTCAGCAGGAGAAAAGAGGTGTTTCACCTTATTGTGATCAGAAACTGTCCTTATATATGTTCTAAATTACCCCTAATCCCATTATTATTATCATTATATGTGACCTTGCTAAGTTTCTATTGTAAGAATAAATGGATAAGAAGGAAGTCTGAGTGAAGACTTTCTACATATTATCATGTTATATTAATTTTGTAGAGGAACTTGGGACAGGAGTCTGTTGCAAAAGACAATGCACAGGGTGACTTGGTCCCTGATTGACTTTCTCATACTGGAAGCCCCAAGGGAGGGACAAATGGAGAGGCATGCAATCAGATATTATCATGCTTTGCGTAACTGGAGGCTGACAGACAAGCTGGACTGAGATTTAGCTGTGCTAGGTGCTTTATAATCACAGAATGATCTGGTCCTTGCCTGAACAGTGGTTACCAGCCTTGATGGGCAACAGAATGAAATGAAATTAGTGCACCAAAAGCATCTCAGCCATCTGCGACTCCTTATCAGCCTTCAGGGATTCTGGAAGAAGTGAATCTTGAAGAGGGGTCTAGGATGGTGGATCACACCTATCTTGTCTGTCTGTTGTTGGACTCAGTATTGTTCCTCGTTAATAGAATTTATGGTAATAAATAATTATGTGGTGATATATAGATAAGGGCAAAAGCAATGCTAAAATCCCTCTCAGCATGCAGGGCCTTCTAGAACTTTGCTCACCTTTGCGTCTTGAATCTCCATGATGCCATGATTTTGGTGGTTCATCTTTGCTGGAGGAGCTGGGCACAGCTTGGGGACACAGTGAGTGACCAGCGTGGTGGTGGGGAGATTGTGCTCCACGAGGGGGGATCAGCACAGAAGAAGGTGTGAAAAGGACAGAAGTAGGTTTATCTGCCTTTTTGGCTTCAATGGGAAGTAAAACAGACAGAGGGGCAGGGACCTTAGGAAAATGAGAGCAGGCAGAAGGGGTCTGCACTTTGGGTGGCCTGGCCCTGCCAGAGCAAAGGCCTGTAAGGCAGGAGGTGAATTTGAAATGGAGAATCAGTGTGAGGGAAAAGGTAGACAGCTAGAAAGGTGTCATGAAATCTGCTTTGAATACACACAAGAAGTAATGTGTATCTTGGATTTTATCTCAGAGAAAAACTACTGTAATTTATGTAAATGATGATGAATTCACTCACATAGAGTTGTTTGTGCTTTAAAATAAAGTTGGAGTGACTTTAGAAATAGACAATGACTGTAGGACAGGAAAGAGGCGGTGGTGGTTCCCATCATAGGGGATAAATACTGAGCATCTTCACACATAAAATGCCTGTGTAAAAAAGGGAGCCCATCTTCTTTCTTTGTGTGGAAGTATGGCTCTATTCCCAGCCAAACGTGCATGGTACAAGTTAGAATAAAAGAATATCAAATCAACTACAGAAAAAGAACACACGCAAAAACAAGTCTTGAAATGTATATATTTGGGCAGAGTATGAATGTTTAAAGGATATTAATATACCCTCTGAGACATGAGGAAAGGTTCTGCCATTTCCTATTATCTGGCTTAGTAGGCTGAATAAGTGAATAATTCAGAGAGCAAAGTTTCTCCAATGAATGAGTCACCTAGACTCCGAACTATTAGCATGCAGCCAAGACACATTGAAAAAGCAGAGTTCATCCACACTGGTTTTAGTAACTGCTCCACTCAGTGGGGAAATAAATCAGTTTTTCCTCAGTTAACACAAGATCTGAATAACCATCAATTCCCTCCAAAGTATCTGCAGCACAAATGGTATCACAGATGCTTGATTGTAGGTATAAATTAGCATATTATGCCCATAGGGGGAGGCTGGATGATGATGGCTTAGTAGCTGAAGCCTGCTGGCCTCTGGGAAAGTGCAAATGTAATGTCAGATGACTCAGTCCACCAGGTGAGCAAGAGAAGCTGTGCCTCCACAAAACAAAAAGGTGAAAAATGAAGACAAATTGTAGAGCAGTGTCTGTGGTCATAGACACAGTGCTACCCAACATCCATGCTTACTGACATTTAGAGGCAAGGAAAAGCACCTTTGGAAATTACACTGATACAAAGGAAGGATTGAGAAGTACCTGAGCAAAATATCACTGCATGGGTCTTTTCTCTTAGCTACTGGCCCTTACTGGAGGAAGGGAAATGACAACTAGGAAATCTTATGAGTTAAAAGGAATTGTAGGAACTATCTGTGCAAATTCAGACCTCCATCTGAAGGCAGTATCCATTACTGAAAGTCCTGACATAGTTTAAAAGCAAAAGAGGGGACCAGACTCACTACACTAGTCTGGTTGGGCCACTGACTTCTTTCCTGTAAGTTTATTCCTCTTGTATTTCCTCACAGCAGGTTTTCCTCCCTGTCTTTGTTTTTGCTATTCTCATCCTTTTTGTTCTTGCCACCCACATTTTTTCTCTTTTACAAAGAAGAATTTGATTCCTATAAATCTTCCAACGCTCAACACCTCTCTCCTGGTGGCCTGTTGTTCATGAGGCAGCATCTGCACAGTGCCAGGTGGGATCCTTTGTCAGCAATTGACAGGAGATGCTGCTGGTAGCTATTACGCACATGAAAAGGAAGACGATTCCAAAATGAGGTTGTTAGAGAACCATGCGGCTCTTTCCTCATGTTGGGAGGACAAGTACAGAGATTTCTCCCTCACTGCTGCCTGCCAGCATGTAGCTGTCAATTACTGCCTGTGCTTTGACATCTGAGCAGCAGCCTGGCCTCTTCCTCCTCGGCCATCCCTGCCTCCTCTGCTGCACAGAGCTGCCTCTCCAGGTTAATGAGGTGCTGGTGTAATTTTGGCACCCACCTCTTGTGCTGACAGCTGTACCCCGGCTCCAGGACTCCTGGCGTGTTACTACCACTGTCACTGACCTGGGCCCCTTGCTGGAGCTGCTGCACATCTAACAGCAGCTGGTTTCCCAGGGGTTTTTCCCTGTTAGGCTTGGGGATGGAAGACAGCAGCAGTAGCCAACACTGTTAAACAAGCAACTTGTGTGAGAAAGTTTTTCTCACAGACTGGGTCGGTCCACCTTTTACTGCAGCTGCTAAGTGAGGGGTGGAAAAGTGGAGTCCGTTCTCCTTCTCCTTAGCCTCCACATATGGGACAGTTGTGAATGCTCTGCAATGGGAGAAGCTCCCTGATGAGGTCAGGGGCACATCCCTCTGCCTGCCTGGGAGGGCAGCCAGCAATGGTAACTACGACAGTGGCAGTGGTAAAAAGTCATTTTACAGTTATGAGATCAGTGGCATGTACTCCACGAAAGGAGAGTTGCACCCATAGGTGTGCCTCTGGAAGAGGCACCTCTGAAGGCTGTCCTGGTGCTGTCTCATCCAGGATAGGTCCAGCTCTGCCCACATGCCCATGGCATCCTCAAAACATTCACTGCTAGTGAGGAAACCACTTCCAGTATTTCTAGAAAGTGATTCTTAGGAGGCACGAGCAGGGCTGGAGCAAGGCTGGAGCAAGGAAGGTGTCCCGGGCACTCACAGAGCTCTGGGGAATTTATATTGTCTATTTCCAGGCACTGTTGTGAGGGGTTCTAGCAGGATACTTGCAGGGTTTCTATCCTCCCTCAGATCTACCATGTGGGAGGTGGAAGTGGTCATACTAAAATCCTGTCAATGTCTTAAACCAGACTGAGGGACTGAAATTTTACAAGAAGAGGGTTCCTCCTCTGTGGCTTGAGGTTGCAGGGGATGACCTGTAACAGCAAATGTTTACTTCTCAATTAGTTATTGATTTTTTTTCCAATTCACTGACAGTCCTGAATGTCCCTGGAGCAACTGGGAAAGCTAGAAATAAAGCTACTATTTACCTTAATTAGTAATCTGGGTTTTTTTCCTCTCAGGGGCCAAAAAATCACTTCTCAACATTTGTGGGTCATGGGTCATCCTCTCTCAGCATCCATGTAACTTATTTAAATGTTAGAACTATGATATCTACCGTGCAGCCAAGGATAATGAAATTGGGAAGTGGCTTCCCATGTAGTTACTCCCGTCCTTCATCTTTAATGCACAAGGAATGACTCAGGTGCACAGAGCCTTTCTCCCTCCTCTATGATGGAATTTTTCCACCTACTGAGTATTTTTTCCTATTGTAGATCTTACGAGAGGAAAGATTGGTGTGGGAGTCATGGCAAATTACCTTGCAGCACTTGTAACTAGTACTATTGCCAGTAAAAGCGTATTCTTGGAAATACTGGGCTGTTGCTGTGTAAGGGATCTTACAGGCAAGGGTGATGATGAAGGGTCTCTGTAGTAGGAGGGCTGAGCCAGCGCAGCCGCAGAGCCCAGCAGCACAGCCACAGCTCAAGGGCTGTGCTTCAGAGGGAGGAGGGTCAGGAGGAAAGGGCACTGAGGCTGAGCTAGGGCTGCCCCAGGCACTGCTAGTGAGTGGAAACTACTGCCTGTTAACTCGCCTGCCATCACTCCTTCACAGGAACTTTTTCTAGTACAGCTAATCCTGCTCTAGGGATTTACCAGGAATAAAAAACAGGAATAAAAATGTCACTGCTTAAACCAATGTGGTTCCACAGGCAGAGGTTTCCGGTGGAGACTTAGCCTCAGGTCAGTTTTTTAAGGGTAGCTCTTGTCATCATTTACACTAAAGCTGGACTGTTGGGGGAAAAAAGTCAGAGAGGTTGCAGCATCACTGACCCTTTGAATTTGCCCGTTTCCCTGTACTCACTATTTTGGAGCCAAGGTTCCAGTGATGGGCACATATCAGGAGAATCACAGCGTTTGCCATTTTTTTTTTTTTCAGTCCCTTGACTGCAGCTGGAAGATTTACAGGCACAATTGTGAGGTTTGAAACAAGGAGACGGAAAAACACCACCAGGATAATTTCACTCATGTGAGGCTACTCCCTGTCTCTTTTGTGGTTTTGGGGGGCTAGTGGCCGGAGGCTTAGAGATGACCTTCCCCTTCAGAAATACTGTCTCCCCCTCACAAAATTGTTTCTGCCCGCGTTCTTTGGGCAGTTCCTGCTTTCCCCTGACTGATCCGCGACTCCCCAGCTGCCTTCAGGAGCGCACAGGTTTGCTGCTGGAAGGCGAGCCCCCAGGTCCCTTAGGGTGCGCTCTCACCAGCCCGGCAGTTCTCTGCGCGCCGGCTTTTTTTCCGTAATGAAGGCAGAGCATCTGTAATGATCCCGAGTCGCGCCTGCAGCAGGAATCCCACCGGGTGGATGCGGCCACTGGATGTCACTGTTGCTCCGCGGAAACCCTCCGAAAGCCACGCAAGGAGAAGCGATGGTAGCTATGGAGTGGCAGAACACGGGATTTTCACACCCACTGCGGGATCTGCTGCTTTGAGTGTCTCCGAGCAGCCCCGACTCACACAAAAGGTCCGTATGGATTCTGGGAGGGTGAGGTATGGATGCTATGGGTGTCGGTGCTGTGCATTCTTTGTTATAGCTACTTATTGATGGTGGAAGGAAACAGTGATGAAATTAGCAGGATCCCCCAGCAGTAGCTTTAGAGTGTCTTTGACATTTCCTGTGGCTGCTCGCTTCATGGACTCATAGAATCATGGAATGGTGGTTGGAAGGATCTTAAAGATCTTCCAGTTCCACCCCCCCTGCCACAGGCAGGGACACCCTCCACTAGACCAGGTTGCTCAAAGCCCCATCCAACATCGTCTTCAACTCTCCCAGGGATGGAGCATCCACAGCTTTCCTGGGCAATCTCTTCCAGTGCCTCACTCCCCCTCACAATAAAGAGTTAATCTCTTCTCTGCATGCAAAGGTCTGAGGGCAGTGGGAGTCCAGCCGGGATGAGAAGGCTGCATCTCATGGATACATCAGGGCTGAGCTGCAGGACGCCAGGAAGGGAGCCAGGAAAAGCACATCATCCTCAGCCTGCACTCACTTCCTGGGGCAAGCAGGGCGTGTGGGAAGCAGCATGTCACTGGTCTTGCCCAGATGAGCGGCTGCGGTGCAACTGGGCTGCCCAGTAAGGGAGCTGGGAAGTGTCCTCAGGTGCTCCCAATGCAGGCAACATTTGACAAACACCAGTGAGCCCAGAGCAGTGGGTCTGTCCGGAGAGGATGATTGTGGACAGTACAATGTTAGGCAAACCTGTGAATACTTCTGCTTTGTGCATTTAGGCCACAGAAGACTGTAGGGCTGGGCAAGCAAAGAGACAAAGGCAAAGTAATTTTTCTTCTCTTTTCCTCCTCTCCAATACTTGTGTTGAACAGAAGCTCCTCACGGATGAAGACTGATTCCTAGATCTGAGAGTCCAAAAGAGAGCTGTTGAGGATTTGTGTTTTAGGGAATGTTTTTTCTCCCAGTTGCCAGTCTGGCTTTAGATTAGCTCTGCAGGGATGTCAAAATTTGTCTTCTGTGAAATGTCCTACCTTTCTTAAGATATAAAGTGGGCACCTGTTGTTTTCCTACTAAATCTCCATTGATTAAAATTCCAAAAGGGTTTCTAGCAAAAGAATTTAGTTAAATGGTAAGAAAATACATCTGTACAATTAATTACTAAAATAAAACTTCGGGAAGTCATAGGCTTTCCCAGAAAAAATGTTCCGGTAAACAAGGTAAAAAGTTGCAAATCAACATTATTCCTTAGGAGATATTAATTTTTATTACATTCCCTTTCACTGAAACCTTGACTCAATAAGATATCTACATATGTGACTAAGTTATTTGGCTCTAATTCCCTTGGGTATCTGCAAACAAAGAACAGTCCCAGAAGTGACACTCCGAAGTGACCTTGATTGTACTTTAATAGTAGCAGTATTAAAAGAAGTGAGGTCGTGCCAAGGAAAAATAAGGAGACAAAATTTAGGCTTAAAAATTGAAGCTGGCTACAAGAAAATGAATGGAAACACCCAGCACCTAGCAGGTGACCTAATATATTTGGTTAAGTGGTCATCTATGGATGGTGCAGGCATCCCCCAGTTAGTGTCAATCCCCCAGAGAAGCTCCTATGGCATAATGAGGCAGTCAGGGTATCCCAGCTCATGTCCTGAAACAGTAGAGCCATCCCTCAGTGTGTGTCCCAAATGCCTTTGGAGGAACAGTGACCTTCATGGATCCCATGTCTCTGTGCTCAGCCAAAGCCCTGGCTGTGAGGTGTCCCGAAGCTTGTGCTAGAGCTGCACCGCCCACAGGCCTTGCTGAGAATCTCGGAAATAATTGCTACTAATCTTGCTACTTGGCCTGTGGGTGAGGTCTGACTCTCTTCTAGATGGCTGTGGGAAAAGTGAGTCCTGCATGTGTGGATTTGCCCTACAGATGCTCTCTCTCACCTGGGGGCTTCTGTCCCCAGAGAAACATGCTTTGCCCCATAATTTTTGTTACCCAGGAGACTGCTTGAATCATGATGGGCCACTCTAATAGGAGGAAATACCCAGACTAGTGACTTCTTAAGCTTCTTTCTCCTTTGATCTTTTCTTCTTGGAGGCATTTATTTGATCTTGGAAGGACCTTAGGGCTACAGCCTGCCCTAGCAAAGATATGACAGAGAGCAGAGGAAAGATTTTGAGTCTTTTCTTCTGACTATTCCCCTATATAACACAGGCAAAATATTGACATGTTTCTCCCAGGAGCATAGGGGCAAGATGTAGCAAATCAGCGTGGAGATAAACTAAGGGAAATTTCCAGGATAAAAACAATAGGAAAAGGTTATGGCTCTGGGAGGTAGGATACTCTTCTCGGAAGTACTGTATGGGTCTCAGGAGGCTTGGATCTGGGAGACCTGACAGCCAGTGTGAAACTACGTAAAGGCCAACAGGTTGCTTTATTTCTCAGGTCTCCACCTGTGAAATATCCCCTATCCCTTCTCTCTTTAGCCTTAGTGAGACTGTGGCTTTTCCAGGTAATACAGCAACGGAGCGAAGGGCTCTCACTTTCTGTAGGAGCCACTAGATGGGACCAGAGTAAAACAATGAAAATAATTTCGACATATAGCCAATAAAGACATGTTATCTTTGACCTTTAAATCTAGTCTCAGGATTCAATCCAAATGCCAGTTTAGGCTTCCAGAGTTCCCTGCTAAAAATTAATCATCTTCTCTGCTTCTTCTTTTTTCCTCCTTTGAAGTAAGCTTCATCTACATAGCTGGCATTTGCATTGCCTTGTTATAGGAGCCAAATGGTGTCCATCTGTAGACATGAAATATGGAGGGGCCATTTGGGCTGCTGAAGTGCTTCTCTTCCCTCACCACACTCATTCCTGAAAGCACTGAGAGGACCGTTAAATACCAGAGGGAGATCAGATGCAGACACAAATGGAGAAAAGCTGGGGAAAGCGAAATGAAGCACATTTTCATGTTTCCCTCCCTGCGAGCCGTGGCTGGGGAAATAAAGCAAAACCAGGACTCCAAAATCCAACAACTGAAAGAAAGGCAGGAGCGACGTTTGCAGTCTTTCCCATCCCAGCGCTCCATTCCTCTCTGCACACCTCTTTGCCATCCGCAGTGAGGGGGGTCAGGCTGGACAGGGTCCCTTTCCCCGACCCTCTGAGGAGGGAAGGGCACTGGCAGTGCTGCGGGTGTAAAAGCACCTCCTAATTCACATCGCTGACAATCAGTCAGAAACTGAAAGTAAACAAGCTATTTACACGTATTTTAAACACAGCTCGGTGCCCGGCAGCCCGGTTATTTTGAGGGAGAGGTTAAAGCAGACGCTGTAAGGCAAGGACCTTACATACCAAGCTCCAGCCCTTGGTGCATTAATATGGCTGAATGGAGATACTAACATAACCTTACCTGTAATGGCATGAACACACCACTGTAATAATTCATTTAGAATGATGACACCTGAGACCTAATTTAAAACTCCTAGATGAATACTGTTCTCACATTCAAACCCCAAGGCTGCTGCAAACATACCTAAGAAATCCTAAGAACTATAGTGAGCCTAATTGAATTGGACTTAAATGGACCATTGAGGTGGCCTCACAGAGCTCTGGGGAATTTATATTGTCTATACTGTATCAGAATCACAGCTTGAACTGAGTAACGGGTTACATCCAATCATGTTACTGTAACTCATGCTTGAGGAAAGGGGGAAACCTTTTGCTATCAGCAAGGCTGTATGGAAAACAATTTCAAATCACTTTAAACCCGGTTGGCAACTACTTTGCCAATTATGGAGTCCTTTGGGAAAGGTGTGTGCTAGGGCTCGGGACTAAATGATTTATGTCAAGCGCCCCAGTCCCCGGAGGCACATACAGGAGGCTGGAGAGGAGGTGCTTGTGGCTAATTATTTCTCCTAAGAATACTTTAGCAAGGTAATTTGCGCTTGCAGATGAGTCACTCTGCGCGCTGAATATAACACAGGGAAAGCAGAGACTTCAGCGCTACAGCACACAGACAGATAAAAGCGAAATGAACAGGATGTTCAGTCCTTAATCTCATATGCAAAACCCCAGCCCCCCGGCCCCCTGCCTGCCCCCTCTCCCCCAAGAGCCCCTCACCAGTGATGCTCAAGGGGAACCACAGAGGAAGGCCAAGCAGAGCCTCATCCCCACACCTAATTACAGAAAGGGGCCCAGTGTTTAAAAGGCTGATAAAAGTGTGCACTTTCTGTGACTCTTGGTGGTGCGAATCTGCTGGCGGCTGGGCATGCAGGAGGGAAAAGCTCGGGCAAGCTGAAGCAGGTAGCAGCCAAATGCCTTCCCAGCGTTCCTGCCTGTGCATCCCCTTGGTTCACTGGCAGTTTCTTTGCTCCTGTTGTCTAAAATCTCCTCACAGGTGCACTGTTGACACCGTGTTATAATTTATGAAGCTGCAGATGCCTGGAACATGTAATTCATTTTGCAGATGGCAAGTGTAAATTCTGCTGTTCCTCACATGGCACAGCCTTGCCTGTTAATAAAAAGGCTGACCTCCCAGATCCTGGCTACTCCGAGAGGTGTAGCAAATCCCTTTTGGATGTGTTGCTGCCATCGGGTAAGGTGTAAATAGCATTGATCTTGCAGATGATTCAAGCCTGATTTCAAGATCCCCACTACTCCATGGCTCTGGGGTGTGAACTTTGGGACTGACTCAAAGCAGGGTGAATTTTGGTCAGAAGTTTGGGATTGATTTGCAGCTGAAACACCCGTTAGAACGTTGTGCACGTTCTGAACACTGCCTTCCAGATTTTCATCTGATTTTAACCCATATCATATAGTTGACTTTTATTCAGGTCCTATCATTCACACTGGCTTTGGGATTTCAGGAGCAGCGAGAACATGGATTTGTGGCAAACACAGAGCTGCTGCTCTTGATCAGGAGTTAGCAGAGATGCAGACACACTCTCCTTTTGAAAAATGCATTTGTGGTTATCTGCTGCTTTGCAGCAGCTGAGGAGAAGAAAGAATGGCAAAGGTCCCTGTGGAAATGCCACTCAAGCCTTCTGAGCCCAGATGAGCCCCAGGCCCCCCAGCTGAGCCTGGGGCTCTGCAGAGCAGATGCACTGGCCATGCCAGTGCCTGCGGAATGGGGGTGCGTAGTGAGCCACCGGGGCTGCAACCTGCAGCTGCAGCACTCTGCATGGACCAATCTGCAGTAATAACCTAGGAAAGATGTGAAGCACCTTTCTTCCCTGCAGCAATATGGGCAGTAACACAGCTGCCATAGACAGAGAGGGGCCAATGGATTTGCTAAGCCACAGCAAACAGATGAGTTGTGAAAGATGGAGTAGCTGAATTGGCTGGCTTCAAAATAGCAATCTGACAAACCAACGGCTTTTGGGTAAGTCTACTTTGTCCAGAAGATCTGTGGACTTCTTGTCCGTGCTCATGTGACAACCTTCCACTGGGAGTGTGGAGCAAAATCCATTCTTGTTGACCTGATTAAGGCTCGGCTGCAAGGCACAGCCACTGCTGAGAGGCTCCTCTCTCAAGCATGAGCTGCAGGGGAAAGCCAGGTGGGAAAGCCAGTTAAATGCTGGCTGGCAGGGCAGGGACCAGGCAGTGTTAGCAGGCATTGTAAACCCATGGCTGGCAATAAAAGGATCTGTAGTTTGTAGCACTAAGGGCTGTATAAGCTGAAGTGAGCAAGCTCCAGGAGAACCTTGGCTGAGGTTAGTTTGGCTTTTTTGCTTTTCATTGGACATAATTGAGCCTGGGTTCAAAACATTCACATTGTACAGAAGAAGATCCAGACTCATGGTGTCTGTTAGAGAGTAGGGCAGAGGAAGGGAGGAAGCTGAGGCAAAACACACAACCCTGTTTTCCCTGCCCCTGCTCAACCTGTCCCCCCTGTTTGCCAAGGAGACACTCGAGTGCCGGAGTAAGACCTTACATTAGGTTGGTCTCATAAAGGAGGCAGGGCATGCACTGCTCATCCCTTGGGGATTTAAGCCACGGCAAAGGTTGTGTTGGAAGCTGCCACCCAGCAAAACATCAGTGTTCTGTCCTCTGCCTGATTGCCGCAGTCTCCTGGTTTATTGGACAAAAACCTGTTTCAAAAACTTGCATGTGAGAGAGCAGCCAGAGCACATTCAGTGGGAAGGATACATGAAATGGAGCACTGGTTCAACAGAAAATCTTTCACTTGCTCTTTTCCTTCTTTTTGATCCACTTCCCTAGAGTCTTTTCAGGACTGTTCAACATCAGGCACACAAATCCTTGCCACAACAGCTTAGGAGTCATTCTTTCTGTCCCAGCTGATGATAAGAAACATTATTCTGCAATATGGTCAAGATCTTCCAGGTCTTTTATCACCCCGAGTAGGATCACAGAAAAACTCCTCACAACTTTTCCTCTTTTAGTACGGACAGTTTACAACTATATCATGCAGATCTTTTATGCATTTCTTTGTATTTTATTTTTTTATTCTTCCCAATCTCTTTTAAGCTTCTTCCCCTTTGCACATCTGAGCTTTGCTGATCACAGAGGTCAAACAGATTGAAAACATGTGTGCAAGTAAAGTGGCTTCACCTTTGACCTCAAACTATTCCTTCTTGGGAACATTTAATTTGCTCTAACCAAATGTATTTTTATTTTAATGGAATGCTCTTTGCCTGAGGCAAACTGTGTGGAAGTCCATCAGATGTGTTTTCATTTTACCACTTTGTAGAAAAGTGTATTAATCCATTTTGCTTTACATCTGGATTTTTTTTTAACACAGCCCTGGGATTTTCCCCTCTATCTGCAGCACTACCCATGGCTCCTGTGCAGAAAAAAAACCAGAACAATATGAAATTAAATGGACCAAAGAGGTGTGTTAAGAATGAAAGTCGATCCTGATTGCAAAAGGGCAAATTCTTTTGGCATCCTGGGTTTATATATTTTTATTTCTGCTAGGTTATGTATTTCCCAAGGATGATGCTATGTGCTATGCCAGACGGCACAGGATGTGAAAATTTGGTTTATAACACTATCCTGGATCCTTCTGGTGAGGTGAGGTAAGCTTTACACTAGGATCAAGCTGTGGCTACAGCTCCTCGCTTCCAGCTCGTGTCTCTGTGATTTAATTCAAGGCTCGTAGCACTTTGTGGCAGAACACAATGTAGAAGATGCAGCCATTTCAGACTGTGTTATGGTTTTGATTGTTTTGGAAGTCTTACACATTAGTTTCTCCTAAGCAGCTCCCCTAAGCTGTTTGGGGCAGCTTTCAAGCTGCTATGCATTCATGCATAGCCTGTGAGTATCTGCCTAGCCTACCTGTAATAACTATAATAATCAAGAGATATACCTAATTTTAGTTTGATTTTTTTTTTTTTTTGCTTTGTAAGAGATAATTTCCAGTTCATGTAACCTTTGTTGTTAGTTGTCTCACCATTCTGATTCTGCCACCTCTCATTTCAGGGTCAAGTACTGAATTCAACATGATATGACAACCCAACATGAGAAAGCCAGAGTAAATGTCATCCCCTAACAGACTTGAATGATGGAGCGAGTCTGTGCCCAGGAATCTCCCATTCATTTTGCATAGTTCCTGCATCCTGTTTGGGCAGCTTGCTACTGGAAGGAACATCCCTCCCTTTGAAACCCGAAAGGGTGAATGAGCCCCTGCGTGGCTGCAACGTTGTCCTACTTTTCTGCTGTGCTTCCATTTAACAGTCTGCTGTCAGAGGAAATTATTTCAGTACTACCACTGTCTAGAATACTACAAAAAGCCATAATAGCAACAAAAAAAGAATAGTGTGTAGATACATAAAGCTGTATTTCCTCCTCTTGTGGATTCAAGGGAGGATTCCCATAGTTGCATGAAAGTAGAGCCTACTGAGATTATTCGCAGTGAATAAATTGAGTAAATTGGAGGGCTGGTGGTGTGTATTTTTTTCTTCTGTGCATGCATCAATTATTCCTCAACAAGGTCCAATTTCTGTCAATGGGAATATTATTCCTCAGTATTTGTTAAACAGCTTGGATGAAGCGTTTTCAGTCCAGTGAGAGGTTCACTTTGGATATCCACTATTCATTATTCACCGTGTGTGGTGTTCACACAAGTCATATGGTATTGTCTCCGTTCCTTACTTGAATAACTCTAGTTAAACAGGAGACTAATGAATGTTGGAGCACACATGGTGAATAACTGATAACATGAATAACATGGTGAATAATGAGGAACATGTTCTCTCACTTGCACCTGTACTTAGCTATAACCAGGGCTGTCTGACAGCATGGGGTGGTGGGGCCTGTAATCTGGGCCTCCCAGCTCCAAAGGCCTCTTTCTCCCACTGTGGCACTGTGTGTGCTGTGTGTGTGCCATACAAGTCACTCTGGGTGTGCAGCTTGTTGCACATGAGACACTTCTCAGCTGGACATGGGGCCTTGAGTACCCATACATGGGCTCTGTCAGTAGACACTGGTATGCAAACCTGCTAACTTCTCAATATGGGGGCAAGGAAATGGATATCTGGCATTTAAATGTCAGGAAACAGACATGGGACAAGACCATGGTCAACCTCGCTCCCTAAACATTCCTCTAGCAGGAAATCCAGCTCCCTCTTATTGTGCTTCTAATGCAAAGGAACCAAGTGGTCCCATGGATGTACCTCCACAGCAAGGTGTGATTTTAGCACCTCCACAGCAAGGTGTGATTTTAGCACAAGATGAAGAATCAGTGCCAGCTGCCAGTTAACCAGCATGCCTATCAGTGTCCTTGAAGGTGCACTGCAGAGGCCTCAAGGCCCACTGGCAACCAGGGATCCAGGGATCCTGGTGACCAGTTTGGAACTTGGACAGCTGCAGTCAGACAAGAGGCTGCACGGTCATACCATCACCTTTAATGTGAGAGGCAAAAGCATCCCTGATCATATACCATTTTCCTTCTTACCAGCCTTATTCATCTTTTTTGCTCAAGTTCTCTTGTGTCTTCCATGATCTTATGCTTGCCACTGCTGGGTTACAGCTTGTATGCTTGTGGTATCTATCACCTTCCCCAACTTGCTTTTCACCTTGTCCACCGCTGCCAAAACCTTAAAGTTTCTGAAACCCCTGAAAGGGTGGTTGAATATACTTCAAATACACCATCACAGTTACTGATGAAAGAGTGTGGAGGAAAATGGTCCATCCAATAGTGATGGTTTTGCCAACACAACTGCCTTCATATTTTTAGGGATTGTGTCACCATACAAGAGGGTTTTATGCCTCCTTGTTCCTCAGAAGCTGTTGGGGCAGGACTACACTACTGTGTTGCTTTTGCCCCTTCATAGGTTTTGTGCTTTCCCACCTTCTGACTGCTTCTGTCCTTTTCGTTTCTCCTTGGGGAGACTCCAAGGTCTCTTGATGCTGGAACATTTTTCCTCATGTGTTTGCGGTGTCTAGCACAACATATGCCTGATCTCTGCTGGTGGATACTAGGCACTCGTGGAATACGAACAATAAATAATCTTCATTCCTGCTGCATTGCTCTACCTGTGCTATATATCAGATGAGAGAGGGTGGCTCTTAATCTTCTTACTGTCAGGATTATACAGGTATATTTCTGATAGAGAACTTCTAAACTACCATACAGTGAAAAGTTGGAAGGTCTCTTGTAAATCACACTTTACTCACATATAAACATAACTTAAATCAAGTTGATGAGCAATACCCTCCACAGGGTAAATGTCTGATACTGTATTTATTTCAGATCTGTTTACACAAAGGATTGATGATGATCAATATCTGCCCTTGGGATGAGCAGAGAAACAAAAATGCTGGCAATCAGGCCACTTGATGTCACTATTGCTTGACAATATGCACAGGCAGCTGAGAGTATAAATGGGGTTAGTTCAAAAGGAGAGTGGGACAAGGGGTTTAAGGAAGGCCTCTGGGCCATCTATTTAAAAAGAATGAAGAATATACACTATTTAGGATTGCGCATAAATTCTGCCTCTGTACATTTAGCAGCATTAGTGGAGAACTCCCTTCCCTTCTGCACTCATGGCTGAAAGTGCTCTGACTGGGTTTGGAGCAGAAGGAGTCACACATCTTTCACTCGCTCAGTGTAAGAACAAGACACATTTTTTGTCTCTCTGACACCTCTGTGTGGGGAGCATTGTGGTACTGAGCAGAAGGCCTGCCTGATCCAGTGGTCCAGGCTTATATTAATAATTCTTGTATTTTACCATATGCCAGGTAAGACTGGGTCCATAATGATATCTATGAAGCAGAATACTTTTGTCCACTGCCATGAAGTTTTCTGGCTACCTGGCTGATTTTTGCAAAATACAGCCTGTGTTTCCCTTGATGAGTTTGGGTCCTCACCTGGGCAGTTGACAGAGGAAACATTTCTATTTGCTTACTGCAGAGATTTCCCCATTCAGTGAACGTATTAGTCGCAGTTGAACTGTAAATTATTTATCAAAGTCCATGGGGAATAAATATCTAATACTCCTACCCACACAACTTTGTCTAAGTCCCATGAAACCAGGCAATGAGTTTCTTCTCCTTTTGAAAGGCCTAAGGTTACTAAATAATTCAGAAGCCTCTCTCCTGGCTGTGGTAGGATGCATGGCTTTAAACTACCTCAAAGTGCTTTTTGTTAGGAATTGAGCCATACTGGTCATTCCTTTGTCTTCTGGTAAAATGAGTATTTACTTGGATGAAAAGCAGGTGAATGCCTTTACCTGTGAAACTGTGACAGCAATTAAAAAACAAAATTCTTTATTCTTGGAAAGACTAAGACCACGGACAGTTTGGGTATCTCTTGGATTGTTCTCGTTTATGGAGAGCTCTTGGAACTGTCCTGTTTGGGAGGAGTTGCAAGTGCGCTGTACATGCTCAGAATATTTGTATTTTATCTGTTGGGAACAATTAACTTCTTTTTGGTTTAAATTTTCAATAGTCAGTTCACTTTTCCCCTGCTGTTAGTTCTCTCCCTGGAGCAGTAGTGTTAGTTATAGCTATTTACATGGCTCTGACAACAGGTGAGCAACACAACAGGCAATATCTAAATTATTTGCACGCACAGGATACTCATGAGTGGAATTTAAGCCATATCTCCTAAGCCATGAGCCAAATGCCTTTACCATGGGACAAGGTTCCCTTACTGTTAGGAAAGTAAAGCTTGAATCTCACCAGGTTTCCAGCAGGACCCATTTCTTTGTAAAACATGTTCAGCATCACAAGTGATGTTTGTAGGAACCTGGCCTTATTTCTTAATTTTCCCTATAGGTGACCCTACGTGGATGACTTCAGTAACAGGTGCTGTCTTTCACCTTCCCAGGGAAAAGGGAGATGAGGTCCTCCAAGGTAAGTGATCATCTATCACTTCAGCAGCTTGAGGACTCCTGTTCTTAAAACCTAAGGAACTGGCTCAGGTGTGTCTTGGCCCTCCTTAAAAAAGATCAAGGTGCAATATTGAGTAAGTTTTAAAGCTGAGGTAATTTGTAGTGACTCCACTGAGATATGGTTGGATGGTGACTAAAAGGAGACAATTAAAAATAATGGTGCACTGAATCAAAAATCTACTGGTTTATTTCCAAATCTTTCAGTCTGGGCATCACACTGTGTATGAGCTGAAGAGCTGAAGTGAGATCCCAGCTGGCACAGAAGTGTTGAGGACAAGCCTGTGCACCCTTGTGGCATGGTGTGCTCTTCTCTGCTGTTAGTCTAGCTGGCCCAGTGGATAGTCTAGCTCATGCCAGTACAATCATAATTTTATCGTATTAATAGTGCTGGGCAATTGACAGAAGCATGGCACAAAAGACAAAAATGTATGAAAAATACCATTTCTGACAAGCACTTTATTTTCCGTACAAAAAATTGCAGCCTCTCGTGAATTTTAAACTACCCTAAAGAATTTCATGTTGAGGCAACTGTTCTTTACAGAGTTCTGTAGCTTATTTTAAAAATACCAGTAGAAAGGTTTTTTTCTCTATTAAACTGCATATGTTTTGAGAGTAATTTCCATGGACTCCTTATTAATTTCTATAGCTCTCTGTTTAATTTTCTTTTTTTCATAAAGAACATTGTAAAACTGTAACTACTATGGTTGGTGACCATGTTTCAGGGATGTGTTGTGGCATCTCTAAATGCATTGGCTTTGATTTAATTTCCTTCAATCCATTCTTTGGCAATCTCCAACCAACTGTACAAGCACGGAAGAAAGATCTGAGCATTTAAGCTGGATTGTGAGTGGGAAGGAATTGGAATTGTCTTTAATGAGCTGTAGCCGTTTGGTTTCGCTTCTCTGACAGTCATGTGTACTTTAAGTAAAAGACCAAATCGAGCACTTTAAGATGTCTCAGAGTTGCCCCATCATTTCAGCATTACCTGGGCATTCTGGTGTGCTCTCCCATTACAAGACCAGTCTGGAATTGAATGGTCAGTGATGATAAACAGTGATAATAGATTACTGAGTAGGGGGAAGGTAGGAGATATTAATAAGGTAAGATTTTTAATTAATTTTTCAAGTTAATTAAAATGTCCAAAAGCACAATAAAACTGCAGAAAATCTGGCAAGGGAATGGCAGCCTGTCTGATTAATGCAAGTCAACTGTCTTCTGAGGGTAATAGTAATAATGATGAGATTATGGATATGGAAGAACCTGCTAAAGAGATATGAGATGCATGTGGAATACAAACTGTGTCCTAGTTACTATTTTATGGTGCACAATGGATCTTATTAAGGAGGAATAGCAGTAAGAATTACCACTGAATTGCTCAATAAAAGTATTGTGTAATTAACACTGCTGCACCATCAGCTTGAGTGCTACCTCCCATTGATACTCCATATCCTCCATTTACTTTTAGTTTTTAACTAAAGTATGGGAGTTTCAACAGCAGATGCAGGCAGCTTGAAAAACATGTTGCCTTGTGCATGACGATGCTTGGAGAAAGGGAAGCAAGCACTGAAGGGCTGGAGTGGAATATCATATTCAGAAGAGACTGGAAGGAACTTCCACAAGTGAGAGTTTGATACTCCATTCCCTCAGTGAAAATAACACTGAAACAAAATAACAACAATAACTATGATAGAGAGAGAAAATACTTTCTTTCTGGCATCCCCAGCCTTGTCCCTAATGAGGTTTTGAAAGCATGTGTTCCCCATCCAAGCAGAAAACAAGTCCCACTGAGGCTGGTGCACAAGTGATGAATGGGATTCACTGATGGGTACTTTTTCACAGCATTAAGTTTCTTATTACATATATATGCTATGTGCCTGCTGCAGTGGTGCTCTGCTCTTGGCTGGGTATTCTAGGCAGTCTCCAATGGAAATATTGTAACATCTTAATTAGAGACATCAGTATCATACGGGAGAGGACAGTTAGTACAGTTCCATCCTGATGGAAAAAGGAGCAGTCTACATCATCAGGAAATATATGCTTTTGCAGGTCTTATGGGAGTTCACTTAACTCTCAAAGAAATATCCTTGCATTTGAAGGGCAGATGTAAACCAAAGCTCATGCCCTCTGAGCGATGCTCATCATTGCTTTTTATAGAAAAACAAAAGCTGCTGTCTGTGAAGCCAAATTCCTCAAAATTAATATTGAAAGACCAGTTCGACCACAGATTTGGCCAGACCAGAAATGAGATCTGAATTACCCATGTGTTTCAGGACGTTTGGAGCCTGAGTTATGAAGTTATGATTGACCAAGCCTGTGCTCAAAATGAATCACTGCATTTTTTTTCAGTTCCTGGTTAGGTTATGCTATATCCCATGTTCATTTTATTCAAACTCCTTTCTGTCAAGAGCAAAATTCTTAATTCCATCTTCAGTGTTTACCCAGGCTGCTCTTAAAAATGAAAATAGTGTCTGGAGGATTTTAGTCTTGGTGAAATAATAAAAGAAAGTAAAAGCCTCCTGTCTTGAATTCTGAGTAGGCTGCATCACCACATGCAAGAGAAATGGTTGCTATAGATTGCCTTGTTATTAAAAGGGGAGGGTGAAAAATGGCAAGGAAGGTTTGAAGCTGGCTGATGTAAAACAGAACAAGTTTATAGGGAGCTGGCTGAGGACTGCATTTTTATAAGGTGCACTTTAAACAACCATGCAGTGTACTAAAAATACCATAAAAACTATAGCTTCTAGCCACAAGTTTCAGAAAATGCTTAATGGCAAAAAAGAGAAAAAGCTGCAAGATATAGGGCATAAAGAAAATCTCATACCCAGAATGGAGGAACATTTAGGTCTAGGCTTTTGCTTCAGGCTCCAGCTTAGTGCAAGCACAAGACACCACATACTGCTCAGTAGGACAGGATTCATCTCCTTAGCGGCAAAAGTACATAAATGCCACAGAAGAGGAGCCACAAAACATTCAGTATCTGAGACTGACTCACATCTTTCTCTCCACCCTCTGCAGATCCCATCGACACCCACAGAAGTGCTGCCACCCATCCTGCTATTTTTCTCCTGGGACCTCACCAGATTCATCAAAGCAGCCTAACTGCCCGTCACTTGTCAAAGCCCATTGCTCCTTTGCTCCCATTTTATCAGGAAAACACTACCTGCAGAGGCTGGGGTGAGTGGTTCCCTCCATAAAACCATGCTCCCTGGATGAGCTGCCCTGCTGCTGGAATAGCAGTGGTCCAAAGAGATGAGCTGCCATGTTGCAGGCTTGGAAATCAGTTCAGCAAGGCATTAGCAGAAACCAGCCACTAGTGCTGTTCACACCAGAGGTTTTTTCAAGACTTCTCTTTGCTGCTGTTTGTCGCCAGCATCTCCCAAAAGGAGAGGTCATGCTTAGCTGTTTTTTTGTATCTCATGTTTACCTGTGAGTTGGTCTCTGGAGTTGACTGCTCTTGAAAACAAGAGGAGGGAGAGGCCAGAAAGGGCAGGAAGGTTGCAGTGAAACATAAAAACTTGCAGGAATGTCATGAATATTTGCCACGCTTCCCAGGATATTTAAATGTTTCATTAGAAGTGCATGGCATGGCCCTGTCAGTCACAGGATTTTAAGGGGCCCATCAGTGACATGTCTCTGAGGCAGAGTACCTGCCTCACCCCGCTCCTGGCTGTGCACCATGTCAGGAAGGTATTAACTCGCCACTGATCTATGATGGCAGCAAACTGAAATATCCCAGTGCCAGTGCAGTCATGCTGCCTGGGACAGATGGGATCAAGCTAGGGATCCTTCCTTTCCACCCCAATTTTGGAGCCAGCTGCTCCATCTGATTTGAGGAGAGGGAATACCTTGGTCTGCAGTTTCAGTAGCAAGTATCATAGGGTGGTTGCAAGACAAGAGGGAGAAAATAATTGTTCTGAAAACCATCACAAGTATTTTTTTTTACAGGATGTTAAAAGCAGGCTTTTAAACACTCCTCTCCCAGTCCTCAGTTGCAATAGCAGGAGCTGGGGTCAGACATCTTTTCTTGCAGTGATTAATACTTTCCTACAGGAGGACTGCCATTAAAGGGAATGAGGCAGCCTGCAGAGCAAGGCTTTCCTCTGCGGGAGAAAAAGTGGCTCTGTGTCCGCAAACTGTGGCAGACTCTGGACTTCCCAGTTTTCTCCACTGCTCAGGCAGTCAAGTCTCTGACTGCCACCTCTTGCATCCTCAGTTTATGGCAAACATAAAACAGGAGGCCATTTAGAAAAATAAGATAAATCAGACCCTAAATTTAAATTGTGTTGATATAAATCATTCATGCAACAGATTGCATTTATTTATTGCCTTTGTTTGCAGTGCAAGAAATCTGTTAGATGTGCCTCGCAAAATTCATAGATTAAAAAATAAAAATCCTTATGAGATACAGGCTTTGTGCCCAAAATGCAGCACTTTCCTATTAAAACCTTTATTTGTCTTCAGAGGGAATACTTTGGCACTGTTTCCCTTGTCATCTACTTCCTCCTTCTCACCTCTGAAGCTACTTTCCAGTCACAGGGATGTGTTTCATGCTCCAGCCCCAGTGGCTCATGGCCCTTCTGACCTTAGCTCCAGCCTGTCTCCTGATGGACAAGCTGACAGCTCTTCCCCCAGCCTGGAGGACACCTGGCAGCAGCCTCATGGGCAGCAGAGCACTGGGGAGGAGAAAGTGACCTTGTATCTACTCTTGGGACCAGAAAGAGAGGACAAAAGTTCATTTCAAAAAAATCTTACTGGGACAGTGTTTCAAAGACCAAGAGTCACCTCTCAATAGTGGGACATCTGGTGACATTAGCTGAAGTTTCATAAAAGCTCCCTATGGCCTTTTCAGAAATAGAGCAGGTTTCAAAAAGAAAGAAAGAAAGAAAGAAAGAAAATACAGAACCCTATGTACTGGTGTTGATTTATCTCCATCTTCTATGCTAAGCTACTGCTCCAGCCAGCAAAGGATCCTAACTTGATTTTCTTCATCTTCAAAGCAGGAGAAACGGCTAGTCATGAATGTATGTTATTTACAAAGACGTGGTTTTGTCCTGCTTTCTTTCTTTATTTCATTATTTATTGAGTAAGATAATAGCTTATGGTACTTACACAGAGCCAGCTGTTTGCAGGATGCCAAGAGCAGGTGGTCTGGGAGGCCTCTGATGAATTGCAAAAGACACTTACCAGCTGCTATCGCTGTGTGAAATGAGCAAACCTGCAAAATCTTTATTTTCAATTGGATTGTACTTTTAAGTAAGCAAGGGAGACAGCCAGTATAACTACAGACCATGACCAACAACCCACATAAAGTGTGTGCAAACACAAGTGATTAATGTACTAGGATTTCAAAACATCCAAAATGAGTGAGTCAGGTTTAATAGGGTGCGTGAGAGGGAAGGGGAGCAGGAAGGGATGGGTGGCAGCTGGGGTATGCATGAGGGGACTGCAGGACAAGGGACTGCTTACATGACATGGGAATAAGGCAAAGAGGAGCTCTTTGAGGAATCCGAATAGTCCATACTGTGTTCTTAACATCTCCCATATTTTTATTCTCTCTTGTAAACAATACTGTTGGTTGAAAGTTTTCACGGTCCTTTTCCTCCTTTCTCTCATCCCCTCAGCCCCTTTTTTTCCTTTTTCTTTTTTTTTTTTTTTTTTCAATTATGTAGGGCACTCTCATGTGCTTCCTCACCAGGGCACAATCCTTTGGTGGTAACCACATCCTCAAATGGTCACTGAAGAGATGCAGGGATAATGGGTTACAAAGACAGACATTAATAAGGTAAGATAAGAGAGGGGAGGTTTATTAATTTTTCAAGTAAAGTTAGGATGCCCAAGGGCACAGTAAAACTGTAAAGAATCTAGTGAGGGATGAGAGGCCTAGCTGATTAATGCAAGTCAGCTGTCCTCAGAGGGTGATTGCAATAATGATGAGATTATGGAAGAACCTGCTGAAGACAAATGAGATGCATGTGGAATAAAAACTAAGTGTCCTAGTTACTCTTTTGGAGTGCACGATGGATTTTATTAAGGAGGAACAGCAATATAAATTACTGCTGACTGAGATGCCAAAGTGAAGAGCCAGGCTAGCTTTGCTGGAATTTCTTTGCTTGAGAGGTAGCACGCAACCCAGGGTGCCTCGCTTGAAAACAATCCAAAGAAAACACGGAAAAGTGAAATGGGGGCTTCCTCCCATATTGCAAAAGAAGATAATATTTCTGCTTGATGTCTTTGATGTGCCTTTCTCTCCTCTCCCCTGTCTCCCTTTTCAGCTCCATTACCTCACTACTTCCCTATGCTGGGGCAGATAATTCAAGGCTTCCCAGTTTGTCCCAGGAGCCCTTACCCTGTCCAGAAGTGGCTCTTCTCCAGACAGCCCCACCGTGCAGTGCATGAATAAGGCAATGTTTCTGAGGGCAGCAGTTTTCCAGACTGCCTGCCTTCCTTTTCTGACCAACCTTTCCATTTTCTCATTCCTTCACATTTGCCCCCATGCTTTTACTGCCCCTGCCACCTTGGTCTTGCTGTCCCCAACTTCTCTTACCACCTATTCTGGCTTTTTCCTCTCTACCCTGGGTTTTGTGCTGCTTGCCAGGTCTGTGCAGATGGACCCTCCCACCAGTCCTGCGACCCTCACCGTCGCCTCCCTGGGCCTCACTCCTCTACAAAACATGAGGGCCAGAGGCACAATGATTACTGCTTTTGTGGCTGTTGATCAGCACACAGAAGACTTGGTGGGGTGGCACATCCTCTGCAGCACCTAAAAGGTGTAGGAATAACTTCCTGAAGCGGGAGGGCAGGGGATGACTTCCAGATGCGGGGGGCTGGTGAACCTGCGCCAAGTCACGCAGTGGGAACCAAACTGTAATTAACAGCATGGTAAGAAATGGCATGACATGGTTTCTTGTATAAATTTTCCAGGTCCTCTGTTTCTTTCCAGTGTATTAACTGTCCATGGTAACAGGAAATAAGAAATTATAATATTGACTGCTTGTGTTACAGTGCAAAGTCAGCATTTCCATTAGAAAATCTGTTTCTAATGGGTTTGAGTAATATAATAATGAACTTTAACTTCAGGATTAATCCTGGTATTTAGAGGTCCCAGTCGGACTGCGTTTTTTTCCCCTACAAAATTTAGTAGATACGTCTGGGCATTATAAGGCTTCACCACCTCCCCACAGCTCAGAATTCACTTTCTCCTGAAAGCTTTCATCTTCCCCATCTTTATCATCCTTGTAAAGTCATGGTATGGGCTTCTCATCTCTTTTGCCTTGATGATTTATTTTTTTTGAATGGATTTAAATAACTACTGCATGTCAAAACAGCCTTTTCCCCCACAAGCTAAGTATGTAATTACCTGATAGATGGACATTTCTGTATTATTAAGATGGTCTAGATACATATTTATGCAGCAGACAGTAATGACTTCATTTTAGCAGCTCACTACATATATATTTACATGACAGACCATAATGTTCTGCAGCTTCAGCCCCCATAAACCTCATTTGTGACATGTGAATCTGCTGTGTTTCATGCTTGGTGCTGCAGCCGTGCGGAACAACCTTATGTGGGGATACCCTCACAGGGGGAGTGGTTACTACTGGATGAACAGAAAGAGATGTTACATAAATGGAATGTATTTTCTAAAGGAAAGGAAAAAACCAAAATTGCAAACATACAAAAATAACAGCCCTAAAAGATCATGTAAGTATCGTGCCTCTGATTCCCAATAGCAGATGTTTTGGGTGTTGAAACTCCCACCAGAACAGCTGCAGGAATGTAGAATCACATCTGGGCTTGAGACGGGGCTGCATCATTACCCACCAACAGCAAAACAGCCAGATGCTTCCAATTCATTTTAGGGACAGAACTTAAAGTCTGAGTCCATGAACATCCCTGCTTTACAACTGCTATTTGCCATTGGCTGCGGCTGTTCCTGGATGTGCTGCTGAGGCAGTGGCAGGAGCCAGGACACGGCCAAGCTACTGGGTAGCACTGCAGTGGGGTGGGGTCCTCTGACATGAGGGGAAGAGCTGGGCCAGGGGTCTGGGCTGTCTCAGTGCTGGCTTTGGGAGCTGAGGATGATCTCTTCAGCCTCAGGAAAGGGCACTGGAGGTATTGCTGCTGTCACTTAGCACACACCCTGCTCCCTCGTTTCAATGCCTGCAATACCTTCCCTGTCCTAACACTTTCTGCCTCTGGCAACCGTGTTCAGCACAGCTGCATGTTTTGAGATGGTGTTTTGGCTTCATGTGCTGCTGAAGGATGTGTAATGGGAGAGTGCCTCAAATCTAGGGACGAAGACAAATGAGGGCAGCTGGCTTGACACTTGGGCTCCGGTGCTCACGTCCCTTGCCACCCTCCTTCCCTGCGCTGGCTCTGGTGGACAGAGTGAGCTGTGGCCTGAAGGTGTCCCACTCCAGCAGCACTCACATTCACGTGTCAAAACTGCTTGGAAGGAAGAAGTTTTGCTTTTGCTCTGGCTCCCTGCATGATTTCCTGTTCAGAACTCTAGTTCCTGTTGCACAAATAGGTCATCTGGAGATGATTCCTCCAAGTGACGGTTCCTTGGTGTGCCGAATACCTAAAGTATGGCTTGCTTTTTAAAGAAAGAACCTGTATGCAAAATAAAATAACAGTACAAACATTTACAAACACGTGCTTGTCCACCACTTTGTTGTCACTTGTCCATAGCCATGGACCACAGGAGGGGCAGAAAAAGGTTTTAATACAGCTCCTGATGTGCCTACAAGAATCACACAAAGGCTCCAGTTGACAAATGAGACTGAGGTAGTTTCGCAAAATGTTCAGTGTCAGACGGTTTAAAGGACAAACACAGAAGCAGATGGATTTCTCCTTCTAGGATGGGGGGTTAGTTGTCAGTGAAGCAAATGGCATCCATACTCTTGCATGAGGAGGAGACTGTTTGCTACTTACATGTCAAACAAGATCCTTTTTAGAGAAATTGATGACAATTTGTCTTTAAAAATGTATTCTAACCTACAAATCAGAACATCCCTCTCCCTTAGGGAGGGGATGTTGAGTGTTTTTGTATTGTTTTGATTATTGCTTATGAACATCTGCTATGACAGTAGCAGTGAGGTTTTCTAGGATTAGATAAGCTTCCAGCACTGCTGAGAATGTGGATTTCTCTCTCAAATGAAACCTTTTAACTAAGATCTTCCCCCCCTCACCACCATCACATGAGGATCCGGAGGAGGAGGAACAGAACTGTACTTGAGTCAGAAGGAAGATGTAGTCAAACCCTCCTTGGTGTAGGAAGCCCCATTTTTTGTGTCTGTGGTCTCTAGGACTGTGGCTTGCTGTATTGGAGAAGCCTCATGGAGAAGGGTCTCCAGCCCATGTAGTCTGTACCCCTCTTTCACTTTGAATTTCCATGACAATCACTTCATGTCTGTCTTTTGGGGTTTTCAGAAGCATCTGCCTTCATAGCTGTGTTGGGTTGACCCTGAGTTGATGGACAGTCTTTAAGACCAATTACGCTTCTCACAATTTACATATTTAAACCGCACGGAAAGGCGGGACTTCTCCTTTTAGTCGGAGCTCGCCTGCTGGAAGGTGGGGGGGCTCCGAGCCTCCCGGCCCCGCTGGGCCGGGCCGGGCCCACTGCCCCTTTCCCCCTTTCCCATCGCTGCGGCACGGACCCTGGATCACTGCGGGGGGGACTGTCCCAGAGCCGCAGGCAGCTAAAACCAGCCATGGACTGCTCACAGCTAAACCCATCCAGCGCGGCTTCTGGGGACAGGCGGGTCCCTCTCCTCTCCATGCGGAGCCGGCGGAGTCAATGGGAGCCGGCAGAGCCTCCTGTCTGCAGCCAGCACACTCCGTGCTGAACTGAAGAGGACACCACGCAGCCAGCAGCACAGAGGGAGCGAGGCTTTCCCCACCGTAAAGCCCGAACAAGAACACTCTTCAACATGGCGGCTTCAGAGTCAGAGAGAAAGAGAAGTGAGTCCCGTGGGACGGAGCTGAGCATGGCGACGGGAGAGAAGAGGGCGGTGCCGCGATTCTGGCGCGCAGCTTAAAAGAAACCTTCTTGCATGCCGTGGTAAGAAACTGTAATACCACAAACTGTTTGTCTCTTTAATCCATTTGAAGAACATGGGGGGGGGGTGGAGAATCAACGTGTGCCTATGAAGTTTGTGAAGAGTGCCTATGCCAGGCTATATAGAAGTAGTAAGAGGCTGTTAGAGACTTGTGGCGAAGAAAAGCCTCTGTGTGCAGGCCAAAATAACTTATCCTTAAAAAGATGAATAACCCCATGTGATGGCCCGTGTTCTGTAGTGTGAAAGAACTGTGAAATTCTTCATGGGAGAGATGTCTACACGTAGCAGACTGTTTGTTTCCGGGCGGGTCTGCTATTGGTGGCAGTTTGGGAACCACGTGCAACTGAAGGAAAACCCTTTTTTCCTTAAGCATAAGAGAGAGACTTTTCAAGAACTGCAACACTGACTAACATCCCATGTTCTGTTATCCCTTGTGTGAGCTGGATAAAAGGAGAGAAGTGCTGGAAAGGGGGGGGGGGGGGGGGGAATTTACTTTAATTTTGTTTTGTTTTCTCTTTACTTTTAATTCTGTTAGTAATAAAGCTCTTTCATTGTACTGCAACTGTTTAAGGTTTGTGGCCTGCTTTGCTTTTCTCCTAATTCTTATCTCACAGAAGGAAAATAAGTAAATAATGAATATTTTGAATCAAAACCACTACATTTAATTGGTGTTTCTGCCCGGTTTCAAACTCAACCCGCTACAATAGCTTTACTGAATGGAATAAAATATCTGAGGGATGTTCCTCTGAGTGCTGTGAACCCCCAGAAGTGGGCTGAGTGGAGGGTGTCCCTGAGCTCAGGGAGGGCTGCATTCACCCTCCAACATGCAGTTGCTGCTCTTTGGCTTCTGAAGGAAAACTGGGAGGCACAAAAATCCAAAAGGGTCACAAGTGCCTCTGAAATAAATAAGAATGTAAATTCCCCATGGACCCAAGGTTCTGTTGTGGGGGTAACCATGGCCAAAGCAGACCTTGCTTAAAAATACCTGCAAGGTTTCTTATGAGTTCACCAGAGAGTGCAAATCCTTTCACTGCCTGCAAGGTTCATTAATGTCATTGCAGCATTGTGTGGAAGCAAAATGGCAATATAGAGCAACTAATGAAAACAAAGGTTAAGTACAATTTTCCTGCTTCCCAAGGGAAGAGGATTTTTTTCAGGAAACAAATTTCTGTCTACACGTAAGAAATTGTGCAGCTTCCTTTTTTTTCCCTTTCCATAAAATTTTATACAAAACTTGATCATAAAGAGGAAGAACATAGTAAAATAATGTCTATTTGGAACAGAATATGGTATTATAGACTAGAGTACATGAGAAAAATCAATAGCTTTGTATAAGCATGAAGTCCATAATCACTCTGCAGTCATACCTTGGAGAATATATGCGTTTTAACTGTCTTTGTATAAAACCTTCCAGGGAATGGCACATAATAATAATTAATCATGTAATTAATACTTAATTTACAAAGGGCACAGTATGACCCACTCTCCTGCAGAGGCACTTGGGTTGACAAGCAACAGAAAAATAGAATTCAAATAAAAATAACTCATTAAAAGGAAGTCAAGAAAGATAACAAACGAAGGAGGAAAGATGTGCCACTGCAAATGCATAAACAGAACAGAAAATGCTTAAAGGCTCCCAGCCTCATCCTGCTTCTAACAAGACTCCTGCTTGCTTTGGTGAAGACAGGGATATCACCGAGAGCCTTGGGAAATCCTCATGTGATGCCTTATAAAAACAGAAAAGACATCCATCTTCCATCAGAGCCTAGTGGGTTTGTGAGCTGGAAGTCGGAGCATGCTTTTTAGCCATGAATAAACTCTAAAGGGAACTGAACACCACTTACTGGTGCGCTTACTAACTTCTTCAAAATAGATGCAGGAAGACTAACAGGTGCTGACTTTTTCCTAAATTTACTTAGTCCTGTGTCTGTCAATTCCACTCTTTACTATAGCTTTAGACATTTTCCTGGTGCCAGAGTAAGGTTTACTGGTCTGTAGTTTTTGAAAATCACCCTGGCAAGGCTTTCCTGAAGACTGTCATGGCTGTCATTTTTCAGTCCTGTGTAATGGAACGGGACTGTCAGATAAACGATGATTCAAGCTAAATTTGGTTGTGATCAACTTCGTATTTGTGCTCTTTCAGAGCTTTTGGGTTTAAAAAAAAAAACCCTACCTCCCAATTTGCTACGATTTGAATTACTAATTTTCCCTGAAACGTCTTCACTGACACTCTTTTTGTAATACATTTTTCAAGCTCATTCCCCATGTGTGAGGTGTGAAAACTTTCTAGCTTCCAATGTGCATGCTAATACAAATAAGTTGGGTAGCTTTTTGAAATGTGCTTCCCTTTGATGAGTTTTGATCCCAAAGACTTTCTTGTAGGTCTTTTGCTTTTTTCCCCTTTCTTTCTTTTTGCCTCTTTCTATAGAGGCAGATGCTTCTCAGTCTTTCTTGCCTTCATTTGTATATCTTAGCATGCATGTATATAAAATTTAGATGAATATTCTATATGTAAAAGTTCATATTCTTATCTGTTTCTTCACCTATGCATGATTTCCCACTTTTTTGAAAAATGCCTTTTTACTCATAATGCCTTTTTATTCTAACATTTATCCATACTGGTATGTTTGGATCTTTTGGAGTAATATATCTTTAATCTGAGCCTCTGATGTGCAGTCCTTAGACATCTTCCAGAACAGCAAAACCACATTTTATCTATTATAGAAGCTCTATTTATTTTGCTTTAAATTATTTGCTGATGTTTATGTAGCTCTAATTTTAAAAATATAAATGTTAGTGTGATCTTTAGAGATTTTTCCCTCTGAAAGGAAAAGACACTGAATTTGAATGCATTATAGTCACTGTGATAGGGTCACGGTTGCATCTTGAAATTTTGCACATTTAAATCCTATTTGAAACCAAGTAAAACTACAATTTACTACTCTTCTTGCAAATGGCCAGACTAGCTAATCTGAGGAGTTGTTTCCCGTGTCTGAAAAACAGCCCTTGTGCTGCAGCTGACACAGAGATGCAGCATGTTTATGCGGGAGAATCTGATCATTGTGTGGCTTCCCAGATTTGTTAATCTCCCTTCCTCAGTAGGTTGTGGAAGACTAAAAATCTGCACTGCTTAATGTGTGTGGAATTCCAACCGACATCCCAAATTATTTCTAAGGTGATTATTTAATCTTATATTCCCTGGTACTTTAAAAACCACATCAACTTGTTGACTGAGTCTCCTTTTTATCATAGCATTACAATGTTTCACCGGTCATCTTTGTGCTCCTAAATTACAGGTGTTACTATAGGGATACTTCCATTTTAAACCTGGCATTTCAGCCCGTCCATTTGAGCCTTAAGACTCCTAATATTTGTTTGCAGTCACCAATATAATTACAGTGGTCTGGTGATCACTGTGTCTGTAGTGATCTAGTCAGTCTCACATGAACTTGTTAGACTGTGCTTGCTTCATTGTGGATTTTTGTGTGACTGCTATCCTAAAGTGTGGAGTTGCTCTGACTCCAGCACTAAAAAACCTCTCTCCCCACATTGTACCCATCCACCTGGTGTTTTTTCCCTGCGCTGGCATTAAAAAAAAAAAAAAAAAAAAATCCCACTTTTGAGCTCTTTCATATAGAAAAGATCTGAGAGCCTTTCCCAAGTCTTTTTTCTTAGAGCTTGATCAGGCAGAGACACTTCTGTGCACAGCAGCCAACACAAAACCCACAAAATGCCAAATGAGCTCCATCTCCCAGTGGAGCTGACTTCAGGGAACTCAGCAATACTTCTCTTCCAACAGCAGGTCATGGTTTTGGGAGAAGTTAGCACCTACCAGACCATCTGAAATCCCAGAACTTGCAGGATATATAAGACAACTGTGGTTTGATGCTTTACATCATCCTTTGGAAAACCACAAAGTAGTGCATACAGAGTGATGAAATCCAATAGACTTTTTTTGTGTGTTTAATGGGTTGTTTTGCCTTGTATTTCTGCACTTCCTTCATAAGCAAATAATACCCTAGTGAGGCACAAGAATGAAGTCAGAATTTGCAACTGTGGCAGAGAAACTATTAGAAGTCTATAAATAAATATTTTTATTGCAACAGTGCTGCATGAGCCAGTACTTTCTGGAAACCATATTCACATTGAGATGGGCTGGGGGACTGTGTGGTGGTTACTTGGAAGGGTTTGTCTGGGAGATGTATGCAGCCTTCTCAGTATTCTTATTCAGTTGTGTAATTCCAAGCCCTGCAGTGTTGTTATCCCTTAAGAAAACTTCTTTCTATTTCAAAAGCACCAACTCTGAATGTTAAATTGAAAGGAGATAAAAGAATCACAGTGGTAAAAGCTGCACAATTTCTACCCTCTTCATTATACAATAAGCTGGTTCAGTATTTGCTTCTTTACATTTTTATGCAGATATAAAAGGCTACTTTGGGAAATCTGTAACACTATTATTAAATGTCACTGAGCAGAGCTGAGTATAGTGATGACTCATCCTCAAAAGATTTGATTTAGTACGCATTAGCTTCCCAAGTGTTGAGTTCTCATTTTGGACTATATCAACCAGAGTGCCCAGGTCTGAAGTAAGGACCATTCACATCAGCAGAAGTCCTTCCTCTAGCTTCAGTGATCTTTGGATCAAGATCTTAGTAAGAAAGTATGCTCCAGAAATTTCAATATTCTTAATCATGAGTAATAATTACCTAAAATTCATACAGGGTGACCTAAAAATCAGGCCTTGTTGTGCTATATTGCCCAGACAGTGGAATAGAGTCTATGCCATAAATCTAAAAAACAATCCAGATACAGTATTGGGAAGGGATGTGGACCACCGTGAAGATATACATCATAGCAGCAGTAAATATGTTAGTTCAATTTCTTCTTTAATAGGTTAAGAAAGACAAGAAAAATGAGAGGAAAAAGAATTTTGAAGGAAAATAGGACGAAAGAAAGAACTAGGAGAAGGAAGACTGATAGTTTAGAAGTGAAATAAAGGTGGAGATTCTAGAGAATGGGAAGGGTGTGGGTGTTGAATGCATCAGCAAAGAGTTTGGTGTATGACTGATCAGAATATTCCTACCAATAAATTAGTAGAGAGTCCTTAATTTGAACAATATTAATTTGGAATGGCCTGAAATGCCTCAAGTGTCAATGGACTTGCTTCAAGTATGATAGATAATGCTCTCTGAAACCCTGATGCGATGGCTTCCCACTGAAGTAACTCTGTGTATTAGGTAGCACCTAAGCAGCCACCAGCCTTAGGGAGTGACAAGAGAAAAACTCCACTTCTAATCAATAATGTGGCCACATTTAAGCTTCTCAGAACTGTGAGTTTGGATCTAGACTTTCAAGCATCCTGTGATCTTGGGAAGGAAAGCTTGATTTGTTTTGATGTTCCAGTGTTATTTAATTATGGACTTACCCTGGAGAAGCTTAGCTATGAAACCCCAGTACACGGCTAGTGAAATTGGAAATGTTTATAACACTCTAATCTTCCTCCGTGTTTCAGACAAGTAGAAGACATCTGCGTGAGTAGCTAAAACACTGTTCAATAAGGAAAGGAATTTTCCATCTTACCCTTTCAGAATTGAAAATCAACACTTACTCACACTTTCCCGAGCTGATTAAACAATTATTTCTATGAAGGAAATGGACTTGAGACTCTGCTACTCTGGAGAATCTTTGTATTAACTTGCTTAGGTTGA
Source organism: Corvus hawaiiensis (assembly GCF_020740725.1). Taxonomy (NCBI): domain Eukaryota; kingdom Metazoa; phylum Chordata; class Aves; order Passeriformes; family Corvidae; genus Corvus; species Corvus hawaiiensis. The sequence continues at coordinate 19,683,886 of NC_063242.1, forward strand.
GGGGCTTTATTGGCAGTGGATTTCACAGTAGGATGTAGCTGTTGCACTCAGAGACTCCCCGCTTTTGGTAGATACACATCCTTATGATTTCTATTTCCCTTGCAAAGTCCAAGAGACATCAGGGAAGGAAACAGGGAGAAGAAATGGGACAATGCCAGAGAGCTGCTCCCTCAGAGACAGTGGGAAGCACAGAATAAATTAGAACAGCTCTGAATTTCTGTAATTTTCACAGCAGGTTGGACATGCAGAGTTGCTGAGAATTAACACCTGTGTTTCTGCAGAAGCAAATCCTCAGGAGAACTGTCACAGACTTTGATAGAGATGGAAGTGGCAGGGCTTTGCAGAAACTGAAAGGCATCCCCTGGAAATGTTCTCGATGCCTCAAGGATTTAAGGTGAATGCTATTCTCCTTGCAACAAAGACAATAATTTTAGGTATCATGGATGCATGAAGATGCTATGACACTAGCATATAAATACGGAGGTGGGTGTTTATGCCTATAAAATACTCAAGAAAAGTTGAAAAATTAAATTTTTATAACAAAATTAATTGCTAAATTACAAAATAAAACAAAAATAAATACCTTGAAATATATATTTGCAATTGCAGATGACAGAGAGCACTCATTGATCAACTCCCTATGGATCTGTGAAGGTTTAAGTCTGTGGGTAATTTCCTCAAGGTCAGAGTATGTCACAGGAAAGATTATGTTAATGTCTAATAAGAAGATGGATATAAACCAGAACTGTCTGGTGGCCTGAAGATGCCCAGGGGTTTTGACACCAGTGATAGTGTTGAGAGTTGCTTTCTGCCTTGTCCACTCCAGCATGTTACTTGGCATGAAAAGCCACCACCAAACTGGACATCACTGTGCTTAAATCTTGTGTCTGCTCCCTTGAACAGATGTTCTCACCTGCTTTCAGGTTTCCTTCCATTTTCTCTTGTGCACTGAAGACATTTAGTGATTTTGTCCTGCAGTTAACTTTTGCGATGCCCAGAGCTGGGCTACTGTTTGAGAATTTGGCAAGGGACTGGTGATGAAGAGGCCAAGGACAGGACAACTTGCAGATGAAGTCTGCTTGAGATGAACAAGAGGTGTGAGTGTTGAGAGAGAAGTGGGAAAAGATGAGGAGACAAAAAAGCATTAATGAGATCAGATATAAGTACAGCATATGATAGCAGTGGAGGCTACAGAGGAGGCAGTGGACCTTTCAAGAGTGAAAAAGGGACAAAACCAAATGTGGGAAAAACCAAGGAAACCGGGAAGGCATACTACACATCAAGCCCTAAAATGCAATTTTTCTCATTTCATTTAGTCACTGAATACTTTTCAGCACATTTAATAATACAATGGTTGAATTATAACACCCTAATTGCATTCACTGTAAGACCTTGTGGAAAGATTATTAAATTCCCCTAGTTTTGAGCAATTCAGTTACATCATACCAAATGTGGGCAGAAAGGAAAAAAAAAATCACTTCCCCTGTGCAGTGTTAGTGATATATAAAGCAAAGGAGAATCAATTTAATACATCACCACTGCAATGTGAATTTCTAGAATCATTGAGCTGAAAAGTACAATCCCACCAGTCTGGTACCATGAAAATGAAAGTTGATGTCTGCCTGGATCAATTTTATCATGAAAATAATGGCATCACTCTGGGCACAAGATTTAAAGCCTTCAAGGCTTTGGGGAAGACACACTCAGTAACCTACATGTGAAAGTAGATTGATTGAGAGTGGCTGGAACACACATAAAGCTGACATTTTTACCCATCGTGGCCTTTATCAAGACTGATAGGCTGAAACATTCTCTTTCTGAATGTTCCCCTGCTTTCATATGTAAGCTCCTGGGTTTGCATTACTCTTCAGGCTTTCACAAGGTGCGTGCATGGTACATCTGATATACCACTGGATATGTCTTGATAATGCAAAGACAATGACCTAAATTCATCCTACATTTAGATGCCTCAGAAGGAAGAGGTTATTTTCACTCTTTAGCCTTCTTTGTATAAGCAACGAAGTCTAGACAGAAACAGGTATCTCTTCTGAGACCAAACACCCTTTTGTGCAGATATAAACTTTGGACACGCATCACCCTGCCTTGATTGTACAGGAACTTTTACCTGTTGCTGGGTGCCTGACCCTGGCAAGTGACTCATGTATTTTACAACCTCTGAACCTCTGGCCCCTCTAGATTCACGGAGAGGTGGTACCATTCAGCCAACATTTTGGATCATAGAATAATTCATGTTGGGAAAAGAGCTCTAAGATCATCAAGTCTGACTGTTAACCAAGCACTGCCAAGTCCACCTCTGAACCATGTTCCCAAGTGACACCTCTATACATCCTTTAAGCACCTCCAGGGCTGATGACTCAACCACTGCCCTGGACAACCTGTTTCAATGCTTGACAAACACTTACGAGAAGAAATTTTTTCTGATGTCTAGTCCAAACCTCCCCTGGCACAACCTGAGACCATTTCTTCTTCCCCTGTCACTTGTTACATGGGAGAAGACACCAAACCCCACCTTGCTACACCCTCCTTTCAGATAGTCACAGAGAGTGATAAGGTCCCCCCTGAGCCTCCTGTTCACCAGACCAAACAACCCCAGCTCCCTCAGCCTCTCCTCATCAGACTTGTACTCTAAACCCTCCACCAGCTCCGTTGCCCTTCTCTGGACATGCTGCAGCACCTCAATATCTTTCTTGTAGTTATGGGTCCAAAACTGAACACAGGATTCAAAGTGTGGCTTCACCAGTGCTGAGTATAGGGGGACAATCACTGCCCTGGTCCTGCTGGCCACACTATTGCTGATACAGGCCAGGGTGCCATTCGCCTTCTTGGCCAACTGGGCACATGCTGGGTCATGTTCAGACGGCTGTTGACCAGCATCCCCAGGTCCTTTTTGGCTGCCAGCTTTCCAGCCACTCTTCCCCCAGCCTGTAGCAATGTGTCTTGGGGCTGTTGAGAGCCAAGAGCAGGACCTGCTTAAAGAGGCCCCAGCCTTAAAGAGAACTTAGCTTAAGCCTGTTGATGCTCCAGCCTAAAATAAAGCAACTTGTTGAATTACTAGTGTGAGAAAAAGTTAAGAAAGCATGGAGGCAAACTAAAATGAACTAGGGTTCATTTTAGGAAGTAAACAAAGGCTAATGAAAATGCTAATAAAGAAGAAAAAAACTTAATATGCTATTATGAAAACATATAGTAATTATGAACATTAACAGCATCAGAAGCTGGTGCAAAGAGAGTTGCTTGCTATTTCCCCAAAGATAAAAAGCATCTGTGTGCATCAGGAATGATAATTTTTTGGGTTCTCTGGGGCAGAGGATGATATGCAACTGCTAAGCCTCCATTTACTATACACAAACTTTACCCTGTGTGACAGTGGCTGTCAAAAAGTGTTCCATACCTAATGGCAAAAAGCAAATGTCTAATAAGATAGATTCACATGTTACCAATTAGGTGAACAAATCCATGGGAAGATTTCAAGTAAATTAAGTGAATTCTGTGGAATAAGCTACTGTTGAGCACCATTTTCTGCTACTTTGCTCCAAAATATCAACAAGTTTCCACAGTATTCAGAGAAGGAAGAAGGAGATGCCCAATGTGCCCCAAATTATTTACTTATGAAAAGCCACAATCCAAAATAACAAAATGTTTGGCAGAAAATATAAAAATGTCCGGTTGCATATTTTTAGAGAAAAAGAGATTTGTTGCTGATTGAAAAGGGGAAACTGTGGCTTGTGCCAGATCTTAGTATTTTTGGCACTTTGAATTAAACTAAACGAAAACGCAGATAGAACAAAATGTGCTGCATAAAATGAGAGCTGTAGAGTGTGGTTCTTGGGTCCCAGTACTGACAGTTTTTCTCTACAGTTACAATACCTGTTGTGCCAAATTACTTGCTGATGTAGTTTGCTGTGCCCCAATCATCTTAAAATGCAAGGAGAGAAGGCAAAAAGAAAATACACGTACAAGAAAAAGCAACTGAAGGGTAAAAGAATCGTTATTTATATCATAAGCAAGCAAGCTTGGAATAGTTTGTTTTCTGGTTCCCTGCTTAGAGTTCACACACTAGATGGCCAGTGTTTCTTTTTTATCAGTTGTAAGTTAATACTACATTTGAGATGGTGTCAGTGTGGCACTATTAAAAGGAAGGCCTTAATTTACCATGAAGGCTAATTAATATTATCCTAAAAATATGGACATAATTAATAGTTTTCCATGGTCAGCACACCATTGAACAAACAAACTATCCGATACACATATTGACAGGTAATCAAACATGATCATTACAGAAAACTCATTTGTTCACAGGTTAAACTAAAAAGAGATCAAGGGAATGTATCCATGAGTTCAGAACTGTCACTGAACACATTACATCTCCAGAAATGAGCCCATATATTCCCTTTTCAATGAGCAATCAGCCTAACCAAAAATGCAAACTCAAAGGCTCAGCGGTGAGGGTGTTATAATTATTTACACACCAATGGTCTTGCCACGTATTCCTGGTTGTGTTTTTTAGTGAAAGAAATGACTCAAGAGCCTTTGGGAGCTGAGAGCTGTCTTGGTTTGAAAGACACTTGTCTGCTAAGGAAGGCAGGAGCCTCCCTTGGAATGGCAGATGCGACCCCCCTTCCCTCCGAATTATTATAATTTTGATATCAAGGGGCTTTTAGGCAAAGATGTGGGAAATAGGAATAACAGTTCTTTACTATTATGTATCTATGTGTGTATAACCAGTCAAACAAACAACAACAACTCTGGCAGTAACAGCAATCACAAACCCAGTGCCAGCCTTCTCGGCTGTCAGGCCCTTTCCCCTCGGGTGCAGTTCCGCTCGCAGCCGGCAGGGGCGCTGGCGGCTCCCGGTGAGCAGGGCAGGTGCGATGGTTCCCCCGCGGCTGCAGGGGGCGCTCCGGGGCGAGCTCGGGAAACCCGCGGCTCTGGTGCCCTGGGATCCCGGGAAGGGATGGAACAAAGGCTTCACAAACCCCTGGGCAGCCGATCCCGGTGTCTGGCCAGACCCTCAGGAACAGCAGGCTGGAACAGCAGGGACGAGCACAAATCCCGGGTGGCAGACCAGGTGTATCCAAACAGGGAATCCCCCAGAGGTCTGGGCAGGCAGGGTGAGCACGGCTACAACGTAGCGAAGGCTCGAAGCAGCGAGTAGGATGGCCACGGCCGGGCTCGGAGCAGGGCAAGGAAGGCGGGCTTGGGATCCCGGGGTTTCTCTGGCAGAAGGAAAAGCAGCCGACGAAACAGGCTCCCTCTCCATCCAAATTCCAGGACCGACTGTCCACACACCCAGGTGAAACAAAAGAGTAGCCAGATGCACCCCACCCCCATAGCCACCCCTTTTGTTTTTCTTAATTACCCAGCAATTTGTCCCCCTAGCAACACATATGGGGAAAATTCCTTTAACAGAAAAAAAAAAAAACAAACCCCCAAAAAACCCCAGGAGAGCTCCTAAAACCCCAACAAGAGCATATCTTGTCTTCCCTGAGAAATAATTAGTTGGGTAAATGGCTATTTATTAACAAGTTCTTATAAATAGTGAAATGGTTTTAAAGTGAAATGTTGCACACAGTTCGGGTCATCCCAGTTCAAGAAGTATGAACTTAACCTAAAAAACATGTTGTGAATGGGTATTATGATGGCATGAAGGGTGTGGGAGCTCTTTACAATCGAAAGGACTCGAAGATTTTGGCTTGCTCATGCTCAGAAAATGAAAGCTGGGAGAGAGTTAAGCACATGCACGCAAAAAAGGGTTTTAGCAAAAATAGATCCTGGATCAGCTTTTTTAACAATGAAGTCAAAAATCCTACTGATTGGAAGATGGCACCTGATGAGCTTCTGAAAGGCCTTTTCAGACATTAGTATCTGAGAGAGCTTGAGCTAGAGCTAATGAACCAGGAGACGTGATCCACTTCCAGCTTCCTAAAACTGTTACTTGTTTTCATACACATGGTCTGTTAAACTGTCTGCCCTGGGGAGCAGACTGAGGAGCTGACTCTGGCTTCCAGTCACACACTCCTGCCCCAGGGAGGAAGCATCTGTGAGAGACTCCGCCTGCTGCTCCACCTTAGCATCATTTCTTGGAGCAGTCACGAAGCGAGAATTGTAGATCAAAGAGTAAATTATGGTACTGTTCTGATAATAGTAACAGTGGAGCTGGTTCATGCGTTTACAGACATTACGAGGCCAAATAGCAAAGAAAAAGGAGTCTTAAACCCAGCTGGTCAGTGTAAGCTCTTCCATGTAGGACCTATCTTCTCCATTCCACTGTGCCTCTTCTTGGCTAGGCCTGCCACAGTATCATACAAAACTTAAAAATGTCCATACTGACACTCCCAGGGCTTATTTTCAGACTGTCTTCCAAATATTTATGGGCAATCTTGTGCCATCCCACTTCTTCCTTTTGAGCAAACAAGCACATACTTGTTGCTGAAATAAAATTTTTAAATTTTAGAAATGTTCCAACTCTTTCTTTCAGCCAACTTCTGTGCACAATCAAATTCAGAGGCATTTTGAAATCTACATTTATCACATGTTCCTTACAGGCAATCTTGCAATCTTCTGACTCAGTCCCCACCTGCTCCCCCCAAAAGTTTTTACCACTTTATACATTCCATCTGGATATTCAGCTCTATCAGTTGCTATTGATGGGGTTGTCTGAGTTTGTTTCAAACTGTAGTTTTTGTCACGGAAATCTTGCATTCTAGATCCATATGTGATTTATCTGAAACGCTGTCAAATCAATAAAATTTCACTTCAGCTGCCAGAAAAAAAAAAAATCTATGTGTTTGTTTTGTCCATGAGGATTTAACTAGTCATTATGTAGCTGGTGATAAGTGAATATAAAAGGGGAGCTCTCATACCACATGGTTTTTAGCCATGTTATTTCTTCCAAGCTGGCCTAGACCATGGACCATGGCCTCTTCATTTCAGCTTGCTTCAGTTAAGGGTTGCTCTTTCATGTCCTTAGAAAAAAATCCCCACAACGTAAATCCGTGTATCAGGCTGGTCACCTTTGTAGCAATCACATTTTAATGCCATTCTGGTACCAAAGCCAAGCTCTGCTGGGTGCTGTCACAGCAAGCGCTGGTACCAAAGGGGGAGAGGCAGCTTTTCCAATCAATTCAGTATTTCTCAGGCACTTTAAAATGTCTCACACTCTCTTGCTCTTTCCTCAGGCAATGGGACTGTGAACTTCAGAAATATGCAAGTGTATTTCAGCTACTAATACTGAGTTCAGCTGCTTCTGAGATTATTTATTTATGTATTTGAAAATTAGTGTATGTGAGAAGTTCCCAGTTAAATGCCCTGGCTGTAAGTTGTTCATTGACAGAATAATTATTGCATGCCTGGGATGAAGTTTGCATAATCCATTCAAAATCACATTAAAAATCAAGAAGGAAAACTTGACAGATAAAAATTGACCTTTTGTTTTGCCCCTAAAGAATGGGAAAACGCTTTACCAAATTTTTTTTCCAGTGAAATTTTGTAGTTTTTTCATGTATAAAACCATGAAAAAATGGCAGCTACCTTCCCTCAGTAGCCCTAGATATTTGATGCAATTTATTCTGTGGACTATCGGTGTGCCTGAATTAAATCTACGACAACTCAGGGGCTGCCTGAGCACTAAATGACAAGTCTGAAACTCATTTTTCTCTTGTCTCCAGTGAGTTGAGAAGGAAGAAAAGTGGTTCAGTCATTCCAGCTTGAGATTCAGGATAAATCCCCTGCTCCACCACAGGCTTTCTGCAGGTCCAGGACGTGGGAAACTCCTTGGGGCTGAGGTACACTGCTAAATATCAGTTTTCAGAACCTGTGATGGTAGGTCTTTGTAGCATTCAAATATCCCCCCAGAGGGGGTCCAAAGCTGGGCTCCTGCTGGGCCAGCGCAGAAGGGCTCTCACTCCAATAACATGCTTTTCCTTAGCACCCCCAGTCCTTAGGTCTGGGTTATGTGTGCAGCCCTGGGTTCGGTGTCCCACGCCTCCCCTGCAGCACCAGGGGTGGAACAGGGTTGGCAATGGCCCAGCAGAGGTGTTCGCTGTTCAAGAGGTGCCAGGGCAGTGTCCAACCCCCTCCAGGATGTAGAAACACTACTTTGTGCCACAAAAAAAAAAAAAAAAAAAAAAAAAAAAAAAAAAAAAAAAAAAAAAAAAAAAAAATCATCCACTAACAAGTTCAAACCCTCAACTCTCCCCTGCAACCGAGCATTGGAACCTCTCTAAGGAGCAGTGAGAATCTCCTCCCTCTTGTGCAGCACAGATGCTGTCCTGCTCAGATCCCTGGGGACAATCTGTCTACTGTTTCCTTGTCTACCTTAGATGATTTCAATGGTGATTTTTACCACCTGGTGCACTACCCTGTGCATGGTGGTGTGCCCATCTGTTCCCTCTCCATCCTGCAGCCTTTTGACTGGGATGCATATTATCTGAACATTCCACTAGTGAGGTTTTTGCTGGAAAAAAGTCCTGAATTCGAAGCAATCCCTCACTACATGATACTAAAAATTATGATTTTCTCTCTCTCTGAGACCTCTTTCATACATAGTTACCCCACACAGAGACAACTTTCCCAGGAGGAAAAGAGTGCTCCTGTCCTCTATCCCTCTGCCATCACGTAGTTGTCTCAAAGCTGCTTCCAAGGTTTCTCTGGCAGAGGAAGGGATGGATTACTCCTCTGTCTCCCTGTGTTAACATCTTGGAAAAGTAGCACAGTGAAAAAGTGCCCTTACTACCCACACTGCTCTTTGAGTGGCCTTTATGTAGTGTTCACCTTGCTGACTGGCCAGACCACTTTTTACGTTGAGTCACACAAAAAGGAGAGGATTGGATAAATGTCTGCTCCATGAGAAACTGCCAGGAGGATGCATGAAATTGGTGCCAGCCTGCTCAGTTCTGTCAAGAGTACAGTGCTCGAGGGTAGCCCTTCAAGGTTTTAATGAAATTAAAACTGAAGATGTAGATGATTCTGTATAGAAAACTCCTGAAGGGTTTGAGACAGGAGCTGAGAGGTTGTGAGTGAATGATGCAAATGTGGGATTTTGGCACAAATGGCAGCAGCTCAAAAACCCTGCATGGATTTTTGGATGGCTTTAGTTAATAAATCTTGATGTAATCAATAGGGTCAAGGCATCTGCACAGGTTTCACCATAGGGCAGCATCTCCTCACCTGTAACATGGGCATGTACATAACAAGGTGCTGTATGGAGAAGCACTTCCACAGTTTGGCAGGAACAGAAAGTGAGGAAAGCATGTGAGGAGACAGACAAGCAGGGAATGTGAGGAACCACTTGAGGCAGAAGATGTGAGTGCTAAAACCAGAGATACCTTAACAGCAGATTTTCAATTTGATTTGGCCCATGAGTAAATCTCACACAGATTGCACCAAGACATGAGATGTCCTGAAGAAGTCTTGTATTTCCTTGCATCATCCCAGTCTCCTGGGGAACAGCTGCTGGTCACTATCAGAGTTATCAGCCCTGCAGTCAACATATAGCAGCTTCCACAGTGCTTCCTGCAGCGCACTCCTCAGCAAATTACCCAGTAGACCTCAACAGAAATTAATTAAATAGCCGTGGCTTAGTCTATAATGTAATCAATAGTCACATCACTGTGTTATGTGGATGTAACTGCCTGGTTGCAGAAAGATTATCCAGCACAATGTGGTTTGGGTTTATATGTCATTATTTAATGATCATTAGCCCCCCAAGGATCAAAAGCTACCTTAAAAGTCCTGCTGCCAGTGATGCTGGAATGTTTGCCCTTCATACTATATGAACAACTGGTGAAAGTTTCTATATCTAAGGATCATCTTAGAAATTAGTTTCTTTCAAGTTTTCATGTTGCAGTAAAGAATTTTGCAAATTGTTTTTTTAAAATGAAACTCACCTGCTGGTTATGGAGCTAACACCTGTCTGCATGAGAAGTGTTTAAGAGAGTGCAAATCAAAATCAATTACAATTTGATTGACCTGCCTTACCAAAAAGTCGTCCTAGTCCAGTTTGAATGCTTCACAGATCTCAGCTGGGGCTTGTCTGTCCTGGGGATTTGCTTTTGGCCCATGGTGGTGATCACTAATCCAAGCCACTGGTTGCATTCCATCTTTGGCAATTTGCTCTGCTAGCAGGATGTTCCTGTGCAGTCCTGCTACCACACCAACATTGGGGTGGAAGGTCACACGAGGAAGGGGGACTGGCCTTCTCTCTTAAAAAGGTGAACATTTTTGTTGATGTGGGTTCTGCTGGGTGTGATCAATGGCATCCCATGAGCATGGGGAGGCAGCTGTCCACCCTTCACTGCTGTTCTGCTGCTCCTACTTATCAGGGATGGCATAAGAACTGGGATTTAGGCCTTACTCACCCTTCTAAATAAGATACGATTTTAAAGAACAGCTTCTACTCCTAAGGACCTTCTTAGGCAAATAAGTCTTTAACTATTTACAGCTTGTTCTATAGTCACTGTCACTGTCAAGAGAAAATGTTTCCCTTGAAATGGCATTCTCTCTCCAGACTGCTTTGATAAGCATTGTCATGTTACGTGAGAACTGTGACCTTCATGTACAGTGCAGAGAAGCAGATAAACATGAAATACAGATGTCATTTGTGAACGCTTATTTCTGCAACATATATTCTCTTTTTGATGAGTCAATACTTTTTAACGGGTACATTCAAGTTCATTCTAGCTATAAAATTCAGATTCAAATCAGGAGCTGGACTTTCTGAAGCATCTTCTTTTGGATCATTCTCGGGCTTAACATTGATATTATCTTGATACAACAATTGCTGGGTATGTAGAAGGTATTTCCTTTAACCAGCCTTTCAGAATAATTCAAGGTGGTCTGTGATAACTATGAGCATCTCATTTTCCTGCTTTATAACACACTTAGTACAGCAATTTACCTGTTCCTATTCATCTCTCTGTGCTAAACTGTCCCATTCTCTTCGGTTCCTTTCATACCAAAACCGTATCAGGCTCCTATTCATCTTGATTACTGTCTCTGCTGTATCCTTTCCAAAACTGGGTGTACAAAATGCTGTAGCTGCAGCATGAGCATTATTGATGCTTATTGTGGGACTGTGTAATCTCTACTTTTTTTCCTCTCTTTAAAAATCAGGATACTGCTCACCTATTTTTTGTTTAAAGGCAATTAAATTCTGAGCAGATCTTTACATTAAGTGTTCAACAGTGCTGCTTGGGGACTTCTCCTTAAACATCAGCGTGTTTGCATTCTTCCTGTGCCAGTACAAAATGCCTGAGATCACACTACACAGTCCTCCATTTTCTTGTGTCAGATATTAGCACTTAAAATTTAACAACTGATGAGCACATTTTGCAATTGGCTGCATTTCTCCATTTTATTTTCTTCTGGGATTTTGATATGTCTGGCAAGGGATGTAGGATATGAAGGAGACAGTCCTCCAGACTGTGAATTATCCAGGAATAGCAATAAGGCCTGCATCAGAGGAGTAGAAGTAGGCATCTTTTTAGTCTGCTAGGGCAAGTCACTATAATAATCCTAAATGTAGAAATATGTGGAGGTTTTTTTTTGACATGATGAGGAAGTAAATGCATTTGGTTTATGTGGCAAGGTTTTGGTATTAGGGCAGCTGCAGGACCGGTTTCTGTGAGATGAGACCAGGAGCTGCTGCCATGTGGGGCAGACCCAGCTCCAGCCAGCTCCAATATAGACCCAGGGCTGCCCAAATCTGAGTCTGTCAGTGATGCTGGTGGCTCCTCTGTGATAATGGATTGAAGATAGGCTGAAAAATGCCATGTGCTTCTGGCCAGCTTCCTTTCTATCTGGTCTTGACTGAATGACAAAGCACAAGTTCAAGTCAGAGGAGATTTTCCTTATGATATTTCCTTTCTTTTCCTTCAGACCATGTTATATGAACTCATGGGACATGAACCAAGCAGGAAAAGTACAGTAGTAAGAACTCTGAAGGGCTTTAGTATTGCATTAGTAAGCTTCACTCCCCTTGGTATAATATAAAAATGGCAAAGATGGTATGGAATGAGCATTTTTAATAACTCTCCTAAGTGTTCTATTAACTGCCGTGTATCATACAAATGAGATGCAGAAACTAGGGAAGCATTTTCAGTTGCTGAGTAAAAACAATTTAGGGTGTAAATGTACTTCCAGATCTGCACACAGGAATCCTGCCAACTGGGCTTGTGTTAATTTTATTATTTTTTTAAAAAGTTTTAGTAGAGAAGTTCACGACACAAAAGCACTGGAAATATCCTTGTATCGAGTCAGTGTGTCTTCGAGGCTAAGAATAGCCTGCAATCTGTGCCACACTGTAATGGTTGATGGTCACCTCCCTATGTTGGACAGAAGTCAGGGCTCATGCTGGCTCTCTGAGATGTCTTCTGTCCCAGCTTTTCACCTGAATGCCTTCAACCTCGGTGTCTGAGACCTGTCACCCGCCTTGGTGACTACTGATCTTCAGACACATCTGGAGTCCCTTACAGGGGCTGGTGAAACCAGCTTGGAGTGGAATTGCTGGAAATGTATTTATATATATATATACATGTATATGCTGTATATATGTATATATATACGAGCATAAAATGCTTATGCAGCTAATTAAAGGCAACTGCGACATTTCGTGGCATGTTGATATAACGCCATTAAAGTGAAATGTCTGTCAAACACCTGCTGCTCTCTGCGACCTCCTACCTGGCAGCACTGCAAGGATGGAGATTAGAGGCATGCACAGCAGAAAAGCTGCTGCGTGGCATGCTTTTATTTCAACCAGTTCATGCCACACAGAGCACAAAACACTGTAATTTTTGTTTTCAATTCTCCTTTAAAGTCCTCGGCGATTGTAGTTATCTTTGTTGGTACATAGATACCATTGTGAAGAGGAATGCTACTTCTTAATAATGTATGTCTCTCCTTTTCTCTCTCTTTTCTTCTATGTATTAGGAAAAAATAGATCAAAGAAATGCATTTTGCTTAGGAGGCAGAAAAATTCATGATTATCCTGAAATTTTTCAGGAAGGCTCAGAGGAAGACTTATACATTGACCCACTATTGATTACCTCTTTCCAAAATGTTATGCAGAAAAACCTCTTAGACTTTCTGTACAGAACATGACCTTTAGTAAAAGGCTAATCATGCCCTAGATAAGCTTTCTTAAAATTAGAAAATATCATAATTTTAGGTGCCAGTGTAAGCAGGAAAACTATTGTTGACAAATGTGAATGGCTGCTCTGAATTTGAAATAGTAACAAAAAATGTAACTGCAGATGCCAGAATTATACAGGTTATACTGCTTGGATACTTCCTAAGAGTCCCTAAAATTTGTACCAGTACTGAACTGGGACAGTGGACAAATGTATTTCTGACAAGGAGGGATTTTTATGAGTTGCATTTCCCTGCTCATGTGCTGGGTTCCGCTGGGCAAGTATCTCCTTAACAGTGGGAATATACACAATGAGATTTCTTGAGATGGAATGGATCATTGGTCATTGTATAAAATGTCTTTATGGAATTGGTAAATGGCAAGGATAAGGATAGGCTACCATCTAGTGGATACATCGTAAAATTATTACATTTATATTTAACCCATTTTGTGACTTGAATGGCTACGCCAAAGAAGATCAAGTCAACTCTTACACACTGAAGTGCCACCTGAAAGCACTCTAACCATGTGTGCATTCAGCCTGATTTTAAAAAACCTTGCTGTGCTTTCTTCTGGTACCTTAAAGCAGCTCTGCTTGTCCCAAAGCCAAAAGAGATAGGACAGAGAATACCATATTTTTCAGGCATACTTATTCCTTATTGACCTCTAGGATACAAACATACAACCACACATTAGTATCTGTATGGCAATTTGAAGGTGTAAAACACAGAGGGAGGTCTAAAATAGACAAAATAGAAGAAAGAAGGCATTTAACTCAAATATCACAGCACATGTCTAAAGGCACAACATAAAGTACCCAGTGTACCTCAGCAATTGCTGCAGAAGGAGTACAAGTCCAATTTTCTTTATATCTCTGCTATACCCAACTGGCTTCAGAGCAGTGATTTCTAACCTGAACTGCCATGCTTGTCTCTGGAGGAATAAGGCCTCAGAAGCATCTTGATATGCTGATGTATGCCTGTGTACACTGAGCTCTTTGTGTGATGTGGGTAAGAATAACAAAAGTAAGTAATGCAAACTATGACTCCCAAGTCTGATCTACATTGGTGGAATCATCACTGCAACTAAACAGACAGAAATGATATGGAGCTGCTGGATGTAACCACATGTCTTTGTTGCTCTGAGATCTGCAGCTCAGTTACGAGGGACACGGTATTAAATGCAAAACATGGCTAAAGAGCTGGGGACCATGTGTGTTAGAAGAACAAACATTCTTGTTACAGGAAGTACTTGCATCAGCGAATGCGAGATAAACACAAAAATAGAGTAGCCTGGTCTACTGGGCTTCTGGATTACACTGATGGTGCTCTGATCAGGTGATGTAACTCCCCATGATAGCAGCTTCAGAATCATTTGTTACTATCTGATAACAATGAGACATGACATAGATCTGCCTTACTACCTGAACCACAGGTATGTCTACAACCCAGTTTCTTAAACAGTAGAAATATGAGCCAGCCTGGGTGCCAATTGTCTTTGTGCTGCCTGCCTTGACCTTCCATATCTTCACAGAGAGTAACAGGTGTGTGCTGTGGGAGGAGCACATGTTATGTGCCTCCATGTAGGGGTGTGACACAAGCTGAAGGGAGCATTGGAAGGAGTGCTGTGGAAGCTGGAACCCTCCTGCTGTTGGCAATAAACTGGTGTAGGGGTGGGGGGGTACTGGGACTGCCAGTAGTATGGCCCTGTAGCACTGCATCATCTGTGGAGCAAAGACGAGGGAGACTGAGGACATGAAAAGACAGATCATGAGACATATTCCATTTGGCTTTAAGCCGCCTGTCTCCAGTGGTGTCAGTAATACAGCCACAGAAGCACATAGTTCAGCACAGGTATCTGCCAGCTAGTTTTTCACCCAGCTCTAAGGGCAAGATATGCTGCCTCTGCTGTTTCAGTGCAAATGAAACTAGCCCAGGCAGCCAGTTCTATGTTACAAATTCTCTCCTAGACTTAATAACATGAAAAATACAAGGCTCTTATCTACCTTATTAAAGGCATCAACAGCTGCTTTCTTTAACTTATTACCTGTGTACCTTTGGACAGTCTAGCTCGAGGTTTCTCAGCCTGCTGTATCTATTTTGATAGCTCAACTTCTGTGCCTAAGCAAACACACAAAGCAACAGAGAGAGGGGAAGTTGAAACAGAAGGTTTCTCACACTCCGATTCAGGTGGACAGTTGTAATTCTGCCAGAGTGGAGTAGCAGCTCCTCCCTAGAGGCAGCAGCCTCCTTTCTGGTCCATTGGTTTTTTGCTGGAAGCTGGAATTGGAAGGGAAGTCTTCTAGATGAACTATGTTTCCTTCTATCTCTTGGTGGCAGGAGACAGCACAAAAATCACTACATAACCCAGGCAAAGTCCCAATCAAGAGTCTTTCAAGTTAAACAGTGATATATAGCAAAGGCCTGAGGTTTATTGTTAAAGCCTGTGGGACTTGGTGAGAGAGCATTAAGACTACAGAAAAAGACAAACACAAAATAAGAGGTGGAAACTCTCCACCTCTGATAAGGTAGAAACTCTCCACTTTTACAGATTTTTATATTTCTGCTCCACAGAAACTAAAGAGATCTTCTTCCAGATTTTTCTAATAGTCTTTGTCCAACTGATCTTAGCCCACCAAAGTCATACCAGTGAAGTTTGTTTCCCAAAATAATGTGCCTAACCTTCAGGAAGTCTGCCCAGGTAGGATATTATAAGATAGGTCTGTCTAAAATGATCTTCTGTAGAGGTCTTTCTTCCACACCTGCTGCCTCTTGCCCATCACAGCATCAGCCCTGCAAAACAGGCATTTCTGAACCAATACTGAGAAAAACAATCCTGTTTTATAGAGGAATAGGGTATGACTACCTCAGGTGTTTTAGCTACCTCACTATCCAAAGGGTAAAAATTAAGCCCAGTGCTACCAAAAAGGTTCCCAAATTGTAAGAGAAGCCTCTTTTTCACCCAATTTTTGCAAATAAAAAGGCACAAATTAAGAACATAATGGTATTTGTACACACATGCTTTTTCTGAGTTGCAAATAATACAATGCTTCCCCAGAAAAAAAAAAGTACCACTAACCACAAACTACTTGAATTCAATATACTGAGGTGTAAACATGGAATAAGTTCTCAGAACTCAACAAATCAAGGGTAATATCTAATTAGAGGACATATTTTTGTGAAATGGGGGTGTTTTGTGAGCAAGTTGTGAATATAAAATTTACTGGCCTGGAAGGGAGTTGGCTGGAGATTCCCCAGGGTATCAGATCTGAGGTACAGCAGCTCATACATCTCAAAGAATAAGAAAGAAGAACAAGGTGTGGAAGAGCTAAGAGGGAGAGGAGACTAAGAGTCCTTATGCTGACACATTGATAGTCAGCTTCCCAGCATAGGGATGTTTTCTTTTGACTTTTTTACTTAGCCTGGTTTCTGTCTCCACTTATGAAGATTTACTTCTCCTGAATGGACATTTCTATCTACTGCTGCATTTGAATTTTCACCCCATGGCTGCACCAGCTCATAGTCATGTGTTTATCTCTGTTTTGGAGAATGGAAACATTTTAAAAGCCTTCCCCTCACCCAGCGCCTGTGACCTTGCATTGAGCAGAGCTACGCAAACATTCAGAACAAAATCCAAATGCAAACCTGAAACCTGCCTTTGGGTTTTGTTATGAACTTGAAACTGAATTTTACCCTAAGTTTTATGAGCCTTGTCTGAGTTGGAGGGGACCTGGGCTGATTTAAGGTTTTACAGGGAACCATTTGATACTCGGAGGCTTAATGTGATTTTGGCTTGAAACAAGCAGTTCTTGGCTGGCTTCAGGCTTTTGAATCCCATATCCAAGGTGAAATCCAAGGGCTATGTAAACAGGACAAACTGAAGCTGATGTGTGCACACGCTCACGCATACACAAGTTGTGACGTGATGCACCTCGCCAAATTCTGCACGGGATTGTGGCTCTGTTGAGGAGCGTCGGGATGTGTCTCCTCACGTTCCAATCCAGAGCTGAGCAGGCTGGCGAAATACGAGTTGTAGACAACTAAAGCTCAGACCCTGCCCTTCTGTAAACAAACACCTCATTCTCCGCATGTTTGTGGAGTAATAGTGACATCCTGTGGCCAGTCCCGATTAGTCCCAAGCACGGACAGGCTGTTTATTCCTACTGGTGCTAGACACGAGGACCTGCTGGAAGAAAGGATGAAGGCAGAGCTGGAGAGGGAAATATTTCAACCTTCCTCAATCTCGATGTTAAATTTCAAAGGAGAGGAAAGAGTTACAACCCACTTGCTCTTTAGTCGTAATCCAAACATTAAGGCCCTTAGCTAATTTAAATGTAAAGTGATTTTAAACATGCTTTCAGAAGCTGAGCATAGAAATGAATACCCATGGGAGGCACTGGGCATAGCAACTGGAAGGAGGAATAGGGAAACTAAGCTCTGAGCCCAGAGCGAGGAGAGGCCATCGGTGTGGTGGGAGTCAGGGATGTTTGAGACCATCCTCCAGAGCCTTCTGAGAGGATCCAAATAAACCAAGTATAAAGGTACAAGCAGGAGGTAGCATGAAATGGAAGAGCAGTTTCATTTCCCCAGCACGCTGTATTTTGATGTTAACAGGCACGGCCGTGGCACTGTGGCAGGTTCAGTGAGGGACGGCTCTTTTTTCCCCTTGCAGTCAACACGCTCTCACTCAAGTACAGAGGAAAAATACTGCCAGCTGAGTCAAGTATAAGGATTGCCCAGAAAAGAGAAAATTTAAGAGGAAAAAAACCCCAGGTGTAGGGCAGCCAATAAATTGTCAATGAAGAGAGAAAGCAGGCAAAGAGAGCAGCTGGCTAGAGCCCAGCAGAAGAAACTCAGTGCCTGGGAGACCAACTTTCTGTGCTACATTATTTCAAAAGCCAAGAAGCCACTGGAGTTCAAGGAGAGAAGGAGCTGGACAGCCAAGGTGACTTTTCTTACAGGTATTCTCATTTTTATTGCCTAAATTACAGTAACTCATGTGATATGACAGGGATGCTGTTTCTGCCCTGAGGTGTCCACCAATGTGGTTTTATGCCTTGGACAGTGTGATCCAAGGCCAGCCAGACTCAAGGAAGCCAACTAGACACGAGGAACACATTGTGCTGTGGGATTATGTCTGAGCTGAGTGACAGAAGGGAGATATAAAATGGCAGAGAGTGTCAGAGAGAGAAAACAGTTTCCCCATTGTGTGGAGGAAAGAAGGAGCGGGGAAGAGGTGAAGTTGTGATATTTTCCAGTGACCACGACTTCCTTATAGAATTTGATTGTCCCAAGATATTTCCTGAATTGCACAGGGTTGTTGTGTGGGACAGAGCTCATGTTGTATCTGGTGTTTCAGAGAGAACATTCACTCTTGCAAGTATTTGATTTGCGTTTGAAGCCTGCGAGGTAGGGGTGGATATAGTGTCATCCCATGACACTGGCTTGAGGTTCAAGTGCTGTTTCCTACAGGGTGAGGGACTTGTTTCATTGGACAGCTGGCAAAAGAAAATGATTTAGTGAACATGCAGACTTTTAGACTACTCTCAAAAGATGGACTGGATTTCAGGTGATGAGACTAGTCTTTCACCTTCTTCTCAGATGGCTGTCGAAAGCCACAAGTACACCTTTGTTCATATTGGGGTTCTGATAAAAAAGAACCACTTCCCAACCCAAAAAATAAGTAAAATTTGCACAAACCCCTCATTAGCCACAAACCAGTCTATGTCCCTGGTGTCTGGCACAGCAAACCATGGGCTGATACACTGGTCTGTAATTCAGTGTCTCTGAGAAACAGCAGAAAGACCAGAGCAACTGCAGGAAGAGTCAGTGAGGTAAAACATGACAGATGCAAGAGTACTACTAATGTGGCCCTGAAACAAAACAGCTACCTGGAGAGAGAGTTTGGGGACTGAATGCTGACTGGAAGAAGCCCTGAGCTGTAAAAAGTGAAACAGGCTCCTGTTGTCTGGTTCTCTGCCCATACTCTGGGAAGCAAGATTTCATGTATTTCTGTAATGTAAGAAGAACTATATCCAAAATAGTAGATCATCATGATTTTCTCGCTCTACTGGGGACAACCCACAGGGCTTTGGATTTGATCTAGCTGCTTGGCCAACAGCAGCTCGGGTCTGATAGATTAGCAAAGTCTCTGTGGCAAGTTTGTCATCGTTGCTGATTCAGTGCCCTCCAAATACCTGCCTCTCATCACTGTTCTGCACAATTCCCAAATTAGGCTGTGGTGCCAGGTAGTGAACTCTCCCACTTGCTATGCTCTGATTGAGTTTGTAGGTCTTACGAACACGGAGATAATGCTATTAGTTTTCAAGAGTGCGATTCTTTGATCTGATCATTAACTTTCTCCATTGCTCCCTGCCCCCTTTGCTGTAACCCTTTCCTGCTGCATCCACAAACTGCTGCTTCTGCTGGAATGGTAAGAGACAGGAGTCTACACCTTCCCAAAGCCTGAGGTTTACAAAAGCAGCTTTCAGGATCTGTCATGTTAGAGGAAAGTAACATGCTAAGGTTTAGCCCTCCTCTTGCTGAGAATTTACTTTTGTTAGATGGGAATATAGACTTAAAATCAAACATTTGCTTACGAGGGTCAAGTGTCTGCAGCTGGACCATGCCTGATCCTAAATCTCACCTGCAATAAATATTGCTGCTAAACAGAGCGCATCACAATAAAATTCTATGGTCTCTTCAAAATATATAAGCATAGCTAGCCACTAACATATCAAAGATGTTTAGGAGAGGACAAGAGTTAAGAAGAAGTCTTAGAGAATCCGCTCTTCCATCCCGTGAGATGCTCACACTGGTGAAATTGACTGAAGGTCCTTGTTTTTTTATATTTATTTCCCCCCCTGCTTTTCTTTCTCCTCCTCTCTTTCCCTTGTTCTGCAGCTACTTTTCACTGTAGCCTTGAGTCCTCAGTGCACAGCTGTGTCCCTGCCAACAACCTGTACTCCTGGACCATTGCTGGGTAAATGTATATGTGACCTGGTTCATGCACACCATGGCCCAGCCTGCCTGTGGCCCATGCTAGTCCTGATCCATTTACAACCTGGCTGTGTCTCAGGCTGCAGCAGTGCATCTGTGATGGGCCACGCTGGAATAATTTCAAGTCCATAATGGAGTCCTCTGCTGTGGAAGAATCCTTTTCCTCAAAGTGCCTCTTTCCTTTTATCCTACTCAGTGGTCCCAAACTGTTCTCTGCCTCATGTAGAATGGGGGAATTATGGTATCTAGGATCCTCACTTTTTTGGAGCAACGGGCACCCCCAGGGGTGGCCCTGGGGGAGGCTGGGTGAGGCTGGGTATGGAAAGGCTGGAAGTGCCCTCAGAATCAACACCAAACAAACACATCAGTGCTTATTAGATTAAACAAGCAATTAATTCAAGTAGTCATAAGTTTAAGCCAATACTTTCTTCAAATAACTAGTTACCAGCATGCCCCCAAATCAGCTTATAGCTTTGGTGGAGCTACATGAGAAGGAGCTTGTTCCCAGGCAGAGTACATGTCTGGACTTCACAAAAGGCAGAGGAAGAGCAGCAAGAGCAGTCTGGTGCATGTCTTCATTAGGGAAGTTTCACAGAGCAGTCACGGTGCTAGTAACACACATCCGACATCGCTTTCTGCCTCAGACAATTCATTGCTTCCTGTACGATAACTGGAACACTGGAAAAGAACATATTAGAGCAAGATGTGAAATCTAGCAATTCTGTTAAGGTTAGAAAAATTCTAGCTGAGCTGCAGCAAGAAAACAAGTTTTAAAATGCCAGCTGAGGCAGAAGGTTTTGTCTCATTGGAACTCTACTTATTCCATGCTTGAACAGCTCTTGCAGCAGCAGGAATCTGAGTAAACCTATGTATACAAAAGACAGGCTTAGTAGAGATGAAGCTGGTATTTGTTTATTGAAATGAATTTTGGCTACTTTTCATATTTTTCTCCATGATACCTTGTTGGTGGCAGCTGGGAATTAAGAGCTGTATTTCTGATACCTGTATCCTTTATCTATAGTCTAATCTGAAAAACTAATAGGGACACTTATTGACCAATACTAAAAATGTGGGGGGTTTTGAAGAAATTTGAGCTACTTTTTATTATTTTATTTTTATACTCTGAAATAATTCTCTGTTTGATTCCTATTTCACAGAGGAAAATGAAACACTGGGATGAATATATTGGTCCCTGGAAGGCAATTCCTGTAAACAAATTAATACAACTCAGGCCTACCTCCTCTACATTTTGTTCCTTTTCTTGTGCAGCCTATTGATTGATTTACCTGAGGGAAGAGATTCCTCTGACTCAGATACTAAGCAAGTTCTTAAGGAAAATATCAGCTTTAAAAAGGGAGCAGAAGAAAGAGCAGCAGTTGCAAAAATTGCTAATCTTTCATTTGCAGGAGCCACTGAACATCTGGATAGTATGAAGCTCCTTTAACCCCCTGAGTGCAGAAAGAATTAGCACCAAAGGGCAGCCCATGCTAATTCAGTGCCATTAAACTTGTATAAGCTAGAAGAATGTGATGTTATACTTCCATAGGGCCATATGGATACCACTTTGCACTTTGTATCCATCAGAGGGACTAGCAAAACTAGTTCAGTATTGTACAGTATGGCTCTTAGAAAGATAAAATAGCCCCTGTGCAATATTATACAGTATTACACATGTCTATCATATCACACCTTGGAACCAACCTACCCTTTTAACTATAGGTGGAGAGCTTGTCTGCTGACATGCAACTTTTGAGCTTCCATATTTAGAACAGCAAAAGACTAAATATTGCAATAAAAACAGAGGCTTAATTATTATATTTTTTTAAATTAGCTACTCTCTTTTTTTTTTTTTTAAGGAATCTGGTGTTTTATTAATGCTGCTGACTAGAGACTTTGTTTTCAGATGAGTTTTTATCTTATGTCTCCAGCTTTAAAATATGACTTCCTGCTAATCTTGCTGCTCCCTTTATTCACCTTTGTCCATAACAGAGGGGAAAACGTGGCACTTTCCTTGGAACCCCCTTCACAGCTTTCATGTAACCTTCAGTTAAGCCCTATTTTAGTTCTCTCTGAATATCATTTTTCTCAATGGTGAAAAGTGAATAGACTTTGCTTTCAGAGTCAACACTATCTCTGCTCAACAGTAACAATATACTAAAGATTTTATAGTGATTTTCATATGTAGATTTGAAACTGCTTTAACAAAGACAGAAAAATTGGTTTTAGGCCATTGGCACAAAGAACAGCCATACACAGAAGGCTGAGATTTTCAAATCTAACCCCACCCCCAGCCTGTCAGGGCCTGACAGCCAAGATGCACAACCCTGAGTGGCTCCTTTGCTGTGAGTCAGCACCAATGTCTTCCACTGGAGTTATTTTCTCTCCTGTAGGTATGACTTGGATATTAATGATTCCAAACAAGATCAGTCATCATACAACTTATCCTTCAATATACACTTTCATGTGTTAGGAAAATTATAAAGGATTATAACCAGAACTGTATTTTGAACACAATAAACAAGAAGGGGAACACAGTGGTTTACAAAAAAACCCCCAAAACCTTACTTCAAACTACCTAGAATTATGCAAAATCACGGTAATTCTTATCATCCCGTATTGCTATAGGAAGCCTCCTCACTGAAAATGTGACTGCATGGGAAGAAATCTCTGGATAACACTTTAGAGACTCAAGGATTGCCAAACTCCAGCTCTTGGAGTTCCCTGGGGCTGGAGGTTTAGGTAAGGACTCCACTCTTGGATCGAGGCTCAGGATGTGCTTGTTTTCTCTCCTACAGTGGTGAGTCAGATCAGATCCGATTCACAGGCTCAGCCTCCCGCTGGGCAGTAAAAACACCGCTCTCCTTTTGGGTATAGTTTCCAGCTCCAAAATAAACACTGAGAGCAGCCAAACTATGGTCAAAAAACATCTAGAATGAGCACACTGGGTTGCAAGGGGGATGTCAAGAGGCTGTTGCTTCAGACAGTGCACCCTGCCGAAACTTCTCACATGACCTTCAACACACAGACAGGTCTCTGCTCCTGTCAAACCCAGGAGAAATGTTTGTACATTCCAGTTAATTGTGAAGCTTGGCAGCGGAGCAGTAGAAAATGACTGCAGAGCACAAAAACATCAGAGAGCTGTAGAGTGGCCTGCAAACTGAACAAGTATAGGGGGTCTGAATTCAATGCATCTGGGTGCAAATCAGAAGAAACCCTGCTAATTAAACCAACATAACACCCTGAATTATATCACCAAAAAACCCCAGGGTTGGATGCCAATATTATTTTTTTAGGGGAGATGAGCCTGAAGAATACAGCGTTATTTTTTCCCCTGGATTATTTGTGTGCTTTGTCAGACTTGCCATACAGTCCTGCCCTCTGGAGCTCTTTGAAATAACACACCTTATTGTGGTAACTTGAAAGGTAATTCACAAATCCCAGGGAAACACTCCTCCTTTGGCACAGGGGCTCTCAAAAATCATCTGTCACCTGGAGATTCCAGGCTACGCCTCCCATCCTGTAAGGCCCCTAGAGCAGGCTATGCTCTGTTAATGAGAATATCAAGGTAATTGCATTGCAAAAGCCAAATGTCTTGTTTTGAGCTATCTTTTCTCTGAGGTGGGTATCCAGATAAGATATTCAGTCCCATGAGAGTTTATTCCCAGCACAGCTTGCAGGTTTCACTGGAAGCAGAGTCTTTGGTCCTGGTACGCAGAGTAGATGCCTTTTTTGTGTCCACAGACCACAGAGAACGTAGTGATTTCTTTAACAGTGAAGGAGAGTTGACATGTAAACCACAACGGGCTACTTTTTTTTGAGTGAATGCTCCATGGACTTAATCAGGCTCCGGGTTTGTCCATAACAAGCTCAATATTTGCTATTTGCTCTTAGATCCTCAGCTTCATTAAATGTAAAAGTTTCAGCTTTTGCCAGCAGTTAGCTGCATCTAGATCTATAAAGGCTGTTCTGTCTCTCTAAGATGAGACATAAAACTGAGGCCTTGACCATCTGTGGTCATTAAGGATCCCATGGCATGCTTCAAAAGGTGAAGATGGTAGCTTTTGTCTCAGGACCAAATTCTATTCTGAGTAACTAAATTCCTTCAACCCTAAAATTCACCTCCAGCTTTTAATATAAGGTACAGTGTTTCCTTAAGTGTTCATAATGGAGTGATGGACTGCTAGCTGATAGCCACATCCTATCCCAGAAATTATAGTATTATAACAGTGGATTAAATGAAGTGTGCAGGTACACATGTTCGTCCTGTTGGTCACAACATGACACAGAGCAAGCCTGTCTCAGCATGATAACACACACACACATGAAAGCACAGAGCCCAGAATTACAAGGTTTTAATTTTTACTTACTTAGGAAATTAAAAATCTGGTATATTACAGATCCTTAACCTTATGCTGATCAATAGAGAAGCAAATCGCACTGGAAAAGAGAGAAGGTTGGCTGCAAGGAGAGAGTCATTCCTCCCATGTCTGGAAGCTAAAACCAGTATGCAAAACCAGAATAAATTATCTACCATTACCTCAGTGAAGTGTTTTTAATTTACTGCCCTGTTGGATGCGTGTGGTGGAACATATACATGAGAAAAATAAGGTCTGTATTTGTGTTGAATGTGCTTCGCATCCCATAATGCAATACATTGCATGTTTAACGTCCTGCCATAATGCTCTGGTTTAATTTTTTTGGAATTCTGCTAGGAATGGAACACATTTAACCCCAAGATACCTGTAATTCAAAGTGAGGAACCCATCTGTGTGCCACTGCTGAGGTCCTGTTCTGAGTAGAGCCGAAAGATTGCATTACCTGTTTTTTCAGGACATGTTGCAAGTACTCAGCACTTCAGGCATTTTGGCTCTACGTATCCTTTATCTGTGTGTGGAGCACCCTTGAAATAGAAGGTGAGCCCATGAAAAAATGGAGAGTCCATTTGATTAAATATGATACAATTATTTGCAGTTACATTTCTTTTAAACTCAGAAAGGTAGAATGGAAGATGGACTAATTGTAGCAGTGCATGGAAGAAATCTGGACATTGCTTAGAGTACAGACGTCTCAATAAAAAAGCCCTACTAAAGCTAAGAAGTTACTGTCTGCTCTTCTGTCTGCTTTTGTGGAGAGTGGAACCGAAGGTCTAACGATTGGAAATAATTTTTCTATAAACTACAGTTATTCGTAATACAATAATCCTTCATATGGGCTATAAACTTTTGGTTCCCCTCTCTTCCAAGTTGCAAGATTGAAGTGAAACTTGGCAGTATTCTATTTGTTGAAATGAAAGGCCCTAGGTCAGATTCTGATCTCCCATCAGCCTTACACCTGCGAACTGACTTTGATGGTGTAAACTTCTACTTACTCCAGCATCAGCAATGGCAGAATCAGACCCTGCATATGCTTTTTAT
The DNA here is from genome assembly GCF_020740725.1 of Corvus hawaiiensis. NCBI lineage: Eukaryota > Metazoa > Chordata > Aves > Passeriformes > Corvidae > Corvus > Corvus hawaiiensis. The sequence continues at coordinate 19,709,448 of NC_063242.1, forward strand.
CTAAAGCTGTGTTCCAGATGTGTTTATGTAGCCTGTTTTCAATAAAATGTGTGCATTTTAAGATGTAAATGGATTTTTCTTTAATTATAACCATATGGACTGTTATTAAATTTTCATTTTAAAACTGTAGATACTGCTAGCCCAGCCATATTGAAGTGTCACAATGGGTTCACTTGACCAGTGCAGCTTTCACACAGCACCCAAGCAAATGCAAGACTCTTAAAGCTGGGAAAGACAGGGAAAAACATGAGATGACATCAAAGTGTGTGTGGAAAACTGTGACTTCATGATTTTCCTGATAATAGTGTGCCACATCCCATTGAGGTATTTGCCTCTCCTCTATTCAAGATGAGGCAAAATTAAGTGCAAAGCTGGTTCAGCAAACTCCTTCAAGCTGAGTTATCACTACTGCTGGGTTCTTTTTTGTCTGCCTTTGCTACAAGTCAGCAGCCCTGCTCAGCACTGAGCTTCTTTACAGGTTCAGGCTGTGACTGGATGCCTTGAATCCAACAAGCCCTCAAAATCAGAGTTACATGGCTGGATTGGTGTATTAGGAGAATCTGTGCCTCTCTGGAGTATTCCTTCCCCCTGTGTTCAGCCTCTGTGCTGTGATACCACATGCTGAGGCTCCAGGAAGGAAAGGTCAGCCTGCTGCTGCCCCCAGCCCAGCGATCGGCTTTGTGCTCAACATCAGCAGCAGTGCCTGAGGGGACGAGACCTCCCTGATTCTCAGGCTTGATGGTGCCCATTCCTGAGGGTCCCGGTACCCCCCACAGCCTTTTGTGCATCTCCACACCTAAGAGCTGTTTCCCAGCCCAGACTGGGGGATTGAATTTTCCAACAACAGAAAGGTAGGGGCAAGTTAAAAAGTTTTGATTGATGGATTTTCCATTAAAAAAAGGAGACAGATTTGTTAATGAATAAATGTTTAAGAGAAAGATGTCAGTGTTGATGGAGTTTTTCATTTAATCTTCCTGAAATGAAGCATTTCAGTAAGGCAAAAGAAAATTCACTTGGAAAACTTCTTTTAATTACACATCCACAGCTCCATGAAATAGGTGGGTGGTATAGTTGTTATGCTTATGCTTTTCCTTAGCACATTTCAACATTATTAAATGGAAGGTTTTCCACTACTCTTTCATAAGATTTTTAAAAAATTTATTATAATTATATGTGTGTTTTGTTTGTCTATTTGGAATAACTATTTTCAAATGAAATAGATTCTGAAAGCGAATTTTGTCTGCCAAACCTGATAATGATTTGAAGTTCAGTCATGCTTCTGTGCTGTAAGGATGCTTTCTTCCCTGGACAACTGGAGAACACAGACTGTGCTTCTCTCCTACTATCATTATTATTTCCTCACCCTTTAATTACCACATTCTGGGTATGTTGGATACTTATGTTTGACTCATGTCTTCTTCAGAATACAGCTGCCAAGTGGTGGGGAAGTTCAGTCATCTCACACTTGGACAAGTTAAGAATTTTTTTTCTCCTGGATTAAACTATTGAGGACTCCTGGGTCACGTTCGGCCGTGTCCCAGTAATGCATGGTAAAAGAAGGATGCTTGCACAGGACAACCACAACAGTCAAGAGTGTTCCTGTGCTCTCTTGCAGAGGGAAGAGTTTGATAAATGGAAAAAATGTCTATTCCTGGCAGTGGAGAATGGACTCCTTCACTGTAGGGCTCAGGCTTTTCCCAGACCTTCCCAGGGCTGCAGACATGAATGCTTGGTTTGGCTGCACTGTGGTGTGTTATGAAGACGTGAAAAGTGAGCTACATGGCTGAGCTGCCCCATCTGCATTTTTTTTTTCATTTTAAAATTTAATAAAACCCCATGTGGTTACAATTGAAAAAAAATCCATTAATGTTCCCAAAATGCTTCATATCTAAAGTAAAATGTATATTAACTTCCCATCCCCCATCTCTAGTGAACAATAAGATATACTTTTTCATTGAATCAGTGAAAATCATTAAATAACTTATTACATCATCAACCCAAACCATGTACTTTTACTTACTTTTCTAATGACTAACAAATGAAGTTAACGTATCAATGTCTTTATATGCATCAGGGAAGAAAGGGTGGGGCGTGTGAATGTGGAATCTAAACAGAGATTCTTTCATATTTTTATATCTTTTAAATTGGGGTAGGTGTTTCTGTCTGGAGACCATATGTTGGGGTTTTTTTTTTAACAATCTGTATGTGTGTTAAAAATAAAAAATTAAGTGGTATGGACAGCTACAGTGTGGGCTCTGGAGTTCTGGTGAGGTGATCCAGATCTGAAGAGATGTCCAGATGAAAAACCCTTTTCCTTCAGGCACGTTTTCCCTTGTTTGGATCTTATCTGAACACCACCTGTTCACAAAGTCCTGGATGTGCTTTCAGTGGAACAGCAGCAAAGTGGAATTACCATCAAGGGGCTTGTCGGTGTCAGCCTGGCTGATGGGGCAGTTTAATGGCGTGCATGCAGAGCCATCGAGGCTTTGCAGCAGCGGAAGAGATGAGTCCTTCAGCCCCAGAAACCAAAGGGCTGGGTGTGGGAGGGGTTCTCTGCACCTTCTGCACTGCTGGGGTGTTACACATACAGCAGGGCAGTTTTAATTTCACCCAGTCTAGGCAGAGATCGGTTTGCTACAGAAACAATACCCCTAGAAAAAAATGGCACTCCCAGCTGCAGAAACAAACGAGGCAGTCACCTTTGAAGTCATTCTCAAGCCTGCCCCATAAACAGGCTGTCTGGATGCACAGTACGTCATCAGGTTCATCTTCCAGCCTGGGGGAGTTGTGTGTCATCACCTCTGCAGTGTGCCTGAACCCCGACGAGGGCTCCTGAGCCTGTGTGCGCCATGGTGCAATGTGCAGTGCTGCTGCCAAAACACAAGACCAGCTGGTTTATTCATTTTACACAGTGCAAAAATGTTATTAAACTGCACCATACAGATAAGTACTAGAAAAATTGCTAGGTTATTTTTTTCACATAAAATTAGCCAATTTGCTGGTGTATGTAATTGTAAAGAATGCAAAGCATCCCATTCAAGTGATTAACCTCTTAGTTAATAAAAGCAACAATTGCATGTGTATAAATAATATAATAAAAGGAACATTCATATCAAAGTAATATAGCTCATACTATCCTGTTTCTCTCCTTAATTAGTAAATAATTCATCAAATTCTGCAATGAATTGTGCTCCCACCCACATTTCTTCATCCAATTATCGTGAAATAGGAAAGCAGGAGCCTTCCTTCTTTAAAAAGGATGTGATAATGAAATTGTTCAATAGCTCTTCTCAGCCCTCTGCTAGTCTAAATTAGTACTTTTTTGGGCATACTGTTTCTTTTGTTCATTTCTTCCCTGATTCACTATTTTTTTTCTTTTTAATTGAATATATCTTCTATGATAAATGTCATTTTACACTGACACACTTTAAAAGAAGTATATTTACCATGGTTTGTTTTCAGCAGACACAAATGCAATTAATTCTACAGTACAGAAGAATGGCAGTGTTTGCTTGCCAAAGTGATCCTTTCATGCTTTAGATTGTATCACACTGTCCTGGGGTGACAAAACAAAATTAAAAGAATGTTATAAAATACAAGATAAAAAAGAAGATGCATAAGCAAACATTTATAAGATCTCAAACCCAGAATTCAGACGGTCCTTGAATGAATGCCATGTTTAAATAAGATTCTTTGTTACCTGATCAAATTCTGTTTCTTCCATTGGATCTTTGCAGGACTCAGTGTCTGAAAGAGTGAACTATCCAATGTTATCTTTCAGCAGTTTGGTGTGTGATCATGTGTTTTATGTATTTCACAACATTCAAATCATGCTCAGAAGACAGAATTCCTCAGCTCTTTGTGGACACCTCACTGTAGAACTGGGTGGCCTCAAACAGTAAGGAAGAATATTTTCACAACACTGATATAAGATAGACTGTTGTCTGTATTTTATAAATGGTCAACTAAGGCCCACAGAAATAAAGATCCAAAGTATTCAAGAATTTCAGGTCCTGAATTTGAGGCACCAAGAATCTGAACTTTCAGAACAAGCCATGTGCATCTGTGCATGTGAATACATACGACTCTTTTATAGATGGTGTGCGCATTGGAGAGTATGTACACACGTATTATACAAAGCACAGCATTTATTTAAAGGACTGCCATTATTAGGGTCCTCAACAGCTCTGAGTGTTCTGCTATTTCCAAGGAGACAGCAAAACAAAGCTCCCATGAGAACAGCTATCACTGAGCCAGGCTGAGCCCACCGCGATCATGGGAGGAAAGAGCTCCCAGGAGTTTGCACTGAGTCTCTACCCAGTTCCAACCTATCCATGCCAGGAATTTGAAAACTTAGAGAAAATGCTGGTTGATCTTTGTCTGGACCATGCCTAATGGCAACCAGAGCTTGAGACATGAAGCTCTTAAAATCTAACAGTTCAGAAGCTTAATGCTTCATGTTTTGAAGAGCGCATGGTAAATCGCATCCTTCTGGAAAGGTTGAACTGTGCCAAATATCAGATCCCTGTTTTGAAGCATAAGGCCCTCAAAAGCCTCAAAGATAAGACCATCAGATTTTTAAATTTGGGAGGAACAACACCCTTATTGGTTTTCTAAGGCAGATTGGAAAATATTCTAAGGCAGCTGAAAACATTTGGCAAAAAGGATTTTTAAAATCAGTCAGCTTGGGTAGACACCTGGTATTGGGAACTTCAGCAAAAATGTCTGGGTAGGGGAAGTTAATAAGCAGGCACTTTTGTTTTAATAGAACTATATAACATGTGAGGCCACCAGCTTTGCTTATTATAAGGTCATTATGAAAAGTATATTTAGGGAGCTATATTACTATTTGCTTTATTTTTCCATGTGGGAAGGTAAATTTCACTATAGAAATAAAACGATGAAAAAGTGTTAGCTAGTCTGTGTTGTTGTTGCTTTTTTACCTTTATGTGTAAGCATGCTAGTACTTAATGCATTTTAAGTAATACTTGGAGCATTATGAAACAGATTTTTTTTTTCAGAGAGAAAAAACAGAAATCTGCTTCAGTTTGCCTAGTAGAGATATACTTACTAGTGAATATTGATACTGAAATCTGTTCCTGAAGATTCTGAGACTACCATATTGCATGATTTAAACACAAAAGCCCCTGCAAGGATTAGAAGAGACAGATTGTCCTCTTCACTCTCTCTGTGGTGTCAGCTTTATTTTTTCTTGTTTTAAAGAGAAATCTCTTAGTGTTATGATAGGAAAGAAAATCTGAAAAATATGACCCCCAAGTGTCAGTGGTATCCACCTGAACAAATAGCCGCACACCCTGAACTTCCACATTCAGGCTGCTGAGTTCAAAGGCTGCTAAATCAGATGCCACTTGTGTGGTTTTTTTAAACGAAGTTTTTATTGCTCCTTAAAGCAAAGGTCTCTTACAAAGATCTGTGCTATCTAGTTTGATTGACTATTCTCTTGGATAAACTTTAATTGTAGCACAGAGGTGCTGAAGTGAGGAATTAAAAAGAGTCAGATGTCCGTGCCTGATGACAGGAGTCAGAAGCAGTCCAAGAAGAGCACGAGTGTGCTTTGAGAAAATCAAATGTGTGGTTAATACTGCAGCCTCATTGTGAGAAAAATCAGCTTTCCTCTAGCTGTGGAGGTGTGGAGCTCTGTTTTGAAGGCATCAACTTCTAATCTATTCTTTTTGTAAAGGCTGTAACTTTTCCAGTATGGAAGACTGTGTCTCCAGTTCTTCAGCAATTCCGGTGACACAAGCTGTGGTAGATGGTAGAGGATTTTATTCTGTTTTGGTTTTTTTTCTGTTGGCTTCAGGCAAAGATAATTTCCATCACAAAGCAGTACTCAGTCTTCTGGGACAAAGGCAATGCCAGTTTTCATGGTTCTGTGTATTTCTTGTAAGCAGAATCAGGCTTGGAGTGAAGGTGTAGTCCTCTGCACCATCAATTCTGAAAAAATCAGTTACCCCGGTATCCCCACATAAAGGGAAATGGCACTGTTAAAATGAAAGCACAGATAAAATGGAAGCTTTCAAAATACCAAATGACATAGTGGAAGACTTGCTGCATTGTCTTACTGTGAGAGGACAGAATATGAAATACTGTTTTTTAAATGAGCATATGACTCCTCCCCCCAAATAGTTGGATCTAAAGCCTGATAAATCAAATATTACTCACCAGACAATGAAAAGCTTTAGTCAAAGGAATTTAAAGGTGTGTTAATTAGTCAAAAGAGAGAGTCCATACAGTCTTGTAAATATTATAGGAGAAATCTATTAACTCGAGTGAGCAGATATTAATTGAAACCGTTGTATAAGAGCTACAGAGTTCACAGAAAGTGCATTTCATTTGCTATTAAAGCCTGTGTATATGCAGATTAGCTTGCACTCTGCTACGATGCCTGGCTGTGAATAACTGGAAAACGTCCTCACAAGTTGGCTGCACATCTCCCAGCAAAGCTGTTACCTGCTGCCTGGGTATGAAGTGTAAAATAACAGGTGAGGGCTGCCAGGCTTCAGCGGCAGCATAGAGAGGCTCCACTAAACACTGAGGGAAGGTCTTCTGAGGCAGATTTCCTTTGCTCTGTCTTCCTCAGGAGAGAGGCTGTGTCAAGATACTGTGGTCTTGTGCCAGAATTTGGCTTCTTTTTACAGTCTGGCTCACACACTCCCAGATTTCTTTCCTGGAGGAGCTGGAGCATGAGGGACCTCGTGGGCTCAGCTGGGGTGAGCACCTGGCTACAGGAGCTCACAAGCCTTCCTGGGTGCTCCTCAGGTTAGACTTATGTGGCTACCAAGGAGAGTAGTCTCTTAGCCTTGTTCATTTCACCAGTGGCATCTCTAGGGAGCTGAAGGTGTCCCTCGGGCATCTTCTTTTCCCCATTCACAAAGTACCTGCTGCCTTGCTTCCGTTTTGACAGAACAGCCTTTGCCAGTTAAGGGTGAGAAATAAACAAGTAGTCAATCCCAATCATTAATTCTAAACCTTCCTCTGGCCCACCCTGTGGCCCTGTGCCATCCTTACCTCCCACTGTCTCTGTTTCCTTGCCCCTAAACAGCAGGTACTAGCCTTTGCTATCTTTCAAGGGACTCCCAGGGGCTGGCAAACAGCAGGCAGCTCCTCAAGAGATAAGCCATAGCAGTACACAGGGAGATGTCTGGATGCCTTTCTGAAGCAAAATTCACTGAGTTTATTTCCTAACAGTCCCTTGTAGTTCTTGTAGCCAGGTTGAAGGGTTGGATTCACCTAAACTGCAGTGACCGAGTCACCCGTGTGGTGCCTGTGAGGTCTCTGTGAAGCCAGGGCAGGGAGAAAAGCCTTAGGCAGCCATTCAGATCTCAGTGGACCTGAAATGGCTCCTGAAGGAGCTACTCTCTGACTCTTATTTCTTGCCTGTACAGAGCCCAAGGTACCTGCACTCCTAAATTTGTGGCCTCATGTTAACTAGGCTTAATAATTCTTCCCCCCCATTCAGCTGAGCCCTCCACTGGCAACTATGAAGCTCAGGAGTGACCAAACAGTAGTTTCCCTATCTTTTTATAGGAGCAATAGCAGTCCACGTTCATAGGGATTTTTTAAACCTCCCACTCTTCCTGCAGAGGCTCCTGCTCCCCTTGTGCCCACCAGAATGTGCCTCTGCAGCACAGGGTTTATTGGTGGCTGGAAACACATGGCTCTGGCTGCACCAATGGCCATGCTGTGATCATCACTGTGCACACGTGTGCCTGGAAGCACTTTGGATGCTCCTTGCTTATCAGACTAAACCAAGTGGGTGAAGAGGGAGGGCAGCAACACAGCTTTTCCACTCCAGTGACTTCAGTATTAAACTGTGTTTCCTCTACTCTGCCCAGCTCTGAGATATGCATACCAGGTCTCCAGAGAAATCAAACAGCTGATCAGGCAGTTAAAATCCTGGTTTTACTGCTGGGGCAGCATCAAATTTCCCCATCTTTACTGGGTCAACCAGTGAGTATGAAGTCTGTGCTCTTCCCAGATCCTGGCCTGGATAGGAGCCAACATCATCTGTGGTGATTGTATAGCAATCCCAAACCAGACTGCAGCTGCTCAAGTGCCGCATTCATGTGAAGCCACGACCAACCAAAGACCAGGTCATACACCCATGTATGATCTTAACCCCTAAGCCTCAGAAAAGGCCTGCCTAGATTGTTGCATAGGACTTATTCCACCCATGGATATAGCCACTAAGGGATAATAGGAAGGCACTCCATTTTGATGACATAGGGCAAGTAAGATCTTCCACAGCCTAGGAGGAAGGCCATAGTGTTTCTAATTCAGCACCAACCTGAGATATGCTCTTGAGCTTGAGGTGCCTTTTGTGCTGTGCACAGCTTCCTCCTCCAAGGATTCTCTTTTGGGAGTATGTACCTATCAAACATCAGCCCTTTGGTCTCCATCTGACATGCTGCAGGTGCGAGTGTATGACCATGGATTTGATGTATTTCCTTCAAATTTCCCAAGTTTGGAACAGGGACTACTCAAGCAGCTGAATCCAGGGAATGTTGAGAGCACATCTTAGTTATCCTGGAACTGATTCAAACTTCTGAAGAGGCACTGCACTGGGTTACCTCAGATCCAGACCTGGTTTCACAATCACCATCCTTCTTACTGTATTCATCCTTCAGAAAATAGAAGGTGTTACAGTTCGGTACAGTCATAAACACATCATTGCCAACGGAAAATTGTGTTGGCAGTTTCTTTTATACCCAGCCAAATATACAGAAATGGAAAGGTCAGCTATGCAGGCACTGGTTTTACATACGTGCATTAATTACAACACAGTTGCCTTTTGTTATTCATTTCATCTGCTCAATATGTATGAATTTGAATGAGAAGAAAGAGGAACCACAGAAAGACAGAAAAGGGAAGCCAGGACAATCTATGAAAGGGACTGATCCTCCCTTTCTGGACCACACACTGGAAAAGTTTCAAAACTACCCAATTGCAGGGAATAGGAAAAGCAAAGAGAAATGTATCCCATGTCAGCTACAGCTTTTTCTGTAAGGCTTTCAGACGTGTGCTGCAGAGGCATTAGAATAGTTTGGTGGGCTCAGCTTCTTGCTTAGCCCCTACAATAGGGATTTTCCCAAGCAAGGTCTGTGTGTTCAGGCACTTTGGTATGTTAGCTTCTTCTTAATTGTACAGCCATGGTCTTCATTTTAATACATCAAACAAATTTTTCATTAAACACCATGACACGTGCACTTACTGGGGATACCTGCCCTCAGGTACCACTGGAAACTGAGAAAGAGAATACTGAACAATGTCATCAGGAAATTCAGAACATCAATTTGCATTCATGTGTGGATTGAACACTTTTGGCTATGATAATGTCTGAAAAACAGGATACAGTAAAATGTGGTTAAGAGACTGAGTACAAATTTCATTATTATAGCTTGAACACTATTCCTCTCACAGGTATATCGTAACTATGTATTTACCTGACAATGCAGTGCCCAGATACCTTAGGCAAAAGGACTCCCACTGTAAAAGATGCAGCACAGAAGTTGTCAAAACCTGGTTATTCTCTTCCCAGAACAAGAAAGATGAATGCTGTGCAAGAATCACAGAATAGGACACAATTTCCCCAGGGAACACAAAGCGATGAGCATGAGCACTGCAATCAGACTCGCCAAGACTGAGTTACCAAAGCCTCCCAGCTAGGCCAACCTCCTTCTTCAGCTTCCTGGAGTATCTCATGGTGCTGAGTTGTGGGAGTCCCCATTGCATCCTTTTAGTTAAACCCCTTTGGTCACAGGAGCTTTGTTCAAGTAAGGAGAGCTTTCTGCTGTGCTATGGCTCCCCAAAACCCCTGAGCCAGGGACCTCCAGGATTGTCCAAAAAATCCCAGTACTGCATGAGAGAAAAAAGTTGTGATTAATAATTATAACTTAAAAACTTATATACTCAGATGATTAATACAAAGTGAATTCTCCATAGTTTATAAAAAATATTTCATTATATACATATGAAAAATAAGTTACATAGAATAAGCTGTATAGCCAGCACTGTACCAGAAGAACTTCCCCTTTCTGGTCTTTCAGTGTGGATTGCCCAACGAAATGGATTTGCTGACTGCTTAGGTAGTCATTTCATAGGAAGGCACAGTCATTTGGTATTTACTGGATACTGGTATTGACTTCTAGGAACATGAAAGAAAAGTGACAATGAGTTACAACCTCTTTGGCAAGTAGTTCAACAGACCTTCCTGAAACTGTTCTTGGCTCTTTCAAACTGGGGGTCCTGCAAGAACCCCGGACAAAACATCAAGTCCAGAGTGAATACAGATTGGGCTGTGCATTGTAGTGGTCTGGTCCAGAACAAATTAGCATGGATTTTCTTTAATCCTCTGACCTGTGTTGCCATGCAGGGGTGTGGGCATTTACTGTAAGAGAGGCGGACTATCATATTAAAGCTTTCTCCGTGTTCTTCGTGTAGTAGTAGATGCAGTAGTTTCAATTTGTTGCAGAGCCCCACAAGAGCTGCACTGATACCAGCCTAACAGGAGGTGCTTAGTCAGTGAGCTACATTTTAGAGTTTTCCCATGGTGGGACTCCCGCAGCCCCCAAAATAACACTAAGTGTACGTACACGAGAAATAACATGATGCCTCTACCCTGTTCTCTGTAGGTTGCAATTATCTGTATGCTCTAGATCTTGCTAGCCTTCTTTTAGTTAGCATATTTAGTATGCTTTTAAGGGATGGGCTGAATCCTGATTAGATACTTCCTTGTTTATTATCACAAGCAGGTGTGGGGTAGTTAAGAGTTTCTTGGAGTAACTGATTATTAATTTGATGCAAAATTAAGTAACCATACAAGAAACTACTGTTTAGCTGCAAAAGCATGACTAAATAACAAGGAAGGACTTGGACCTTGCCTGCCTCCCTTACCTGCTGCTAACAGAGTGATGTGTCAGAAGCAGGTAGCAGCTCTGTGATGCCAGCACATCTTTATATGCTGTTCACATTCCATTGCAACATGTCACATTTGATGTGGCATAATGCAATGCGACTAATTTAATCAGATGTGAAGTGCACTACAGCAACGCATCAAGTCTGAAAATTTGGAGAAAAAAAAAGTTAGAGGAAAAAATGAAGCTTTCTCCAATCCATGGCTGGATTACTATTCTCAGCTGGAGGGCTTCATTTTCTGAGCTTGGCCTTTTCTATTCTGACCTTCCAGCCAAGGGCATGTGCCAGGAGGCTTGTATTTCCCAAAGGCAGTGACACAGTCTATTAGGTCATATGAGCTGGATCATCCAGCCTTTGTCCACCTCAACTTCTGGGCCACCATTCCTTACCCACCCCCACATCCCCCAGCACTAACTCACTATACGATGCCCTTGCCTTTGACAGGTCAGGAGGGAAAGAAGCATTTTATTGCTGAACACGTACATAGCAGAGCCCAGAAACGAAGCGAGCTTTCTGTGGTCTGGTGCTAGTCATTTAGTAAGTCTGCATTTAATTAGCTACTTCTGAAATATGACAAGGAGAAAACACGAGATTTACCAGTGCAGTTGCATTTCCAACCCAGGGCTTAGCATTGTTTTGTTTTAAGGTGATGATTATAATCATAAATATCAAAACAGCCCACATCCACAGGAAGTTCATCAAGCTTTCAGTACTTTTGGAAAGCGTATCCACACTCATCCACTCTGAACTATCTCTTAGCCTGGGGGTCTGCGGGTGGACAGGCTGCCATGCACAGACATTAGCAACTGCCCATTCAAACACCAAGTGACAAGTGAGTCGGAGATGACTCTTTCTTTGGTTTAGTCCTTTATTTTAGAGCTGCCTCTTCTCTTTGTACATTACCAAGGATATGGAAGGCAGTGCAAGTAGTAATTTGCCTTTTCTTCACTGTAGGCCTGAGGGTTTTTTTGGTTATGTGTTGTGGTCCTCGAAGAGTTGTGAAAATGTCTCAGAGGAATTCACAAAGTGCTAGAAGAAGCCTGAGAAACACTTAAACTAGTGAAAATCTGTGAGCTAGTTGAACCTAAGGGGGGACTGTACAAGGGTCAGGTAGTCCAGAAGGAAGACTGTATTTTCACAAGATCTGGGAAATAGTGCTATCTGGAAGAGAAGTAGTACCTACTCCAGTTTCTGTGGCAGACACTTCCACAGACTAAGACTAAAATAAAACCTTAGAAAACTGTATGATAAAATATGCTTATATGTTACAAGGAAACAAAAACTATTTATTCTGACCTGGTCCTGAGCATACCTCAGCCAAATGAGAGGTTCACCCTTTCTTCTTTGCCTCTTTGGGGACCAAGGAAGCTTTGTGATGCTGTGCTCCTTTAAGACCCAAACATCATACACAGCTTTTGTGGGGTCTCTTCTCATTTCATTAGGCCTGGAAAGGCTTTGCTGATTACAAATGAGAAGATGCTGTGTTAGCTCCTCCTACAGTGGTTTGTTTGCTTCTTATAGCCCTAGTCCTCTCCCCCTCCCCTATCAGTGGTGTTACCACTGTGTTCCTACCTAGGAATAAGGAAAGGAGGTGCTTTCACAAAGAAGTAGGGCTAGGTTGCAAGGTAAGGTCTGTTGGTGTTGATTTAGCCCTAAAGCTTCCCTTTTGCTTTGTAATGTATGAGGTAAAACATGAGCTTTTATAGCTCTTGGACTCTGTTTCCCATTTTCTTGTGAAACCACTAACTTCCTGAACTTCCCTGTTCATTGACCTTTACTCTTAGCTTTAGGTGGGCCCTATTCAAATGGCTCAACAGAACAACCCAAGAGCCCTGGATTCCCCTGGGGAGGAGGACGTTGCAGCAGACAGCCAAACCCAGCAGCCTGCCAGACCGCAGCGAGTTAGATCCCGGAGAAGAAGGCGTAGACAGACAACTCCTGCTTCCCAAAGAGAAGATGAACCTAGGACCTTTCAAGGTGATCTGTGAGAAAGGGGTAGTAGTATTGGGGGATGAGTGCTACTTAATTTTGGTTGTAGATGGGTGCTATTGAAACCTGAATTCCTCATTTGGCTTGTCTGTGTGAACATAAGAAACTCCCTTGAAATAATGGTTCAAAAGTGAAAGGGCTTGAGGTGATACCCCTGTGGCTGTCCTGTTAGCATTTTCAGAGCTGCTGTTTTCTGACTGCACAAAATGTTGTCTTGTGTCCTTGCTCTGGCTCTCTTCTCCAAGACCTAAAATCTCCCATTTACTTAGAAAGAAAGCAAAGAAATATCATCTTAGAGCACTTACTCTAGAATTCCTTATTTTATGTGAAGTATGTCTGGCTTTGAAACTTAACTCAAGGCATCTTTATGCAGTGCTTGGAGTTAAGGCTGTTCCCTATGGTTTGCCAGCTTCAGAAATGTTACCCTCCCACTGTGCAGATCGGCTCTGCAGCTCAACAAGAGCAAATGTCATATAGGATCTACTGGGTTTGTACCTACCCAGAGTGACTTGGAGTTAGAGAAGCAGCAGCACAGTAATTTCCTAGTGGCTCTTGTCCTGAGGAACCCAAAGGCTTCTTTATAGCAGAACTGCAAGGCAAGGATGCTGCCAGGTGTCTTTGTTATAACAGATAGGCAGTTGGTTTCCAGACCTTACAGCCAGCTTACGTGTGGAGGAAGCCTCCTTCTAAATTGCAGAGGTGTTTTATGCATATAGACCTCCTCTCACGAGGAGGCAATCTTCCTGGCCAGCTCATGGAGAACTCCAAATACCCTTCTGTGCTTGCTGTTCAGAGTGGTGGGAATTCCCGTTGCCTGGGAACAGGTTTGATGGTGTAACACAAACCCTTTTCAAAGGCTACAGCTGGGCCTCGATAAAGATTATCTAGCAATATTTCAAGGTCAAAGCTTCCTTTCCTCAGTACTTCTGAGAAGACAGAAAGACCACAAAGAAATAGAAACCAAGAACTGGTATATGGAGGGGTGAAGGGTGTGAAAGAGACAGAGGTGTTAAAGAGGTGGGAGTAAATCAAATGAGTTGAGCTCTTGAATGAAAGACAAAATAAAGTATTGAAGCTCAAGAAAGGTTTGTAGTTAGGTTTTTACCTTCCTTCAGTTTTTATTTTTTTTGCTCCAGTCTTCTGTTCAAGTTAGCATGCTAGGTGGATTGCAGGACTGTTGCAGTGATTTGTATGGAGCTGGGAGAACACTGAAATCCAAGAGTGTTGTGGTCATTGTCCTTGGCTTCAGTTCCAGTGTTAGTTAACCAGAGCATGAGGTTTCTCTTCTCTTACTGGGAAGACAGGAAGGGCTGTTTTCACAACAGTAGAGGCCAACAAAATGGAATGCAGTTAATTCTTTATTCTGACCTTGGAAAAATGATGCTAAGTCTTGTAATAACCAATTTACTTTCTCAAAGGCTTATGGTGAGGCTGTGGGAAAATAGTGTGAGACACCTTTTAAATATTTAGTGATTAGGTGATGTATGGACAATCAGACACAAGCTTTTACTTGGCTTTGGATCTTTGTTTTGTTCTGCTTGATCTAATTTCATTACTTTCCTCTGCAGTCTACAAATTCAGCAGTCGTGCCCCACCTGTGAGCGCACACTGCAGTGGTGGAAACTCTCGGATCCGTGCACTGCCTGATGATGGAAATGTTATGGGAATGATGGCTAGGTCTGCCAGATATTGGGTGAGGCGAGAACCTCCTCCATGCTGGGTCAGAGACTGTACTTGTGCTTGTTCAGAGACTGAGCTAGAAGAAGGGCATCCTCCTAAGAGCTGTCTGTTGCTGCATGATCTCCTAGATGAAGAAGACAGCTTGACCTCCCCGATAAGAGAGGAATTATTTTTAGTGGATGAAGACAATGATGGCAGCATTGGGTACACTGGGACAGCCAGCTCTTGGGCCGGTGTTAGAAGTGATGATGGTCCCAGGAGTTTTGCAGAGGAGTATTCGCTGGTTCCCTTAAGCAGACGAAAGCAATATTCTGCCCAGACTTTTCATGAGGCAGTAGAAAGATATTTAAGAGGGTTTTGAGATTTGTCACATCTGTTTTGAATTTGGGAGCCAAATCTGTGGAGATGCAAATGCCTGTCAACATGTGCAGTTTGTCATAGTACAGGCTAAAGCCTGCAGAAAAGCCATGAAGGTTCAAATAGAGTAAAGCTCAGTATATTGCTCTTAGATTGACAGACAGAAAGTTATTTGCATTCCAGTTTTGTCTCCTTCATATGTGTTGCTGCCTTCTTCAGGAGCTTAAAAACCTTTAGTAATCATAAGGCATTAAAAATGGAAAAGTTACTTTGAGTCTAAGCTAATGTAATGACTATTTCTTTTGCAATTTTAAGAAACAGAGGCAAAATACAGCCATATTTCTTTTGATTTCTCTGTAGTAGAGTCTCTAATAACTTCTTGAAGGATATTTGAAATTCAAAGCCTTTGTGTATGACAGTATTTCCTTTCACTAAATGCTTTAATTTACTCTATAGAGGCCTAGAGGGTTTGGCTCTTTTGGGTGTGTTTTTTCTTTAACTTGAATGAAATCTAAAAATTGTATTCTACTGCATATATTTGATTATTCATATATAAGCAGTTATGTATGATAATGTGAGATAGCTCGAGCATAACCTGCTTAGAAAGTCTCACACCCTTTATCTGTTAGCTTGTCATATGAATTAAAAATTAAAAAAAAAATAAAAATGTGTTCTGGGGACCTTATCAAATTTTTCAGTTCTTTTTTTGAGATGGTGTGTAGATGGAAATAATGATCTGGATTTCTTAGCTGAGAAATTTTGGCTTAGACATTTATCCTTTATATATTTAAGGGCTAGATTTTAGGAATATATACCTTAGCCTAACAGTAAAATGCCAGTGCATGGTTACAGGAAAATGGCAATACTTCAGGAACCTGATCGATGAGGGTCAGCAAAGTCCAACTCCTGGCAAGGACAGGCCCCACAAATCATGCCAGGTGACTGAGAATATTGTCCAAATGCTGCTTGAGCTCTGTCAGGCTGTGACCAATTCCCTGGGGAGCCTGTTCCAGTGCTCAACCACCCTCTGGGTGAAGAACCTTTTCCTATATCTAACCTAAACCTTGCCTGATACAGCTTCATGCTGCTCCCTCAGCTCCTATCACTGGTGACCAGAGAGAAGGGCTGTGGACTGCTTTGATGTTTGCTCTCAGTCAAAGGAATGAAGACAGTCCATGTTATGGAGATTCTGCAGATGTTTGTGTTCTTATGCTAGGTGCTGACAAATGAAACACCTAACCTCTAAAGGCTTCTTGACTTTACTTAATATGCCTATAAGCTTAAAATTAGGCATATGCCTACTCTTGAGTCAGTCTCCTTCTTTCACACTGGAGGCTGTATACATGAGGTAAATTTTCACATGTGTAAAGTTACACTAAAGAGAATCAGGCAACTTCTGCTTTATGCAACGGTTGAAATTGAGAAAAGGCTGCTGCTTTAGTCAGAGCAATTTGTGGAGTCTGCAAATCAGAGGAGTGGTTTCACTGTTTGTTTTGGATTTTTTGTTTGTTTGTGTTTGTTTCTCCTCTCTAGCCATCTGTTAAAATACTGAAAGATGAATGGTAATTCCATTTGTTTCTTGGAAAGGTGCATGTGACTTGCTTTTTCTTCCCTCCTCATTTGAGCCCCAAAGTAAGTCTCATTCCTTTGAGTTATAACTGAGCAGCTTTCCAGAGCAAATAACATAAAATGTTGTGTGGGGGTTTTTTCTGCATGTGTGGTTCTTTGGTTTGGGTTTTTGTTTGTTTGTTTTTCTAAGACTTCACTGAACTGTGAGATTTTGTCTGTACCTGTTGCTGTGGCATTTGGCAAATCTTTGGGACCACCTGGTGCAGCAGTAGTCAAGCATTTGGTAAAAAACCATTGGGTCTATGCAGCATAGCAGTAGTTGCTTATTCCTTCCTAATATGTGTGTTATTTTCTACTTGGGTGTTTCCAGAAATACTTGGAGCTTTTGCACTAAGGTCCTTTAAGGTCTCTACACCAAAAAATGGATTTTTTTCCCCAGCTGAAGCTAATAGAGTCTTTTATTTGATCTATGTTACATCAAAAGGGTATTGGAAGTATGCATAGTTCAATTCACCTGACAAGCCTGCTTTGTGAAGGTACTGCAGGGTATGATGCAGATTTAAAACTATTATCTTGTTGTTATAGCTGAAATACTGTAAGGCATCTACAGACACCTCTAAAATTATGCCCTTGATTATATAAATTTCAGAAAGTGATATGTTCATGAAAGTCAGCCTGGCAATGTTTCATGTAGTCTTTCAAGAGCTTTAGTTTTCAGGCTCGTGAAAGGTTTTATTATTTTTTTTAATAAAACAAAATCCCTCATAAATGTCACCAGTAGGTAGTAAGATACCAAGCATTGTAGAGGTGTCAGCTTTTTGACAGCATGATTCTGTATTGTGCATTTTCAATTTGACAACTATGTAGTTTTTCCTTGTGAATCTGAGATCCTGTAAGCATTTCTGTGCATACTTGTCTGTTTTTCACAAACGATTCTACAACTGGGATTTTTATCACATGTTGAGTTAAACACAGGTAGAAAGGTCTGAAAGATCAAGACCTCTGAGGCAAAATCCTCTCAGAGTAACTTCTGAGGAAAGAAAAGCCTGTGAGGCAATAACTTGAGATATCTTCGAAGAAAAATAGATCAAGCAAAGCTGAGGAATAGCTTGCAAAAAATAATAAATTTGCTATCTCTTTAAAAAAATAGATCAGAGGAGATAATATATTTTTCTTTGAGAATTTGAATTCTTGTGCGCGTTTTACATTTGGCTCACAATTAGGTGCCTGTTTGTATATATGAGTGAAGTCAGGGAGTTCAGGACCAAAGCCCTGTGTTGGAATAGCAGCTCCCATGAGTCCAGAGTTTCTCATGTTGCTGAGCTTTAAATCATCATTTTCTTCCAGCATGGGGGTTATAGTGTCTCATCAGCTCATTACATGGGCACAGCAATGAAAGGGCAAGATTTACTTTTCTAATTATTCATCCTAGATAGATTCATCGATAAACCAAAGTAGCACAAAGCTGGCTAGCCATTGGAATATGAATGCATCAGGGTTCTATGTCCATGCTCTGTCTAGAGGTACATTTTAACTTTTACATCACTGCAGCATCACTACTGCTGGCACCCTTCCTTGATGCAGCCAAGAGAACTTGAGTATCTGGATGCAAGAGGACTGTTTGCCCTCTCCAAGTATTTTCTTTTTCTTTTCTCCATTTGGCTTCCTTTTCTTGGTCTGATCAAGGACCTGGGAGAACAGGTGTCCCCATGGTGCTCTTTTATACCTAGCCTGCATCTATAAAGGTATCTGTATTTTCTTCAACTAAGAGCTGGCAGGAATTGGAAGGTTTGAGAGAGGAGAACAATCTCAGTGAACTTGGAGACCAGACTAAGATCTCCTGAGTGCAGAGGCTATCTTTGTTCTGCCTTTCCATCATAATTAATTCAGTGGGGCCCTGATCCATGACTAGGGCTCTAAAATAATATAAATGATCATGACCTGTTGGAGTGAGTTCAGAGGAGGCCATGAAGATGATCAGAGGGCTGAAGCACCTCTCCTGTGAAGACAAGCTGAGAGTTGGGGTTGTTCAGCCAGTAAAAGAGAAGGTTCTGGGGAGACCTCAAAGCAGCCTTCCAGCACCCAAAGGGGGCCTGCAAGACAGATGGAGAGGGACTTTTTACAAGGGAAACTGGTAGGAGAGGTGGGCAATGGTTTTAAACTGAAAGAGGGCAGGTTTAGAGTGGATATTAGGAAGAAATTCTTAGCTGTGAGGGTGGTGAGGCACTGGAACAGGTTGCCCAGAGATGTTGTGGGTGTCCCATGCCTGAAGTGTTCTAGGCCAGGTTGGATGGGGCTTCGAGCAACCTGGTCTTGTGGGAGGTGTTCCTGCCCATTGCCATGGGAGTTGGAACCGAACGATCTCTAAGGTTGTTTCCAACCCCAAACGTTTTATGATTAATTATTTCATTACAGGAGTGTCCTTTCCCTTCCCCACGTTCACCTGATGTGTAGAAAGACACTTCACAATATTCAAAACTACTGATGTTTTTCTATGCCTGCCTCTATAGTCAATAGACTTTTTTCACTGCTCTGAGCAAAAAATCAAGACAATCTTCAGTAAAGGATCAGGAGTTGTGGTGTTTCGAGGTTTTTTCTATTTGAACCAATCTGTCCATGCCTACTTAGAAAGATCCAAAGAACCTGTGTCAAAGTGTTAGCTGAAGAGCTACAAATAGCATTTTATTCCTTTCTCCCCACCTCCTCCCCCCAATAACTCTATTGTTCTTATAAATCCACAGCATTCCAGCTGTGACTTGACAAGAGCCCTGACAGTCGCAAAAGCCAAATCACAGGAGCAGTGTTCTTGTTCCCTGAATTATTTTACACAGCTAAATTTAATACTTCCCCCCACTCCTCCACCTTTCACTCTGGCAGATACTTAAGCTGCAAATTAGAGATGTACTGAATTAGCCTTCAAACCTCACAAATGCTGTCAGAAAGCTGACTCTGTAATGATGTGGCTTTGATACCAAGCAGATTATTGCTTATGTACAGCAGCACTTACAAACATGTGCATGCTTGTAACTCCTGGCCTCGGGGCCACGAGGCAGCCGGCAGGTCATTAATGTACAGTGCACGCAGGACAGAGCCCCGCGGACCCCACAATCGGCACGCCGGAGAGGAAGAGTCAGACTTTCCAACAACCACTTTCAGCTGGCAGAGCTGTGATTGGAACCATGTGACAGTTTGAGGCAATGTACTACAGGCAGCCAATTTATTACATATGGCAATATGATTAATGGTATCAAATGTTTTTATAAAAAAAAAAAAAAAAAGGTCCAAGAATATTGCAATGGCCAATTGCACAGAGTCCAAGGCAGTACAAATCTGTTCCATGGATTTAAAGGCAGGCAGATGAAGTTAAATGAGAGGGAGAGAGCCAAGATAGTGATTACAAAGTTAAGTTTCAAAAAGAAAAGTGTGTAGAATATGTTCATGAGCAACAGCCCCTTTTCCTCTCCTGTCTTATGTCCTTAATGGATATAGGCTGGAATAAGTCTCTGAAACTAAGCTGCCTCCTGCTCTTAACCTCTCTTTCTGTAATCCAAAGACTCATTAGCGGTATCCAACAACACTTACAAGGCAAACAACAGCAGGTTAAGAGGCAAAAAGGACTGTTATTTTGGTGAAGACTGTTTGCTTTAGTAATGATTTCTTCTTTTTTAATCAAATGTTCTGGTTTAACACATAGATGGTTTGTGTCCATTGAAAGAAAGGTGTTAAAGGTACTATTACTGAGGGGAAAAAAAAATCAGGAAATGGAAGTATGGAGTCTGCACACTGCGGTATCTTTTTTTCCCTGGTTTCTTGTTGTTCATCCTGCTGAGTCAGGAAGTTCTGGCACAGTTTTGGTCTGTGGCAGGTGCCCAGACAGGAGCTGGGCACAGTTTAGGAGTCAGCACAGCATAGAGGCAGTTCCTCAGAGTCGGTCTGCAGGAGGGTGCATTGCTCTGGAGAGTGGGAATGGATGCAGGCTGGCTGGTGTGCCTCCATGCCACAGAGCAGTCCTAAGCACCTCTTAGCTGCTAGTGATGACATAGCTGAAGTTGTTATGAATTATGCCCATTGAAAAGGTTTCACACATACCACCTTATGCGTGTTTCTCTGGCTAGCTCCTAGGGCCTCATGTCTGTAGGTAGGGCTGTGTCCCCTTCCAGTCTCCTTGTGTGCAGCTGGGCTTCCTGCATATGATCAGTACCTTACCTGGGTTGTAGAGCCAATGAGACACAGAGGAGCTCACCTGGGTGTAGAGGTGTAAGGCAGGAGCTGCTGCTCTCAGCAACAGTGCATGCACACCAGAGCAGCACTGGAAGAGACCCACAGGGGTATCATCTTGTGTTCTCACCTAACCAGGGCTGTGCTGGCCCCCTTTTAATTTGACCTGTATACAGATTGCCCGACCATTCCTGGCAGTGCTTAGACAGTGCCTCCTTCACTTCCACACAACTGCACAATGACAATCTACGTTAAGACTTGTGTGTTGGGATGGTGGGTGGCTGATGGGATCGCTGCTAAACACTGCACATGTGTTGGACTTAAGTCTCAGGGTCCCATGGAAGAGAAACCCAATGCCCAGTGCCTTTTGCCTAATAACTACAGCAGTTGCAAACTGCTGCCTTCCCCAGGGTAGCTTTGAAGGTACAGAGCTGCTAGTCCTGAGTGAGCACAGCTACAAATATTTGGCATCTAAGTATGATTTCTTTTGTCTACTCCTTTTCCTCTTTTCTCACTCTGCTGCTACTATCGATGGTAGCACAGCCCTTTTGTTAATACCCAAGACTCCTTTGCCAGAGTGTTGTAATACACTGCATGAAGAGCAAAGTATTTATACCTCTCCTGCCTCAGTACAGAGCATACGGCAGGAGGTCTGATATGGACTGCTGCTGCATTCCGTATGGCTTGTGGCCACATGGTTCCTCTTCTCTGTGTGTGTGTTTATTATTGTTGGATAATGCTAAGGCTTGCAGTCATGTGGCCTGCCAAGGGGATTTTGAAAGGCTTATTTGGTCTTCAGTCAAGGAAAAGATTTCCTATACTTTGTGCTAAAAGAATAGTATTTGATGTAGATGCTGAGACTTGCCCTTCAGACTCTCTCTGCTGAACACAGAGGGAGCTGACTGCCCTGACCACAGGGACTGCACCCACCCTAAATTCCAAAAGCGGGTGATGTGAATTTCCCCTTCCCACAGGTGCCCCAGGGTGCGCCTCATGGCCCTCTGAGCTCCTGCTTATGAAAAACAGGCTGGCTGTACGTGCCTTAGCATTTTAACAAGACATGGAAACCTTTGAACAAATTGCCAGAAAACTTTTAGCAGGGCGAGCGTGTGTGCACGCTGCCTGCACCAAGTGACCCTCTTAACGCCAGAGAGGGAGAGACAAAGTGTGGCACAAAGAACGAGCAAATGAAAGAGCTGGCTTGCAACTCTGATCCTTATGGACTTTTCTTGAGCTCTAGCAACAAAAAGTGTAACTCTTGTGATGAATACAGTCCTACTGCTGTATTCCTACCTTCCAACAATAATTTCAATTGAACCCTACAGCATGTGGAGTCCCTTTGCTTTTTAGGTCATAAAAGCAGTATGTGGAGTAGAGACTTAAAAAATGGACTTTTAAAAGACTCCAATGCCTCAATCTCTCCAAGAATTCGACTGATAAATCTCCTGTGTAAAATGATCACATTTTATAGAGAAGAATCTTTGTTAGACATTCATTAGCAATAACATGTGAGCCAATTGAGGGAATGAAACCTTTCTTCTGTATAAAACCCACTGTGGTCACTAAAACTAATGACTTTTTCGGCCTACCACCCTTTAATTCAGTAGTGAAGCACGTGAATTTCCTGTATTGCTTAGTTCTCCAACAATTTGTTTATCTTTGAAGAGCAGGTCCCTGACTGTGTGAAATCAGGCACATCCAAAAGGTTAAGTAATAATAAAAAAAGTAGATCAGGGCCATAAATGTGGTGTTTAAAATCATGACAAAGTTCTGACTGTATTGAGGAGGTCTGGAAGAAGAATGGTTAATGGGCTTACTTCTATTTCAGCTCGTCTCCACATGAGAAGCAGCCTGAGCAAGAGAGAATTGAAAATATGACATGAATTTAAGTGCTCTGAGGCTGATCTGAACCCATCAAAGCTGGTGCAAAAAATTCCATTGGCTTCAGTAGCCTTTGGAACACTTGATGCTAATTACCAAAAATAAAAAGAAAGAAGAAGAAGAAAAAAAGGAAAATTAATTTTTTTTAAGCCACCATGCATTAAATAGAGGTAGCAAGAAGGAACACTTCAGGTTCAGATGGGGGTTTTTGTGTGTTTTTCTTTAGATACTAAATTTTTGAACAACGAGACACAAAGATGGTAGAATTAACAAAAAACTTGAGCAGGCTGAAAAACATAGAAAGGCATTTTTAAAACACCTGACAATAGGAAGATTTACTCTTATGTTTAACTAAGGCATGTTGTAAAGAGGAGAAAGAGGCAATTGGCCTAATAATTGTGAAACAAATTCTGTCCTGCTTTTGCCGAAGCTTTATCTGTGTTTCTGAGGGGATGTTAGCTATAATGTGCCTTGCCTGAAGGGAAGACCAGAGTGTTTCAGGGCTGCCTTTCAGCTGGAATGCCAGGCTTTCCCTGCTATTGAAAGGAAGAGACGGAAGCTGCCTGTGTACATCTTGTCCAGATGTGGAGCCAAGGCATGAACTAATGCCTAGCAAGTGCTCTTGGGTCCTAGGGCTTGGGAAAAGACAATGGGTTTCTTAGAGGTTTTACAGATTTATTTTTCCTTGAGGAATACAATACTTGAAGCCTGTTTTGTTTTTACATAGTCTCCATAAGAATGCAGGCATCTCTATAAGGCACAATTCCTTAGTGCCTAATTTGCTTCTATTATATTCTAGACAAATTAAGAACAAAACCATATGGGAATGCATGCAAAAGTGTCAGTGACTGAGAGTCAATTTCCTGGGATTTTAGCTGAAATTTTAGTTCCCAAGTTGCTTCTAAAACATGAATTAGGTTCCTGAGTCACCCAGGAACTAATGAAAATGTTTCTTTGAAATGTGACGGGGATCTCAGACAGAGTGACACACAGGCTTTGGGGCATGACTGCCCAGAGGGGGTGATGGTAAAGCTCCTTTCATGTTAGCTGTAACATTTTTAATGCAACTTACTAAAAAATAACACTAACAGCATTGTGCAAGGAGGCAATAGTCCTGGCTGGATGAAGAGGTTTTAATGGTGCTAAAGAGTGCACGTAGTGCTTGGAATGGTGAGACCTCCGAAGTGCTGGAGTGCACTTTGGCCCCTTAGAAAGGTCTGGTCCAACCTCTCCAGAGCGGTGGCACATTGTAATGAGAGCAGTGGGTATCTGTGCTGACACCCGCTGGATGCTCTCCAAGCTGCCCTGGTATGAGGAACCCCTTTTGTTGATTTTCCCAAGCTTGGAAAGCTTGTGTTGAATTTCATGATCCCTTGATGTCAAGGTACTGTCAATCTGTGTTCTTCCAGTAGAAGTCTCCTTCTTGGCTGTGTGCTCCTGTGGCGTCCTTTGTGCTAGCAGGAGATTGGTGATGAAACTGACTGGTTCCAAGTTAATCCAGCAAGAGGAGACCGGGGTGAAAATTGATTTTTATCTGTAACAGTTTCCTAGTCTGGCTCATGTCATGGCTGTGTGGGGCTAATGCTGGCATGAAGGAAGGAGCCAACCTTTACACCGTCAACCTGCACCACCACCAGCTTAAATCTGATGCAGAACTGCAGCGTAGCTAAGACCCAGCAGATGAATTTTGGAATATTTTTCTCTGTTACAGCAGAAAGACTTTTAATTTACCCACATATTATGACTTCATCATTAATAAAGAGGAAAGTAAGTAACGAGACAATGTGTACAAAATGAACAGCTTCGTACTGTAGCAAGTTGACTGGCGAATTCTTTCATGAATGCTCTCTGTGTGATATTTCTATAGCATAATAGATTCTGGCTGTTCACTCTAATAATTCTGAGCTTCAGGGTAAGATTTTATTTCTCTTTTGAAAGTAATATAATCAGTGGTGCTAGCACAAAATTCCCTGTGTGTTTTTGTGCATCCTTAACACTTCTTGGGATGAAAGTGAAACTTATATTATTTAGAGCAGTTCAAAGAACTAAGTTCCTTCTGTAATGGTGGTTCCTGCTAGAATTCCTTATGAAAAAACATTAACCAAGCTAACTGTTCTACAAAGCATCGTAGGTATTCTATGTTTGCAGAAGAAATGGGTCCAAAAAGCTTTAAAAAATGTTAGTCTCTTTGTACAAAAGGCATACTTTAAAAGTCACCTGAGGACAATGTGGATATTTGTCTATCCAGGAATTTTATTTATACTCTATCTGTGTGAACAAAGCTCCTGGAGATGAGGGCAAAGGGTTTTTGGCAAAGCATGAGGTAGCTTAGGACAATAATGATGCAGGCACCAGCACGTGTTTTGATTGAATTTTTCCTTTGCTTGTTAGTTTAGATTCACCGCTCTGCTGAGAGGATCACAGAGCTTCCCTGCCCTCCCTTCCTTTCCTCCACTTGCCAGGGGAAGAGAACCACTCCTGCTGCATCCATTCAACTCCCAAGCTCCCGATCATTTTCTTGGTTTCCTGTGAAGCTCCCTATTTTTTTTCACGGGAAAGTTTATCGAATCCTCTCCCTGCAGAGCTGGAGCTGTGTCTGTGGCAAGTCAGACTGCACAGTTGGAGAACTTGCTCAGGCAGTTCTTCCCAAGGCACAGGGAGGAATGAGTTTCTCATCTGCTGGCACAAGTGTGTAGCTACTAAGTGGTTCTCAATATTATAGGTTCTGAGTTTTCCCTTGAAATTGCACAAAGTTTCCCATGCAAGAAGAATAACTTCAAAACCAGAATGTGGTCATCTGTGCCAGACACATCCTTCCACTGTCTTCCCACAGTTGTTTCAATCTCTCTAGTGGCAACTATCCTATTTGCTTCAAGACTGAGAAGAGCTTTCCTGCTGCCTCCTGGGCAGCAAGGACCTTTCCTTACGCTTGAACAGGCAGATGTTCTTCCCTTCCTCTCCTCAGTACTGTGTTCAGCTATTCGTGCACGTGTCCCCAAGGCCTTCACGGGACTTAGCTGGGGAAAACTGAGGTCAGCCTGGAATCACTGTTGTGTTTTAGTATGTGGTTGCTGTCCTGTGAATTGGATTTCTTTGTAAGAATATTCACAAACCAGAGTAACTTCTGTGCTTATTTTTTTTCTTTTAACTAATTTTATCAAGGTTGGTAAGATATTATTAACTGGTTCACAGAACTGAGAGTTTGTGAATATGTAATAACTCATCACCTTATGGTTTTTATCCATTACTACAAACTTTGTCTTAGATGGTTGCAGCAATTAAATTAGACCTTTTTGTGTCTGAAAAAAGGAAAATTTGAGCACCAAGCCCTGCTATTACGAGGACTCATTAGTAAACAAAACAATCTTTGTGATAAATCATGCCTGGGGTTTTAAGGAAAATATGTTTATCTGTTTCAACAGCAATAAAACTACCAGTAGAAATTCTCCCATCACCTACACACATACACATGATCCCCTAAAACAAACATATGCAAGTACTTAACAGATGGACAAATGAACCTTGGGATGAATGTATTACAAAAACAGAGCAATCATTGTGTGTTTCAGCAGAAATTATATTAACATCTAAGGACCAGCTTAGAAATATTTTGATTAGCTGGAAACATAGGCTGTTTGTAGCAAAATCAGATTAGAATCTTTATTCTTGTTATACAGATAATATACAATTTGTGCTGTAAGATTTTTAGATGGCATAGATCTGTTGTTGGATGAATTTTTTTCTTTGTCTTAAACCAGTAGCAGCTTTGCTACATTTTTTTTTCACCTTCTGTGCACACTGAGGTCCTACAGTAGCTTGAGAGCTGAGGTTGCCCTGATGCCCTTGAGGAGTACTTTTTGCTACTCAGCTGTGCAAAATGCCATGTGTTGCTTCTCTTCACTGCTCTGCAGAGATGACTGCATTGCAGTGGACTCCTATCAGTTCACTGTGAAGCCTGTTGTAAGTGTCTTTTTGATGGCCTAAAAGAGTCCACAGAACATTGATAAAAGCTGAAGAGACCTACAATGAAAGCTAAATTAATGGCCAAAACAGATCTCTAACTAAGTATTTCAGATGAGGGATTTTGGCTTTGGAGGCTGCCCTAGCAAGTTTTGTATTATACTGTGGGATGAATTGCATTACAGAAAAATGAGATAAGATTGATGAACATAAAATCATCTCTGCAGTTCAGCTTGTATTTGGATCTCTGCCTTTGCATCCTTCTCATGTGAAGAAATGCAATGAGATCCTCTTCATCAGTGTTTGGTGTAGCATTGTAAGTTATAAAAGGAACAGCAACTGAGAAATTAAACCTTCACCTTAGATCAAGATGTGATCCAGGATGTTTTCACTACCAAGATTTTGTTGAACATCCATCAGGAGGAAGAGTGCTCTGCTCATCCTGTCCCCAGTGTCTCAGCTTTCCAGTGGGGCAAGCTTTACAGTTTGGTGTTTTTACATCGCATTTCAGGGGTAACAGCAGGCACCATGGTTTGTAAGGGGTTGTGGTAGTCATGTGTCAGCGTATTTTCCCATTTTACTTTGACTAAGAAGCTCCCAAAGCTGATAATTTTGATTCTACTCATCAGGTGCAAGCAGATACAGATTCCCGAAAGTCAGTCTTTGACTTTAAGGTTTTCTGCCTAATTTATAAGTAACAAGATAGATAAGGTTAATCTTGTCCTCTACAGATCAGGATTTTTCCTTCAAGTAACTAAGGCAAACAAATATTTTGAGATTTGGAAAATTTCTATGCCAAATCCACTTGTAAGTAACTTGTAAGATATGTGGGGTTTTTTTGCCAGTAGGCTCCTCTAACTAATTGATAAATAACCCAAACTGGATATCAGCTACTATCTGAAAATTATTCTTATGTTTATGGGAGCCTCTTAGTTTTCTGTGGCTGAAGTTTTCCGTGTGAAGTGATTTTATGGTATGGAAATGAGGTTGTTATTATTACAAGTATCCTTTAGTCTAGATAGGGATGGATGAGATTTGGATAAGCTCTCCCAGCTTTACATCAGTTTACATTTCTGTGACTGAAATAATAATTTTTCAACATTAATAAAGTCCTGTAAGTTTGATTCAGAGGCCATTAAGGTTAAGGGTGAGACCACCTGCGCCAACTTCTGAGTCCTCTGGGAAGTATCCCATGTCTTAATTGACTGCAGCAATATTGGAATCACAAGATGAGGCTATGAATGGTGCTCTACAGTGCTGGGAAGCTCTTTGCCGCTATTCCAGAGGCTCAAGTTTCCTCACACTGATGCCCTGGCATGGACCTTTGGAGGTCACCTTGCTACAATATTATGATTACATTTCCAGATCATTCCCTTTCCAAAAGACTTTTGTTCCCTGGAAGGTGCCACCTGAATAAAGTCATATTAAAAGACAAGTAAAGCCACCAGCAACAAAAATTATTCTCTGCAGATTTAGTAACTGCTGCAGCATCTTCTTTCCTCTCTATTCTATTTCATTGACATTGGCAATAAAAAATAATCACTTAGAAACAATGTCCTTGCAGGCTGGCAGTAAGTCTAAATGGCAACAGCTAAAAAGACTCAGAGAAGAACATTTAAGTTACATCTATTATTGCTTTGGCTTTTCAAAAATGTCAGAAATAAAGTCTCTTTTGCTCAGCATTTGTGTATGCTTGGTGGGATGGGAGGAGGCAGAAGATATTTGAATATTCTTTCTGCTATTATTACTAGCTGCTAGATGGGGTGATGACTATATAAAGAAGGTGGCAGACACTGAATTTGTGCTTAGAACAAAAGAAAGCTCTAAAATCCGACAAAGCTTTATTTTGGCACAATCACAGCATTTTTGGTGAAGACCTTGCTGTGCTGTTCCCAAAGATAATGATTCATTCTCCATCCTGAAAGCTGAAGAGGAATACTAAGGGGTCCCACCACATTTTCTCCCCTCTGTCCAAAAACTGGTTTAATATTTTCCTTTCCTTCATGGTTCCTAGCACTTTTCTTGATGAACAGAAACATAATACAATAAATAGTCTATCTGTTACGACGACACATTGTGACAGATCCCTTAGGAAAACTGCATCTGGGTTGACATTTTTGTCTCATCACTGCTCTGAAGAATGGCTTTGTTTGTGAATTTGGAGAATGACTCACATAATGACCAAATAGAAGTGCATTTTGTAAACATTGTAGGATAGCAGTAACTGCATGGCTGGCCCATGTTCCTCTGCCTGTCCACGTTTGTGTAGACTTAATGATAGAGATATTCTTCTGTATGGAAGGATAAAAATCTCCAGAAAAATCTGGGCACTAGGATGGTTCATCCAGTCAGATTTACCAGCTGAGTGCCTTTATAGTGAAATATGTGTATATATATATATATATATATATATATATATATAAAATAGATTTTGATTCTGGCATCTGAGTTGTGTCTCTAACACCTGGCTGGAGCACGTGAGGACCAGTGGTTTCTAGGACAGGTGAAGCTGCTATGTGGTGAGAAGACCAAGCCTCAAGGTTGTCCGGGTCCTTCCTGACCTCCCACTCTTACATGCCTGATCTGTGGGCACAGGGGGTTCCCTGAGCCTCTCTGGCTGTGGGGCTGGAGCCAAGACAACCGAGAAGGGGAGTCAGACTGCTGGATGCCAGACATATTTCTACACACACACACAAGTATTCTGTACAGCTACAAACTCATTTTTGATTACCTATCTGTAAATAATGAAGGATGAACTTGTCCTGTACCCCTCCCTCAATCTACAAAGCCCTCTTCTTCCATCTTCTGTGTTACAAATACAGAATACTAAATTCAGTGCAGCACTCTGTGTATCTGACTTTCAACGCTGCTCAGAAAACCCTAAGGCCAGGACTGAAATAAGAGCTGAAATCCAAACAATGTGTGACTGAACACAAAACAAATCATGGCTTTGCAGGAATATGTTGTGACAGCTCTGCCTTCTCCCATAACTGCTAGTCAATTTTCCCCCTTACATTTAAATAACATA
Source organism: Corvus hawaiiensis (assembly GCF_020740725.1). NCBI lineage: Eukaryota > Metazoa > Chordata > Aves > Passeriformes > Corvidae > Corvus > Corvus hawaiiensis. The sequence continues at coordinate 19,739,065 of NC_063242.1, forward strand.
GTATACATATTGAACCAATAACAGGGTACAACGGAAAATGCATCGTGAAGCTAAAAAATGCTGAGATGTAAAATCTTCTAAAACCTTTCTGCAGGGGCCGGGTGATATTCTCTCTTTCTCTCTCACTCTCCCTCCCCCCCTTCTCTCTCTTTTTAAAAGCAGGGGTGGGATAGGGCTTGTTTCTATAAAGATAAGTAAGAAAGGCCAGTTCAAATCACAATGAAGAAATAAAAGGGCAGAATTTGCAGTAAACTTAGGAATGTCCATCATATCTGGGCAGTGTTTGCATGTATGTCAGGTGAAAGCTTTGACCTGCTAAGGACCCTTGGAAATAAAGTTAAAAGCCTCTCACGCAGGAAAAATGTCTAATAAAACAGCAGGATCCAGCAGCATCATCCCCTCTCCCTGTCTGCTGCACTCCCCCATCCCTTCCTGTGGGGACCACCCTGGGGTGGTGAAGACCAGAGTCAAGGCAGAGATCACTCACCTCTTCCTAAAGGAGATGCTGCTCAGAGGACGCAGCTGTGTGAGCTACAGGTTGGGAGACTGGCCTGAGCCCGCCTCTTTGCCCAGCCAGGAGCCTCTGGGAGCAACTATTGGCATTGGGAGAGCGGGTTGAGCCTTTGCTCTGCTCTGGCTTGTGCTCCACCTCCATGTTCTATCAGGGAAGAGGAGAATTGAACTGAGGTGGCCCATGAGGGTGCAGCTCTCATCTTTGGTGAAAGCAATGCTGGTTAAGCAACTTCCATCTTGAGCTGGATTTTGACTTGAAAGCTTCAGCTGTGTCACACAGTGAGAGTGAGAATGAGTTTCAGTCATTTCTCCTTGCTCATAGCAATCTGCTGGCAGAGATCCTTCCCTCCTGTGGGTCCCCACAGGGTTTTTTTGGGGTCAGGTGTCTATGGTGGGCACCTTGAGCTGATGAACATATGGCACTCCACCATGGAAGCACTGCTGTTATTAGCTTCTATAAGCAGCTATAGAAGAGGGAGATGAAGAAAGAACACGATGAAGAGGTAGTGAGCAGCTCCAATTTGCCTTATTTTTCCCCTTTGAAAACATTCTTTCTTTTCCAATTCTGAGTGGTTTTTAGGGTACTCATTAATCTGGAAAACAAGAACAACTTCCAGATCATTAGAGCCATGGTGAATTGAAGCACTAGCCAGGCTGGACTAATAGTGCCAGGGTCATACGAAATACCAGTCGGTGCAGGCTATTAAGTGCCAGGGTGATTTGAGAGAACAGCTTGTCCAAGATATGAATGCCAAAATAATTGGAAATACCTCCTCACAAGCTGATGTGTAAATCAGCAAACTGTTTCAGTTTAACAAAGTTAAAGGCGAGGAGCATTGCAGGCACTGAGCAGGGAACTGCTGGTAGTTTTAGTGTCTCTGAGTGCTCTATTTCCTTATTCTTATGGCATTATGGGTAAAATTTCATTACAGGAGATCACAAAAGCGAGGTTGCCAATCCCTGAAAGCTGCATATTGTGCGCTCTGATATCCTTTGAGAAGTAGGGAATTCCTGCAGATTCCAGAGACCTGTCAGTATGGGAAGTGGAAACATAATTTAGTGCTTATGTCCTACAGATGATTTTGGCTTGAAGAGTATTATTCAGCACTCTCCCCTGGAGCTCTATAAAGTCCGTGCTAGCTTCCCTAACTATCTTATTGTCCAGCCACTGTTCTGGCCTGTCACCTTCCTCTGGAGTGTCACCCTGTCTGAAAAATCAATTTATGTAACTCTACATTAATGGGAGATGGAATTCAGAGTGGATGTCCATCTCAGAAAACACGGCATCCCAATCCCCACATGCTCAGAAAGTTTCTGCTTTCCCAAAGGAAGCTATGTTAGCATCCATGGCTTCTGGGCTGCACAGTTGAGACACCTGAGCTAGATCAATGGTGATGAGAAGCCACATTATTGTGCTTGGTAGTAAAGTGGAGGAAAAGATGGCTGAATATGGAGAATATTGGTTACTGGGTGGGACCATGTTTCTGAGATAACGTAAGAATAAATCTGAAGCCTTCTTTGAAATGTCAATCACACATTCCTTTAATTAGATCTGAGAATATAATGTTAATTTTCCTAGTGTTTCAAAAACTCTTGTGAGCTTTGTAGTTCTGTAACAAATAGCCATGAGAGTTACGAAATTCAAAAAGGCCTTGTTGGCTAATTTTTCTATGAGGCTTGCTCAAAGAAAGCAACTCAACTGCACTAAGATTTGTTCTCTTTGGATTTCAGCCTTGCTTTTTGCAGGTTGAAAGAATATAGAGGGGGTTTGGCTACAAGTACTCTAAACTTCTGACACACCTCAGGTTAGGTCGTCTTAATCTTTGAAAAGCTTTGCAAAAGGGAGCCTGAAGTCATCCCAGAGGTTCATAAGAGGTCTTAATGCTGTATAAAAACTCCAGAACACTATATATGGGGAAAAGTGGAAGCATAGACACATCACAAATGTGATAGAAATGGGATCAGTAATTGAGGAGGATGTGACTGGGATGAATGGATCATGAAATATGCTTTCAGCAGTAGGAATGGTGGTAACTTCTCTCTTGCACAACAGATAGAAATCTCTCAGACGTGTTCACAATGTGGTCATGTAACTGATACCCAGGCTGTATAAATCCCATCACACAGACATATCAGGCAGCTCCCTCACATTAAAGGAAGCCTCACCAATCAACAGCTGAGTAATCTGTGTTTCCTGTGCAACAGAAACTTCACCTCTCCTCAGTTTTCATCAGCGGTACAGTGTGAGACAGAGTTGCTGAGCAGCTTTGAGTGACTATGGATTCATTGTTGGCAGAAGAGATCCCAAGGTATTTCAGGTATTTTGAACTGCAATTATCTTACTGAAGTGTGTGCATGCTGTATTTTGCCAAGTATTTTTCTTGCTAGTGTCTTGGTCCCTTAATTTACCAAGGTCATTTTGATGGTCCTTCCATTTATTACCATGAGACTCTGCTTGCCAAAAACCTTCTTTCCATGACCTCAATCTAACAAACAGAGGTTCCCTGAAATCTAAACTCCCCACTGGAAAAATAACAGCAGAGAAGAATATCTCTAGCAGAGCCTTTCAGGAAAAAATAAGCCCAGAATCCCATGTGTCTGCCCAGAAAGCACAAACTGCTCCCTACAAGAAGTGACATCCCCACTCCAGCACAAACCCTTGCACACGTGGATCCACATGTGCGTAAATCTCACATCCACTTCCTCTCAGAAACTCACTTGAAAAGGTCATAATTTTATGGTTCTTTCATGGTTGCAAACCATCCTGAGAGGCCAAACATGCACAGTATGTAACACACACAGCTGACACCTAGTGCAAGCTGAGGTAGAGGTGAGTACTAAGAATACCCAAAGCCAGCAAATTATGGTAAAATTAAGATCTTCTTCCAGTGTCTTTTGCAGGACACAAACCAAGAATTTTCTAAGTATTGTCTAAGATGAAGGTCAGAAAAACCAGTACATTTCTTTTAGGATTCATGGGAATTTTCTAGGACTAGAGGGTCAATTACCAGCAGGTGATTGAATGAAGATGGAAGAAAGAAATCATTAGAAAACAAAACAGTCAGTGTTCTTGTTTTGTGTTTCATGCAGTTAGTTTTCCTGAGGCTTTTTTGGGAAATAAAATTAGTCACAGTTAGCATTATTTAGGGTAAAGCATACTGATCTTGCCCAGGTTGAAGCCTTACAGAGGCTTACAAATGTTAACAAACCTGGATCGTATTTTTACATCTCCTGAGACACTTTCTATTCTATAGTTATATACCTACCAATTGTTGACACAAGTGAAAACAGCACAAAGTATTCTGTCTTCTGTGCAAAAGAAAAAAATCAATAGACAGTATTTTAGACTACAGTACTGAAAATAAAATACATATTTCAAGGAATAAATTCCACACATGTACTGAAGGGCAGAATCTGGCCCTCAGATTGAAGAGAATTTCAGACCTAACTAAGACAAATCCCTGCAGCAAAGAACAGAATAGCAAGCAGGGTCTGTAGAAAAAAAAAGTGGAGATGCGTTTCCTTACCTTTCTCTGTGTAGAATAGGCTTCTTACAACTTCTTTGGAATTATAACTCCTATCCACAAAGGACCAAAATTTCTGCAGTCCTCAACTGTGTCTTTATTCAGGACTCATTACACAACACCTACCAAAGCCTCCCAAAAGTGCAGGTTAAATCACGTCTGAAGGATTTGGCTCTCTACAAGCGAGCTCATCTTGTTAAGAACATAATGGAGTCAGAGAGAACATTCATTTCAGAAGTGAATGTGTCTGACTGTCTGATTTATTTTTGAGTGAGAAAAACAGATTTTGCATTTGCAAAAACCTTTAATTTCATATGGGAAGCCACCTTTAAGACTCATCATTTGGCAACATGCTCTATCATTCCCCTGGCTCTTTTTCCACATCCATTGCTAGTGGCTTGGTGTGTTCTTTATCCCTTGGGCCAGCTCATTAGCTGGATGCATGGCTGTTCACGTCTATCACCAGAGCCTGCTAACAAATCCTGTAGGACTACTCCAGGCCCAATAAGAGATATATTTGTTTTGTGGTTTGTGTTTTGCAGAAAACACTATGTACTTCTCAAAGCCTAAAGTATAGGAGGTTTTTTTTTTTAAAAAAAGAAGCAGCAATTTTCATACAGTGCTAAATAAAATAAATTACAGGCCCCAAATGATCTAATAATTCCTAAGGCAGAGTTCAGATGCGGTAATTAATTATCCCAACATGGAATTCATAATGATCAACTATTAATATGTGCATGGGGGACTGGATGTCTCAGGATTTGGTAATGGGATACGAAGACTTTCACCTCTAGGTTGCTGATTTGAATCTGACCCAGATCTCTAGTGACTTCTGAAAGCTGCAAGCATGTGCTGTTTGTTCTGTAGTGTATATAAAATGAAATTATTTAGGCTGCTTCCTAGCAGTCTTGTGTCCATACCACCAGTGCCGGAGTACAAACAACCTTCCATTTGATGGCTTTAGCTGGGAGGTCAGGGCTCTATAGGTAGCAGTAATGCCACAGTTTGACCTTAGGAGTGGCTTCCAGAAATAATGTTACTGGGCCATCTCACTGTGGGAAGCATTACCTGCATATACCATGGAGATAATAAAGCACAGAAGTCTGTGCCATGGCTCTTTTTGGCTACACGAGCCCTTTGCTGTGCTGGGTGCTCCCCAGCTGCAAGGGGCAGCTTTCCTTCCTGTCCACATTCCTCAGGTGGGAAGGGACCTCCATCTCTGGGCCTGGCAGTCCTGGGCTTATGTCAAGGCATCAAGCTAAAGAGGGAAAGAATAAATGTGTCTCCTAGAAAGACGGAAATTGAAGAGGAGTGGAGGTTCAGGTTTGTAGACTTTGGTGGAATCACATCTTTATGCATTAAAACATTATCAAACTTTGGTCAAGACTGATGAGTCAAATTTGCCCAGATCTGAACATTAGAAGGTTTGCTGAACTCCCAGCAGTTCAAAAATCTGAAAAGCTGGGTAGCTGTAGCATTACGGGCAGGACAATTGTCCTCAGGAGTGGGAAGTACTAGGGCAGAACACAGGAGTGTGAATGCTTGGGAAAGTGGCTAGCGCCATCACGACAAGGTAAGGAAGGTCTTTTCCATTTCCACATTCTCCAACTTTATGAATTATATTCTGTGGTACCTGTTTTTGTTTTGTCAAGGAGTGGAGTCCTGATGGCTGCCAAATAACTTAATGTTTTCTTCCATTTCCCTGAATACTTGCAAATAAGTTGAGGTACTGTGTAACTGAGCATAGGAACTTTGCAGGCAAACAGAGCTGCAATCTGCAGAACACGTGAAAATCCTCACCCTCCTGAAGCCACCATATCAAAGAACATCTGTTTTAAAAACAAACAGTGAAAAGTATTTAAAACAATTTCAGCAGAAAGTTTAATCCAAGTCCCATGCTTGGAAGAAACGACCTTATTTCTGAGAAATAGGAACTCTGGGCCAGTTCAGTAATGGATGTTGGTCTTTTCCAGATTTTAGTAGAGTTTGTAACTGCCATTAATTCCATCTGCTCACTGTTCTGAGAATTTAGCTCTTCTTTGTGAATCTTGCTGAATGTTTCTGAAACAAAAATATCTTCCTGTGCAAGAATTTTAGCAGTAGTTTAGCACTTTGTATATTAGTGGGTTATTCTTTTTTAAAGGTATTTCCAAGTTCGATGCAAGCGTTCTTAGAGAAGAAAATAAAAATGAGTGGTAGGTGGTAGCTTATAGGAAAAAAAAATACAGGAAATAGTAAAAATAGGCAAGACTGCAGCTATTTCCAATTACTTCTCAAAACATTCTGGATCACAAAACCACTATGTTAAAAATTATACAGAAAAAGAATTGCAAGTATGTTAACAACAGAAAATATTTTAAATTTAATTTTCATTTAAATTGTAAATAAAATTAGCTGGGCAGTAACTACTGCTAATTAGGTCTTTCTGTCCAGTCATGAGAAAGTAAAACCTTTTTTGAAATCCACATGATTTTTATGTTTCTACCAATAAAAACATCAGAGGATATGTTGCTTTGTACACTAATACAAGCTTCTGGATTTCTGCTGAAATGAATTTGGATCCGTCTTCACTGTATCCAGTACAAAAATATGCTCATGTTACTTGTCAGCTTTTAGAGTTCCTTTGTCTTTTTCTAACTATGTTTTGAGTGGATGGCAGTAAAATATGTCCCTTATACAGTATTTTTTATTGGTAAGGAACTCACATGTGAGACACTTTTCTAAATGCAGCTGCACCTTTGGTGGAACAGGACAGACTTTTAGCTCAATGTTGCACTGCCTGGCGTTATACCACTGAAAGTGAAGAGGAGAATAGGAAAGTGGAAAATCAGCTTTGGAAAGAATTAGAATAATCAGAATGCTATTTACTCAGTTGGAATGAGAAGCAGGGCCAACAGCTTGTCCTTGTGGAAAAGATAATGGGATCCTTAACAGATGCTTGGTGTCAGGAGGGTCTTGTACTCCAGTGGAAGCCTCTTTCCTTAGGACCTTTGGAAAAGCAATCATGCTGATGTAGCACGTGACAGATATGTCCGAGACAACACTGATAGTGGGGTAGACAAGACAACAGAGTAGGTCTTGCCCTCTTCTATTTTCTGTGACTCAGGAATCTTGGCTTTTTATTTCTCTGAAAGGTCTCACCCACAATAGTGAGGTACCTCTTGTGGTTTTATATTGATCATGAAGATTTCCACTTCTGGAAGCAGTTGCTTTGCTTGGCAGGCTGCAGCAGGGATCAGACAAGACTTGGCTTACTTTTTAAGCCTTAATAAGGCCATACACCTACAGACAATAAGAATTGAGTTCAGTGCCACTACATCAGATTACATCTCAAGATTTCTTGGGCTTTGCTTGGTGCTCTCACATCTATTCCTTTTCTCTTTTGTGTAAAGAAAGCACATTACTTCCTCCACATCTTTCTCTTGTGTTGCTATAATGAATTCCTTGGTATTCCCTCAGGGGGCTGACTCACACTCTTGCATTTGAAGTGAAGTAAACTGGAATTTGTATCTTTGTGAAGGTCAGTCATAGTGCATAGAACAGGAAAGAGGGGTCAGAATGGTAATGCAGATCAGAGATATGCCGGGAGTACAAATGCAAATGCTGACCATCGAAATATTTCAAGGCTGTCAGCATGCCACAGCATTTGTTGGGCCGGGCAATGCTAGCTGATGCCCATTTGAAAGGTTCCAATCAGCCAGTGGGAAGCTTGCCCATATAGCAGAAACCTCCTCACATCTTTCAGAGAAGGAGGAGGGTAGCTATTAAAAAAATAACCAAGAGAAGCACCCAAACAACAGCACAATAATAAAGCCCTAAAAACCCAACTAAACAAACCCCCAATAATCCCACAAACCAAACCAAACTAAACCAAAAAACAAACCAACTTTGCTTCCTGTATCCTAGAAAATTCCTCCTTATCTCTCAGGATACATAATCCACAGAAGAAATAGCTGCTGTTTACAGTGGTGCTGGAGCTGGAGAAGTGACGAGCCTGGTTCTGCAGTAACTTTTCATGTAATCATGGAGTGCCTGGGGTTGGAAGGGAACTTAAAGATCATCTAGTTCCATCACCCCGCCATGGACAGGGAACCTTCCATGAGAACACATTGCCCAAAGCCCCATCCAATCTGGCCTTGAACACTCCCAGGGATGGGGAATCCACAACTCCTCTGGGCAACCTGTTCCAGTGCCTCACCACCCTCATAGTAAAGAATTTCTTCCTAATATCAAATCTAAACCTGGCCTCTTTTAGTTTAAACCCATTTTGTTTTGCACGTGGCCAGTGCAGGAGTACTCTCTGCAGTGCTTTCCCCAGGGCTTGGGTGTGTTGCAAAATGGAAAGTTTCTGCCCCTTCCTCCTTTTCTTGGCTCATCAAGAGCAATCTGGTGACCCTGGCCCTATCATTCAGCTTTGTTCTGGATCCCGAACAAAAGTCTGAAGAGATGAGGAGTTGGTGGCAGGTTCCAGTTTCAATAATTAATTTGCAAGCCATGAAAAATGGCTTAGTGCCTAATTGAATAGTCTGGCCTTGTGTTTTGAGTAGCTGTGAAAGATCAAATATTTAAAATAATCATCTAAATACCATCTTTCTTTCCTCTCTGCTTGAGTTCTCAATGTCGTTTAGCAAGTGGTCTTTGAAACGGGAGTTGTAGAAAACAATGCCTTTTACACTCCAAAACAATATCCTCTGTTGTGGCATTTCAGCAGCTAAAAGAAAAAATTGGAAGGGAAAAGAGAGAGTCAGATAATGATCAAAGCGAACATGTAGCAGCTTTTCAGAATTAGTTGGCCAGAACAAACTATTTGAAGTTCAAGATAAAATAGTGAAAATAAATGAAAGGAAAACCAACAGAACTTAGCCAACAAATAAACAACAACAAAAAAGATCAGCTACAAAAGACAGGAGGAGAAGGAAAAGGACCCAACCCTAACCTTCACTAACTTCAGGTTGATTTTGCACCTATTTTTTTTTCCTTTGCTCCAGTGTCCTGCCTGGTTCACTGCATCACTTGGTAATTCCTTACCCATTGACATGAATTTTAGGTAAACTTGGGTCGATGTAATTACTAATGAACACATCCTTTCTTTCCTTAATTTTTGGTAAAGGGATGTTTTCACACACCATATACATCAACTCAGTTGTTTTTCTTTAACCCTTCCTTCATCACTTAGAGGTGGAAAAAACTTGCTGGCACTCACCCAGCAGTAAGGCCAACTCCTAGTATATGCAAAGTTATCCTGCTTTCTCTTGGCTCACCAAGCTCACTAAAGGAAACAATATCTTCAGAACTTTCTGGCAAGCAGTCACAAAGACTGATCCTGCAGACCTAACTACTCCCACGAGCAGGGGCAACACACAGCGTGGGTGCCTGAGCCTCTGAGGAGCAGCATACAGCTTCTGCAGCCCCTGACTGCGTTTGGATTTAGTTATTGCTGCAAGATTTGAAGTGATTCCCACTGTGCTGACCTGCACAGGGCCAGTGTGAGTTGGTGCAGTGAAGCAAGGAGTGTTAACTTCTGGGTATTTTTTACACTGCCTGAATAAGGACTTTTTCTTCAAAACACTATTTTAACCAGAGAGAATACCACAAGTTACATGGGTCCTAACTTCTTTCAGAGCACAACAAATTCGTGTGTCCAGAGGCTGCCCATCCTCTTCTGTCTCTTCTTGATGACTGTGCTTCTTCACTTGTGCAGGCATCTTCTGATACTGAAGGAGAATTATTCCACTCATGTAAAAAGAAGAAGTATAAACAGACCACTACATGCTATATAAAACTATGGGAAGAAAAGAGCATCTTAGGTAAATACCAAGCTACTTATTTTATGATTTTTAAATGTCATTCTTTTGTCCAATATTGACTTTTTTTATATGGAAGTTGAATTATAGATCTTAGAGCACTGGGGAGCCTGTGGCGTCCTTGCTTTGACACAGCTGGTCAAGGTACAAATTGAAGTCCCAGTAGTTAGTTATGAGTTTCTCTGTAGCAGGAAGCCAGGCCAGGATGAGAAAATTTCATGAGGTTACTCCGCCCCTGCAGTAAAGCCAAAGCTACTGGGAGAGAGTGGGACTGTCCTCTGAAGGAGTGTACTATGACATCCCCATCTTATTGCTGCATAGGTATTTCTTTGGGCTGTGAATCTGTGCACAGAAATGCATTCTGCATCCTTTTGCTGCTCTGACTTTCTCTAAGAACATCTCTTGGAGCATCTGTATGCATAATGGAAAACACAGAGTGTGTTGAGAGCTAAAGGTAGAGCCTGAATCTAAACTTCAGAAAAGGTTTGTTGAGGCAAAACCCCTGGGCTGATGCTGATGGACTATGACTGGGGAAATTAAGGACAAAAAACAGGTGACAAGGAAGAATTCACTGCTGAAATTTGAATAAAAGGAATTAAAAAGAGAAGAGAGGGAGGGAGGGAGGGAAGCAAGGAAGGAAGGAAGGAAGGAAGGAAGGAAGGCAAGCAGGCAAGCAGGCTGGCTCTGTTTGGAAAACCAATCTCATGCTGGACATGGAGATCTGTAGCAGTGTAATGATCTGATTGCTCTGAGAATATAGAATTGCCACCCAGCATGGCAATTCCTCGGACACACACATCTCTAACTTCTTCTTTAAATGCCTTTAATTGCAGTTTTAATATTATCCTGCATGTGGAAACAGGAAATCAACATTTCACAAATAATTAAAACAGACAGTGTGGTCTCTCTGAACACTGGACAAGAACTCAGAAGATCTGGGATTTCAGAGCCATCACTGTCTTAGACAAATCCTTCTCTCTTTCTCTGTCACCAGGGGGTCATTAGGAGCTCTCACAACACAAATAAATCACGGAAAAACAATACATTATGCTACTCATGGAGAGGAAGGGTCTGAAATCCAGATCTTCTGCTTCGTGCTCTGATATGCTTAGCTCAGGACTACACTGGCTGTTTTATTTTAATTAACCTTTAACAATGAATGAAGGTTCACTTCTGACAGGTTCGAAGAGGCACCCAGACTTTAGCTTGTTTTTCAGATATAATCTGCAATATTAACGCGTTGTGGGCATTCAACATCATGCAGGAATTCTTGTGATGCATTCATTGTTTATACTGGTTTTTCATCATCAAATAATGTTTGATTAACACTGAATTTTGGTCATGTTTTACAATATTTTTTAAAACATGGGAAATGATTTATCAGTATTTAGATGTTAAAAAAATAAAAAAAGGCAAAAAGCATGATGATTATTTCATAAACTTCCCTTTTGTTTTCACATACAATTGAAATACTGTCTCTCTCATAACATCCACATAAAAGATCAGAAAGCTGATTGAAAAGGTTGGTGATATTTCTAAAATATTGTTAATACTAATGATATTTTCCATGAAAATGTCAAAAAATGAAATTATTGACATCTTTTGAGAAGGTTCAGAGAACTGTTTATATAAATTTTTTTTATGAGTTTGTTCTCATTTTTCTATTTGACTTGGGGGAGTGTCAGTATTTTTTTTTTTCCAGTTTCCTATTCTTTCCATTCATCCTCTTTTTTTCCTTTGTTTTCTGTCTTGCTATGGAGGAGAAAGAGGAGGAGAAAATAGACCAAACCAACCCAAAACTATAAAAAACTGTTAGATGGTAATTTTCTTTTTTCTGAAAAGAGCAAAGATATATACAGAGGAAAATTTCAGAAAACTAATAAACCATTTTGAGGAAAGTGACAATTTTGGGACTAGTTTCTTTTCAAAATTACTGTAATTCTGTTTTATGAGATGCAAAAATATATAATGATGAATGAAAAATATTTTAAGTATAATTTTTTACTAGACTGTGCATTTAATTAACTAAAGCTAGCATTTCCTTTAATTGGAATTTAAACATTCTTTGCAGATTTAAGATTTCCAAAAGCACTGACCTAATAATTCCAATTGGTGTCAATGAAAGACGTGAGTAATCTGCAAATCTGTGCTGTATGATTTTCATAAAAAAGGAATTAGCCATACACTGCTTATGAAATTTGAGTGTATTTCGTTTTCATCTCCAAACTTCAATGTGGTTTTCTTCAGAAATAAATTAATACTTTAGGAACGGTATTTTTTTTCTTATTATTGTTACTTTTACTATTTGAAATTCTTACCTAGCCATGCATGCACAGCGTAAGTTCTTGTGCAGACCTTCCTGTACCTAGAATAAGACAGCTGTGGCATGTAAAATGTTACCCTTGAAAACTGCTACTTCTCATTATGACAGAGGCCCAGCAGGGGACAGAAGGAAAAGCCAGTGGCCCATGAACTAGGAGCCCAGGGCATCATCAACCTTCGCTGCTGCCCCCGAGGAAATAAAAAGAAAAGGGTGAAGAGTGAACCTACAGGACCCAGAATGCCACTTTCCGGGACGACAGATTTATTCTGTCCCTTCTCTCTGCTGCTTTGCTGGTTGCCTGTCGAAGGACAGCTGTGTGAGGCTGGAAATGAACACTTCTTAAGAGCACAGGAAAGGACACCTTTTATTTCTGCACTATATATTTCTATCAGGGACAGTTCTTTTGTGGGGTTTTTGTTTCCCTTTGTTTGCTTTTTTTTTTTTTTTCAACCTTTACCATCGTTTAGGTTAGCCTTGGGAGAAAAAGAGAATGATAAAAGGAGCAAAGCCTGCAGCCATGCTGATTTGTGTTTTCACACATAAAGCAGACCTCCAAAGTGTGCATGCCTCAGCTGCTCTGTCACCATGAGGACTGGCTCATTCCTGTGTCAGATTCGGAGGGGAGACACCAAATGCCTCTGCTTCCTCAGAACTGTGCTCACTGTGTGAGCTGTATAGAGGTCTAGGTTACCCACTCTAATCAAATAAAGCATGATTTTTGGAAAAGTAATAGGATCTCATGGTGTATTTGAGACTGGACACACCTTGTGGTTTAGATTTATCTGAAAGGACTTAAGTGTTTTTTCTTTTCTCATGCCCTTAACTGGGTAACACAGAGGCGTGTGCCATATCCGCTGAGGCATTTCAGCATCCTGCAGCACCCTTACGATTTCATCATAAACGTGTCTTACCTTCCAGAAACTTTCTCCTGAGCAACATGACATTTCTACCTTTTCAGTGTCTGGAGAATTGTGGATTTTCTCTTTTGTATGGCTATACCTCTCACGGGTCTTGTGGCAACGTGCATCGTGATGTCTAAATAGAACTGACAACACTGAAAGAAACAAAAGTAACTGATCCAGCATAACATCTGCCTGCCATATTACACTTGTGCTGCACAGTGCATCTGCATATGTACCACATGGTTGACGTGCCCCACGTGCAAAAGATTTATTCTCTATAATAAGGTCAGCTCCCAGCCTACACTCTTGTGTGTCATGGCCAATTGTCTGGGGAGCGATGAAGCTCAGCTGAAGTCGCACCACGCTCTTGGCAAGCACTATTTGGGTGATTTCACTGGAGTGATGTGTGCCACTGGTGTCAATACAAACCCAGTGAGGAAGCTACACTGGAAACAGGAACACTGAAGACACAGATTCTGCTCTGTGTGTGTCGTGGGAGTGTGGATGTAAACAATATTGCTGTTCTTCTTGTTTTCTTACTGCTGTTGTCTACATTGTTCTCCTGCATTAGGCATTGCATTTTGTGTTGTGTTACATTACAGACCTCATGTCTGCCAATTGCACTGTTGTTACAATTCTGGCTCAGGAGTGTAATAAAAGTCAACCTCTGCCACGTTTTTTACTAAATGCAAAACTTTGCTACAAGCTAAAATTTTTCATTCATTCATTAATGGATTTATTCCCAGAAAATGAGGGTGTGGTGCTGCTCTGAGTTGGAGACAAGTGTTCAATTGAAATAGAAAAGGTTTCAAATCAAATCCCTGTTATTTCTTCATTTGTGGTGTCAACACAGGACATAAGATACTTTTTCCTTTCTATTATTAGACATATTTGTCAAGGCTGCCAGTGTAAAATCTGTTCTACTGCATAAATCCTCAACTACATTTATCATTTAAATTTTTAGCTGATTGCAAAGTAGGTACAAAATGTTCTGGGAGATCCCCTTTACTGACAATCACAATCATTCTCTTAATTGAATGGAATGCAGAAAACATCCCAGATTAATTGAATGGAATGCAGAAAACATCCCAGATTTAGTCCAGGGTTATTTTTGATCAAACCTGCATCCAGAAAGGAGTTTATCTGTGCAAGAGTTTATGCAAGGTACCTTGAAAGTCAGCATTCTTGTGCTGATAAAAGGCACAAATTCAGTTGCTATAATACATTTTCATCAGTTTCAGCTTGACTATTCTTGATCTCAACTTTTGAGATAGCATGTTCAGTATTGCCACTGCATGCAGTTGTCAAGAACACGGGGACAGTGGTTTTCAACCCATTGTCCAAAGACACTCCTGGGCTACATCTATCAGGTTCTTCAAATAGAAGCAGGGAAAGAAACCTGTTATCAGGAGTCCACACCTTCACCAGACCATTTTTAGGATTACTGTAGTCAAATGAGATCAGACATAAGTAGATAAAAAAAACAAGTCTACTTGAAATGAACTCAAAAGCATGTAGAATGCCGCTGCAACAGAGAAAAGATGATGTATATTTGACACAGCTGCCTTTGCTAAATGAAAAAAGAGACCTTTATCAGCATCAGCTAAAGTCTCTGAGAAACTTCCAAGTACAGTGCATCACTGAGATACTCAAACCCAAAGAGACTTAAGTACTTATCTCAAGAGCCAGTAGAGACACAGTTATCTCTTGACAGATTTGTGTGGGGTACATGGCCTTGTTTTTGAAAATCTACATGTTGTTATTACTTTGATTCAAGCTGTTATTTGTGTGGCTGGGCGTGGCACACCTCCAGAAACACTCAGACATGTATGGATTTATCTTCATTTGTGACGGTTACTAAGTGACAGTCTGTACCATATTTGTCCAGGCTACCCAGATAACATCTCCATAACTCATTAAATCTGGATGATAAACCTTGTTTGTCAAGACAAAATAACGACACAAGCTGCAGTATTTTAAAAGCACAGCACCCTTTTGGCTCACACAGAATTGGCTACCCAGTGATGGGTAATTTATTGTGGCTTATCGAGATACCCCACTTTGGCTGTGCTCTGCCAGCTGTCTATGTTAGCTACCTGCTGAAGTGAAATACTTCAGGAGTAATACTGAGAATGAGAAGAGGTCTCAGAAAAATGTCTTTGGAAATGGCGAGAAACACAGAATACGCTGTTTATAGTGAAAGATTGAAGACTTTCGAGGCTTTTGGCTTATCAAAGAAGAGTAGAAGCAGAAACTTTATCACAGACGGCTAATACTTTCTCAAGGAACAGAAACAGAATATGAGATGACTCTGCAGTCTGGCAGATAGAGATATAACAAGAATGTAAGCCAAGAAAATAGCCAAAATCAAGTGGGAAATGAGGCGAACATTTTGAACTGCAAAAGTAATTGGACTTTAAACCAGTATATTGTTATTTCAGTGGAATTTCCAATGCTGGCTATTTTTCAAATCTAGAATGATTTTTAAAAAGCCCCAATATAATTCAAATCAGGAGCATCTGTTGATCTCAAAGTAGAAATTAACACTTGCGAATCTTTTGGCCAAAGCAATGCAGAAAATCAGATGAACAGAATGTTCTTTTTACAGCCTTAAAATTTGTATAAGTAACACAATACAGAAAATATTCCCATTTAAAGAACAAACTCAAACCAAACCCCTTCAAATCCTAACATTGAAAAGCACCCTTCTTCTGATTATTTGGACCAGCATTAGCTTCTGAAAACAGAGAGGTGACAATCCCATCCAGCGTCTTTTTCTTTGTTAGTGGCTCCGTTCTTACCAGGTTTGGTAATGGTTTTTTGCTCTTGTTATACCTCTGTCTAGTGGACTGAAAATTTATTATCATCTCTGTGTTTCTTGAAATAAAAATAGTGTTTGATCAAGTTACCTCTTAACCTTCTCTTTGATAAGCTAAGTCGCTGAAGCCTCCTAGATCTTCTGACTTGGAGAAATACTGGGGGAGGCCAGACTGGGGGTGAATTTACTTAGATAGCGTAACCCTAAAGCTTGTTTACTTAGAATTGTTTTATGAGATGGACTTAATTGCTGTTAACAATAATTAGAACCAGCCAGATATGTTCTAATTGATTTTTATCCGTGCTTCAGAACGTATTTTGATTGTTTCATCCAGCTGCTTCCTTTCACTCTTTGGTAATGGTTAAGGAACAATGACTTCCAACAAATGTCTGGGTTTTCATGTATGAATGCAAGTCTGTTCTTTGCCCTACCCTTTCAACAGCAAGAACAGCGAGATCTTTTCGCCTCTGTACTTAGATGTGCAAAGAAGATGCTCTGCGTGCAGTAAAAGCAGAACAATCAAAATCCACCCAGAGAAATCCCACAGCAGTGATTTGGAAAGGAAACGGAGAGCTCCTTTTCAGGTGGCCCAGCCCCACCCCCTTGTCATCCAGATTAAGACAGTAAGGGTGCGGGTTGCACATTTGCAAGTGAATCAGCTGCTTACCAAAAGACTGTTATTTTTTCAGTAAAAGAAATAGAATATCATTGTTAACTTACTATTTAAGGGAAAAGACTGTTTTGGGGAGGTGTCTTTCTGAGAAGCAACTAAATGGATTTTTTCATGTATTAAAATGTCACCATCTTTGTTTTAGCTTGAGTTATAGGGACTATGCTTTAATTGTTTATCAATATGTACAAACTGTAGAGAAGTCACTAAATTATAGGAAAAAACATTATTCCCCACTGTCTTTAGAGTCTCTTCCCATATGAAGCTCTCCCAGCATATTTAAGTCTAAATAGACATGTGTTTTGAGTGCATTTATTTTACTCTTCACAGCTTAGAAAGATGAGGGTTCAGTGCTATAAAAAACCCCAACATCTCTCTGAAAGATTTGTAAAGGTGGATGAATATGCAATAAGATATTCAAAATCACCGTTCTGTGTATGCATCTTCTGATAAGTGTAATAGCTTCCTTTCCTAAAGAGCCTTCTTCCCCTGGATGCAAAATCATACTTTACAGAAGTTAAGCATTACCCATCTTCATTAAAAAAATATATAAATTGCTATCTGCCAAAATTTGACAATCTGAAAGCAGTTGCTTCCATATTTCTCTGCAGAATTTCCTGGACAGAAACGAGTGCCTAAGGGCTACCTGGTGAGTTTGTAGCATCTAGGACTCATCAGACCAACTGCATATGTGCTGTAGAATTGATCAGTGCTTACACAGCAAGTTCAATGAATTACTGGATTTGCTGGGTACACGCACAGCAGTGCAAGGGTGCAGCACCACAGGCTGTGGTGTCCCACGTGTGTGGGAGTGCAAACTGTATGGAACCAGGTCCTGCACGTGGACTGGCTGTCTGTGCAGGATCTCTGCAAGCCCAGCAGTCCATGCAGAGCTCCAGTAACCTGAAACACTGTACGCCTCAAAACAAAACAAGGGGAAAAAAAAAAGGAAAAAGAAATACAACCTACTCTTGTACAAATATAAAAACTTCTTCCCTAAGAGATCCTGCCCAGATGACCAGAGGGTGCAGCAGGGCAGTAGATGGTGTATAAGTGTGGTGGAAATGGCAGGTATCTTTGAAGGATTTATTGAGTTTAATGTGTCATTTTTCCTCATCACCACGGCAATTCTTGGTGGCAGTAACAATACCAGCGCTGATGTATGGACCAGCAGATGTCAGTGTAGTTCTGTTCATTCATCTTCCCTTTTGATGGAATTCCAGTTATTTTCCTCGATCCCTGCCGTTCAGCTTTCTTATTTAACCATTGTCTTTAGCTTAATGCATCATAGTATTTGTAATTCATGTCTTCTCTCAGTGTGCTTGGAAATGGACGTACATCTTAACATATACCTTAACAAACACAGTCCAACACAAGGACTAATGCGAAAGCACCGGCACTGCTGGACAGACCCCAAGACAGCAGGAGAAAGGACAGGGAGACAAAGCACTGGGGTGACGAGTGGGGCATTGCTGTGAGAGACACCAGAATCCTTGTCAAGGCTCAGACTTCCCCAGAGCTGAGGTGTGTTGCAATGCAGAACCACCCCCAGCTCTTATGATCCTTCTCCCTGCATCTTTAAGGAGAAGAAAATACAACATGGACAAGAAAAGAATGTGCTCCCATGTCCCACTCTTTGAAACTGTTTCTTCCTCTCTTGATAGTTCCCTCTGGGGTGCTCTTTTCAGTCTGGCTGAATCTCCAGGGAAAGCTCGATGAGTTACAGAGTGATAACAAAGCTACATGCTTTCTGAAACAAGTAAGAACCCCTGAGACCTCAGCAGAAGAAGGGAGAATTGGTTTAACCACCTGATTCCAAGGCTTTCTCTAGGAGCTGAAGGCTCGAGATAGAAGAAATTCCTGAAATGTTCATTTACAATAGTTTTTCACTGTCGTCATAAGGGTGAAGGGCAAAAAACTGCTCTAATGCCAAAGATGATAGTACCAAAAAAAAAAGGTCTTTTCATGTGTGGTGATATTATATTTTTTGGATGCCCTAAAACTTGACTACATGAGAAGTCTGTCCTTCATGTTGGACGGACAGTTTCTGGATGCACAAGCAGCTGCTCTGTCAGTAAAGCTAAATAAGGTTCATTGGCAGAATGAACAGCGGTACTTGTTACATGAGACAACGTATTCAAGCTTCCAACCACGAGCAGTCCAGATCCTGAGCTTGAAACCTTCTCCCATCCTTCAAAGAACTGTAACCAGGAGAATGAAAACATGCAGAAGCTGCCTTATAGCTCATCTTTTGCAACCCCTCACCACAAGGGCTGGGACTGTTTCCACACCCTCAGCAACTGGAGGCAAAGACCCAACCCAAGAGACCCAATGCTAAACTTCCCTTCCCTTCCCTTCCCTTCCCTTCCCTTCCCTTCCCTTCCCTTCCCTTCCCTTCCCTTCCCTTCCCTTCCCTTCCCTTCCCTTCCCTTCCCTTCCCTTCCCTTCCCTTCCCTTCCCTTCCCTTCCCTTCCCTTCGCAGGTCAGTGATAGCAGCTTCACACCACCGAGCTCTCCACAAAACAAAGACAGGGCCACATTTTGAGAAGTTTTGGATCTGCATGGATATGATCCCAAATAAATAGGCTTCTGGTCCCAAATTTTGGCACAGCCTGTTACAGTCTAACTGGCTTTGCAAAGATGTGGACTAGGAGCCAAATCTCAGAGGCTGGGATTATCTTGGGGTTTGCTTCAGGTCCTTTTTTAGTGTAAGAGAAATTATATTATATGCTACGATAAAATTGTGACATTGAGTCATTATCAAGTTATAACATGATGCTATTAATTCCTCTCACCCTCTGCAAGTTGCTGTGACCACAACCCTTATTGTTTCTTCAAGCTCACACTTAACATGGCCTCTGGCTCATTATAAAATTACATGTAGAATCTCATGAGATGCAAAAGGAAAAGGAAAAGGAATGAAAATCTCTCTGTGGACCTTTTTGAGTTGTACAAGTCATGGCTTTAGACAGGGAGAAACATTCCAACAACAGAGATTGGCAAATATTAGAAAATTTGGCTATAGATTCTTGGAAGTTTCTCAGAAGCTTTTCCAAACCTCATCTTTAGATTATCCAAGACACTACACAGATCTCTCGGGTTACAATTTCTGGTCTTTGCTGACTCCAGCAAGCACAGACTTACGTGAAAATTGAAATATAAAATAAACAACTACCTACCCCAGGAATGCAAATCTCTTCCCTTTCTTAAATCTTGACTGACTAAATCTTTTGAGCTTCAGAAAAGTGTATGCATATGTTCACTTGGATAGAAGATTTGGGTCGTATCCTAATATTTAGTTGAACCAATTTGAACAGCCATTCTGATCCAATAATTTCTTTTAATGAATATGACAGGAAGAGCCAGACTCCTTATTGCATTTAGCCTTCTCTGAGCAGCCTAGTCTTTATTTTTCCTCCTGTATATCCCTCCAGCTGATCTCACAATACCGAAGTACCACTTTGATCTATGCCAGGTGACAATGACTCTCGGGCTGGAGGTTCAGGACCTTGTTGCACCCTGGTTTTGTATGTTTCCACATCACTGCCCTGGTAGCAGATGACCCACGTGGTGCCTATCAGCAGATTTACCCACCACGGGAACCTGCCAGAATGGGTCGCCATGCAGTAACTGCTCCCTTCCCATGTCTGTCCTGGTGTTTCCACTGTGATATTATCCAGCAAAAACAGAAGTCATCAGGATGCCCTCAGGGTTGCAACCTCCCCTGGAGCACATTTCCCATGGCTGGAGCAGAAGTGTCCCCCATACCCTGTGCTTAACACCCTTGCACAAAATGGTGCTTGTTTCTTGGGAAGAGTTTGGCAGCTAATGGGTTCAGTGTGTGGATTAGAGGCACTAAAAATGGTTTGGAAATTCTCCTAAGCATCTCCAGGTGTTTGATACATTAAAATAGCTGTAAAATAATAAAATGGAGAGAGAGGCTGTCAGTCATCTTGAACAACATTGTGGACACTTCTGACAGTGCTATCTCATACAGAGAGAGCTCCTTTTATTTTGTATTCCCAAGAAAGGTTTTGTTGGGTCTATTAGTCTTTGGGCAACCCAGAGAAGGGATGTGACATGAATTTAATGTGCCCCTTCTTAAATCCTCACGGTTCTGATAATCACAAAGAGTTAAAGTAATGCAGCAGAAGGTTTCTCTGGGCCTCTAGGAGGTTCAGCAGATTACTAATACACTACAGGCAGTTTTAATGACAGAGCTTCCAGCTCAAATCTGGCCTTTTTATTATGATGAAGGGCCTGGCCCCAAGTGGTACAGAACACCTGCAGCTCTCATTGAATACAATGGGATCTGATGCTGATGAAAGGGACCATTTTCAAACTTCCTTAGAAGTAGGCGCTCCCCAGATGTTATGCAAAAAGCCCTGCAGAACAGGCATCAAGTGCTGTGATACTAGGCAGGCCAGCCACTCTTTTCCTCAGCAGGATAAACCCAGGAGTTTGTGCGAGTGGTTTATGTGATCAGATCTCCTATCCAGGAGCAAGCAAATTAAGGTCAGTGCTGACTGAATTAATGGAAGTATTAGACATTCCTTGAGAAGAACTGGACATTCGAACAAAGAGGATTTTCTCTCCGTGGGAAGGTGCCTGATGACATCTGAGTTCTGTCACTGACAATAGTCATAGCAGGACTTTGAATATAATCCAGAAGAAAACTTGTGAGAAACTGGGAAGCAAGTGTATGAGGAAAGACAAAGGGACGTGCACAACTTCTTACGTGTAATTTCAAAGCAGAGCTTCAACAGAGACTTATTTTATCTGAACTAGTTCATATCTCTAAATTTCATTGTTCACCCATGGTCAAGAGGAAACAATGCTTTCCACTCCATGCTATACCACTTTTGAAATTCCTCTTCTTTGCTATTCCCCATAAACCCCTTGGTTAATGCAGATGGAGATCCTCAGCCCTGTGTGGTACTGGTGCCTCTGGGACAGACCACTGCTGTAGGCATGGGTGGGATTGGTGCTGGCAATTATGGGTGAAATACTGTAAAACTGTTGATGAAGTGCAAGGCTGCACCATTCATTTGGGTTCTTTAGTGAATTTTATTTAGTCACATTCTCTATGCCTTTTGGCCATTTCTCCCTCCCTTCCTCATTTAATATATCTACTTATTATATAGAGAGCTGGTTTTAATTAAAGTCAATCAAAAATAAAACAATACACAAAAATTCGAATATATTGTATACTTGATTAGCCATGGCTGGGCAATAATATACAAGGGAAAATCTACATTCCTACTCCTCTCAGCTGGGGATAAGATCCAGAATCATATTACCAATATAAACAGCATAAAGCAGTCTGCTTTATTAATACCTAATATATCAGATATCACACATTCATTGCAAAAGGCAAAAGAATAAAAGCATGCCTGCATTCTGACATTGACACAGATATTAAATAACATGTGTCCTGTTCTGGATTTTCCTTTCTTTGTTACATGGTTGCAGGGGAAGAAAGGCATAAATACAATAATAGTAAAAAAAAAAAAGTTCTGTGACAGTTATGTGGTGATGGCAACATTGGCCCATTGTATGCAGTGAGTAAACATAAAAATGCAACAAACCTCTCAAATAACATCCACGTATCAGGCCAAATCCCAGCCACCACCAGCTGTCCAAGCCCCGTGGATTTGCTGTGGCAGTGCTGCATAGCTGGAGGAGGAAGGCAGTATACGAGGACTTGGGCAAGTGATTTGTACAGCTCAGGAATGTCACAGAAGTGCTGGGTGTTGTCGGTTTATTTTTCTGCTCTTGGGTCCTCATAGGACTGGTTTATTCTTTTCACAGGGCTGTTGTAGCTCACATCCCCAGTGCTGAGGGACTACTGTCAGGAAGAGAAAAGCTGAAGACTTAGTATTCCCTAGTGATGTTTCCTTTCTGGTCTTCTCCCTCTATTCCCTAATCCCTTCCTCCACCATCATCCTGAGGGTGGAGGAGGAGGCGAGGTCCTGAAAAGCGAATGCAGAGGCAGTGCTAGATAAATGCTGCCAGATAAACCCCTCTCTGTCAAAGTTATTTCCCTGGACAGCTTCTTTGTGTCTGTGTAGCTGGCATAAAGTGGCCAAAGCATACAACTGCCTCTCACCAGTGTGATTGTGTACAGTGTGGGTGAGTATAGAAATTAATAAGGTTGGACACTCTCTCTCTTACTGGGATTTAGGTTTCCTCCAAATATGAAACCCAGTAGCTGGGTTTCACTGTATGGAAATAAAACTGTGCACTTTAAAAAGCAGTGAAGTAAAACTTCCACAGTAGTTTTGATATGGATGGTTCTTTTTTAAGCCACTTGGACTTGGCATTGCTTCCTGACAGTCTGCCAGCCTTGGATGCTGTTGTTTTTATCCATGCTGGAGAATGACACAGCTTGCTGATGGCTTTTGGAGTATGGTGTTTGTATGGGTTACCTGGCATCATCCTGAACTCAAGGAAATTCAGTTCTCAGCCTTTCACATGTGTGTGGGTAGCAGCAGTACAAGGCTGAGCCAAGCACAAGCATGTGAAAGCCTCTATTGCCTTTCTGCTGAACAGTCCCTCACACTGGGGTCATGATATTACTGCCTTCATTCCCTTCCCACCACTGCTCTCTGAAGTAGGTGATCTAAGACAATATTGTACCCCTTCCTCTCCCCCCACAGCCAATCCAATCCTATACCTCAGCCATCTACCCCTGCCCCTCACACACCTGCCTTGACACTTCAGCCATCCGCCCCGACACACAGCAAGACTCTGGGAGCTGACAAAGTTACCACCAGACAACTGATTACCTGCTAATCTGCTGCTTGGCAGCAGCTGGTTGTGTGAAAGCTCTTATCCTGCAGCTCAACTTTTTCACAGAGGGAGGTACGGCTGAACACGAACTCCTGTACAGAGGCAATTACACAAGCTACAGGGTTACTGCCTTGATATAGGCAGTTGAAGACTGCTGCCTCCAAGTATCATTTGAAGTATTTCACACACCAGCAGTGGCGCACATATCTCAGCCTGGTTTGGTGGACTGGGCACTCATGAACCTGTCAGGTTCACTGAGGTCTGCTCTGCGCTGATGTGTGTGTGTATGTACTGAGTCAGAGTGTTTTGCTTCCCATTTGTAAGCTTGTTGAGGAAGATGGCTTTCTGCAGCATTTATTGGGGTCTTGCATAATGGGCTGCTTGCCTCGGTGGAACTGTGAGGTACTACCAATACTAGCAGTCCATTGCATGCATCCAAAGAAAATCAAGGCATTTCCTTGATTGCATTTGCTTGACTGATGCTTTGGAGTGTGGCGCATGGCATTGGGTTTGTTGATTAAGTATTATGGTAAGCCAGAAAGTGATTCGCTGTGACATAGTAAGATGTGGCTGATGTGTCCTGATGTGATACAAACTGAGCTGTTGCAGAGAGATTCACAGTCAGACCCACATGAAGGTAAAACCTAAAGCACTTTTTTCTAACACCCAGTTCTCAGATATTTGACTTGGACAATTACAGATTTGCCACCAATGCTCTGCTGTCCTCAGTCACCACACTAAATCTTCCTAATTGGCAAATACATTAGTGAGAACTGACATCACCATGTTAGTCACTGCGCAAACATGGAGGTTGGCGGAGAGGTACAATCGTTCAGAGTTGTCCATAATTAATCACAGGCAGGTAGTTCAGAAAGGCTATGGGAACAGTCTCCACATTCACTTACTAACACTTTATGATCCAAAACAGAATCCAGAAGTTATTCCGAGACAGGCGGCCATAAAATCTTCAAAACTGGTACTGAGAGTTGCTTTTGTTGTGCCCCACATAAATCTGTCATATTTTGGCTAAATTATATACTGTTTAAAGTCAGCACTTATAGTAAAAACAACCTGTGTTGTGCTTGGAAGAACCTTTGCTGCTGAAACCTCTGAGTGTTTGCAGGATGCTCCGTGCTGCAGAAGATGAAGCCTCGAAGGAGCTGAGCTTCCCCCACAAGGCAGTCCAGATGGGGCATTGCAGTAGACCTTATGGCTGTATGCAGCCATCTGTGATCAAACAACAAGCAACAAGAGCTTTATGAACAAGGGCATGTCCACCCCGTACCTGAGCTGAAGGGAAAGCACTGAGACAACTCAGCTCTGTGTAAGCTACCCTTTGTCTCATGAAGTGCCTGTTCCACAGCTGAGGATTGTGTGGTATGGGCAGACCCAGAGTGGCCAATCAATGCCATATGGCACCAGGAGTCACAGGCAACAACAAAAATCTGTGGAAAAAAAAAAAAAAAAAAAACCAATCAAAAAAAACCAAAAAAAAGAGCAGTGCAAGTCCTGTAAACATTAAAACGCTTTGGGAATATAGAGTACAACTGGAGAAGGTTCAAAGAGTGCTTCTTTCTGTTTCTGCAAGTGGTGGGGGCAATCACAAGGACTCTTTTTTCCTAACAGTAACTGGTGTGTGTGCCAGACTGCTGTTAAGTTAGAGAGCAAAGGCTGAATGTGAAGCTGTATTTCAGAAATTCGAGGAGTTTCCGTACTTCATGTAAGAATGAAACACAGGAGAGGAATGTTATTAAACAAAATGAAGAGGAAGGAAAAAAAATCACAGAGGTGTTTGTGGCTGGGCTCAGGATGAAGACTAGGTTTTACAGTTCTGGAAGTTACCTGAGACCTGATAAGACTGTGACTGTGATCAAAACAAACTGGAGGTGATTACCGGCAGATTTCAAATTAATCCTTTAAGAAAACATTAGAATGCATCACAGCATAGCTTATAGAGGATGGACTCTCCTATGGCTAACTAGATATGATACAAAGAAACTCAATATTACTATACAACTGAAACAGGAGGCCAGAAACGTCCAGAAAAGAGACACAGGTTGTTGCCCGTGGTGGGCTAACAGCACATGCTCAACTAAGGACCAGCAGGTGGGACAAGGTGCAATAAATCCCTTGAAATTATGTCGGTTTGCCAGCTTTGCAGGCAGCAGGACAATATTTGCAGTAGAGAGGAGGAAGCAGGCAGTGACTTAGTCAAATTAACACTTTCTAGGAGCAGGAGATAGTGCTGCATTAGACCACTGGACTATAGTTTGGAAAGAAAATGTGTCCTTAACTCTACATCAGTTGAAGAGCATTAAGTCCAAAAGGGATTTCTTCCCACTGCAGAAAAAGCTGAGGTGCTAAAGAAAAGACAGCTAAGACCCCAAAATCCTCATGGTGAACATACCTTAGGTATTTGTGGAAAAGATTCCACTTTCATTGCTACCAGAGAAAAGGGACCACTGAGACATTGTTCTCGTCTAGAACTTCTCCATGACTGAGAGAAACCTGCTCTGCCTTCACTCCCAAGCTCCTTTGATATGAGCCTTGTGTGCCAGTCCAACATTCTGGGCATATTTTGCTTCTACACTTTCCCTGAGTCTTTACTACTCAGACATATTTCTTTAGGTCTATTAGGTGGACATATTTATCTCAATAAACTCTTCCTTATTATCTCATTTTTAATTAGCATTATAAATATCCATCTTCCCTCAGAGCTCGTAGGTATCTGCTTCCTTTTCCCCTTCTCCTTCCATCTAATTCAGCATTGGATCATTTGTTCCAGTGTTTCAGGTATTATTCTCCATAAGAGAATCACAGAATCACAGAATCACAGAATCACAGAATGGGTGAGGTTGGAAAGGACCACAGACCATCATCTGGTCCAACATCCCTGCTCAAGCAGGGACGTCCTAAAGCACATTGCACAGAACTGCATCTAGGTGGTTCTTGAATATCTCCCGTGAGACAGACTCCACAACTGTCTGAAATCTGTTCCAGCACAGGGTCACCCACACAATAAAGATGTTCTTCTCATGTTCAGCTGGAACTTTCTGTGCACTAGTTGCCACCAGTTGCCTCTTGTCCTACTGCTTGGTACCACCGAGGAGAGTCTGGCTCCATCCTCTTGGCACCCTCCTTTTAGATATTTATACACATTAACAAGTCCCCCCTCAGTTGTCTCTTCTCAAGGCTGAACAGGCCCAGCTCTCAGCACATCATCTCAACAGAGGTGCTCCAGTCCCTTAATCATTGCTGCGCTGTGCTGGACCCACTCCTGGAGCTCTCCATGTCTCTCCTGTACTGGGGATCCCAGAACTGGACTCAGAACTTCAGATGTGACCTCACTATGGCTGAGGGGCATGATCACCCCCCTTGACCTGCTGGCAATGCTCTTCCTAATGTACCCCAGGATACCACTGACCTTCTTGGCCACAAGGGCACTGCTGGCTCATGGATGGCTTGTTGTCCACCAGGACCCACAGATCCTTTCCCACAGAGCTGTTTTCCAGCAGCTCAGCCTCCAGCCTGTGCTGTTGCATGGGGTTATTCTTCCACAGGTGTTTGCCTTTGCTGAACTTCACAAGGCTCCTCTCTGTCCTTCTCTCCAACCTGTCAAGGTCCTTCTGAAGGGCTACACAGCTTTCTGGGGTATCAGCCACTTTTCCCAGATTTGTGTCCTCAGGGAACATGCTGAGGAAGCATCTGTCTCTTCATCCAGTAATTGATGGCTAAGTGGAACAATACTGGACGCAGTATTGAACCTTGCATGACACCACTGATGCCAGGTCCCCAGTTAGACCCTGTTCCACTGATTATGACCCTCTGGGATCTGCTGTTCAGCCAGTTCTCATAGTGATGTCCCTCTTCTCAACGGTTTTCCACAGGAGGGTAGTAAGTCAGTGTTATGTCCCCATTCTCACCCTTACACCCCAAAGCCATCTTTGCGTACAGCTCCAGCTCTGGCTCTGCTCATCTGCTCTCCTGTGGTTTCTTTGCTTGGAAATTCAGACCTCCCAGTGGCTTGATTCCCCCTGCAGAGCATGATAGCTCTTTCTCACTGCTACTTTCTGTTCCTCATTGTTCCCAAATTTCAGCAAGGGCTTACTTGACTGGACACTGCAGCAGGTATCCAGAAGCACCTCCCAGGCAGTAACAGCCAGGGATTCTGTGCCTATGCACTTTCTCTTCTATTTGACTATTTACAGAGGAAAGAAACTAAGGAAGAGAGTGGTTTCTGAAGAATGACAGGGAAAGGGAGGAAACATGAACTGCTGGAAAAAGAGCAAATGCTTTTTATGGGCATTGTGGGTAACAAGAACCACATGTGGATGGAGATGGATGGAAGGAATCTAAGTTGGTGTGGTTTCCCAGTTTTAAAGGAGAAACCAGTGCCTGGATACTAGAAGGTGGGCTGCAACAGATAGGGCAGGAGAATTGTTTTGTGGCTGTCACTATGACTGGGGAGAGAAACAGTAAGCCTACAATATTCTTGGAACTGTTAAAAACTATCAAATATGAAATAAGAGTTCTGCCTTTTTTGTCCCCTCACATTCCTTGCTTTACTTCATACTGAAAATTCTCACAAACACTGGATGAAGAAAGACTTAATTCTTTAATTTCCAGACTCTTCTGTGCTTGCTTTGCAACCTTAATGTTCCTTTAATGGATGTTTTTGGATGTGGAAAAAAATACATATATATTAGCTACAGTTAGACATCAATCTGTGGCATTTATCATAACCCTTCACTCTTTCATCCACACATTGTCCACTAATTCATCACCCCGGGCCACATACAATGGCTCCAAACAACTCTTTAAAAAAAGTCAAGGTGAAATGCTTACATCTTGGTCTTTCTCCACATCTTTGTATGTATAAAATGCAATAGCAACTGGCTTTGAGAATAAGGGGAGTAAGATGCTAGGACAGAATTGCTGCGGAGGTTGGAGGGGAGGGCAGAGCAGGACAGGGCCAGGGAAGAGTTCCCACAAGTCAGGACATGGTATTTCCTCAGCTGTTATATAATATTTATATTACAGGAGTGCCAAGAGTCTCCAGTCAGCATCAGAGCTACCTGATTATATGAACTTCACAGAAACGTACCAAGACACACCCCTTGCCCCAAGGTGAAGATAATCGGAAAGGAAAAAAGCACAGACCACACTAATATGAGGAGGAGTGCATGTGTGAGGGGAGCTGATGAGAGGGAGGGACAGGGACAGCCATCTTAGAGTGGGAGCTGCATCTCTTTCCCAGTTACAAGGGGCTGGCTATCCACAAAGCATCTAAGGCGAGGTTCCTTCTGAAAGCACAGTGATTAGCCCCACAGCGAATTCCCACAGTAAGTGGTTATTCATGAAGAAAGGTGCTTGAAGAGAGGGGATGAATGCTTATGAGTTTCAAGAAAAAGGTGTTTGGTAGCAACTAGTAGATTTGAAGATTGGCTATGGATTTTGATGGTAAAGAAGGGAGACTTTTCCATTTGTTTTCTCCTGCATAATGTCTGTGCTGTACTAGTCCAGACCCTGGCAAAATTTGTAATAAAATTATACATTTTATGCTGAGGTGTTATAAGTAAAGACAGTCTCTAGTCCCAGCTGGCCTTTGAGAAAAACTCCATGGAACATAAGCTCTGAACATAAATTTGGTCTTTCAGTGGCAAAAGGAGCCACAGTGTTCTTGGTGAGTGCTGTGCAGCAGTGCAAGGTCTCCCTGTCAGGGTTTGTAGAGGAATGTGACACAGTACACAATGCTCATGAGAGGGCTTTAGCCCTCTGAGCCCTCCAAAAAAGAAGGGAAAATCTCCCACTGAAAGCAACCTGGTGAAACAAAAGCACAGAGAAGCCTACAGCATGGGGGCATTAGGCTGAACTGAAAGCATTTACCAGCTTAATTTATCCATAATACCTGTTGATTAAATGAGTAATTACACAGGCAAGTGCTTCCTTAGCTATGGAAATGAAAGACTGGCCAGAGGAATTTGGTTGGAGCTGGACTGGAGAGCTTATAGCTGCCCTTTGCTTTTGAAAATATCTCTGAGCTACCATGTGCTCTAGGGTGGGAACCAGTGAAGAAACGGGGCTGAGGAGGCTTGATTTTGATGAAGCCTGTGTACTTCTCCAGTTGGTGGCATTTAGGGGCCATGGCCACAATTGCAGCCTGTGTTGACAGGGATGATACACTGCAGGGACTAAATGGAAACCTTTTGAACCTCGGTTGGTGGCTATTTGCCACACACTTCATCTGTAATTGTCTCTAATCCCAGGCACTTTACCTGTCTGTTGTGAAACATGCAATTCATTGTAAAAAAGTAGAAATTTGAGAGCAGATTTGGTGTTGCAAGCATTAAATGCACAAGTAAAGATCATGAATTGCAAAAAGCAATAACAAAGCATTATAAAGTCTATGAGTTGATCACTTTTGAAATAAAGAATTACAAAATAAATTAATTCAAGGGAGAAGTAATTGCAATTAATATGTTGCAAATTCATGCAATGGATGCATCAGAACAAAATGTTATCTCTATAATCACAGCTGTGACCCCAATGTCCTTAGGGCACAATGGATCAGAAAGATTTCTTTCCTCCAAATGTTATAACCATTCAGAAATAAAGGTACAGTCAGAACATACAATTTTACAATACTGCAAGACCATATAACTGAT
The DNA here is from genome assembly GCF_020740725.1 of Corvus hawaiiensis. Lineage (NCBI taxonomy): Eukaryota > Metazoa > Chordata > Aves > Passeriformes > Corvidae > Corvus > Corvus hawaiiensis. The sequence continues at coordinate 19,769,076 of NC_063242.1, forward strand.
TATTAATACCAAGGTAGGATAACATTCTGTTCCTAAAGCTATTTTATAAATGCATGGTGTCTCTTATTTTATGGCATAACCACAGTGTATAATAACTATCTCTGATTCAGTACTTTAATCACTTGATAATACAAAGCTCTTGGTTTCATGAGGTAATCACAGGTGGAATTTCCTTGTGCCTCTCACTCTCTTGTCTGAATAATCGAATGCAAGGCATGGCAGGGCTGGAGACTGAAAGGCATCCAAACAGCAATCTCCTTGGAGAAAGGAAGGATGCTTTTGAGGTAAAGGGCACATATTCTATGAGGCTGGACTCCAGAGTGTGTTTACACTGCATGATGTGCTGGTGTAGGTAGTAAGATGCACTACAACTCACAGCATATCAGAGGCACCAAGCAGTAGCAATTTCTGTAACCTTTGCTGAAGGAGAGGGACAAGCTGTCTCACTGTAATTGTGCTTCAAAGTCAACATATCTGTTGTCATCCTGACCCTTCATCCCTCTCCTCCTCAAACATCCAGTGTGTGTGTGTATAATGTGATCTTAGTAACAGGCAAAAGAAAATTATGAAAGACTATGCTTTTCCCCCTCTCAATTTCCAAATAGTGTTGAACATGACAGTTATATCAGCTCCATAAAAACACATTATAAATGTGACATATATTGCAAATATTGCATGTATCTTCACCTACTAAATCATTAAATAAATTGCTCTTAAGTGTATAAGTACATGCCTGACCAAAGTAAATAAATAAGGACTTACAGCAGAATTCTCTAAAACTCATGAGAGAAATCATACTATACCAAATTAAATCCCAGGAAAGGTTTAAAGGTCAAGTTTTTCTCCACTAAATAACTCAGTAAATGTCTATAAAGCCATGTAAGGGGGAATCTAGAGAAAATCAAGAACCTGTATCCCCTGTGTAGAGCAGAGTGGCAAGCACCTCTACACTGGGTGAACTTTTGCTTTGGTGACAGTCAAACCACTTATTTCTAAAGACCCATCTTGGACATGTTTCCACAGCCTGTTGTCCCTGTCCAGCGTTAATGTCAATAGGAGACAGATGTGTGCAACATTCACCAAAACGGAATGAAGCAATTTTCTTAGCTGTTTTGGGACTATTACCAGTGAAAATTCAAAACTAAATGCTAAAAATTAACGTACAGAGCAAAATGGAAAGTGAAATTACAGTGGAGTATGTGCTCAGCAGCTCCAACAGTAGCCAATTGCTCAGTCCCAGAGATCCTCGTTTTTGTCCTGGTGGTGATTAATTTTGTCTATCTATTACCTCATACATCGGAGACAGAAGAATGCATCAGCTTTGTTTGAGGTCCTAGAAAAATCTCATTTTTCTCTGCTGCCTGTCCAGGGCAGAGAAAATGTACTGGTGGGCTTAATTTTATATGAAGGAAACTTGGAATATTCTACATTTCTTGAGTTGCTTTGTCTCTTTTCTTCTTTAAATAAGTGTTGTGTCATAGAAAGTTGGCAAGAAGCATTGTAAGCTGGCGTACGTAATAGAACTGATCTATTACACATTCTCTGGTATTAACAAAGATGAAGCTTGCACCAAGTATCCTCCTACTGTCAAAGCACACCTGAGAAAGAAACCAACAGAAAAAAACCCATCAATTTGGGCCACAAATGAGATGTCTTTACAATCAAAATACACGTGAAAGAAAAAAAATTCTGCAAGGAGTTTGTCTCTGATTTATCTGTGTTGCAGTCTGTTTCAGCTGATGTCTCACCTTGTATCAGTATTTTCCTTCCTGACTAGCAGTGCTTACCTGTGTGCCAGTCTGTTGAGTATTCCAGCTCCCCAGGGGCATGAATGGATTTCTGCTCAATGTTGTCAGTCACCTGAATTTCTCTGTTCCCAAGCACGCCAGCTTGTGACTCCTGACATCGCTAGAAAAAAACAGCACTGGAGAAAAACACAGCTGATGCTCTTCTCTTGCATTAAGGTCCTGGATCTCTCCAGAGGTTAAGTATCATTAGGATTAATGCCAATGGTGCTGTGTGTTTGCAAAACAGGTGAGAACAGAGAATCAAGGACTCCAAATATAATCCCCTCTCTCGCTCCCCCAAAATGAACCAGGTGAAAGAAAGCCTGGTTCAGAACAAAACACAAATGGTCTCATGAAGGCAAAACAAAGCCCATTCCAGCTGGGGGGAGCTGATGGTTGCCAAGGGCTTGGTGGGTGTGAGACAGACAGACAGACCTGCAATGAAGAATATCATGATTCCTCTTTTCGTGTGCCAGATTGATGGAACTACAACAACAGAAACAAAAGATGGCTTGGATGGGCAGCGAGGTAGCAGAGACAGGCTGACACACCTTGATACCAGACTTGCACAGCTGCACATATGCCACTGCTGATCCATCAGCCCAGCATGCAGCCCACAGTGACTGATCAATCTACACTTGCCATTGCTTGATGTTAGCAGCAGCAGATAGTAAGGGAGAGAAATATTCATAATATACTGGAGGGTATGTTTTTGTTTCCCTTTTTGTGCGTGGGGGTTTATTTTTTTTTTTGTTTGTTTTTTCTTTTTGCTTGTTTGTTTGTTTTTGGGGTTTTGGGGGGGATTTTTTTTTTTTTTTTTGGTTGGTTGGGTTTGGTTTTTTCCTCACAGAAGAGCCCTAAGGTTTATAATAGTGAAAATATACCAGTGCAAGTATAACATCTGTTGACTTCAGGGATCATGTATTTTACTTCAGTAAGATTCTCCCATGTCTTTTACTTCAGTAAGATTCTCATGGACCTAAAATATGGGACTTTTGTTCCCTTCTTTCTGCAAAATGGAATGCTTTTCTGTAAGAGGCTGGGGGAACTAACAAGAGAGAAAAGGCAAAGTGATACCTGGATCAGATGATGGCTGTTATGATCAGGAATTGCTTCAAATTAAAAGGAAGACTAGCCAAAGGCTGACACAGAGGAGCTGCTGCAAAAGGATGAGGTAGAGGGATCTGCCTGCTTTCCAATAAGAGTTTTGAGCAAATTATTTGTATTGAAAAGATATTTTTCAAACTAATATGTAGACTCTAGACAATAACTGTCACATGAAAGGGACTGAAATCTTCAGATCAGTAGATAAGTTTGCAGCACCCCTTCTTATTATTATCTATATTATTTACTGCTTGAGTTCACAGACTCAGCTTTCAATCAGTAAAGACCTTCCTCAAATCATTATTACACTCTTGGCCCACTTTTTCTCTACTCTAGATATGCTATTGGTATCAAGAAGAGCAAATTTCTGTAAGACCAAACAATCAAAGCAGGAAATGCTTGAAAGCTCTGTATTGTGGTTAGTGCTTCCTGCTTGTTTGGATGTAGCTTTGTACTGAGAACTCAGTAATATTCTGAATATTCAAATATCTTAGAAGAATAGACTGAAATGTGACACAAAGGAAAAATAAGGAAAAAACTGACATTCTAAAGTGAACCAAAGACCCATTCATATGAATGGGAAATTTGTGCCGACTGCAGGGATAACCTAAGCTCATTACAAATCTGCAAGTTTTATTTCATTTTGCACATGTATTTAATCCATCTGTAAATTGTTCATTGGATAGCACAGGACGATGCTCTCCTGGGAACTGTAAGGTATGTGTATTCAACAGTGGAGAATAAACACAAGATTTTATTACAAAATGCCACTGCTGCTCCTGGCATGAGTAATTTGTGCACCTGCATTTTTAAAATGTTTCAAAGTTTTTCTCCTTTGTGAATTCAGCAGCAACATACATTATCTTTCAGGCTGCCACAACACAGTATTTGCAGACTGGGTCACGTCAGCCCTTGTTATCCAGAAGCCACTGTTTTCTGAGCAAATAGCAACTGAAAATGACAATGGTTTGCTCCAGACAGGGGAGAATAAGACAGTATTTCCTTATGGCCTAGTAATGCGTGTCTGCAAGATGAGCAGGAGACATATGTGGGCCTTAAATCCAAATTTGGAGTGGGTTTTTGGAGAGGACATAGGCCCAAAGAAACGTGGAAGGAATGAAATGTATCTTGACAGCACTTCCTCCAGAAGTTTGTCCCACATTCAAGCACATTCTGCCTTGCACCATGCCTGGATTTGCAAGCGTGGGGAATGAGAGACTGGGTCTGGAGATTGAAATACACTCTCTGGTGTAGCTCTGCACAGCCAAAGTGCTGGGCCTGCCATAGATATCATTAAATGTAGAGTCCTGAATAATTACTACTGTGCTTTAAATACACCGTCACCTTCCGGAAGGCTGCATCCCCATGGGAACTTGACTGGCTGATCAAGGTTTGGCGCAGGTAGGGGAATTAGGACATTTTAGTTAGTTTAGGCTTAGTAATTTAATTTTTAATAGTTATTCTGCAGGTGTCTAAAGTCGGCTCTCTTATATACAATTTTTAAGTAAAATTTCCCTTGTGTTCCCTGTAATCTCTCTGAAATGTTCCTTGATTCTCTCAGAACTCTCTCATTCAAATATGCAAAGTGTATAATTCCAAGAAATCTTATGTGTTTGTACATCTTAAAATCATATTATCGTCTTAAGGTCCTATATCATGTAATTCCCCCATTTGCCATGGATCTTTTGCAAAAAGGAATTGAGATCTTGTGTTGTACCAGTTTGATCATCAGGGACTATCTCTAAGAGCAGTCACAAGCAGGTGAGTTTTCAGTGTGTTTACTTAACTGATACAGTAAATGCTGATGCAGGGATGGAGCTGATGAAATTGCTTTGGATGGAGTTTTATTTTCTTGATTTCTTGAAGGGTTGGAGCAGCTAAACAACACAACCAGCTTGTGGTTTCTAAGGTCTCCACGGCATACATACACATATTTTGAGAATGAAATTTGAATAGTTATGTGCAAGTGACTCCAGCTCCCTGGAGATGCACTTGACATTTCAAATGGTGCAAATCGGTAAGGCTGGGAACACCCAATTCTGTCTGAAAGGGGATAAACATGGCAGGAAATCAGATGACTTTGCCATCAGGGCCAAATATCTGCCACCCATCCCCACCTGTATTTGTATACAAGACATGTTCAGGTCTGTATTTACCTTCAGTCCTCACAAAACCTTGGTATGGTCCTTCTCCTTCAGGCTTTATTGCAGATTAGAGTCATTAATGTGGAGCCTTGTTCTTTCCCTCTTTTGTCACTAAGAGCTGTAACGAAAGCTATCAAAACATGAGAATGGAGGGGAATCAGTGAAATGGGAAATCACTGAGTGCAGTCTCAATACCTGCCTGCTGTTTCCTCTAAAACCACTCACAAAGCTCTTGCCGTTTGAGTTCACAGAATGAATTGGAGAATTGGATTAGAAGCAGCCGCAAGGACGATCTGGTGCCAACCCCTCTGCCATGGGTGGGAACACCTTCCACTAGAGCAAATTGCTGGGAGCCCCATCCAGCCTGGCCTTGAACAGTTCCAGGGACTGGGCATCCACAACTTCTCTGGGCAACCTGTTCTAGTGCCTCACCACCCTCACAGTAAAGAATCGCTTCCCTGTTATCTACTCAAAGGCTAATCTCCTTCAGTTTGAACCCACTGCCCCTTGTCTTGTCATTACATGCCTTTGCAAATGGTCTCTCTCCATCAGGGTCAGTTGCCATTGAAAAGGCCGAGGCAGAAGAGGCTACTGGGAACTGTAAACAGCTGCCACCTCTTTACTGGAAACCCCTCCTAGAATCAGGGCAAACACAGCTGCCCTGCTGGTGCCGGGTACCAGCCCAAAGCATTTCAACACATTTCAACCCAACAACCAGCAATATTTTCAAGCACATTCCAAGGCACAAAGATCATGAAGGACATGTCAAACTAATTGGGCCACGAAAGACCAACCCTCACTGCTTTGCTCCCAGCCACCCTGATCCTTGCTAAGGAATGGTTATAACCAGAAACACCAGGTTATAGATAGATTTGGACACTATGGAAAAAGAAGTCAAAAGCAGGGAAATGGTTGAGAATGAAAAGAGCTGGATGAATAAACCAGGCTGTAGAAGATGTTTACAAACTAAGTAATGCAAATAAAGATTTCCCACATCCTTCCACAGCACTGATGGCTGAGAAAATCTCATTTTGGCCAATGAGAGGGAAGTGGCCAACCTTGCTATGCATTTTCTTGGTCAATGCAAAGAGAACAGCATAAAAAGTCTGTGACAAGATGTAACTGATGATAAAATAGAAGTACATTGAGTAAAAGTAATTTTCAGCGTCTGTAAAGTAAAGGAAATCAGAAAATGGAGACAGAGAGGAAGAAAAGCAATGAAGAAAAATTAGAGTCCCTCCAAACAAGACTAAAGTCTTACTCCAGCCTCTAAACATCTGACTGGAAAGTTTGACTTGTCTGCACTTTGAAGTTTAGAAACACAAATATAACTTTATTTTCTGTGAAATTTCTGAAAATGCAGCCAACCAAAAAAACCAACTTTGCCTGACTGAGCATAATTTGCACAGGGCTGTGATTGCTGTCCTACCTGAACAGCACCTAACATTTCTGACACCTCCATCTATGGTGGGCTGCTCTTGTAGCACTTGTGTGGAACAAAGACTGCAAGGATGCTGCTCAGTACTGATACTCCCAAAGAAGCAGTCTTGACAAATTCACGGTCTAAGGAAGTGTGTTTAGTAATTTCAAATAAATATGTTTCAAGACAGTGCAATCTGCCCTCAGATATTCCGCAGGCAGAAAAGTAGGCTAAATTCATCAGATTAATTATTCATTGCAAATTCTCTCAGCTCTATCACTGAGGTCAACAGCAAAAGTGCCACCGAGTACAATAGGATGCAATTTCCAAAAGAGGATAATAGTCCTTTACCCTACAAGTATGAGAAGCTTTGCTAGTTTTGGAGGGACAGGCAGAAGAACCCAAACAAGCAGAGGTGTGTGCAAATAAGCAGTTTTATTTCACAAAGACTGACTCCTGTTTCAACCCATGTGGGACTGTATGTCCCATATTCTGCTCAGAGCTTTGTGCTCAAATGAACCTAAATTCTCCATTCTCAGCTGAGTTCAAATACATACTTATATATGCATATATGCACACATTCAAATATATGTATTTGTATATATTTACACACATCAGATTTTGAATCAGAACTCTCCAAAATCATAATTTTGATGCAAAACCATAACTTGACTGACACTCTGTCAAAGGCTTGTGAAAGACCGAAGTTTTTGAATTTACAGCAAAACCCAAAAGTTAGTCAGTTTGGAAATGGGAGGAGGAATGGTTGCATTGCAAACACTTTACACAGCTGTTCAAATGAAAACACAGAACACTTGAGCCCTCAGTCTCAAGAATCACCATGCTCTTTGTACTCCACAGAGGTCTTTCAGTCAGTACTGTACACCTGTATTTTTTAGACCCATTAATTATGTGCCTGAGCAGTGTAATTATAACCTAAGCCATACTTTTTGATTAAATGCATCAGCCTAAGTTCATGTTTATTTTAACTGCCTCCAGTTATCCAGCCCAGTCCAGCCTCAAGAACACATGAAAAGACTTTTCTAAACAGTTTCTTCATTTTCCACTCCCCTCCCTGTAAAACTGAAGTGAATATTTTCACTGGGGTAGGAAGGAGAAGAAAAATAAACAGGAGAGGAAATGTAATTGGAGGTGGCATGAAGAACATGGCCTCTCTCTTCTCTCTACTGTTAAAACCCGTGGGGGATTTAAAGGCCACAAATGATCTAGGTCTTCTTCTTGAACCATTGTGAACTTTATCTGCTTGGGTTTAGTATCACTAAATGTGTATTAATGCCAAAGATTGTTCGCGTGGATTATTTATAAGGCATTCACTTCAAATTAGTGCTGCTTAAAGCGTGTGAGTTCGTAACTTGCCAACAGCAGATGCAGTCTGCAGCAACTGAAACAGCGAGTGGCTCCATAGATGCACACACAACAGCTGGGTGCAGATCAATAATAGAAACATTAACAATGGTACTGTTTTAGAGGCAATTCTTCACTTTGGAGATATCTCTTATTCCACATTAATGGTACCTTAAGTAGAATGGTAGAAGACATGTAAGGATGAATTTCCAAGTGGTCCACCGGGATTTGCCCGCTCCTGCCCGCCTGTTACTAACACGGCTGCTCCTTATGCTGTAATTCTGCGCATCTCCCCTCCGTCCCCTGCCCCACTGCAGAAAGCACCTTGCTGTCAGCATGCCTGTGCTGCCAGACCACCTCCTCTATCACCAGTAGCCACCTTGCTGTGTTGCAGGCTTTAGTACGGAGCCCAGGGCAGTTTATCCTGTGCGCAAGGGAACCTGCCATTTCTGCACCAGAAGAAAGAGTGACCTGAGCACTGTGTGTCAGTGGGAGTAATGCTGTCTCACAACAGCGACCACGTGCAAAGCTGGTGCCCTGACGTGACTCTCGTTAATGACCTGAGTCATCAAGCTCTTTGAGCATCTAGAAAAGTGAATTTTCAATCACATGTAACTCACCTGAATATCCTCTTGAATGAATCAGAGAGGTATCCATTTGACTGCCAGTAAGTCAATCACGTAAAAGTCAGTTCCTCAGGGAAGTGATTATAGACACTAAAGGTCATAGTTCAGGCTTTTCAATGAACATTAAAGATGCCATGACACTGCCAAGGGTACAAACACAGATTTGGTATATATATAAATATACAGAAGCCTAAATCTGCCTCTAGCTTTCTCAGGTTCAATCTGAGCCTTGTTTGATCAAGCTGTCGGCTCAAGTCAGTGAGAGTTCTAGACTGTTTTGGCCATGGCTTTGGGGAACATGCCAAGACCAGGATGGGAGAACTAAGCCTTATGGGTCTCCATGCTGTGGCTCTTTGGCACAGTCCCTGTGTGCAGCCCAAAACCAGTGAATAACTAATACTTTGTTTTTGTTCAGACAGATCAATAATTTTGGGGTCCCAATGTAAACTTGTCTTTCTAGTGAGCCAAGTGGATGTGTCTTGGCAATGAGGCTCATGATACTGTAAGTTCTGCATTGTCTATGACATCTGCTTAAGGACTATCTTTCCAGTTGTCAGCAAATTAATCTAGCAGAAATAGTTATATTTAGTCATATAGTGATCATTTTTGTTATAGTCAGGCTGCCTTTGCTTAGCTAAACATGTTCAGTAGTACAAGCTCCTCCACTGACCACTGACTGAGCCATGAGAAAACATTAAGGAATGTTCCTTTCAAGCACTAATTCATCAGTGATAGGCAATTAAATTGTCTTTGGAAGAGCTTGGTACTTCCCAGTAATGCTACTTTGAAAAAACCTATTGAAAACCAGTACTGGTGCCCGTTTCTTTATCTTGGGAAGGTATTTCAGTCATATCTTTGAGTTTACTTCTGAAGAGAGAACATTTTCACCATCTTGTTCCTACTTTCCCCCACTTGCTCTTTGTTGCCTCCCAGTCTTGTTCTCTCCTACTGTTTCTTAGTCTTGCTCTTCCCCTTCCTCGGACACCTCACATCCCACTGAGTCTTTCTTGGGCCCCTTGGTTTGGTATCTGAGTGTTCTCCATTCTCCTCCTCTTCCTTTTAGTCACTTTTGCTGTTCTCCACTCTTTCTTACATCCTTTATTTTTCTTTCCAAGCTGTATGTCTCTCTCTCCCTTTCACTGCACCCTTATTTTGATCTTAAGAATAACATGGGCTTTCACTGAGAGTACAAGCAAGGCCTGAACATTTTCCAGAAGTATTTGGAGGTGCCAGGTGGGTGTTTGTTCGTTCCAGTGCTCACTTTCTCTGTTGGGACCTTGCAGATTTTCTGTCATGAGTAGCTCCTTGGTTGCTAGCTGCAGATCTTCCCAGCTTATGCATCCACTCCTATTGTGAGCCATCTTTATTTAGGGCCGTAGACTGTACTAATGGCCTGAGCTGGCAAAATTCAGAGCTCTCCCTCAAAGATCCTGAGTGTCTGTCCTCGCATGTGGTTTCCTGGGGAAATGTCGACCCTTTGCACCTCTGAGGAGCTAATCAGGACCTTACAGGATGCCACTTCCTGCAGTAGGCATTGCTACATTAAGCAGTTAATAAAGATGATTACAGCTCAGGGCTAAATAGGTATATTATGGTGTTGTACTTCACTTATATTACCCTCATGGCAAATGAGTCAAAGAGACACTGCCATGTATTTTAAGAGGAGTGACTCTTTATCCTAATTAATGACATCAATATGCAGATGGTGATGCTGGTATAATTAGCACAGTGGATGGCACCAATATAAAATGATAGAAAGAACCAGACTTAGAGAAACCAATATAGTGTATACATGCTTAAATCTGCATGAAAATCCTTTAGCAGAAACCAAGGAAGTTCAGTTACCATCCCTTCAACCTGAGACAAGTTCATCCAAGGCTTACAGGTGTATGGACACCAAATGAAACTTGGGATTACAAAATGAGCTGATCTGGAAGGAGCTGGGTTGGGGTCTGCATTGGTTTGGGGCTAGATCTCAGAACAGGCCTCAGATGTTACCAAGCACAAGACAAACAAAACTGAAGGAATAAACTGTCTGTGGGAGCCCTGCTGAGTCAGCCCGAGGTGTTTCATACAGCTGTACTAAATCTGGGAAGAAAAGTCAGCATACAGTCGGTTCCCTGTCAGCTGATACACTCTCTAGGAAACCATACACAGGTTTTATGGGCCAGGCCCATAGCTGACAAAAATGGATGTGACCCCACTGAAGTCACAGGGGATCAGCCAGCTTCCATCAGCTACACCTGCAGCCCATCACCATTTCCGCTTCCATAGTTCCAATAACCAAAAAGAGCAAAGCTGAAGTGGAGAGCTTTTGTGGCCATTGGGGGCCTTCCTTGAGTTAACCAGTGTGGATGATTTTAAGATATTTTCTTTGGTTCAACCTCCCACAGTTCATTGCACCCAGGCAGGCCCCAGTACATGCCTACATTTCTCTCAGTGGTGGTCCTTTTTTACAAAACACATTGCAAAAATCAATGTTCTGTTACACTCTTTACCTCCTATTTCAAGCCAGGCTGTAAGCTGTCAGAAGAAGGAGTATCCCCTGGTATATTTTGACAAAACCTGGGCTGCTCTGGGTATTCCTATTAAAAAAATTCTCAGGGACACTGGAAACTACTATTTCATCTCAGAGGGCCTAAATTGTTCAGTTTATTTTTTGCAAGGGAAAAGCCTTTACATCTGGACACAATACACCCAGTGAAATATCAGCTGTTAACCTGGAGTTCTCTCTAGAACCCTGAGTTTTGTAGAATCTTCAGTTATAGCTTAAACACTTTAAGTTAATCACTTAAACATTTGTGCAATGAGACTACAACGATTTTGTACAGAGATCATCTGCAGTATGTAACAATACTAGAGCTGAGAGACAATTTAACAGAGGTCTCTACCTGCTGCAACACCTTAGCACAAGGGTGTGATTTAAAGGTAATGTGGCAGGTTTAATGCAGAATTTCCTTGCTTTCCTAGGTTTAAGTCTCAACCTTAATGGTATAACTTGCATTGACATTGTTTCAATTTGTTTTGACATCATAATTGAGTCTAATCTCCACAGACTTTCACTGCAGTCTTATTTCCTATTGTAGTCTCACAATGTGATTTTACCATAAGAGCACTGTAGTGAGGCCTTCTCCAAGTCATGCTTTGAAATCACATTGTGTGTGTAATACTGCCTTGTAATGGCTTTGTAAGAGGGTCTCTAAAGATCTTCCCTGCCACAATTTGGCCACCTTCATCTCAAACTGTAATGACCTCACAATGCCATAAAGCAATTACCATTACAAATTTAAATGGTCTTATGTAGGAACTTCTGTGCTGCCTCATTAGGTGACACATTTTGCTGTGTCCAACCTCTTATTTAAATACAGCACATCTACTGCATAACCACTGCTCCTTTAAATTCCAAAATTGGGCTAGACCATGCATTTTATTACTTTTTTTTTTTTTTTTTAAACTGCAGATGGGCTGATGAGAATCTTCTCTAGCAGCACATTTTTTTCGAACTGGGCTGGGTTAGTGGCATCCAGATCTGGATGCCACCACTGTTGAAATTTCATTCACTTGCGACCATAAGCCAAATCACAGCTAGGAATTTGCTTTGAAACCAAAATAACAGAAATCTGCTACGGTCTATTGTCACCTGATACAGCTTTCCTTCCTCACTGCTTTGTTCCTGAAAGGGCTTGCAGCTGGGGCATTGATTTCTATTTTAGCGATTCTTAGGGGAAGTGATGGCCAGCACAATTCCTGTCCCTTTGTTAGACACCCAAGACAGTAGGAGCTGGTGATATATGTTGGGAGGTAAAATAGACTGCTCTGGCTTTTATAGTCAGAAGTCTCAGAACTCTTTATTTCCCAGGAAAATCATAGGCTTATCTAGGACACCTGTAAGACCAGCTATGGAGGACCTCAGGGTGCTTTTCCAGCCTGACTGGGAAGTTAGATCAATTCCATTAGAGAGAGGAGGTTGTCCTAGTTTCTATGTAGCTCTAGGAAATGTGAAACTGTTCCACTCTTACTCCTCTAACTCACTTTTTGTTTCATTTCTGGCCCTCTACAGGTGTATTTAAGATGGTGGTTTTATGGCCCGTGCAACATCAAAAAACACGTGGCACAGCGTGACAATGAAGGGCCCACTGCCACCACTTACAGCCAACTTCCAAGAAGCAGCCGAGACTTATAACTTCTTCAGTTCAGAGGCATACTCCTGAGAACATGTTCATCATTTTAATGCAAGTCTTCGTTGCTGGCTGACTGCCAAGTGGCCTACCAGATGTCTCTCTCTTTACTATGGTTGAAGCAGATTATGATGTTCCAGTTCATTTTTCCTTCACTGACAGCCTGGTTCTAAAAATGTGCCAGACTTTAAGGGCAATATTTTCAAAAGCCAGGTCATCTCACAACAGTACACCAATGACAGTGCATGCAGGTACTACAAAACCGTATGATAGGCAATTAACTCAATGTTATTTCTGCTAGTCGAGTAACTTTGATTGTGTTAAGAGTCTTTAACACTAAGGAGGAGGATTCTTGAAGTGCCAATTCCTAAAGTCTGGTGAACACGGCACAAGTGGAATTTTCACTTGGAAAATACAGATATTATTACAGAAAATACAGAGTTTTGGTACCTGTGCTTAAAAGAGAGAACCTAAATCTGGCAGCTTTCAAAAAGAGAGAAGGAAAAAAAAAAGAGCAACCTCCAAATGGATTTGGATTTATTTTCAGTTGCATTTTTTTTCAGAGCCATTTATTGCATCACAGGCATGGATATGTACTTTTGGTTTATGTATTTTTGTACACAGGTCCCAAAGTCCTGCTCATGAAGGACCTCTATTACATCTATTGTCTCTCTCTCATTCCCCTCCACCCAGAAGCGAAAAAGTTTCCACAACAAAGGTTATTCTTTATCAGATCAAAATCTTTGAGATGTTTGCAGTACCTGGTTTCAAGGAAGGCCCCAAAGTCTTAGCACTTAGCCAAAATTTTGAAGGTTTCTAATGCCCCTTAAGAAATGTTTCTTACAGAATTCTCTCACTACAGGAGCCTTCAGCCATGTGCCAAGCCTTCTCTTTCCAGCCTTCAAACACATGATATGTTTTTACTCTTTTTCACCTGCTTAGGTAGTCATAACTGCTTTTCAACTAGCCCTTCATCAAATATTCTGTGAATGTCTGATCATGAATGAATACACATTTCATGCTGTGGTTATGCATTCTGAAGAACATTGTATGTGCCAAAACAAGTGACTAGAACACTAGGAAGACTTTTTCCACAGTCTCTTTCTATTGCTCTTGGTGTCTACTGTCATCTTCAACATAGTCCCCTTTATTTAACTTAAAGATTATTTTTCAATGTGCGGCTGAGGTGAACACCCTCACTCTGACTCTCTCTTTTGCTTTCATATGAAGGACTTCATGCAGTTTTCTTTTTATGAATTGCAATTCTACGGAAATTAGAAACCAAAATTACATTAGAGGGTAATTCTATCTCGAAACTTTTAATAAACCACATGGCTTTTGAGACTCTTTGTCTGCATGTGTTCATGCAGTTCCATTTCCTAGCTGTGATCTATCTACTAGGGAAAATATTACTGTTATGTTATCTTTATGCTACTTGTGCATTGCCCTGAGTCATGACATTGATACAATACTTCTTATCAAAACTTTAAAGATCCAGCACCCTAACCTCCAGACAAACCCCTGATATGAAGCAGCAAGTTCACTGTGTTAAACAAGGGGCTTGACTGGAAGGAGGGAGTGCTTTGCTAATAAACTGCATTGTCTGAACAGTTTTACTAGTGTGAAGACCCTTGTACTGATGATTTATTTGGAAGTTCTGGGTATATTAACTTTTGCTAAGAGCTGAGACTAAAAACTTTATGGGGAATGCTACATACACTCCAAAGACCGACAAGAGAATTTAAGTTAGATGTGATTAGTATGAAGAAAGTTACATTTATTATACTCTTATGTATAATTGATCATATGAAAGGCCTTTTGTAACTATAAAAAAGACAGCACATTAAATTGTTTTACCCTGAGGATTATACAAATTTGTAGAAATCTGATTGGAATATCAGCCTATTGGTTTCATTGCTATGGTAAATCATTAAGATGTTCCATGTTAAACATAAATCCTTGTATCTATTTATTATTAATCAAATAGCTCCTCCCAGCTGCTGCTTTGCTTCATCCGTCTGAGCCAATCAAACCAAGCCCTGGTAGCATTAGCTGTGATGAAGGGTGGCTGCACGCACATAATATGCGTGGCACATAGCACAGATTATACAGTGCTAGACATGGGGCATGAGAGCTGATGGGGTGTTAGCTCTCCGCAGCAGGGGGGCCTGGTTTCGGGATTTGCAAGTAGGCATGCCTCATTAGTAAGATGATTCATGGTGAAAGGGAGTTTAGCTGGGAATAATTTAGTGGCTGCTGTGGTGGAGCAGAAATATAGTTTGGGATAGCAAGGTTATGCACCTGTATTTATTTGATAAAGTCTTGAACAATGACTGATGTCAACCTGCACTGCTCTTACCCTTTCAGTTTGGAAAACAGGATTGCAAAACCCTCCCAACTCACAAGTAAGCAAATGAAAGAGGCAATCTGAATACCACCTAACTGAATGGTCTTGTATTACTTGTGGATTATCCTAGCTTTCGTGTAAAGCTAATTGGCTTTCTGAGCATTTCTGAGCTGGTATGTCTACACAGACTAATGCTTCATTGCTAAGAAGAAGTCAACTCCAACTCAATGATACAGCATATTGATTACTGCCTATTTCCTTCTACTATATCCTGTGAGTGTAATGATATCTGACATATCATTTTCCTGAAACTGCTGAAATTGACATACTATTTAGATTTGGCCCACATTTCTTCAATTAGCAGGAGTATTATAAATGATGTACTGCTCCAAGCCTTTGACACTTCTTGCTCATGCCATACAAAATTAGGTAAGTGTGGAAACGTGTTTTAAGAGGAGAAAAAATATTACTGGAAAAACTAGATATTTGCAGTGGTGCTATAAGAAGATGAGAAGAAAGAACAGTGACAAAAGTACAGTCCATTCAAAACTGAACATTGGACTCCTTTATTGTGACAGATTTTCCTTAAGTAACTTAATGTTTAAAAGGAAAACATCCCTACGTTACTTTAAGTGGGCCTGTTCACAAGTGTAAATAGACACATTTCAAACGGTGACCAGTTCCCATTCAGCTTTACAGTTTATGTGAAAGTAACTGCTGGGAAAACATGCACAGAACATACATTGCCTGATCTGATTTTGTGCAAAATGAAATAAGAAAATTCTTGCTGATATTAGTGATGGGATTTTTTACAGATAGGAAGTATGCTTAGCAGTATGTAGTTGTGAGCTGTTTCAAGTGACTTTGCTTCTCCTCTGGTGTGTTCAGTAAGCTCCTGTGTATGTCAATAGCTGGTCTAGGCTGACACTCTTGCACACTTCAGTTCATGCGTCCATACACACCAGGAATAGGGAAAAGGAACAGGTTAGCTAAAATTGGTAGAAACTTCCCATGCTATGAAGGCCTGCTTTTTTCTATCAGTTGCTCTCCAAGTTCTCCATTTTGCTTTTATTTCCTGAGATGAATTTTTCTGTATCTAAAATACCAAGTCAAAAGCTCTGAAAACTAATGGATTTGGAAACATATACATTGGTCAGTGTAGTTCTATGAGGTATAGGAGCATGGGCTTGAACTGCATAGGTTGTCAGATCATGTTTTCTTTATCTTTAATTTTTTTTTTCTTTCTCCTTTCCTTTAAACACTGAGTATGTTCACTGTGCAAAATTTAAAAGGCTATCCTTTCAAGTATCTGGCACTGTATTTTAAGACACAGAAAGGAGAGAGCTTTGTAGCCTGCCAAACACAGTGTTATATACAGGGCTGAAGGAAGAATGAACAGATTAATCTTCTGCTCCCTGTCCTGATCCATCAGTGTTATTTATTTATTCTGAAATAATTCACTGCACAGCATAACCAGCACTTCTTAGTTCCCACACAGAGTTTGAGCTTGCAGATTAGACTTCCCATGCCAGCTGATACTGTTGTATAAGAAATAAAGAAAAAGAATAAGTGTTCCTGGACTAATGGATGCCATTCCCATCAGAGGCATTTTGCTGCTGTCTTTGCAGATGCAAGGGGAGCATTTCCCAGCAGAATGGGTCTGCTCCTGCAAGGGGACAAGGTGTCACATGCTGAGGAAGATGCTCCGTGCTGTAAATGATGTCTAGAGGTACAGATGCTCTTGTCTTTCCCTATCAGGGAACTGGTGATAATTAAGTGGTCATCTTGGACCCCTGCCTTTGTCCGGTACTGAAGATGTTTAGCAACAGCCAGTGTTTGAACTGCCATTGAGCTGAAGAACTTACTCAGTGGTCACACACCATAAGGTGTAAACCTTTGCTCCAAGCCCCACCCTGTCTCAGTTATTAGCTGAAGTTGGCCCGAGGTTATGTTCAAGTAGTGCATGGCAATTCTTCATCTGGCATTATCCGTGTCTTCATTTTATCTTCTCCCAGACAGTGTCTGTGTGTCATTCGGGTAGTTTGAGAGGCAAAATGGAGGGATGTTTTTCTGAGTTTTTTCTTTCTCTTTTTGTGACATCATCTTGTGAAGTGAACACTTTCTTCTGTACCTTTAGTCTTTGCCACAGCTATGGTGTTGCTTTAGCTTTGTTCCTGCTACCATGTTTTCAAGAGAAAATATTTTTCTGTAATCTACTTTTAAAGATAGTGCCAATGGCATAAATAAAGAATGAGATATAAAGAGTGATACACCCAAAATTGCCACCTGCCTTGGGTGTGGGTTTGGTTATCAAAATATACAATCTGTGGATCCCAGAGCTCCGTGGAAGAGATCCTCTAAACCAAATCCTGTCACAAGTATAAACTGGTGAATAATTAGTTGTGAGTAAATGTGTAAGAAAAAAATCTCTTAAAAGATACCAACTCCTTGTATGCCAGGTTCATCAGTCTAACAAGGGTCATATCAGTAGGAAAAAATAACCAGATTCTTATCCCATTTATACCTCTGAAAGGTCAGAATAAATCAGAACAACTCAGGTATACCTCCAGAGGGCCTGAGATCAGAGCTGTATGCTCAATGACCAAACATTTTAGCACAGCTCTAGTAGAATATGCAATCATTTTGACTCCTGAAAGACCAAAGACCAAATTTTATTGACCTACCAGGCGAAGAGACAGCCCAAGAATTGCACAAGTACCATTGTGTCTCTACCAGAGCTTGAAAGGGCATACAATTGTCAATGATGCTGTCGGCAAGCACATTTGAAACCTGCCTGGCTGACAACAACTCTGCCTGGAACTGACTCTGGATGCTTCATTCTGCATTTTCCTTCAGAGACGGGAAGCATGTGGATAGGCTGCACATGAGCCAACTCTGGGATTTGGGCATACTCCTGATGAATAAAGAGGATGGCAAGATGCCTCTGGAGGACCGGAATGCAGGGCAACAAGTTTGCTCCAAAACAAACGTCATGTACAATATATGTATAAGGTTAGTTTGGTTTAGCTGTGTTGTCAGGGTGTTGCCTGGCAAAGACACTGAAACATTTAGAGCCTTAAAGCTAAATGGTTTTGTTTGAAAGTCCCCAGGCAGCATCTCTCCGACCCCACGTGAGGTAACCAGAAGTAACCGTACAAGCTGGAACTGCGCAGCCTCAATGGCACGAGGAGCAGAGCACACAGGCATTGATTGCACTGGTGGCAGCAGCATGCTGAGACTGAGGAATTCACCTCTGGGACCAGTCCCAGATTTCAAGCACGCAAGTGGTTTAGGGAGTTCATGGGGATTTGATTTGGCCAAACATAAATAGGCTTTTTGCTGAATTCAAAGCCAGTTCAAGGTCCACATCCCAGAAAATGCTGAACTTCCAGGAAACTTGCATTTATGAATTTTCACTAGTTCCTAGTAAAAGGTAATGTTGGGGTTTTCCACTTAAACACCTCATTTAACATATTGCAGAGGCTAAAATACCTTACAAACCAACAGTAAAAGTAGGAAACCCTGAGATGCACCCTTTTTTTTGCAGTAACATAAAAACCCCATCAGCCCTATGGGGGAGCTGAGACCTGAGGTGGAGACTTTGACCTGCTTCTATCCTCATTTGCATCAATGGCTGCAAACACCTACAGCTGGACAGGGAGAGGCAAACCTGAGTAAGGACAGACAGCGCTTCACAGGCGTTTTCCCCTTTCCTTTTACTGAGTAGTGTTGGTGTGACCCAGCCCACTGCGGGGCTGGGGCTGCGTAATGCCAATCAATCCCAGCCCCTCCCCTGGATCGAGTTCCCCAAGAGGCAGACTCAGAGGTTGAGGGGCGGCTCAGAAGCCTAAGCCGCATCCCCTGGGCGGTGCCCAGGTACAGGCCGCCTCCCCCGGCGGAAAATTCTCGGTTACGCGGTTGTTCACTGGTTCTCTGTTATAACTCCCGCCTCTCGGTTTCCCCCAGTGGTTCTTGTTAAATTGTATCCTCCCCCTGGCTTGTAACTCATTGGTTGTTTTCCCCTTTCACCACAGTTTTCGAATTCCCTGTAAAACTGAGGTCGAGCCTCAAGGGAGGATCCCATCAATCCTATCCCATCCCATCCCATCCCATCCCATCCCATCCCATCCCATCCCATCCCATCCCATCCCATCCCATCCCCTCCCATCGCATACCTTCTCATTGGATTTCCAGCCTTCCGAGCTCGTTCGGGTTGCGAAACTTCTAACAATAAACCTGTTAGGAGTCAGACCAGAACAGCCTCTCTCTTCTTTTGTCTCCGAGCTAATGTGAGCCAATCCCATCGGCTCCTGCCATGTTCCCTCTGCCGAGAAGCCAGCAAGCTAGCCCAGCAAGCAGCCCTTTTCCTGACTCCAAAGTCACTTCAGCGACACGTGGAGGTAACGCAGCTGGACTGTCTCTGACCTGGGGCATGCCAGAGCTCATGCTTCGGGCACCAAGTACTGCGTTAGAGTAGCTGGGGTGTTTCTAGTAAATCATTTTCAGATGGAAATATATTTTACAGACGTATCAGGATAGGAAGATGCTAAGAAGCTCAAGAGATGTGATCACTTGGCAAACTCTGAGGTATAAAAGTTGTTAAATTAGGCCATGTGATGGGTCCAAAATGGGCTAATTTATGCTACTTTGAACATCATTCTAGCCCTTTTAAAACGTTTCCCCCAATTAAGCTGTTCAGGCCACAGATCTAAATAGCTGTCTGCACAGGCTGCCAATTGATTAATTCCCTAATTATGGATTGAAGCTACAGCTTTTGTTTCTTAATGTCTCCTTTCTCCATTAATGGCAAATCATTCATAAAACAAATCTTATAAATATAAGTAAACACACAGGAGTACAGGGGACAGATTGCATATAGATTTATTGCAGAACTAATTCTTGATTGCCCTTAACAATTTACTATTTTTTTTGTTTTCTCTTTTCTCACAGAGCTGCTGGACTCTGGTAGGCAATTTTCTGAACTTGAGCTTCTGGTTTTCAGGCTGCAGCCTACAAAGAGCTCAGATGGCTACCCATGCAGGAGACACACCAAGGATGCTCTTCAGGGGCCACTTTATAGGATCAAAGCTTCTGTGGACAAAATGTGGAAGATCAGATTGTAAAGAGATGACCACGTGGTCCCTCTGACAAGCTCTGTGATTGCATTGCACTTGCAACAGCAGAATCTGAGTGTCAATGCAGGAAGATGGATGAGGTCCATGCAAGCAATGGGAATGCCAAAGAGAATAAGTGTGTGTTTTCCCTTAAGTAGTCTCCTCTGTGGAAAGAGTCCCTTGCCCCATGTAATCACAAATGCCCAGGGGTTGTAGGAAGGTCCTAATCCTCTTCAGATGAGCACCCTTGGAGGAAAAACTTCAATAAGCCACTGAAGTGAAGTCTGGGTAGTGGTCGTTAAGGAAGATGTGGAAGAGGTCTGAATAAGCAGAGCAAGAACAAGGTGAAGAAGGCTCAGTGAGGAGTGTCTCTGAGTCCCGTTGCTGCAGAGACAAAGCTCTGTTGAAAGCTCTTTCACGCAGTGCAAGAAGAATCGCTGCTCTGAAGTGCATCACTCAGCCTGTCACCTCTGTGTCTCGAGCTGCATAGAAAAAGAGAAACAAAATAATGGGTATGAGAACTTAATTAATTCAAGAATTAGAAGAGTTGAGAAATGGGGCCCTTCAAAAGTGTGACCCAGATAAGATTCACTGTATGCTATAAATCATCCCTTATTGTTTAGAGTTTTCTTTCTCCACACTTGACCTTCATCATCATTCTCTTGCCTGAGTCTGGGCATCATCACAGAAGTACTGAGTATGCAGATGGAAGCATAAGAGACACATTTGAAAGTATTTCCCTGACTGCTTGCATTTTTATGGAATTGAAAGGAAACAATGAAAACAGAACTGATTTTGCTGTCTATTATTTCTCTGAGCACCATGTGAGGTAGACAGCTCTTTAAAGAGAAGAAAGTTTGGTTCGTGACATTCCCAATTAAGCCCTTCATCTTGGAGATAATTAACCAGTGTTAGAGGCTTCCCAGTCCTGGACAGCAAAGGATACATCCTCCAGCAGTATATGCTTGTTTAAAAATGCAGTGCTTTTCCCTACTTGTACTTGTCCTGGGAGAGTTAGCATGGGCTGACATGGTGAATGTATTTGCAGACAGGTAGTTACTTCTCTACATGGCAGGCTTGGATACAGGTAACACTTGGGAGAAATTGGAGAGCCTCTTCTGGATTACATTTTGGTGGCTGAGAGACAGAACATGGATGGTCTTCTGGGCAGAGGAAGGGTAAAGGACCTGGCTTTGAGTCATACACTAGGAATCCAGACTGGCTCTACTGTGTTTGCTCTCAGATGCCCTTGAGTATCAGTCAGTTTATCGCAGAGTGGGGAGATAGTGGCCTGTGCCACGCTGTGTGTACACCCCCATCCTAAGGCTGGCTGGAGGCAGGTTTAACCCCTGGTGCAATTCAGAACAGCCTCAGGGCTGCTCTGGGTTGTGCTGTTTTTTGACAGTCCCTCTGGGGCTGCCCTATCTTGGCACGCCTGTGACGTGCCACATTGGAGGAGAAGCAGGAGGAAAGGGTGACAGGAATCATTGCATAGAGCTACCCACTAACACACACACATGCACTATAATCCAGCTGAAAGTTGTTCCATTTCAGACAGCTGCTTGAAAACACATCTACTGACAGTGGTGAAGGAAAGTGGTATGGAGAAGGCTCTATGGCTGGTCCCATACTGATATTTTTTAAGCAGTGTTTTATGAGATATAAACCAATTTTGTTTTTCTTTGGTTTTAATGTTTTATTCTGGGTGTGAGCTTGTCTTATGAGCTGGCGTACAGCCATGGCAAATACATGACCATCACCACTCTGTGCCTGTGTAACCACTTCACAAATTGTTCCTCCAGGAGAAAAAAATTCCTGTGTCACCTGTCATTGCTTCATTACCTGGCCGTATCTTCCATGTGCCAGGACACAGCAGATGATACTTTCAAACGACAAGTCAACAGTATTTGTAGTACTAATATCATTAGTAACAGCCTTAATAGTTCATTCTGATGAGAGTTGCTTTCATCCAAGCTTCTCAAAACACTTACAGAGCACAATGCAAGATTTTATACACAAGAAGTAATTATTTGTCACTGTATCACTGTTCTCTCCTGTTGATTTATTACCCTATTGACAACAACACAGATACTGTAGACAGTCCCTTCATTCATTCTGTTAATCAATTTTAATCTGGCATTTGAATATTTGCAGTGCAAGTATTCCCATCTTGATGTCCCAAAAACTGGCTGTGCTATAGGTATGCCTCCTAGTTATTACCCCTCGGGTATCAGCCCCACACTGTTAAATACCTTGACTCCAAATCGGAACTTCAGCAATTCTAATTGTCCTCCATGTCCACAGAAAAGAAGTGGAAGTTCTTCTGAGTGGGGATTAGGCATGGTTTTGTGTTTGTAGAGCACTGAATGCAATGGGACCCTCACAGGATCTCTGGTTGCTACTACAGTATGAATGTTAAATACTATTCTTCCCAGTGCTAGACAGGTTTCGGGTAATTAGAAACACAGGGAATGCAGGCTTTTCGGATGAGCAGAGAACGAAGCATTTTAAGCACACTCCCGAATTCTTGCTTGTCTTTTCACCACATATTATGTTGTTAGTCTCTCTAACAGGTGATTTTCAGGTTAAATCCCATTTTCTTTCTCTATAGACTAAATTCATCTTTGATATAAGCGGGCACAAGTCCATTAACTTCAATAGAGTTGCGTTCACTCACTCCAACACTGAATCTGTCCCAGTGGGTTTATGCTGTAAATCTATCCCAGAATCACTGGTTACAGAGGCATTGGTTCTGCTCTGAAATTCATTCAGTCTTTTCAAATAAGCCTTTTAGAGAAGCCTGGGAATGTTTTCAGCCCCTGCATCAATGCATAAGCCTCGCTCCAGAACCGCTTCTTAGTTTCAGCCTCTTCTTTTCTCCTCTGTCTTAACTCTCTTTTTACTCTCTGCTTCTCTCACACGTTACTATTTGAAGCTTCTCCCCTCCTATCTGGGCAAGACTGGTAAGCAACGTTCCCTGTAGCTGCAGCATCTTGCTCTGAGGTGGCCTTGTCAAACCTCATCAGTTAAGTGAAGTTGGGTCTATTTGGTATTTGGAGAGAAGCCCTTGAAGAAAAGCCCCAGGTGCTGTACACATGAGCACTGGGCTACCAGTAGGTGCCATTCTTCCTTCTTGGTCCAGTGCCCTAAGTAACCTTAACCGATGCTCTAAAACATTGTCCCATGGCACTGCACTGCTCTGCTGATACAGTCATCAATGGATGACAAGAAAATTTAAGGTGAATCCTACCCAAACCACAGAAAATTCTTCTTTTCAGCTGTAATTCGTCTGTCAGCCCAACTAAACAGAGTATAGAACATGTTGGGAGGGTTTAACACTTCTTTGCCTCTGTTGTACTTAGTATTACTGTTTCTGCAATTCATTCATTCACAGAACAATATGGAAGCCCTCTGGTGTCCAACTTAACACCTATAAATTTGTCTGTGTAATCTCTAACCAACTGGACAGATAAAATGTTTGTTTTCTATTCCAGTATTGTTGTGTTCTCTTTTGAAATACAGCTCTTCAATTAATTTCTTTTTTCCCATTGGCAAGTCCCAGTGCTTGGACTCTCAGTCCTGTGGGTATTTGGAAAGGAGCAGACCCTCTCCAGCCTAGCCGAGCCTTGGGCTATGCCACAGCTGTTACCAGGTCTGCCCTGGAGTCCTGACATCTCCTTTCTCCATCGCAGTAGGTCTTGATTCACCTGGGAGAGCCAGTGAATTACTTCAGCTGGTGAACCTGTGCCAGGGCAGTCTTTGTCTCTCTATGGACCCTGCCAGTGCCCCAGCCTTCTTTGCACGCTGAGTTGGTCACCCAAAGGCAGCTTCCCTCAGACAGGGAACTAGTACATACCTTCCTCTGTCTCAAAGGGAAATGGGGGGAAAGAAAAGGATTTGATTCCTTTCTTACGATGGTGTTTTGACACATTGCTTCCTTTATGTTTCACTACTTTTATCCCTCCAGGGCAGATGGGAATCTAGCCAGTGTTGGCATGGAAAGCATCCAACCACCTATTCCTCTCTGCTGTCCCCACATCCATGCTTATTCCCAGGAGAAAACCCAGGAGCGATTAAATAACCAAGCAGCATTACGAGGATCTCTGCTCTGCAAAGGTGGACTAATCTGTCCAGAGGCTGAAATGCTGCTCCAAGGTTTTCAGGAACAGCCTAAGCTTGTCAGGCTGGTACCATTGTTCCTTAGAGGGGACCAGTCTGGAGTGGGTTACACTGTGGTGGGTCTGGACAGGATGGAGTTCATCAGACCCAAACATCTCTTTTTGCATATGGTATCTTTACGTAGTTCACTGAACACTGCTAAAAGGAGAGTTCCCTTCACTTCTGTCCATCTGGGCTAATAAAGGGCAGATGAAAGGGAAGAATTGCTCAGAAATCATGGCATGGTCTTTACAAAACAATAAGGAGATTGAAGACCATTTCAAGGCAGAGCATAGCAAACATCTGGTTAATAAGGGCCCCAGAGGATCCAAAGGATTTGACTTCAGGGATGAAGATTTTGTAGGCAGTAGTAGCCCTTTAAGGGATCTAGGAAAATTGAGGGCGAGAAGGGGGAATGCATTTAATCCCTTCACTGAGTACACGGGAGAATTATACAGCATACAGGCATTGCTGATGCTCAGCATCACATCTTAGGATTGAATATAACTTCGTTCCCAGTCTAGAATTTACCCACCAAACAGAGAGGTTGAAAGGCAACATTAATTACACATCTGTCCAGCACGTAGCGATACTCAGATGTCGGGTGTCATATAAATGTAAAATGTTGCTATTCTACAGGGTGGCTTCTATACATGTGTAGATTAAACAATGGCTTTGCACAAGACTAAAATCTGCAGTGCTGCTGCTGAAAGGAGTTAATTGTACGGATGCAATATTACGGACACTGTGGTTTTACTGAGCTAAAAGAGGAGGACAGTGATTCATGGCTGCACCCATGCTCTTCGTCATGAAATATAAATTAAAAATAGTTGTATTATGGTAGGCTACCTGTATTGTTACATTCATAATGGATATCACACATCCGTCCTTGCTCGGTGTTGCAGGCAAAGCATGTGAGAGAAACTATGGCAGTATTTTTCTTTTAGGTGTAACAATCTGTCAGTATCAAATTCTCTTAGTCAGTAGGGAGCATATAGTGTTGATTTACTGAAAATCTGGGATTATGTCTGCTCTGTGGTGAGCATAGATTTAAGAGGGGAGAGGTAAGGGGTCTCCAAAAGGTGAAGAAAAACACAAATGAAACCTAGCAAGGAAAAAATAGCTTGACAGCTAAGATGCAGTACAGTCACCGTCAAGTCTTCTTGAAGGAAAACCCTTGCACACAGGAATGCTCAGAGCACTGCACACTGTACCTTAAACAACCCATCCCATTACCCACTTCACACCAAGGAACTGTAAATGTATAAATGAAGCTGTGGCTCTTCAGCCTTACAAGCAAAAGCCTTAATATTTCTGTGTTCCAGTGTACAAATGTTTTCAGTGATGGACCAGAAACACGGGCATGCCCATTTGGGGGCAAAAAACGAGAGAGGATTTCCTTTTTTATTCCTTTCATTGCAAACGCCATTAAACAAAGAGTGGGTGACACGCAGGTTCAGTGAGACGGGCTCTGTGGATGCCATGGAGGCAGCAGCAGCTTGACCCCCCCATGTCACTCTCTGTGCTGCTGGTTTGCACAGACCCTCCTCGTCGTGGCCCCACACGGAAGGTGCACTGCAGCTCGCCTGAGGCTTTGCACCACCGTGCATCAGGCCACAAAGATTGCAGGGGCTAATTCAGGCCATTTTGCTAAGGGCTGAAAGTTGCAGCCAGCTGAGGAGTGAATGTGCCACAGTTACAGTCCTGTCCTAGTGGAACGGTGCCTCCTCCATCACAAAATACAGTTTGGCACTAATTGGTATCTTTAATAGCAGTCTCAGCAGAGAGCCTGGGAAGGCTTTCCTTCATCCTTGTTCTGGGCCTTCCACGCCGGCTGGGGACGCTTTCATTGCTGCTGCCTGCGTTGTAATTGTTCTGGGGATAAGTAAAGGATTTCCAGCTCTGGTCTGCCAATCTGTCACCCTTCAATAGCCACAAAGTCACAGAGAAATTAATTTTAAAAAGCCAAATATTACATTAGTAGCCACCGCACAAGCAAAATACAAGCAATTAAAAACCACCCTGCAAATGTATTGAGCATCCACCGTGCACATTTCGCTTGATTTTATCCCACAAAGTGGGGTGATTCATTTGTAGGGAAGAGAAGAAAAGTAACCCCAAACCCTCGAACTCTTCTCTTGTATCAAACACTACAAAACTTCACGGGATTTATTATATCTAAAAAAAAAAAAGGTTCCTTTCCCTTTAAAAAGAGAGGAGCTACTTGGTCTGATGCTGCTGCCTTTATCAGCCATGAAGTTCCCAGCAAGGTGCTGTTAGTGCCTGATTAAACCTCATACCAATCTCTGTCCCCCATGGTAACCCAGAAGACATCCACTGAGAGTGGCAGCTCTTATTCATTTTAATTGCCAAGGATCTCTCTGTGATGGCCAGTTTTCTTGTCTCTCAAGGACTGGAATGGAAATCCATCTGATTACACGAACAATCCGGGTGCTCTGACAGATCTGAAATATGAATATGGAGATGGCATTGTGCTCTGCACTGACTCCTGAAACCCCAATAGTAAATTATGATCTGCCACTAAAACAATTTCAGGGCACAGTACAATTCACATAAAAGCCCATTTTCTGTAATGGAACACAAATTATTAATAAATCAGTCCAGAGGGGGGAAAAAGTGAAAAAGAGATTTTGTCGCTGGTGTTCTCATGGAACATCACAAACACAAATGTACATACACATACAGGCATGCTTCCCTTATACACCTTTTTCTACAGCTTCAAGTGGAGGTGATATACAGAATAAAAACAAATCCCCTGGGGCTACCACAGTGTTCCTGGAATCAGCCCCATGTCCTCTTCCTGTAAGCTTAACCTTGTCCCATCCCTTGGGTGAACTGACCTCCAGCTTATGCAGCTTAACATGGAGGGACATTTTTATTGTCTAAATAAAACTTGCAATCCTCATGCTCATACAGGGAACAGCTCATCTTCCTCCTCAATCCCTCTGACATGTGCTTTCTGGTGTCAGGCAACCCACTCAAGGAGAGCAGCTTTTCTGGATTTGGCCCAGAGCACCCACTTTGTTGAAAGGGAGACCAACTGCCTTTACAAAGTCCTATAAAAGAGGACCTAGCCCAAAACAACAAGGTTTACTGCCACATCCAGAAGAACAGTGTTTGTCTGAAGGTTAGGCACGGGGTGGAGGTTAGGAAGGAAGTCTGCTCGAGTAAGCTGTAACAGCCTAGGGCATCTCCTGGACACCCCAGCACCTCACAGCAGCCTGTACAAACACCAAGCCGCTTGGGACGGATTGAAATCAGCACAGACAGTTCATCAACAACATGCCAGTGATCCCAGCCCAGCCTGCTCTCACTGCTCTGCAACGTGCTGACACAAGAGGGGAGGATGTGGCTGCACAGGCACCTGGACGTGGCAAACATCCGCTGGCAGAAAGGGAGGCCAGCGAGGGTACTTTGGCTGGGGCTTGCCAAGAGCTCCAGGCAGCTGACAAAGCAGTGTGGTGACAGCATTAACATGCGCAGGGCAGGCGGGTGCATTATTATTACTACATATTCCTACTAAAACAGCGCCTGAGGCTTCAGAGGACCGTCGAGTCAGCCAGCTGAACATACACTGCGGAAACCATGTCCACAGGGCTTTAGGTCCTCTTGAAAGCCATGGAAAGGGTTGAGGAAATATAATGCATATAAAGAAGGACAAAGGGGTTTAGGGGGTTTAGAACTGCCTCAGAAGTCAGGAAATGTGGGTTGTAACCCTGGCTTTAGCCCCAGTCTGGTGGATGACCTTTGGTCCCCTGAGTGTTTCCTGTCTGCAAAATGTGAAACTTCCATATGTTTGGCTTTCCCTGGCCATGGCATCAGTTTCCAGCTGGAAAATTTGCCTGGGCAGGGGAAAAAAAAAGAGAAAAGACACTGGAGTTCCATCAAAAACTTCTGGACATCTGGAGGTCAGGCCTTCACAGTGAGGGCATGACCACTGGACATACATGGAAAACACAGCAGTAAAAATAGTCTCCCAAAAACATCCATCTCCCTATACTTTCCCTCAGTGGTATACAAGCAACTTCTTTTGTTTTGAAAGTCTCAGACCCCCAGTAAAATCAGGATAACTACACAGATTTTGTGAAACATTTGGAGATCTGATGATGCTAAGTGGTAGACAACAGATCGGCATTTATTCATCAGGTATGCATTTCAAACACTCTAATTAAGGAATAAGAATAAAAATAACCCCACTTTTAGCCTTAACTCTCTGTCCTCTTATCTCTCACCCTCTCTTTCCTGGGGGTATTAGCCTAGGCAGGGATTTCAAAGTGGTATCTGAAGAAGGCTGTTCACCTCAGATAATCAGGGCAGGGATGGTGTTCCCTTACTAGTGCTCAGAGGTGGCATTATAGCCCAGAGGGTTCAAACATTGGGTTGCCATGTTTGCCAACAGCACAGCTATCTAACACTTCATATTTAGGCTGGCTTTTTGCATTTATTAACAGCATGTGGTACAACCAGTAATTAATTTGGCGCTCGTTGGAGCCAGTGCCCATTATCAGAGTTTTCTTTTACATAACAGAGGTAAACATGCAGTAGTGTTTGAGACACACTGATGTGCATTTACCCATCTGTGTTTGTCTCCTCTACACAGGAAGGATTCCCCACAAAAGGAAGAGACTTTGGGAGAGTGCAGCCGGAAGATAAAATCTAGGGCAGAAACAAAGATGCACAAATACCTTCTGCACCCAACAGCTTTGGCATTTCATTCTGCTAAGGAACCAGCAGGTTTGGGCATGAGGCCTGCAGAAACCTGTTGCCTCTAGTAGATAATGCTGGTAATAACTGAGAAGAAAGATGTCTGAACTCCTATCACATTTGTTGCCCTAAAGGGAAGAAATAATCTAATTGGTTACTTGTAATTTATTCTTCAAATGCAAAAGAACTAGAAAGGGAGGAAGTATAAATAGTTTTAATAATCTAAGAAAAGACTGAAGTAAGTAGAGTTCACAACCTCCATAATTCATTTAAGATGCATAAATGCCTCAGATTTTCATTAATTAGTGAATTTGTGTTGCCTTCTTGGAGTACAAGAATGATATTTTTGAACACCAGTGAACCAGTCAAATGAAAACTAAAACATACATGTTAGGAATCATGCTCCAAAGGACTCTTTCAGAAAGATTAGGGCAGGAAGCAGCTGATTTTAGTTTTTCCATTATTCCACCCTTACATGAGATGGTTACTACGAGTGCTTGCAACTGATTGAAATGTAGCTGTTTAGCACAGGCTGAAGGGTGACCACAGAGAATAAAACCCCCTTCTCTGCAGTGCTGTTTACTGACCTGTATGAAGCCTGTTGGTAGTTTTGGACATTTCAAATCTGACAGGTGTCCAAAGCACGAAAACTGAATTCAGCTAAGTCTTAAAATTAAGCATTTGCCTTTTTCCTTTACTGAGTAGGAAACAAAGCGGTCACCATAGTTGTCACAGTGTTTAGCTGAGCACTGCCTGTTGAGGTTAAGGACTGCATGAGACACAAAAAAAACCAACTTTGGTAGATGCATTCTCTCTCAAGCACAGTTACAGGGTTTTAGTGGGATGGGAAGAAGCTTCTGTTATCAGTTCAAATGATGTGTCTGTTTTGTAGTAAATATGGAACATCAAGTGCCAATGCATCAAAGAAGCACCTTGGAGAATTCAAATTTGTCTTTTAATGAACTGAGACCTCTAGAAACATTTATCCGCTTCCATGATGACAGTGATACAATGGGCATGCACCCTTCCCTTCCCTTCCCTTCCCTTCCCTTCCCTTCCCTTCCCTTCCCTTCCCTTCCCTTCCCTTCCCTTCCCTTCCCTTCCCTTCTTTCCTCTATGAAAGAACTAAGTGAATCTGTCCAGGGAAAGGCACAGCAGGAGATTTAAGTATGAGACCATCTCCAGTAACAGGAATCCCTGGAGCAATGGGATAAATTTGAGAAAGAGAGTATTTAGGCTGAATATCAGGAAAATGTTCCTAATGGCTTGGACTGCTTGAGCAGTGGAATTGTCTTCCAGGCAAGGATGGAAACACCAACATTTGACTCACTTGAAATTGGACTGGACAGCGTGTTGGCAAATGTACTGGAGGGAGAGATCCTGCTCTGGAAGGGGAATGGTCTCTTGGACACCGGATCTCTATGACTCTGTTAAATATTCCAGTGTGAAGAATGTGAGGAAAGAAAATATTAGGAATCGCCCAGGGACACAGCTAATCCCGCAGACAAAACACTTGCACCAACTGCAGTAGAAGCTATGCACATGTGAGGGACCCAGGCTGGGCCCCAAGCGGGATGAGGGCTTCGGCATCCCGGAGGAGGCCACGGCACAGGCCTGCTGCTCATCGTCCCACATGCAGGCAGCAGGGCACTGGGACACAGGGAGAGGGGACAAATGCTCCTGGACTCTTGCTGGGAGGGAACGGGAACAACAAGCCTGTTGAAACAAACTGTCAGAAAGAAAAGAAACCTGAGACCTGGCAGAGTCTGCTGCCTCTTTGCATCCATGACCAGGTGTCCCTTCTCCTCTCTGTCCTGGCAAAGCACCTCTAAATGCATGTCCTGTGTCTATCTGTGTTGCTGCTTTCTGATCTCCTCACAGTGCAGAGATGTCACAAAAATACAAGATATTTTGAAACTCCAAATGTCACTGCAGCAAACAAAACCACTGGTGTCTTCCAGGGAGAGGGCTGCTACGGATGCCTCTGTGTTCCTTCAATCGGGGCTTGTCTTGGTGTTTGTGGTGGGGCAAACCCAGAGTAGCTGAGGGCAGAATGGGACCCTGACTGTGGTTTTAACTGAGCCCTGACTCCTTTTTTCATCCCTCCGCATATGGATGTAATATATATTCACAAGGCTTTTTTTCCCCTACCATTTATAATCTTTTTTTTTTTTCATTTCCAGTCATGGAGCTTTTCTGGACAAAACAATTATGGTCCAAATGTCCTGAGAACAGTCTCCAATGAGGCAGTTTTCCTGAACATGTACAGACAAAGGAAATTATTTCCTTACTGAAAGAAATCACTTCAAAGTGCCCAGACCAGACCCCGCTCCAGCTCAGGTTTCCTTTCTGTGTCACAGCTTGGACAAGAGCTCTCACGGAGAGCCATGCTCCTTGTGCCTGGTTTGAATTTAAGCAACACTGGGCACAGGATAATGGGAACTCACAAACCAGCCAGCGACCCCTTTCTCCTTTCCTCCACCTTCCCCCCACAATATCTGTTTGTTGCTTCTCCAATGTCAGTAAAATTGTCTGTGATGTGCCTCTAACTTTCAGTGCTCTGGATAGCTCTGTTTATCAGCCATTCCAACACAGCTATGTCAATCCAATGCATCTCCTTTCCTAAAACTCAGCTTGAGTCAAAAACTCTCCCCAGTTAGTCATGATCTTCCTATCACCATCTCTTGCGAAGGTGAGGTGGAGGGCAACAGTTCTCGTGAGGATGAAATGGATTGAGAATGATTTTGCATGACAACTGCTGGGGATCCAATATCTTTCTGTTGGTGTTGCTTACAGAAACAATAATGCCTGGAAACTATCCAATACCTGTGTGTTGGCCCATCCTCAACACATGCCAAATTCTTCTCTTGTGGGACAGCCTGGGCACAGCCCACATATATTTATGTGTGATCTCCTAGTCAAACTGCGATCTATTTTTGCCAGTCTCCTGAGCATAGTCCCCCTTTCCACATCCTGAATGTCATCTCAAACTATAAGGAGGCTGACTGCTCCAGGAAGGGTCAGATGGCAGTGCCTTTGTGCACCTTTCCTTCTGTCCATGCAGAGTGTGGGGTGTGGCCCTCACACCAGGACCTCATTTTGAGGTGTTGGGAGGAGTGTGAGGATCATTATTTTAGCAGAAGTAGGTAAGTACCACAGCTTGGATCTCTTACTTGTGGGAGAAGAGACCTTATGTCCAAACAGACATTTTACACCTGTGACACCTCTGTCCTTCACCAAGATAATCCCTGATGCGATTCCTTCCTTCCGTGGATTTGGCATTGCATAACAGCTCCCATCTCCTTTCCATTCAGAGCAGTACTGCACAGGTCTGCTGTGAATGCTGAACCCTACAGGGGACTCGTCCCACTGCCACATAACCTGCTCTCAGCAATGCCCAGGGTACATTGAAAGAGGACAATAAAATCTCCCATGTCCCTCAAATGGCCTCTACTTACTGGAGAAATATGGCTTTCAGTATTCAAAGAAATAATTTGGGACGTTCATGAGCTCCATCATTAGCCTAATTTTGTTTTTTCTACTAAAACTTCTCCAACCTGGTCCCATGGCTACCTCCTCCGACCTAGTTAAACACCACTTGACTAGGATGTGTCATCATTTTACAACTCAGGGTAGAGCAGAGATCCCAGAGTCCCCTGGCCAGGGCTGTGCTGGCAGTGGACTGGTTTGAACATTCAGACCACACCTGGATCTTGAGTAACACCTAACAGTCAACACAATGTCCTACTGTCCACACTGAGGAGCTGTCTGCCACCTCATCGCACCCAGCATTGTGTCACCAATCTCCAGAGATCAGCATCTACACTCAGACTGGCAGGTCACTGAGACCCTGCTCTCCTTCCCTGCATGTCCAAAGCCAGACTGAGATGTCCCCTTCCAGCTCCAGCTCTGGCCCTGCCCCTGTCCCCAGAGCCCTGCTTTATGCTTTTAAGACAATATAAAGAGCATGTTCCTACTTTGGAGCAAAAGCCCTGTTTAAAGGGAGCCTTCCAATTCTGAACATCCCCAAACAGGACAGCCTGCACTCCACCACTTACTCCTGGTTTTGATACTTTTTGATATTGCCTCAAATCCCTGAAACACTCCAGGAAAAGCACCTGGAGGAGTTGCCCCAGCCTGACATTATGCCAGTGCTCTGCTCTCTGTGCAGTAGACAGGTAGGTGAAATTCAAGGTTGTGGTCACTACAGCCAAAGGCCAGGACATTTAAAAACAGCCTGGCTACCTCCAATCTGCTGTACGAACTATTCTTAGCTGGAAGCTGGAGCCGAATGCTCACTGGGCACTCCGGGTTCACACCTCTGGAATACGCCCCTGACAGAAATATGCTTCAGCGTGAACTTGGCCGCATTTAGAAGAAGCTGCAAGATAAACCTCTTTCCCAGACCTTTCCATCTGTTTAAACTGTGAAATCCTGGGTTCCTTGCTGTCTGGTCAGATTAAAAGCTGCTGGCAGTGGGGGAGCATGACAGTTCATTGCTCTTACTTGGAATGATAATTACTCAACGTAATCCCCATAAAACAAACTCATAATCTTCAACGATGAGTGTGTGTTAAGTGCTCACAGTAACTGAAATAAATAAGAAGCGGTCATTAATAATAAACCATGGTCTGGATTACAGCAGTCAACAGTGCACAGAAAACAGAGCTAGAGCTGATACAGGAAAATGGATCATAGCCCTCCACGCTCTGCAGGCATGATGCTGTAAGGTTGGAGATACTCTCTGCATGTCGACTGGGGATCACCAGAATTCAGCAGTGATTTAATCATACCCTGTGCATTGTCTGTGAAGAAAGAGGTGAAATAAAGACTGGTTATGGTAGATGCAGAATGCTGAGTCCTCCCGCACAAGCCAGATAAACATTGCTGGCTGCTTTACAGTCCACTTGAATCCACTAGGATTGCTACCACATGTACTTTACCTATGCTGCACCATTTCAGATTTCTCCATCTTGGGAGCTGCCAAGTGGACCTAGCTATTGTGCACTAGGCAAATCTCTGTCTCCTCTGCTTCACTTGGGCCATCGTCTGGACTCTTGGGAAAATGTCTCTGTCCTCCAGGTTAGTGGCTCTTCCTAGACACCAAAGCAAATTTTGTGCATGCACAGGATGGACTTGCCAAAGCTCCTCATTGTGCAAAAACTCTAACTAGGTTTGTGAGCTCTTCCCCAACTGAATTCCCAGTGTCCATTTCCTCACCTCATGCCAAGATTATGTGAAGGTTAAGACCAAGAAGACACAGGAATGGACACCTCTATGGGATCCAGGGGAGGCTGACATAGTTTTGCCAGTATAGCTCACTGGGAACTGGATTGATGTTCCTGAGGTACCGAATAGAACTGAAATTTGGAGTTCTTTTTAAAATTAAAAATAAGTGGCTACACTTGTACAACTTATATATGAGGGATTGGAATACATAGCAAAGTTCAACTATCACTTTCCTGTTTATATTCATGGATTGCTGTTTTTCTAGGCTCAGCCCTGGTTTTGCTGATGAGCTAAAATATAACCTCCTTAAACCCCAGTGGAGCAGCATTTAGTAAGTTCTGTCTTTAAATAATATTTCAGCCAGGGGGTTAACTCCTATTTGCACATACAGCTAACCTGGAGGGAAGGCTCGGCGAGCAAAAAACCCTGGAGGGAGAGGACATACTTCCAGCAGCAAAGACTGTTTCCACTCCTGCTGAGGTGGGGGGAAATCCCTGCCAGCTGCAATGGGAGACAGAAAAGGCCCATCTCCAAGTCATGTAAAAAAATTATCTGAGACTATTTTCGATTATTTACTGTTCATAGGAGGAGGAATGGTCAAAATGAGTGTGTGTGTAAGGCCACTGCCCCCACAGAGGACTGCGTGCAGCTCTGCAGCTCCCCTAGTTATGCTTCAAGCAGCGCCGTGCCTCAGGCACACCCTCCCTGCCTTCAGAAACACGGAAAGTGTGATGAGACCATGTCTGCTTCGATGTGCCCTGGAATCATGGCCCCTGCTTGCCCACTCACATGCTGGCAGGTTTTTGCAGACCTACAGTGGGGTACTCTTCTTCCCCTACCCATAGTCTGGATTGTGTACCTCGGAGAAGACATTGCTCCTACAAAGAAACTGAAAACACGTGACTTCTCTGTCTGCAGGGTCCCAAGGGAATTTAGGGGAACTGGGGTGCAAGAGGTCCTGCTTTTGCACTTGGGAAACCTCACAGGACTGGACTCTGTCTAGCCCAAACATAGGATTTCAGCTCTTCCCCTGAAAAGAGCAGTATCATAAGCATATGGTTAATGACTCATCCCAAGTGGAAAAACAGTGTTTGTTATATTTTATGAAAATTTTATACATCTAAGGTACTGTACATCTGTTGCTATTTAGGCTGACATGTATGTAGAGATTGGCAGAACAAGTTCTCTGTAGGGATGACTGAACTCCAAACCAAACCACAGAACTTTCAAACACTCAGCCTGCTTCTTGAAGGGGAATGAAGGGAAAAAAAAAAAAAAGAGAATGTTTTTCTGCTCTGTTGAAATGCTGCCTGACTGAGCAATATGCAAGGAAGACACTCTTCAGTTCTGTCTAATCCGCAATAGAAGAGGGGCTTATTTATGGAGAAGAGCCTTTCTTCATGGTGCTGCAAATTGCAAGCAAACTTGTGTCTGTGCCAAAACTTTTCCCAGGTTGCTCATGAAAGGGTCAGAAAGTTCAACTCCTTGTCTGACTCCTCCTCCACCTCCCTGTATCCTATCTTGTAAAACCCTTCCTCAGACCTGCTCCTGTCTCCTTCCTCTCTGGCAGAGAGCCTTTCTCATGGTAAGGCTAGGGGTTCTTCTTGAGTTGTTCATACATTTTTCTTGCAGCAGCATCTGGGTGGCAAGAAGGCAGGGAGCCTTACCGGTTAGCCTGGACATCTTCCGGAGTTTTCTTGGGAAGGCACTAAATGAGTGGACTTCCATGGAAAGTCATGTTTTCCACTCTGCATTTGTGAGTGTTTCTAAGGTCTCTGGTGCAAAATCCCCAGGGCCGGAGGACTAAGTGGTGAAAACAACTGAGGACATGCCTGTACAGCCTAACTCACTCCTCTGCAGAGAGGAAGATGGAGCAAGCTGTAAAGAACTGCT
Source organism: Corvus hawaiiensis (assembly GCF_020740725.1). NCBI lineage: Eukaryota > Metazoa > Chordata > Aves > Passeriformes > Corvidae > Corvus > Corvus hawaiiensis. The sequence continues at coordinate 19,805,166 of NC_063242.1, forward strand.
TGCTCAAACAGCTCTTATTTATTAGCCATGTCAGCCCAGCTCTGCCAGGATAATTACTCTGGGCACAACAGCTATCCTGTGCCTGGTTCCCAAGCTGGCACAGTCCATGTCTGCTCAGGGATCCTTCAGCTGTAATCTGTTTCTAATCTAATCCCCAGAGCACAGGGCCTGGAAACTAAAGTTCTCTGCCTCCAGCCATGCTGTGAGGCTCCCTGCTGTCTCGCTACATGTGTCTGGGACAAATTAACATGAGAACCTAAGAAAGGCCATACTGGATCAGACCAAAAGTCTGTACAACCCAGTGTCACGTTTCTGCCAGTAGCCAAAAGCAGAAGCACACAAGAGTGTATAAAATGATATGTCCACCAAGTGCTCTTCCAAACTGCAGCCATTAGTGGCATAGGACTTCCCTTCCTGGACCAGGTGTGCTTTCCACAGATTTATTGATCTTCAGTGCATTTGTCTGCCATGAAATTGCACAGTCTCCCCAGGAAACCATGTAGACATTTCGAAGTGGCCACATCTTGGAGCAAGAAGCTCTACAGCTCTTCCTGTGGCTTGTTTTGAATATGCTTCCTGCTAGTTTCCTTTGGTTACCTCCCACTTCATACTTATGAGAAGGATCATTTTGTGCTCAGAAATCAATCTGTACCCAGAAAGCATGTCTGACAACAGGGTGACTGGTCAAGAGACAGCACTGCCAGTTGAAAGTGGTCTTTAAGACTGGCCATTTATTGGTGATAATTTCCCAAATATGACAGTGGTTTGTTTTGGATAGCAGAATCAGTAGGAGCGTGGGGTATGCCCAGCCCCTGCCCTGGAGGGACGCCTGCTGAGATAAGGAGATTGCTTAACTGTGGTGATGCGATGTTTTTATTGTATTTTTGTATGTACCCTAATGGTTCGTCCCTACCTTCCCCACTTCTACTCCCAGTTGGTCTGCCCCAGATCCTAAGCCGCTCCCCCGGTGCTCCCAAATATGGTTATCCCCTCCCCTTGGTCTGGCTCCTTCCCTATCAATCACCCAAACCCCTCCCGGAGTTCTGGATCGTTCTGTGTCTGTCACCCAAACCCTCCCTAATTACCCTTTATATGGCCCCCGTCAATCCCCCGAGACCCTGCCCCCTCGGATACCTCCCCTCTTGGAAATCCCCTAAACCTCGATGCCCCATTGGGGCCATGTGACCCCTCTCCCTCCGCCCACCAAGACTATTGGACCAGATGTGAGTCCGTCCCTCCAGCGTCCCCCCCTCCTAATCTGCTTATTGGTCCCTAGTTGGGTTACTCCCCTTGTTCAACCCCCCCTTTATAAGGTATGGTCTCTCTGCAACTGTTGCTTGTTCTCCGTGAATACCCTTCTACGAATTTGGGTTAATTCCTGTGGCAAGCCTCCCTGCTACTTTTTATCCTCTCCCTCGTCGAGGCTGCTGATGGCTACGGGACCTGGAGCTTCAGCTCCCCTGGGCAGAGCTGAACTCCAGAGGAGCAGCTTTAAAGCCTCGAGCCTTCGGCTGCTCCCCACTCCTGTCGCACACCGCAGGTGCTGGCCGGGCTGAAGAGAACCGTCATTGCGATACTTGACCTCCCAGCAGAACTCCCCCTGGAAAGGCAACCGCCTTTCAGTTACGGTGAGAAGAAGACACACCCAGAATCCTCTTGGAGACCCTATGCAGATCCTTTGTAACCCATTGGCCTTTACCCTCTGACATCCACCCCCTAGATCCCTATAAGATCTAGCCCTCTGGCCTTGTGGGGGCAGAGAGAGCTCGTCCCTGGCCTCCCCTTCGCAGGGGACGGACTAATAAAGCTACTCCGTGCGGAACTGCTATACGGGTCTCTTGTCTCTCTCCTCCTGGTCTGGCCTGGAGGCTGCCCTGCAGAGCAAAGAGCTGAAATCATGAGCTCACAATCACTAAAGAGCTGACAGCTTCTCTGAGAGGGCACTCCGGCTACAGCTGAGGGAAGACACCAGGCCTTGGGAAGATGATTCCGCACGGGACCATCTCTCTGGACCTGTCACAGCTTCCTGTGTCAGAGCTACTGACCCCATACCAGCCGCATCATAGGAGAGCTCTGGTGGTTAATTCAGTCACAGTATTTAAGGCAAATAAGTGGAAAGAATAGGACAGTATGAGCTTGGCAAGACTGAGCATACTGGCAGGAGCCAGGAAGTCCCATGAGGGAGAAGGACATGGGAACAGGGTGGATTTCCCAGCAGGAGCACAAAGAGTGCCCTACAGGAGCAGCTGAGGTGACTTTGTTTCTAGCCATAAGGAGCAAGGGTGTCATCAAGCTGAATGAGACTTTGGAAACTCTTAGTTAATGAAAAAAAACAATGCTAGGAGTTTTCTTGAGAACAAGAGCAGATGCCAGATGAGTCTGTGGTTTAAGTGTTGGATCTTACCCTCCACACAGTGCCTTGTTTTTTCCCAGTTCATATAGATGCAGGATCTGAAAAATCTCTGAGCTGGTGAAGCCCTATCCAGAGGACTGGGCCAGGAGACCAGAGAAGGTGACAGTGGTGCTGATGTGAGAATTCACAGGTCCTGCCTCCAAGGGCCATTCCAGCCAGTGCTATGAAACCCAGTGATTTCTTCTTGAATAGCAGGGTTTTTATAATTACTGAACAGAAAGGTAATGGGGGAAAGGTGGGAAATAAGATGAGGGTGCTCTTTCCTGCCAGTCTGTAGTGCCTAGCCCTGCAATCAGGTGAATGGCACAGGTCCCTGTGTAGGGTGGACCCAAAAGTCTGCAGTCAGAGTAAATCACTGTCCTCTCCCGCTGTTCCATGGTTTTAAACTATGTGAGGTGGGATTGGGTGTCACTGCCATGAGTTTTCTATAGAACCTACCAGAACCTAAAAACATAAAGGCCAAGCAGATATTTTGGCTGCCCTTAGGGCTCATTCTGGCCATCAGGTTGCCTCATAAACAGTGTGGGGGCTCTTGGACATGGCAGGTAGGATTGGGTTTTGACTGGTATTGTGATCTTCTGTCAGAAATGGTCAGAGAAGAAGCATCAAAATGGCGATAGCCACCCTCAGTGCTGTACCACATTATCTGATGAAGGAGCAGGTATTGCAGCAGCCCAGGAATGCTCTTGTTTTTGGCCTGTGTCAGTTCTGGGTTTGCACTGGCTCCTAGCTTGAGACAACTAAGTGTTGCACAGTCTCCCAAAAGAATGGCATCTTACAGGCATTTACCTTTGCTAAAATTACCTCCTTCATTTTTTTATTGAAAACTAATTCCTTCTCCCAGATTACTTCTTTAACAAATGCTTTGGTGCTCTTTTAGCAGCATATATCCTCTACAGTAATAAGCTAGTTTCTATATGGAAGTAGTTTTGTCTGAAGCTTTCTGGCTAACAGAATAAGCAGGATAACTTTGTCGTCTCCACCCAGCACATAGTAGACATACAACAGTGTTATGCAATTTGACATGGCTGGCTGCTCCACCAGCAAAGGCAAAAACCAGAAAGAGCCTTCTGCTGCTCTTGCTGGAGATTATAACACTGTAGAATGTAAGAGTACCAACAACATTGTGTAAAGCCAGACTTCTGCTTAAATGGATTGTGGACATACTTCTTTGTTAAAGGCTCTCTGGTATCTCTCATAAAAGCCCCTCGTTTATACTTCATTTCAGATAGTCTCTCCCAAATGTTAGTTTGGCTTGATATCTGAAATGAAGAACACCCATCCCTGAAGACCAGCCTTGAATACACTTTAAAATATATCAAATTATCTTTCTTCTTAGGCTTAACAGCAGGCATAGTCCACCAAATCCTTTTAAGTAGTCAGTTGTGCCACAGAATCTGAGAAATATTTGGGAAGAAAGTTTCTTGTTATTAACCCTTTGAATAAACTCAAGTCTGCTTGCTGCCTCCCAAAGTGGCTTGTAGGAAATCAAAGAACAGTATGAAAAGAATGAACACAGAACACACCAATCAGTGTCAGCAGTACTGCTGTTGTTACCTTTGGTGATGGCTCCAATGTACAGAATTATTAGCCAACCCAAATTACTACTGAAGTATTTTAATACTATGCCTTTGCATCTGAAACTGATAAAAATCTTGAGTGCAGTGGTTCAAGAATGCATTCACATGAACAAAATAATGGAAAATATATTTAGCAGCCACGTGAATAGTGTAACTCCCTTCTTGGAAGGACTATGAAACTGTAATTTCTGCATTTCTTTGACTAAAATTTGGCTTTAGTGAAGCTGATGGCTAATCTCAGTCTTGGCCTTCTTCAAGAGCATGAAAAGAGATAACAATTCCTACTTTCATATATTAAAAAAAAACCCTGAAAGCTATTTGCAGTGGACAAAAGGCTGCCAATATAGTGTCTAATTTTGCAAGTGCTCTAAAATTAAAAAGTGTAGCTATAGATCATCAGAACAGTGAGGTATGTCATGAAAGGCAAGCATATAAGTAAACTGACCTGTTCAGTCATCTAGGATATGGAGAAGTTAATTATACTTTAAAAGGGAAATTAATTATCCCCTTAAAAGGGAAATTATATTTCCTGTAGTGTTGGGGTAGATTATTAGCCTAATCCACTGTAGCCCATAAATGTCCCTGTTTACACTAGGTTTGAGGTAAGACCTTCAGACTCTTAGCCTTGTCTTTTTCTATCAAACAATCTCCATAAGAGTGTTTCTGATACCAAGAACACTGCATAAACCTGCCTCACTTGATGTGACAATGGAAATCTTCCTAAAATTGTATTTCCTCTTCTTAGCTATGCTTTGCTTTTCACTTGACTCTAAGGGTAAATGTGATTATTGCGATACGTGAATCTGCTAGAACGGTGAGCAATACAAAGTGGTGGTATGTCCCATGATTAAATCTGATGCTGATGTGTTTGCCTCAGATTAGCTGAGTTTGCACTTCAACTGGTCCAAATTATGGCTTTATCTTAGTCCTGCAGGTTCCTAACTCACAGGCAACAAAACTGAGAGAAAAATGTGCCATTATCCCATGTTTGCACAGGCTTGTGGTAACCAGCAGTGCTGAAAACATACCTCCTGGTTTAGCTAGGTACCTTTTCCTGATCTTCTTCAAAATAACCCAGAAATTCTAGAACTTCACTCCTTAGTTCCTTCCTCCTTCTGCACAGATGCTACGCATTTCCTTCTTCTGCTTCTCTCAACCTGCTGATTACCATTCCAGCTGAAGTCCCTCTTGCCACATCCTCAGGGTCTCTTTTTCTTTTCCTCCATTTTGCTGTTGTTTCGTCTTCTTGCTCACTGGTGTGGGTGTGAGATTTCATGGGCATTTCTTCTTTCCTAGCTGCTTCCTGAAATAGTCCTTACTTTTTTTGTGTACCCAATAGTCACAGCTAAGAACATCTACCACTGCAGCTACCTGACTTTTGGTCAATGCTTTTTTTTTTTTTTTTTTGACTGTTCTTCTGTCATTTGAACTCTAAACTCCAACAATGTTGGGGCTTTTTATGTTGTTGTTGATGTGTGGAAGCTACCCAGCGATACTATAGATATTATCAGAAAAGCCTCCTTCTTTTTTATCCTTCTTATCTTTTCTCCTAGAACCGTGATATCTCTCTCTTTTGAAACCTTTTCTGTCTTTCTAGATGCGGTTCTAAAAGTAATAGAGGCATTTTTTAACTTCATTCTTTCTTTTCTTTTTTACATCTGAATACTTTTGCTCCATTTGTAAAGCAGCTTCAAATCTTTGCTATTTTAGATTGTGGTTCCACAGTCATGACCTACTTATCCTTCCAACTCTTGCCAAGATTACCAAAACCACTCATGTTCAACCAGGGGCCTCTTTCTTCCTTGGCAATACTTGGAATCACTCATCAAGGGAAGGAGTACTGTTACCACTGGAGAGCACTCTTATACAACTACAAATACTGATTTATGTCCATCAGCTCCCTACTTCATCCCATTCTGTTCAATGTCTGAAACATCTGGCAGGTATTTTAAGTATTTGACCACCATTGGTCATTAGAAGAGCTGGAGGAAGTTTCTTGGATGTTCTTCAGAAGACTGGATCCTGTTACGCTACCTTCTGTGTTCACTTCCTTTATGTGCTTGTGGGACAACAACACTAAGTTTACCACTGGAGGTGGTCTAAAAGCTGAGGGAAGCCTTGAAATCTTTGCTTCTTGCCCCCTTAACTCATACCTGTGCTCTGTGGAGTCTAAGAAGTTATTTTACCAACTGCAGTTTTGCAAGAATTAATGTCCATCACTTTCTCCATCTGTTGATACTTTTTAATGAGAGAGGAGCAGTGGTCTACCAGCAACTAGTGATAGTTTTCCTGAAATCTACCCAATTAATAATTGGGTGGGTGACTGCAGGCTGGCATTTCAGGGGCATTTATAATGCAATTACAGCTGATAATGCTCTTGACTATCACAGGATCATTGCAGTTGCCCAAGGCATTAGCAGGCAGCTATCACATACTCCCAAAGCTATCTCATCTCCAGACTCAACCCGCCCCAGTCCCACAGGAAGTGCTCCAACCCTGGCTGTCCTGGTGGCATCCACTGATCTCACTTCCAGCTCGACATCTTTCTTGAACTGGGGCAGGGGGCAAAATTGAGCACAGTATTTCAGTTGTGGTCCAACACGTGCCAAGTAAAGGGGAATAATCACTTCCACTGCTCTGCTCCTGTGAGCACAGCCAGGGATGTTGCCTGCCTGCCTTGCTGCCAGTGGAATCCACGGTGCACTGCAGATTCACGCTTAGCCCAAAGTCCACCAGGACCCCCAGGCCCTTTGTAGCAGAGCTGCTCTCCAGGCAGTCAGTACCCAGACTCCTTTGCTATCTTGCGTATGTCTGTGGTGGTCTGGCAGATTATTTTAGTAATTCACTTGAACTGGCTTGGCTTGGGATTCTCTGGACTTGATGTAACATCCTGCAAAATACCCAAAGAAAATTTAGTCTACTCTAATGGGCTATTTTGTACCATCGGTTGAAAACAGGAACCATCCGGGATGGGGATCAAGTCTTGTGAAGAAATATTTCTAATGGCAGAACCCTTTATCACTCAAGACATTTTCCGAAAATTATTGCAATCCAGCCTATGAATCAGCAGTCATTAAATCTTACATCCTGAGTACAAGAGGCCAGATAATACATTTTTCCAAGGTCTCTCCAGTACTTGCTGGAATGTGATGGCTCTTCAGGCTCTTTTGAGTGATGCATGTCACATACTGCACATAAAAAAATGTACGAGCACTCCATGTGATCATACCGAGCCTCTGAAGATTTCTTTGGCTCTTCAGTTGCTTAGCTCAGATTCACAAGTGGGACACAGCAGTTCGTTCTTCAGCTTGCATGGAAATGCTGACTTGCTTAATTTAAGAATTATTAGTGGGATTTTTAGAAGGGCCTTAAGTGACTTATGAACATAAGCCCCATTGAAAGTCGAATCCTACTTTCCATAAATATCGACCATATTTCTTCTGGTAAAATGTTTCTGGCTCAAGGGCCTCCTGCCAAAAACAACCTGTCTCCATTTCTAGACAACTTTCACCCTGCATTTTTGATATGTGCAACGTCCCCACGGAGCACAGCGTTGCAGGTCAGGAAATGAGTGTGGAACAAAAGAAGCGTAGGAAGCACTGTCGACTGTGTATCCGACCTGGGAGACAAGACATGGTGTGGCTGTGGCTGGGCTGTGAGAGTTGCAGCCTCCCTGGGACTCCAGCCAGGAAATTGCACAAAGCCCAGAGCAAGAGCCCCCCACCATTTTTTTTTTCTTCACACTGACAGATGTCCCTCTCTAGCAGCCTGTCATGCTAGAGAGAAGTTACAGAGGTGACAAAAAATGTCAGCTGGGGAGTATGGCTGTTTCTCTGACTGGTTTCCATAGTCTGTTTGCAGACAGAAAATAGGGGAGCTGCTTAGGCACAGGCTGTGGGCAGTAAGAGACTGGGGACAATGAAGCCTGCAGCTGGAAAACACGGGAGGAGGCAGGAAGTCCTATATCTTCTTCCTTTCCTCTCACCCCTCCCTATACTGGCCATTCACTTTAACAACTGATTCTTCCCCTTCCATATGTGGCTTGTGAAACATCTCACCACAGTAGCTGGAGATTTCCAGAGTGCTTTGAATACCCAGACCAAATACCTGATCACTTCAAGGTTCTTTTCCACAAACAGAAATTCAGGACAAGGAGATGAGGGGAGATTTCTACAGAAAACTTTACTGTGTCACCAGTTGGAAAAGCAAGTATTTGCTGAGGTCCTTCTGTGTTCAGGGTGTCATCAGCACAGGAATTTTAGCATGACCATCATTGGGCTACTGAGCTTTGGACAGGGAAGCATTTGTGGCAGTGTTGCAGTACCTCCCATCTTTAAAACAAATGGGTATCACATCTGAGGCACCTTTATTATAACTTCAGGTTGGGTTCCTCCCATACTGAGAGACTACAAATGGCATCTTGCTTTAGAAAAATATAGGTCCGCGACCTGAAATGTATGTAAATGATAACAAGTCTTTTGACATACAACTAATAACAAAAAACTAGCAAAACTGCCATCACAGTGGGTAGACAAAATGTACAGAAGAACACTGGTTAAAAAGGGCTCAGTTTTGGGGACAGTGTGGGCTATCTAGGGCTGCAAATACAGTAGATCTCAGCTTGGCCACAAGCTCTGTTTTCTCATCATTCAGCTGAGGCTCTGGCTGAAGGATGTCACAGCTCCCTCTCTCCTGGTGATCCAAGTCCTCTTAAAGCAAAAATAAGGGTGTAAGACAGAGAGAAGATGAGATGAGCCCCGACCATTACCTGAAGACTGGGTTTGGATCGCCCAGCCCAGAAGCTCATCTGTGCCTCTGGTCACATGGTATAGATTGATCCTTTGGTATCTGTTCCCACCTTCTTAGATGGAACAGGCAGTTCAACAGACTAGAAAATATTGCTGAATGACACATTTTTGGTAAGCATAGGGTCATTCTCTATAAAAGAAGAAAAGGAAGATTTAAGAGAGAAATAATGGAGAAAAAAAAATACACCTTTCTTTGTTTCTATTTTATTTTTGGAGAAGCAGACTATTACATTTCTGGTGTACTTTCTTAACAGATACCAGGAGACTTTTCAAAGGTTATTTTTGGAGCCATTAGATCTCATTCTTTCCTGGAGCTGTGGCCAGGTCAACAACACTAAGGAGTGACTATTTGTACCGGATGATCTCTGCCTCTCAGCCTCTGTGTCCTGTGGAGCAGGCACTGCTGCTTGAAATAAGTCTAGCAGGGTTTGTTTTGGGGTTCAGCTTGTTTCTTGAGTCCCCTTGGAAAGTGACCATGGCAATTAGAAATATTAATTGAGCTGCACAGAAACTCAGCCAGAAACTTGTTCTCTCCTTCAGGGAGCAGCCACAGAGACCTGGATGCCAGCTGAGGTCTGTGAGGTTTAGCAGGCTGCTAAACTGAAGGACAGGAGCCAGCTCTGTGCTGGGGACCCCAGCCATGCTGTTGGCTTATGGCTTGTGATGCCGATGTGACACAGCATCCTCACATGTGTGCTCCTCCATGCTGGGTCTGGGTGCCCAAGTGCTCACATGTGCAGCTTCCACACTGGGTCTCTGCTGGTTCCCAGCCTGAGAAGTGTCTAATATAAGTGAGATGCATGCTTGCAAGAGCAGTGCTGAAATCCCAGCCCTGCTGGCCAAACCACCTCTCCAACTTCTTGTGCATCCACTGGCACAAGGAAGGGCAGGAAGGGCCAAGATCTCACTTTTTTCATTTCCAAGAGCTTTGGTTTTAAACCTGTAACCTGGGGAGGAATATTCAAGCTGTTCCCTCTTGTGCTCGATATTTTTAATATATAGTGGGAGATTCAGTAAGCCATTACTTTCCTTTTCCCCTCCTGTGTGATTAATTTTGCAAAGGAGTCTGCTTATGACAGAAATAGTGACAAACACAAGCAGCTACTCACCTGCTTTCCAAATGTGCCTTTGGGGCCAGCCTGTGAACCATTCCATCATGCTGATGAAGAGTCCCACAAGCAGCTTCCACCACCCTTGGTGGGAATGGAGCCCCTGCCTCGCTGTGGTGCACAGAGGTGGAAGCTGGAGCAATGGTGCCCAGGTGACACCACCTGACTGGCAGCTGAGGAAACAGATGCTCAGCTTCACACACTCAAGGGATGCCCACTTCCATGCTGTTAGGAATATCTCCCTGCCAGTGGAGCGATAGTGGGATGGTGGGATAGTGACACAAGCACAAAAGGCAGTCGGATCTGACTTCATTTTAGTTTTCTGTAGCTGCAGCTTTAAAAAGTCTGGAAAAGGTTTTCCACATGAAATTAATTATGCTTCAGCCTAGATCCACGGTCATGAAGTAGTCTTCTAGTTGTCCCTGTTCACAAAATCATATTGTATTTACAGCTGGCAGTGAACACTGGCTATAATCATTTTGTATGTGTAAATGTTTTAGACAAAAGCAAATTCCATAGATAATGGAATTTTAGCATACACCAGAACACACGTCTTGAAGGATTCAAGGTGCTTAATGACAGGGACTAGTTAACACCAGCAGCCAAAGAGATAAAAACAGCACTATGAACTTAAGGAAAGCAAGTGAGCTCACCAAAGGTGAGTCTCAATGGTTTGTCAGGTTTCACATCATGCCTCCTGGATCTAAATGTCCTGTTCCATATGCCGTTTTGCTAAATGGGGCACAGAAAAAGGAAGAGTACAATTCTCTGTTCAGTGGGCACTTCACATGTAGTGGCCTCCACTTCCATCTCAGCCTGAAGAGGAGTCCCTTGTCCACACATGGGCCTTCCAAATTTCCATGAGGGAAGGACTACCTTTGGTTTGATGCAGCCTCTTTTTGCAGGGTGCCACCTTGCTGTACCTGATGCACGAGTGACCCTCACTCACCCCAGACCTGGATCCTGCAGAAGAAGAAGCTCTGCCATGTCCCAGCCACTAAAGGTGGTACGAACCTGCACATGCAGCTGTTCTGATGTCATCATGCTTTAATATGGAACAACAACCATATCTTAAAGCCCTGCCTTGTGCATTCATCAACCAAACCTGAACATTCCCCAGGTATTACAGGTATTCTGCTACCAAAATCCGAGCACTGCAGAGAATCCTAACCTCCTGGTTTTTCTGGCTTCTCTCTGCCCTGTATCAGTGGGCAGGATGTGGAGTCTCTGTGATGTCTTTAATACAACACAAGAACAGTGGTTTTCTTATTTCTAGTTCAGCCTTTGAGGAAGGATAACCTGAAATGGAATATATCCTGATCCATCTGTGATGAATGACATGGATCTGTTTATACAGATGTTTTTACAGTTAGTTAGTTAATTGTAATTATTTCTTGTATTCCAAAGCAGCTTGCAGCATTGCAGAGATCTGCTAAGTGATCAGTGTTCTACAGAGCTGCTGTGAACATTGGTTTCTAAAGTACAGGTGAGACCCAGAATGAATCGATACCAAAGAGATTCTCTGCAAAAAGTGAAAGAGGAAACTGAACTTGCTCTTAGCAGCCCATTTCAGCCTCCACTTCTGCTGCAGCCATAGGCGTCCTTAGCATGATGTGATGGGAGAGGAATTTTAGCATGACATGTGGCACAGATGGGTCAGAGAAGGGACATTAGCACATCTTCACCTCCAGTCTCCCAACTCATCCAGCTCTCTCCTGCCTCTAGAAAATGTTATTTCCTTTAGGTCCATTGCATTGGTGCTGACAAAATGCAGGCCTACAGCAATGTTTTTTCCACTTGAGGAAATAGGGAATCCTGAATTAAATCTTCCCCGTTGATGTTTGCACTGTGTTTTGTTTTGGTTTGTTTTTATGTAGCCTACAGCTCTGTTATTTCAGTCACATTTACTTCTGCTCACCTACAAGCAGTTCACCATCATCAGCTTCTTGCTTACGTACCATCCCTGTGTCACTGCCAGGGGTGTGCAGCTCATTCTTTGCTCCTCCACATTAAAAGCACTTTGAAGGGTTTGCTTTTGCTGTTCAGATCCTTACATCTTCATGCAGCTGCTGCTGCTGTCCTGCTTCCATATGGGCAACCATATCCTTGATATTTTCTTTTATTTTAAATTTCATCTGATAATTCAATTGACTATTCCAACTCAAAATTATATGGATCAGGCTAGAAAATATACTTATATTTTCCTGGGATCAGGGGGATGTGAGAACAATGGTAGTTTGGCTAGATGAAGGATTCTTGCATCCCTGTGTCCCACATGTGACTGATGGCTTTTGTCAGCTCATGGCCCTCCTTAGCAAGTTGATATTCTCATATTTAGTACTTGATCATTTGTTCCATGAATTTTCCTAATGATATTTTTTAACCTACGTAACTTTTTGGCTTCCGCTCTGTCCTGTGATAAGGAGTTGTACAATATAGCCATATTTAGGGTGAAGAAGAACCATCTTTTGTTTGTGTTGAACCTTTCAGCATGTTGCTCTTCCACCAAGGTGCTATTAGTGCTGTTCTTTATCACTTGTGCCTCTGTAAGCTAAGAAAAGGAAAAAAACCTCCATATATTTTATTGTTTTGGAACAAAACACGTAGTTTTCTAAGTAAAAATAAAGTGGTCCGTAATGAATATGATGTAAAGTGTAAATTGCAAATCAGAGCTGACAATTGAATGCCTGAAAATCCGATGCTGCAATTTTTCCCCTTTCTTTAAGACCTTTGAACAAATCATTGGGGGCTCACAACATCTGAAAGTGCTTAGGTGAAAGTGGCATGAAGAGGTGTGATCAAAGCCATTTTCATAGCAGACACAAAAATCATCGCATATCTGATTTAGAACAGGGTAAGCAAAACCTAACCTGCCTGCTGGAGAAGATTCCATTGAAACTAGTGTGAGCTATCATGAGGCTCAAGTAGCATGTTTGGGACGCTGGAGATTTGGATCTAAAGCGAGCCCTCACCAACAGGCATTTAAATACGCTGGAGACTCCGAGTCTTGCAATGTTATGATGTTATGTATATGAAGAAAACTCACTTTAAATTATGCAGTCTGATGTTAGGATGAAGTTAAATTGCATACGAAATAATAATTTTCATTATCAGTTACAAAATCCCCCCGCATTTTAAAAAGCTGTTCGTAGACATCTAGCAATGTAGGTTAAAAGAGAAGAAAAAAAGCCCAACTTTTTAGCAAGGTAAAAAATAATGTGTTTAGCTTCAGGCACTCTTTAAACAGCCTCTTTTCTGAGAAGGGAACACAGATGTGTGAGATTCTGGATTTAGTTCCAAGCCAATACTCTTAATTAACTTCAAATTGTTTAAGTATATAACATCTCAGTGCAGGGATGCAGCATCCTGGGGGTGCACTGGGCTGCGGTTGTGTCAGTTGTTCCCAAAGTTCACCTGCAGCACCCCAAACCACTGCAAGAGGCAAACATATGTGCCTCATAAGGGCAAATTACTTCAACGTGTCTGTTCTTCGGACATGAAAATAAGGCCAGAAGGGTGTTCATACTGGGAGGAATGCTTGGGATAAGGAATAGAAATATTGGTTAAAGCTTGAAGAGCACATTTTGCCATTGCTTTCAAATTACCCTGGGAATGACTGGGAGAAAGAAAAGATACTTGGGAAAGACATAGGGGTTCTGGAAGATGGAAACTGGTCCTAGACTGTAGCTCTCAAGGATAAACAGTAGGCAATGAGCAAGTAGGGAGCCTGGGTTTGGTTGGGCCAAGGGATGGATTCTAGTGATACACAAAAATAAAACAGAAAAAAGAATTTTCAGTGAGTTGAAATTCACTTTATGTGGTCTGTTCCATCAATGAAAAAGATTCAGTGGTTCACAAGTCAAAAGGGAGTTGACACTGCCTTCCTGTGGCCCCAGCTAAGGCCGCCTCCCTCAGCTCCCAGGGTGTAGATGTCATTTGTTTGTGCCAATTGTGTGCTGCACTGATCCCGTGGGCAGCAGCACCAAAAACAGGTCTGGGGCAAGTTATGTTCCTGCCCATTGTGGCAGGTGTGAACAGTGTGCAGCAAACAGCATCTAGATCTTCCAGCTGAGCACCCACGGTAAAGGGAAATGTTATGCTACTGCTCACACTATGGTTGATGTCCCCCCTATGTACCTGCTGAAGTCCTGAGGAAACTTGGGTGCATAAGCATGTAACTGAGAGGTCTTTATCCTGTGCACAGTCAGTTGCAAAGAAGTCTTCTATTGAATTTGTGACTTTAATATTATTGGTTTTTGCAATCTGTACATTTGTATACACATGCTTTTTGTATCTGATTTTTCTCCTGTATTTCACTGGTAAGATACCACTGTAACTTCAATAACTTCAGGAGTCTTGCTCAGAGCTAAAAGTACTGTAAATGAGTGGATAATCAAGTCTGCAGTGTCACCCCCCAGTTTCTGGGCTACATGCAGGCAGTGTCCTGAGGACGTATCTGTGCTGAGCCCCATGCCGTGAGGAGATCCCCAAGCAAGCAGCCAGAGAGCAGGCTCTGGATGGCTGTGTCAGTGTGCTATGATGCTATTAATTAGTCCTGAGTTAATTAGCCCTTGCGAGAGGCAGTGTTAACCTGGCTGTATGGCTTTGGGGACCCTTTGTACTGTCTCTGCATGGGATTGTGCCGTGTCATGCCTTGAGGATGTACCATCCCCTTCTGAGCCAAAGCAAGATCTGCCACACTTTGCTCCTGTGTCACACGGGTGGGACAGGGGATTTTGGTAGGAAGGATGGTCTGTGTTGCTCAGAGGAGCAGTGAGGAACACCACAGAGTGAATGGAAAAGGTTGTGGCAAAGGTCTGTAGAGTGGGTCTAAGTCACAGGGAGAATTTGAAAAGGTAAGAAGCAGGTTGATTATTTTCTGTCAGGGGATTAAATGAAACAGACTCAAACTAAAGAAAATGAAGCATTTTTTCATGCAATGGATAGTTTAGAAATCAAACTCCCTCTGCCAGTATTTTGTGTGTGTTGGACATTTATACAGGCTCAAAAAGCTAATTAGACAAATAAAGGAAAAAGCCACCCAAAGGTGTCAAATTTCAAGACTCACTTTAGACTAAGGAAGTCCTGGGGCAGCAGTCACTTGAGGCCAGGAAACTACATCAAAGACAGCTCACTACTCCATTGTCCTAGTCTTGCATTTTTTCCCTGTCATTTGCTTCAGGCCAGTGGTGCTGCCAGCCCTGGCTCAGAGGAGTGTTTGGTCTGTCTCAGTAGAGCTCTTCCCAGGGCTCACTATGCTGTATCTGTTGCAAATCTCACAGGTGTTCCCCAATCACCAAGGAGCTTCTTGTGCTTAACTTAAAACAATGTGCCTCCATACAAAGGTAGTAGGCATGCCCTTAAAAGAGGAAGAATCAGAATCATAGAACTACAGACAGTCTTGCACTGGAAGGTACATTAAGGATTATTTGGTTTCAACCCCCCTGTCATGGGTAAGGATGCCACCCACTAGATCAGGTTGCTCAAAGCCCCAAGACTAGGACCAAAGAAAAAATAATAATGCAAAATCACCTCATATTTTTCATGCAGGGTTTTACCTATACTGCAGAAGAAATGCATGCCACTCATGACATACTCTGAGAAAAATTATAATATAGCCGACAGAGAGTGTAGGAAGAATATGTTGCTTGGATAAAATTTTAGGCCAACTCATATCAACTTAAGTAGTGTAGGAATACAGTACCAAACCCAAGACACTGTGTGTCTCATTCTGAGAAAAATTCAAGCATGTGTTGCCACAGACAGACTGGCATCAGCATTTTGATCTTTAACAAAAGCTCTTGCTTAGTAACTTCAAATACTACAGAAAGATCTAGTAGCATCTAACAAGTGAAGTAAGCAGAGTCATGGAGCTGTAATGCTCAGCAGGCTGATTGATATTTGTCAGGCTTCCAAAGCTCTGCTCCATGCCTATGTTCAAGGCAAGCAAATGAGAAAAGGAAATTCAGAAAAGGATGATAATTAGCAGTATCTCCCTCAGCAAAGGCCTTGCAGGTTTTCAAATTGGCTCCTGCCTTTCTCAGCCTGACAGGAATCAGCCCAGAGAAACCGTGTGTATGAAAAAATTTCTGTAATTTAACAACATCATTCACATGTTCAGGAACTCCTTTGAACAACCAAGTGAGCCAGGAATCTAATGAACAAACATTTGAATGTAACCTCTGGATAACCCTCTAATCTTCTCCATTCCCCTTGAAAATCTGAGGAGGAAAACACTAGAAGACAACAGATTGAAAAAGCCCGACCAAGGGAACTGCTGGTGGACAGCTACAGCTAGGCATGGGTGTTTCTCTTGTTTGCAAATTTTAGCAATTAAGGAAGTGTTGAAAGATTCTGAAAACATGTTATCATTGAGAGAAGAGAGACTCCTAGGATTTAAATGTCAGACAGAAATAGGGGAAAAGACTGATTGGGTTTAGTTGATGGTAAGTCAAAAGTAAATTCAGACTTTCCCCTCAAACAACATAAGCTGTCAAATATGAAAGTCAGCAAGTCATTCTTCTTCTGATTTCACAGACTATGAATACCAAAGCAACACATACCACAATAACAAGGCAGTGTTGAGAGGAGCTCTAAAACTCCATCTGATCCTCCATATGTTGCAAGAGAAGTAGGGGTTTTTGAAGGAGACAGAGTCCGCAGTGAGAAGAAAATGTCTGAAAGACTCTGGAGATGGTTTTGTGGGCAGATACTACTATGAGAAGGAAAGCAGAACTAAAAAAGGCCAGATATTGATTAGGAAAAGCTGTGAATAAGGTTAAACATTTACAAATAACCCATCAAGCAGCTAACATCTAATCAAAACCATAGTCTTTCATTTTATGCCAGAAAACTAATTATATTGAGTTAAGCCAAAAGAACAAAGGTGTTTGGAAATAAAATATGTCGAAGGATGAACGAATCAACATGAATCTTAAATTCATGAGGAATGATGACCTAGTCACCAAATCAAATATGGGCTCACAAATTTAATTAAGAAAATCAAAATAATCCTGCATCAATCATTAAACAATTAAAGCATGGGGAGTAATGAGGGAAATGATGGCAGTCAAGTAAAAAGGAAACATGTAATCATTGTTTTCTGAAAAAAAAAAGGAATGAAAGACTCCGAAAGGTGGGCCTTGCCCCGAATTAAAAATCTCAATATGCCTTTTGACTCTCAGTTGCTGTTGATCTCTGGTCTCATTGTCTGCAAAACTAGCTTTGTTTCCACTTATCCTCTGCCCATTATTTAAGCAGAAGGACATAATTCACCTTGTGGAGGTGTTGCTGTATCTCAGGGCGACATGATTTGATCTTGGCAAAGTGACTCAGCAAGCAAAGCAGCATAATTTGGTACCGAATTTCTAACCACTCTTCTGAACAAGTCTATCATTGGTCCCACAAACAAGGATGAAGGTTGCATGAGAACAAGAATCTAGAGTGGACACAAAAATTAAACAAGCAGACCAACAAGGAAGACATCATTAGATTAGAGACATGTAGCATTGCAAGGCTCACTTGGACAGCCAGCACAGTGGCCTGCATGGCCATAAAACTTTGAATGATAAGTGTCTTCGAACTACTTTACAGTTTAAATCTTTAAATCTCTACACTTCTCCCTGAGGTCCATGCAAAAGTAATGGTTAGGTAGGATGTTCAGCAGGAACCCATGTTGCTGGCAAAGCCAACAGCACCATTTCTACAGCAGCAGGTTCTTTCCCAATAGCTCAGTGATTCTTATTTGTTTTGATTTGGGCATCCAGTAGGATCACTGCCCGAGCAAGTATGACATCTACAGCAGAAACAACCATGAATGTGTTTTGCTTTGCACCATCCCAGAGAAGTTTGCTGTTGAAAACTTATGCTTAGAAAATAATGAATAAGAGAAGCATCACAGACCAGCCCAAACCATCTTGACCCTGCTTAAAATTTAGTTGTGTGCTCATAAGAAAAATAATGTCACAGAGGAAATGCCTTTTCCTGCAGAAAAGCAGAATTCTGTCATCTCTTTGTTCTACACATGGACTGGATGAACCAGAAAAGACATTTTACTCTTGGAGTTTTCATTCCAAAACACACCTAAGGATTGGGATATTACTTACATAGATGAATGTTTACTACAAAAGCCATCTTATTTATACTTGAAAATAAATAGAGAATGAAATATCTCAATGTATTTCATTTTACCCTTTACTAAACTGCATTTGTGTGCTTAACATTAACCTTCCCATTCAAATGTCATTAGCTGCTAATTAAGATGTTGATATGCTGATTGTATATCTTGCAGTAGAGATGATTTGCAGGCACTTACTAGGTGTTTATCAAACTCCAGCACACGTATTGGTTTAGCATGTGTGGCACATTTAATTTACTGAACACTGTCCCAGTTCTCCACTCTTTTTTTTTCTTCCTAATACATAATGAGCAAAACATGGCAAGTTGTCAGGAATAACCTCGGAAGAGAAGTAAAAGTAAGTGACCTAGGCACTCTTGTGTGAACAATTTTTACCACTGGTTTCAAGAAATCTTATTTAGAAATCTCTAAAACTATCCCAGCACATTACTGACAAAATTAAGAAACCCTCTGAATTTGTCTACAATTTACACTGTCTCGTAGTCAGAGACAGAAGCCTCCATAGTGTTAAAGTTTTTTTCCAAGCAACTTCCTTGCTGCTGGCAAGAAGAGTTTAAATCAGAGAAAGGCAGTGATGATTCTGCTAGTGCAAAAGCAGTTCTGCAACACAGGGTACATTTTCACAGGACTTTTTAATATAATTTATGAATATTTGCTCGCAACATAATTGTCTTTTCTGCTGACATTTTCAAAGCAACACTGTGATTTGTTGGGTCTCCTGAGAGTCCAAGTACAAAACTGATAATTATATTAAATATACATAGACAATAAAGAGTGTGTTTACATAACTATGCCCATAAATATCTGGTTGAACAGTCATTGTTCTCAAAACCCTTTTAAGCAGCTCTCAGAGGGATCCAATTCTAATGACATGATGGTTTAAAAGATGTTGCTCAGTCTTGTTCCATATTTAATTAACTTTCCTTTTTTAAACTTGTGATGGTGGAGACAATAACAAATAGCTCTGAAAAGAGAACGAGCTTTGAAACATGAGCAAGACCTTGTCAGGCTTTTGTGTGCCACACACAGAAGAAGATCTGCACACAAGGGTTGGTGGCCAGGGACTGTCCAGCTCCTGGGGGACTCCATTGCTGTAGCATTCACAGTTCACTACGACTAATAACAACAGCAACAACAATAATAATAATTAAAGAAATCTTCTGCATGCAAATAAGGCAAGTGACATAGGGAGGGAAAGTGAACATATTAAATGGAACTGGTAGAATAGGCCTAAACTTGTTTATTTTTGTGCTGCTATAGAGCAGTGAAGCAAATACTTTAAAGAGAATGGCACATTGCCCACTAAGATGTAAAGGGCGTGTGAGCATTAATCAAGCATCAGTGTATGACTGAACACATTAAGCAGGAATCAAGGTAACATTTCTAAATTCATGGGCAGTCTTATTCTATGGAGTCCTTCACGTTGCCTCATCCTAGACAGGGCTGCTGCAGCAGCCCAATATTCTGTTTTCACACTGAGCTATTTTTAATTGTCACCAATTATAATTCATTTACTTTTATGTGTCCTGGTTGTCACAATATTAACATTTGTAAGTCTTTCCCTTTGCAGGCTGTGAGAATCTGTTGTGACATCTCAATAAAGTGGGATTCAATCAAGGTGTGAATGAATTGTTAATCTTGTTATAAATAGAAAATGCCATATGTTGGTAAGGAAGGGATGTCTCCCTTTTTTCTGTTGTTGAGGACAGTGGTAATGAAACAGTGAGTGGTCATGCCAGAATTACTAATAAAGTCCAGTCACTGAGACATGGAAAGGACTTCAGCTTTTCTGCTGCTATTAAGAAGGAAGGGATAACTATTAATGCGTCCTAGCAGAGCTTTTGAAACATTTTTCATGGGTTTTTTTTCATGGGGTTTTGCATTTTTTCATGTAAAGTGACTTGTAAATCAGGGAAAGCAGTGAGAGCACTGGTCTTGGAGTGAACCAAAAGAATTCCGATAACCTCCATGTGGACTGAACCGCCTAAAATGGATTGGAAAGAATAACTTAGAGGCAACTGGTATGAACAGATGTATGATGGTAGAAATTCTGGGTTTGGGTAGCTGAATGTCATAAAGGCCTAATACATGCTTACTCCTGGACAATCTTTTGTTCAGATAAAGAATCAGTGCATTTCCTCATAAATCCAGTGCTCAAGATATTGTCTGGGTAGGTCGCTTCACTTTTGCAGCGCAAATTCTGTATTTATATCTGCGTTAGGTCTGTGACATTTCCTAAACATAGCTCCGGCAAACAAGCAGAAGGACTAATTGCTTTATTAAACTATCACTTAGAGCAAAACTCATGTCCACTTGATATCTTGGGAATATAGCTGGTCTCAGAGGTAAAAGGATACCTTGTCCATCAGTCTATCCACACAACCCTTGAACAGATTCATCCTTTTACATTAGGCTAAGGGCATGAGGAGGGGCTTCTCTTAGCTTTTGCTAACCCAGGGCAGAGAGAGGCATGCCACAGCTGAAATGCGCACACGCACACAGAGTGCCGTGTCTCTTCTTCCAACAGGCAAGATGATCTGCCTCTCCTGTTGATTTTTCTAAATGCTGTGGTAATTCCCCAAGCAATACTCAGTTCTCATTGGGAAGTTCGGATGTCTTCCATAATCTATTTAAACAGCTATTTAGGTATCACTGAGAAACCTGTTAGTTTAGAAAAGGTAAGAGGATTCCAGCACTTGATACCAGCAACCAGCTCTCAGAAGCCACCTGGGGCTGCCCGTGGCCACAAGACCCCTCTATTCCCCTGCACTGACCTCAAGGGAGAATTGATGCCTGAAGTCTTCACCACATTTGCTGTTGCTGTGTTTACTGTTCCTTTATTTACATATCTAGAAATTCAACATCTTTGCATGTTTTGCAAGCTGTCATGACAAGAGACGCTAGTAATAGACTATGTTTTGCTTGCTAACATATTTTTGACATATTTTAGCTTTTGATTATAAGATTGCATCTTTCCTTGCTACCATCTGTCTCAACTCAGTGGCACTCTGGCATTTACAAAAACAGTAGGGTGTAATATTTCTTATATACTTGAACTATACTACAGACATGTTATTTTCAGTCTTAACCAATATGTCACACTTTCACACATGAAGGCTGAAATGCCTTATATCCTTTAAGGTATCTGTCAAAAATAAAGAACATATCACATTCAATTTGGCTGAGATGAGTAATATATTAATGAGAATAAGAATGGGAACGATTTCTGACTTATAAATTGAGCTGGCATTTTACAAGCCTTGTGTATTCATGACTGCATTTATCCTTTTGTCAGCACAAATGAGATATTCATACAAAATCTAGGAATTTCTTTCTTGTATTTAGCAAAATCTGCACAATATTTTCAAAGCCAGAGTTTTAAATATGGCACATTTTTTCTTGGAATATCTGGTAGCCAGACACTTTCTGACTTTACTTGTTTTCTTTCTGTCTTCCATCTGTAAGAAGTCAAATTGTTACATTCAGCAAATTGGAAATCACGCTTTATATCTACCTTGACAGCACTAGGGAAGCAGCTCTAGACATTTGGACTTGTTGTGATGTGTGGCTGTGTAAAGGCAATATTTCAGCAGCACTGGTTTCCATGGGATAAGACCAGGATTCCAGCAATAGGATAAGATACTAGAATAGCGGGGAATGTTTTTTTGGTCCTCTTTTGTTGGTGAGCTGGAGTAGTGGGGGACAGTGGCAGGCAAGGAGAGTTTTTATCCCCTTTTTTCTTCTCCTTGGAACTGCAGGCAGTCAGGAGCCAATTCAGACCTGAGCAAAGCTGTGAGGTGTTGTGAGAGCTCCCCCCGGGGCGTGGTGCCAGTGAGCATCACCCCGTGGTGTGCATCACCTCCAGTTCTGCTACCCATGCCAGAGGAGAGGGTGGGGGATGTCAGCTTAACAGTGCTGCTGGCAGAGCTGTGGTGGCTGCCTCTCATCAGTACCAGACCCAGCTCACTAAGTGATACTGCATTTAAATTTACTGATAATTATACACAGAAGATGCGTGGTGACTCCGCTGGCAACCAGCGTGTCAAGTGTGTGCAGAGACAGACAAATGAAAGAAACAAATAAACCCAGAAAACAGTGAATATCACCCTCAAGCACACATTGCCTTGCAGTGGGCTGGCAGATCTGTTTCTACTATTACATTTATTTAAATGCCTACCTTTGAGAAAAGCAACCTTTTCCTACTGAGCAGTGTACAGATCCTGATACAGTGGGAGTCCAGACCGTGGTGGTTCTTTAGGTAATACAGCAGCCGTAATAATAATGCTACTTTCTGAGGAAAAAGACAAGACACAAAGCACGCTCACACATAATGGTAAACTGAATTTATTTCCTTTTGGAAAACAATTCCAGTAATCTCCAGGTTCAGACCGCAGAGTAAACATTAATAACAGTAACATACAGGTTAGTTCAACTGATTCAAGAATTTGGCCATGTGAAATCATTAAGGAAAGTCTTGAACACTCAAAGCTTCAAATGGTATCCAGGAAAAAAATTCTTTGACAAACTACATAACAACTATTGCATATATGGTAATGCTATCTGTCATATCGCAAGGCTTACAAATATATATATGGGCCTTATTCAACTGTGGGTTCCTGCTCTGTGAGAAAGAGTCTCTTCATATTTTTTTGCAAGAATCTTCAGCAATAAAAAATAGTCTTAGATTCATCCGTTTGTATACCAAAAGAGAGATTTCTAGACTGAAGTTTAAACGAAAGGGAGGCCAAACAGAGCTGTAATGGAACATAGCTATTACCTTCTCCCTCCTCCTTGAAAATGACTTGTTTTCTTAAGCTATTTTTTCCCCCTCACACAGTATTATTATTATTTGTATCTTTCTTGAATAGGGCCCAAGTCCACTTGTCTTTATAAGACCATTTTAGTATCAGACAACATAATACATGTGCAACACTTTATATACAGGAAGTCTATCCGGTGCTCAAAAGTTCAAACACATGAACATCCAACAGTTTCGATAATACAAGTTTTATGGTACAATACAATGATTCTGAATAATATACATTAACAATGAAAGTTTCGTGCAAAGAGTAAAATGTGTTCCCTTTTTGTGCCACAAAGAATTCTCTGGAAGAGTCGGGCCTTGCACTAACTGCTGTGCTGGGTCATCGTATGGTTCTGCAACAAAAACAAAAGAAACAACTTAGTCACAGGACAGACATTTCTGTGTGAAAGAAGGATGCAAAAACAATTCTTCCAACACGTCTTGCAAAATGATGGGCTGGGAAAAGAGTTTTCTTGACCCCTCCTTGTTTAAACTAGCCAGAAACAGCATCATTATGGAAGAGAGGCGTTCTCCCCCGCTGTTTCACACCAGTATTCTTTACATGTGCCACAAGAAGGGTCTCCAGGTAAGGTGTGGGCTGACCTGCCCCAGTGAAACTGCAGACCAGGTCAGTAGTTCTGGTGTCTGCTTACACACAGCTCATGGTTTATGCATTGTGAAAATGAGAAGTGCATTTGCCATAAAAGTCTCACGCTAACTGGCCTGTGCTTCCTAGACTGTGGTACTGCTTCAAATGCACTCCTGCAGTAAAACCTATTTCCCCCACATGGTATGGCACAGTTTAGTCTGGTAAGAGGTGCTCTCTGCTAGAGAGGTCAGAGACTGATGAGAAAACAGGAGGGGCTGGCACACGCTGCCCTTTGGTCACCAAAAACCACAGGTATTTTGCCTCAGGTTAAGGCAGTGCCTTATGTGTAGTAACACAGCACAGACTTTGGAGTCTTAAATTCTCCTTTCCTGTACAAGTAATCACCAAATCAAGTAGCAAACACCAGTTTCACCCTCTTTCCTACCAGCCCTCAAATGGAATTGACCACTTTCAGAAAGATGCTAATGTGCTGCCTGTACTGGCTCAGATCCTTCACAAGCATTGACGTAAGAGCAAGGGACCAATCCAATACATCTTAAATTTTCAACAATGTACACTGGATCCACAGATTACCAGAAAATGTCTGTGAATACTGCTTCTCAGACAACAGGGCAGCCACTGATTAGTGATGAATTTTCCCCTTAGTTTTCGGGGCCAGATTTGGGCCAGTGACCCAGAGGGCAGGGGTGTCACATCCCATGATTTGCTCCCAGCACATCCAGACCCTTCACTCCATTTTATTAAGTTAATCTGTCTTTAAACCTCTTTGGACTAACGCACTTTAGGATGAACCTGTTCCCAAAAGACAGTCATCATTTACAACAAAGTGAACATCTACTGAACCATACCCTCCAGAGCCACCCATGAAAGGGCACATGAAAACAGCCACGGTGAAATGAATGTGAAACACAGCGTGACTGCAGACCAGTCTGAGAATCCTCTCTCCCGTCCTCCTTCGCTCTCCCTAAACTCTGCACGCACACAAATAATAGTTCATGGGACATTTGGCAAGGAAAGGATCTTACAGTAAGACTGAGGAATTTTTAATGTAGTGCCATTCTCAAGATTAAAGGAAAATGACCCAGTGACACTCAAAGATGCAATTTCCAGATGTGAATACAAAATGATTTAATGCTGATGGCAGGAGTTCCAGACTGTCCAAGGCCAAAAAAATATGCTCCACCACTTGATTTCATCTAGTTCCTCATCCTTCCCATAAAATAATTTTAAAATGCTGTAAAGCCGTAACAATAGATGCAGCCAAAAATGTTGGCTGGTCACAGGTAATGGGCTTTGACTTTAAAGCACAAAAGCAAGGAAATTAAGAGTTAAGCCTGACAGCCAGTCCTTTTGTCATCCTGTTGTGTCCATTTATTGCAGCACTTACAGCATAGCACCACAGGCTTATTAGAGACCCTGCAGTACCTAGAAACAACAGGACAAGTTAAATATGGGGTGGCAGCCTGAATTCTGATTTTCTTCTCTGCTTCTGAGCAGGTGAAGTAATATACCAATCGTTACATTGCACACAGATATTTGGGGGGGGTCTTTTGTTTCTAGTCTACTGAGAGAAAGCACGTCAGTCATGCCCATTTTTTATTTCTTTTCACTAAGTGAAAAATGCATAATCAGTATGAAGCTGGATGAACAGCTGCATATGAAGCAGTCAAAAGGTGTTTTAGGATTGCAGCCGTAACTCTCGCTGCAATGACATTTTTGATTAAAAAGTTAAAATGCCCAAATATGAAGGAAACAAAATAAAACACAACATAAGGATTGACTTGCCCCAGCTCTCAGTGTCCCTGACTCCTGTGCCCTGGCACAAAATGAGATTCTCTGGAGATAATGAAGAAATAATAGAAAAAACCAAGCAAGTGCTGCAGAGAAGAATGAGACAGGGCAGGATAGGAACATGAGGAAATGCTTTGAACAGCTTAGGCCTTAAAAAGGCAACTATACTGTTGTAAACAGTCAAAACAAAACACTGTTTCCAAAGTAATTAAGGCTCCCCAAATGTGAGGGACTAGGGAGAAATACCTATTTGGCTAAGTTGCAAAAAAATACAAAGTGGAAGCGCTTCAGGAACATAACATAGACAAGACAAGCAGGCGAAGGATGGGAGGAGAGAGATAAGAAAAGGAAGAGAATTCTGTAATCCCACAGAGAGCCATATTCCACTCTACCAAACGCCATCTATTGGAGACCCCATGTCTAAGTGACTGAAAATTGCAAACATTAATCCCAGTTATGAACAGTTGTTGTTTTTATGAGGGGTGTTGTGTTTAAAAATTTAGGGCAAAAATTCTCCTCTATTTCCCACGCAGCAGATCTCGACTCCGATAGTCTCTCTGCCTCGTGTGCAGCGAGCTCCCGCCTCCCCGGCAGTGGGAGATCAGGCAGGTGGGGAAAGCAGAATTTGGAGCTCCCGCCGGCAGGGACGCGGCAGGGCCATGGGAGCGCGGCACACCCAGGGAGAGCACAATATTACACTTGAGATCCCCTGTGTGGCTCGGAGAGCACGCTGCCCTTCACTAAAGACACGCTAGACAAGCCTGAAACACGCCTCCTCCAGAAACTTCAACTACTTTGCCTGAGTTTGGAGCAATTAGTACATCCAGTCGCCAAAGAGAAGTCATTTACCGAAGTACAGGAGGTATCATATGCTCCCCTTCTTTGCCTCCCCCAAATCTGATTGTGCATAAGCACATCTGTTTAATTATGTAGTAGTCTCCCTACAAAGCAAAAATGTCGATTTCCTGCTTAGCCATGGAAAGGGGAAAATATTTTTTCTCACTATAATCTTTCCTGGCCTTCAGCAACAGCTGTGTTCCAATTTCCCAGAGCTGGGAGCTCATGAGGAGACACTAGTTTGCAAATACAAATGCAAGCTTTGCATGCACAAAATGGAGGAACAGGGAAGCAGGAGGTGTGTGTGTGTCACTGCATTTGTTATCGTGTAGACACAAACCAGGGAAACTCCTACAGCCAAAATTTCTGTGTCTCAGTGTTATCTGGAAAGCAGGTATATTACCTGGGAAAACCTGAACTCAGTATATTTCACAACCAAAATAAACTCTTTAAGTGCATTTGCCCTATTCCTAGAAATAATTATTTTTGATAGCTGAATCCAGAATCCCAACTGTTATGTGACCTCCTATAAAATTACATGCCACCACTTTCCTGGATGAAAATGCTCTGAGATGTCCCTGTTATTAGTGTTAAGGACTTGAAAACATGCAAAGAATTTCAGGATAATACTGCGTGGAAGAATCTCCTTGGCAAACAAATACAGAAAGGTTTCTTTGCAGAAAGGCTCGAGACAAAAGAGGTAATAATACTTCTTGTTGTTTGGTGCGCGCCTTTGTGTTTCAGAGGGAACATGAGAAGTAATAGCTAGCAAAAAGTTGCCGCCCACAGCATCAAAATTAATGAAGAAAAAAATACCCACAGATAGCCACAGACTCAGTAGCCCATTAGAATCCTTAATGTGAACTGCAGTTGCATTCAATTTAAATGGGACTTTTGTGTTTTATGACCAGATGAAGCAAGACATGGCTGTACCTGACAAACAGCGCAAAGAGGGTACACATGAAGAGGTATAAAGATGAAATGTAGGTGCATTATTTCAACAGATGGTAACAGTACCACAGCAGCATGTTATTTTTTTCCTTAGTTCAAGAACACAAACATGAGAAATCAATCATCACTGATTAAGTAATTATGGTACCCTACATGTTATCACTTATCTGGAATCCTTTATCTGTGTACATTACAGACCATCTTGTAGTTTTTTGCATTCAAAAAAATAAAAATGCACCCCACCACACTGCAATCCAGCTCCAGGTTGTAAAACAGAACTCTACATTACTATCAACCTTTAAGCGCTACAATTTACTTTTTTTTTAACAAAAGCAATTGGTTTCCAACAGGCTGGATAATAAGTCTTTTGACCTGCATTCTTCTTTGACCCATTAAGGTCACCCCTGTGCTCGGGCATATAGCTGACTTAGGAAATGCCTGCAAGTCCTGCATTTCATCTCCTGCCCACTCAAAATAAAGCTTTCTTTAAATGTGTCTGTACGGGTCCCCGAAGACCAGGGAGGCATCCCTGTAGTGGGCAATGGAGGGACAGAAGCTTCTGCCTTTATTAATGAATGCAGACCATTATGAGTCTGGCTGGCTCCTGCACTGTTCCCAGAAGCATATACTGTACGTGACTTAAAATGCTAGAATATTGACACAAAGCGAGCTGGGCACCCCTAAGGAAAATTACTCCTTGGATATAATGTAGGCTCGTAACAGCTATTAGAGTACAAAATAAAACCCTCCGGGATCAAACTGACATATACCGCATTCTACCTACTCCTCAAACATTAGAAGAATTTCTTTGTGAAGGCATTCTCAAGGACAGCATTAAACTGACTTTTGTAGCAATCTGCAACAGCTTTTTGGCTTACAGCTTTTAGTACTAAATCTCTAGTTTGAATCAATATAAGTACTATATCTACCACATTAATCAATACATTTGGTTCAATACCCGTTCTATTAAATTATACTTTCTAATCAAGATTTTCTGCTTCTCTTCCCTTCTTTTTTATTCCAACTTCTTATCCTGTACCACGCTTTTCAAACTGTCTGCAGCTAAGAAGAGGATGTTGGATTTTCCAGAACCAAAGGGGAAGAAAGAAAGGCTCGTGGGAAGGCAAGCCTAGCAAAACCTAGCACAGGATCAACATGCTTTCCAGAACTTCGGTCTGGTGCGTTATTACATAACTGGTTGTCATGACCTCTCACAGAGCAGAAAGCTCTGTACTGGACACAGTTGGAATACTGTACCATGTGGAAAGGAGAGGGAGGAGGGAAGAGGAGTATTAAGTGGTAACACCAAAACCAAATAACTGAAACTTTTTCAGACTAAACTATAAAAAAGGTATCACAAAGGATTAGTTTTCACACTGTTTCTTCAGATTTGTGCTGCTTCAGTATTGCAGCACAGAGTTCCTTGTCAAGGCCCCATTATATTGCTGAAGGATTCTTTCCTGATAAACTGTAATATGATTATACCCAAGGATTGAATCGATGAGTTACTTAGATTTGTGTGATACTAAGATTAAATACAAACTATAAATTAGCATGTAAAAATACATTATTTAGTCCAGGTCTTTGGGAATATGTGAAACCCTGGGATAGAAGATGTCTCCAGCAATCTGAGTGATGTACGCAGTTGCAGTAAATGACTTTTCCACACCTGTGTTAGATTTGGTGGAATGTGGCTGTTCTTCATAAGCAGAGAATGTGAAATGCAGTGTCAAAATGATAAACATGCATATTGCAGGCATGCAATGCATTTGCCACTGTCTTACAGATCAAAACCACTGCACTCGTGTCCCTTGCTTACAGTCAGCTTCTCTTTTTCCTTTCTCCATATAATCACTGTGAACCTGCAGAAAAACTGTTGCATTTTCTTTTGACATTTAACATCATCTCACTCAGCTCACAATAGTGTCTTATAATACTTTCTAGGTGACACCATGTCACCATTAAACAAAAAGGTGAAATAGCATAATAAAAGAGAAGAACAAGAATTCATAGAATTTAAAGACAGAAAAGACCCATTAGGGCGTTTTCTCCACCCATCTTGCCAGTGTTGGATTATTGCCTATAGTGTAATTTCAAGTGTTTTGCCCAGTCCAATTTTAATTAGAGCTTCCAATGCTCCTCTTGGGAGGCTATTTCACAGCTTCACAGACCTCAGGGTTAGTATTTTTTTCCTGATGTTCATCCCAGGAGAGGAAGAGACTCAGCCAACCCCAAATCAGACATGAAACCAAATCTGCATGCTCAGGAGCTGGTTTCAGTAGAATATCTGGGCCATTTTGAAGCATCTGAAAGCAGTAAACTTACTTTCAATGCCCCAACACATTACAGCCCTGGCTGCACTGCTGCTGCAAGCAATTAAGAATATTCAGTGTGGATTTCTAAGTGGATTTCTAAGGCTCAGTTGCTATGTGAGTAAAAATGTAGTATAGGTGGGATTTGGGTTCCAGTACTAAGGGTAATGACTTCCATAGTGCAGTCCACCAAATGAATTAATTGAAGGTTAGGGACATATCCAGGTTCATTCTATGACTCTATAATCCTTAATTGTACTGACAGAGCATCTATGAACGCTAAGATTGTAAACATTTCTGTCTTTTTCACATATGTGAAATACAAAAAGAGCAACTTCAGTTGAAGCTGATTAACAAATGAGCGATTATTTCCCCTCTCAGGCCCCACCCTTCCTTTCATAATACACTAACTACAAGAAATTAATTACTGTATCTGAAATGTTGGAACTAACAAATGTTTCTGATGTGCTTCACCCCAGGAATTACAATGCTTCTGACACGAATATATATTCATATTTCAATGGTCACACTTACGCTGAGTGAATGAGGGAGCTAGAACAGAGATGATGTCTAATAGTTTTTCATAGGTGAAAAGTAGGATGCTGAATGGATACTTTGGAGTTCTGGAGAGAACAGAAAAAATCCAAGCAAAGTGTCCCTGCCACCAGCATCTCCAGTACTGCAGTGCAGCTGGCAGAGCAGGAGGAGCAACAATGAATTTATAAATACACTAAAGTAGGCATGGAGTTTCATCCAGGCCAAGTTTGCTCAGCAGCACAGACCTAACACAATACAGTCTCTGAAACTTCAGATTCCCAAAGAAATTGATCTGAACTAAACCAGAGCTATTTCCACAACAAAAAAAGGGGCCAAATCCCAAGAGAATCTGTGTTCCCATAAATACCATTTATGTGTGGTGAGTTGATGTTTACCAGCCTTTGAGAATCAGGCCTGTTCTCAGACATGATGGCCAATTAAGTGGTCATCTTAGGACATGACTGACCACTGTTGACAATGATAATTTAGGAAAGTCTACACTGAACTGCAGTCATTCATATAAATTAATTCACCTAAGCTATGTGATTTGATATTATGTTAATGTTTCTGAAATAGCATGACTGCTAATCAGATTTTACTCTTTATCATATTTATGTAAAACTCTCAGTATTCTGGTTCTTCTACTCAGCACTGCCAGCTGGGCCAGAGAAAAACTACCTTTAAAAAAGATCTCAAATTGGAGAGCATGTTCTCAGGGATGCAAACTGAAAATTAAAACCAAACCCAAACCAAACCAAAACCCCTGATACCTATTTTTCTTCAGAGACTTCCAGTAAGTCACTAGTAAAATGTCAATGATTCCTTTTGGATTCATTACTATATGCGAGTACATATATCACAGATTTGTTGTATGGAAAAGAATGACATATATTCCTGGGTACAGCAAATAAGACTTTCATCATTGTCACCAGAAGAGAATAGACACAAACACAGATGCCTGTTCACCATCCTTGCACCTTCCTCATTATGAGCATTGGCAGGGGGCTCCCAGCTAAGCCTCTGACATAAATCAGAGTAGCTCGAAGGCTGTTTTAACCTATGGTGCCAGGCAATCGCCTCCCATAAGCCTCCCTCACTCTGTCTGCTGTTCATTGAAATGCAGTGAAACTTGCCACAAGGTCTTCCATTTCAGGCGAGGTGTGCCTGGCTGCGTGGGAAAGGTGTGTGCACTACCCCATCAAAGAGAAGGTGATGGAGAGAGGGGGGCAATGGTCAGGGCATGTTCACAACAATTCTTCAAAAAGGGGCTGTACTGATAATCAGGATCCAGGTCTAAGTCTTTTCTGTAGAAAAACAAGGCTTTTGTGATATTGCAAATGTTTGAAATTAATATACAAGCATTCTTCCCCAATAAGAAAATTGTTCATTAAGTGGGAATAAAAGCTTGAACAAAAAAGGCAGAAGGAGGCACTTCTGAGAAATATATCAAAAGTCTTATTACTTTAGAATATGGTTATGGTTACGGTTATGGTTATGGTTATAAATTAAGGAAAGCTCCAGTGAAATCAAGGGAGTTTCAAGATAGGAACAAGCAAGAATAGAGCCAGGCCTTTAGGGTTTAAAACAAAGTGAATATTGCTCATATACTGATCGATTCTTGCACACCCTCTGCAGAGGGCACAGCCAGAAGTCTCTTCACCCTGTCAGACACAGCAAGCAGAACCCAAAGCTGAACTAATACAGATCTGGCTGCAGCTATAGTACAACAGAGTAACAGGGGACAACAAGCGTTGATAGGCAATACTGCCTAATAAGATATTCAGGGATTAAGTCAGTGTTTTACAAGACACATGTGTTCATGGGCTAGTTATTGCTCTGCTTTATTTTTTTTTTTTCTTTATGTTTAATTTATCATGCTGGTGCTTTCTAAACTACAACATCTGTAAACAAGTTTAAGTTTGACCGACCTCCCATTTTACATCCACAGGCAGCATTTCTACTTTGTGCTCTGATTTCAGATACCTTAAAGACAAATAAATCTGTGGGGGAGAGAGAGGTAACAAACCTAAACAACAAAAACAAACCCCTTTGTCTGACAATATGTGTTCATCTTACGTGAATACAAATTTGCCTGGCTGTGAGTGAGAAACTGGCTCCTGGAACTGGAGCTATGCTATGCACAGATTCCTTTATAGGTCAAACCCAATTAAACAAACTACTACTAAATATTTAACAGCTCAGTGCAGTAATTAGTGACAAATAATGGAAGCTTAAACTGATAATTGCACAGAAATGTCCTGTTGGAAACATTACATGTTTCTTACTCCTCCTCTTTCTCTCATACTCAATGAATCCTGATCCTTTTCAAGGATTTTAAACTGACAAATGAATCTGGATTTTATGCATACCTATTTGGTCTGCAATGAAGTTTTCTATGACTTGCAAAAAGGAACTTTCCAAGGGGAGTTTTTCTTCTGAAATTTCCATTTTAGTTTCTCTGCTTTTAAGCAGAATAACTGCTAAAACATGAATTGATTTCAAATCTTCAACCAACCTGCCGGTCCAGAATTTAAGCTCCTGTCCATAGGACTCAAAAGGTCACCCAATTAAAATGGGGAAGCACACAGAGCTGTGATTTATATGCAAAGGGCAACCTTTAAAACAATGATACTTTCCAGTTTTCCACAGGTGCGCATACAAGAACCCCTTGGACAAAATTACAAGTGAAATTACATGTTTCTTGATAGAGTCTGAAAGAAAAGTGCTGTAACTTGTCTGCACTCCTATTATGCAGACAGACACATCCCACACTTGCATCGATCGCTGAGTTCACCTCCCTACCTCCTGACATAAGGCTGGGTATTGTGCTTACCAGGTGACATGGGGACAGCCTGGAATCTGGATTCCCCACACATTGCCAGGTGGTGCGTGGGGCCTTGTGCAACAGCACTCAGCACACTGGAGGGTATGGATCAGCCCGAGATTAACTCACAGTGACCAACAACATTTTCACTCAGGTGAAAGCAAACCCTGAACAAGCCCAGTTTTAAAATTGACAAACCTGCCTTTCGCATGTGGAAATCATATTTGGAAGTCATTCATCTAGCAAGCATACATGCATCCAGTTAAGAGAATGTAGAAGTGGATGGGAGTGTATTTTGGATCCCGAAATCAGGAATGTAAATGAAAATTTTCCCCTTGTCCATGGCATTTCAGTTTTAGACTGTGTAGGATAGAAAAGGAAAAGCTATGGTGCTCTGCTAGCTCTCCTCCTCTTCTAAATGCTTCAAACTCTGTTGCACATTGGTGCATCTTTTTCTTTCAAGACAGTTTGCAAGGAAAGCCAGATTGAGCAGATTTGATGGTAACAGCCAAGGATTTCTGAGCTGATAAGCAGAGGCCCCCATGGATTTTGCTCTCTGACTTCCTTCACAACCGGTTACTGTGCCAGACCATCTTGGACGTCTTACAGTCCTTACTCCTACAGCTCTTCAAACAAGGAATAGCAGGAGCTGGGACAGTGCTTATGTGGCAGGCTTGGTGTGTGTGTGAATTACAAATCAACTGCTTGGAAAAGAAACTAAGGACAATTTTTCTCCCTTCATAGCTGGTGATTAGTTAGAGAGTTAAGAACCCTATGTTGAAACATTTTGTTCTTAGAACAACCTCATCTGAGTTCCCCCCTTTTCAGTCCAAGAAACTCCATGTTTTATAGATGACTTTTAGAGAGACCAGAATGCCATTTTGCCCTTTATAATAAAGTCATTACTTCTCTAATTTTTGTGAAGACACACACTGTAAATCAATAAATCTGGAGCATTTACTAACATGTGGTACCAGGACAATAAAATTTCATGTTTGTCATTGTGGTTGTTGGTTGTAAAATGCAGAAGTTTGGATTCTCTATTGTCTTCTGTTTTCTGGTTTTTGTTTTGTTTTGGTTTTTTTTTTCATTTGCATTTGTGTAAAAGAAGTGTGAAATGTGACCACAGCTAAATGGGAGGAATTTTACTTTCACTTTCTCCTGTTTACAGAACCTAAAAAAGGGGGAAGGCAGTGAAGTCCAATTCCTACAATTTATTACTCCTCCCCCAAACAAGAAGTACCACACAAAGAAGCATCCTTTTATGCCTTTTTCCTTCCTCCCTGAGATAGATGAAGTATCCTCCTACCAAATGTCATTCTCTGAGGTTGGTCATTCTGTTTCCTGTCAGACAGCTGGCCAGTGACATGTTGCAAGTCAGACGTGTCATTAGATCCTGCCTTGACCCTGTACTGACAGTCAAAGAAATGCCCCACCCCTCAACTCTTTCTTTGGCTTGTGATGCTGTGGTACTGCTGTTTCCTTGGCTATCTCCTGCTAGGGGATCCAGCCTCCTGCAGCTGCTGCTTTCACCCCTCGTTGCCCATTAGGACTGTTTTTAGTGTGGTAATCTTTGGATTGAGTGAAAAGAATCACATTTATGAGGAAAATAACTAGAGACAACACTCATTTGCTGTCTACATTTAGTGCCAAGGTATCTGAAACAGAACTTTAATTCCTGTACAAAAAGATGTGCTGTAGCTATGGTGAGGCTAATCTATAACCCAGACAATCTTATATAATTTGTTACTCCAAGTTAATTTTAATTCATCAAAATAAAACCCACCTAATAAAAATAACCCTTTAAAGTAAAGTATTAGCTTGAACCCAGAAAAAAAAAAAAAGCAGAATCTTCGCAATTGGAGGGCAATTCATCATACCGTAGCACACACTTATATAAATTCAAAATTTAGCTATAAACAAGTACCCACAGCAATAGTGCCATGCATAAAGGGGCAGGCAACAGGAGGCCTGCTTTCTAATAAGCCCTCAAAGGAACCTGCCACACAGAAGTGGCACTTATTCTAATTTAAAGCTCTCACAGTTACTTTACCATGGCAAAATTTATAAACTAATAACTTTAGTAAACAGACTGGCACTCCAAACAAAACCCACACAACAGTTCAGGCCCACTGAGAAAACAGCTTTCTTAGAAAGGTACTGTCTTCAACAGTGAGATATAACATTTGTTTGTGGGCTACTCTTACAGTCCCTGACGTTCAGTAACAATTCTGCACCACTCCATTACATCTGTACTGTCACTTCACTGTGGTCTGGAGTCTATTGTCCCCACAAATCTTTTCAGCATCCTAAGGCGTATTACACACCTGTATATTTGTGCCCTGGTCAGCTCAAACAAAGAAATACATCTGGATTTGAAAGAGCCTACTCTGGGTCTATGACTTCCCTTAAAGTGTGATTAAATAGTCAGGGCAATCTGCTATCAAATTGTCAGTTTAAAAACATATTTAATATTTGCAATTAAAGCTTATGTTCTTTCTCATCTCTATTAGTTTTGATTCTCAGTAACTGTTAAAAATTAAAAAAATTATACTCTTCTTCATTTATATACATGAAGAAAAAAGAAAATCAGAAAGCAATAATAAGGGCTAAGCAGGAAATCTCTGTAATACATGCAGCACAATATTGGATTTTTCTTTGTTATGTCCTAAAACCACATCACTTTGTATGAAGTTCCTTTTCAAATCAAAGTGATACTAAAGTAAAACAACTGCAGGCAAAATTTCTAAAAGAGACAATGCATTTTGTGTCAGAACGCTCATCACTTTCAGGCTGACCTGTCAAAGTATCTTGGGAAACATCGTAAAAAGACAAATCTGCGAGTTCGTAAGAAACTTTGAATGATAAGAACAATGTGTTCCTCAGAAACCATGGAATGCTTTGCAGCGTTAGCTGAGCTGTACTGAGGCCTACAGCAGATGTTCACCCCTTCCTACTGCTTCTAGGCACACCTGCTCAGACTGTGCTCCTAAGAGCATTGAGAGGGAGCCAGCATTAAGAAGCTTTTACAGAAGAAAGCAAAGAAATAAAAAGTTTGTGCTTAGATGAGTGATGTGGAATTGAAAGATCACAATTTAGTACTATACACAGACACCTGCTGTCAGCAATAGAGCTATGTCATAAATTTGATATGGGTGAAGTTAGCAAGACAACATTTTTGGACCTTGATAGGCAATTTCTGTCACCTGCATTTTCAGAAGATTCACAGCACCTTGCAGAATCCACCCCTGCACCGAACCCACTTCCTTGGGCGGCCCAGTATGGTCTCAAGAAGCCTCTTTTGAGGCATTAGGAATTAATATTTTGGCCACAGGGCTTGCTTTTCCAGAAACAAATACATTGTCAAGACAATCTACAATCTCACCAGGGAGTAATTTCTAAGGGTTTTTGAAATACCTCTTTTCACAGATATATTTCTCTATTAAGTTCTGCACAAGAGTCCGACATCTGTAGAGACTTACAATTCTCTGCTAAATTGTGTGCATTTTCAGATTAATTCCTACATGTTCACTGAATATTATTGTAAATCCATGCAGCCTAAACATTCGAATCGTGGGCTACCATAGTCCTCAGTGCATTTTAAAGCATTCCTAACACTGCCCAAACTTATGCCAGCTCATAATAGCCCCATGGGATTGTTATACCAATTAAAAACCCCTGGAATTCATCGGAGTCTGAGACATGCCTGTGAGGACCAAAAGGGAGTGATACAGACCCAGCTTGCAAAAGAAACAGGATTTGCTGCGTACTGAGGGAATCCTTGGCTGTCTGACTAAGGTACCTTTTATACTGGCAGGGGATGCAAATTGGAGCCTGAGGATCTGCACTTTCATTTTCAAAGCTCTTTGCAAACATCAACCACTTCACCTTCACACCATTGCTTCAAGGGAAGTAAATATGTACAGTTCCAGCATCTTCTGTTTTCTGGAGGTGCAAAGAAGCATAGGGCATTTTTACAGTCTCTGTTCAGGAACAAAAGGGAGCTTTTGACAACCTTTTCCTTTGTGGGCAAATGAGTTTCTCAAGGCCACGGAGGGAACTGATGGCAGAACAGGGTTTTCTGGAGAGATCCTGCTATTCAGCCTGGTACTGAGTCCACCCTGCCTACCCTGCAACACACCAAAGCAACTTGCAGAATTCCAGCCATACGCTGCTTCACTGTAGAGGACAGATTACTGCATGTCACCCTCCATAATCTCTCCTGTAAGAGGAATTCTACATGCTTCCCGGGGACCTCCCCCTTTGCTTCCCCCTCAGATGGTGGCAAGGTTAGAGACAAGTTGTTTTCTCAAGGCTGAGATTTAAAATGGCTCTGTGTTTTGCTAAACATTCCTCTGAAGCCTGGGCAGTGTGCGTGTGTGAGTGTGCCTGAAAAGGACCCCAATGAAAGGAAGGAATGAGAGATGCTAAACAATGCTGTGCAAAGTTGCAGACTGTTCGGCTACAGGCCAGAAAATGAATCCAATTTTTCATTCTGTCATTATAAATATTTCAGTGCAAATGGTACTGATTTTCTGCAACTGTGGTTAAGCAAAGGGCCTCCGAGTGAATATTTAAGGGGGAAAAAAAAGAGAGAAGAAGAAAAAGAGGGAAGAGGAAAAAAAGAAAAATAAGAGGGAGGGGGAAAATTAAGGTTAGCGACCAATTAATTTCAAACTTTCAGTGTGAAAGATTCTGGGAAAAATTCTACAGTGATGCAGTGTGTGACTCGAAGGAGGGAAAAAAACATTTACTCTGCTCTTCTTCTGACAGTTTCTCATAAAATATCTGCAGTCCATCTATCTTTTAGTACTCCAGGCTCCTCTGGAGAGCAGAAAATAGTAGTTTAAAGCTCACTTCAGTGCCAGTCTGCGGGAGATTGCTTTCCACAGGACCCCTGCTGATGGAGGCCTAGGGGAAGAGGCCCAGGAGTTATTCAATCAGTCCAAGGCTCTGGGGCGGCCGGGGCTCCTTTGAGGGCTGATTATAAAGCTGCCCTCCTGTTGCCTGCCTCTGAACAGAACGAAATGAGCAGCCTCTTGCTGAGCAGATTCTGCAAGAAGGAATTTCACCTGTCATGGAGTTTGTCAGAATTTCAAGATTTATCTTGGTGCAAAATTAATAAAATACCAACCAGGATTTCAGCCTGACTACTCAGCTGTGTCATCTCAAAGTGATCTTTCACCTAAGAAAACCTGGACACAGAGCTACTGAAGTCATTCTTGCCCTACTTTTGCTCAGGAGCTTTGGTGGATGCTACAACTGAATAATAAAATGATTAGAGGTGGATTTCCTGACAATTACACCCAACGTCAAGTGCTGGGTGGGTGCTACCGTCCTAACGCGTGACCTTCCACCTTACTTCTGTGGTTACTAAATCTCCCTGGAATAAGCTAGAAATCTGAAATAGAAAAAGATCATTTCTGCAGTTTATAACCTAGCAGGTCCCTTATGGCAGCACATCTGTTAAGTTCATACACTGGTATTCCAGGTCTGGATTTGATTTATAAGTTTTAAAGGAATACAAACAACAGGCTACATGAGATTACATCCAGTGAAACACTGCAAATTAATATTGCCATGGCAGTCAAGTACATGGTCTTTTAACCATATTCTGAGTTTAATATTGTGGTAAAGTGCCAGGTTGATAAAGCATCATCTAAATCTCTGTGAGCTGAGTGCAATTCTTTCGAAGCTAGACAGTCTCACCAGTCTTCTGACAGTGCCTTACAGCAATAATAATAATAAAAAATCTTCATACTCTACCTGCTTAGTTAAGACTGTACTAGCTTATAGCACTTGGTCACATGAATTTTAAGTCTCGGCTAGCAAAGAAGCAACTAACTTGGAGCCTGCAAGAGAGCTTTTCAGCTAAAAATGTAGATCAACTTGTAGAAAATAAAATTCAGCTGATGGGTAAATAAATATTATTCAATTTACAATGCCGTTGGTTCAGATCTTGACATGGAGAAACAGAGATCCACTGTACCAAGAAACAGTAAAATATGCCCAGATTGGGAAGAAAGATGCATTTGCCATCAACAGCTCTTACCCTGAACTGTGACAATTTCTCTGTACTGTTCAAAGCTGTTTGCTGTTTGAAGCAACAAATCTACCTTTCTGTCTATTTGCTCCCCAGCATTTTCTAACAAGAGCTTAAAACAAATGGTAACATATCCTTTACCTGCCTCCTCACCCTTAAATGACAATTCAACATTAATAGACATCATAAAACCGCCTTCACCAGGCACTGGTAGTCTGACAGTTTTAACACCAAGAGATCTCACAGTAAAGGGGGAGAGAGAAAGCACGCAAGTGAATGCACAGATGGTGGGAGGGGACACAGGGTGCTCTCAGCAGGTTACAGTAGAGATGCATTAACTCCACAGAGGGATAAGGGCTTCCCACCAGTACAGTCATGAATTATAACTGAGCATGGGAGTGAGTTCTTAGTGCCTGTCTCACAGCAAATATACTGTTCCATTTTCCTGCACAATCACCTTTCACCTTTACAAAT
Source organism: Corvus hawaiiensis (assembly GCF_020740725.1). Lineage (NCBI taxonomy): Eukaryota > Metazoa > Chordata > Aves > Passeriformes > Corvidae > Corvus > Corvus hawaiiensis. The sequence continues at coordinate 19,844,396 of NC_063242.1, forward strand.
GCAAAGCAAAGCAAAATGCACCACTAATATTTAACAATATCAGAGGTTCTTTATCTTACACAGCACACATCTACACACAGGAAGTGTGGGGGGAGGCAGAGTATTCACTGACACAGAGTGTCCCCGAGCAAACTCACACACCCATGATCTGTGACTGTGCCTAGCGATTCTCCCGCAAAATGAGACTATAACAACACAGAAAAACAACTAAAGCCGCATGTAGGAACGTGTGTAGCTCAGCAGTATTGGTTCGTGAGAACTGAATCATCTCTTTCTCTCTTCCTTTGTTAACAGGGTGGAGGACACTCAATTTCAGCTTTGAACACAAAGGAAGATCAACTTAAAAAAAAAAATCACAAGAGCCTGCAAAAATCCACTCTTTTCCCATCCAAAATGTTTCAGGCTCGGTTTGATCAAAGCATGGTGAAACCAATCCCAATAACAGGTAGAAAAGCTAAACCTAAAAGCTGTTCTTTCTGCTTGGGGGATATACATGTTTTTTTGCAACATACACTTCCAGTTGTGTAGCCATTCTGCACCAGAGTCTTTTCACTCATGTTTACAATGGAGAGGCCCAATGATGCTCTCACCCTGCCCCCAACAGAAAAAAAATTAAAAGGCAAAAACAATGTAAAAAAAAAGAAAAAGAAAAAAGGGGAAAAAAAAGCTACCACTTTTGAGCCAAGTTTGCTGTTTACTGGAGTGTCTCTTTATGAATCACTGACCACACCTTGTTTTCCCAAACTATCTGCACCTCCTCCCTAGGGGAATTCATCCCCTCCCAACTTTCCTCCTACTCAATGAACCTATCAATGGAGAAAACTTGTTATTTTTGGCAGCTGAAAATTTGACCAGTTTTAAAGGATTCATATACCATGCCTTTCACTTTCGTTTAAATCCTCAGTGTTCCTGTTCTAAATGACAGCATGGCAAGCATTGCTTTTAAGCAGTATTCATCTTGCCTACCACATCTCAGCCTTTCACAGACGGCTGCTCTCTCTCCAACAATGGAGCCTTACTCCTTAATAGCTTCAGGGCAGAGACTCTCACTAGCTGTAGACTTGCTGCAAATATCACAATAAAGGACACAAATGTGAATTTCTCGTAAAATACGGGTTGGCTCTGGAGGTACCTTGCTTTAGAAAACTCTGTCAAGAGCAAGCAATATATCTTTCTCCAAAATGCACAGCAGCCACACAGCTGAAAGAGCTTTTCCAAATGATCTAACATGTCAATGGAATCAGGATGCTTGTGAATTTTACACTTTTCTCCACTTTAGGTCTCTGATCGATATTTTAGCTTCTTTCACACTTAATATACTCAATGCTTGTTTGGCAGCATGTCTTGTGGAATTTAAAAAAAAAAAAAAAATCCCTGCAGCTTGAGGAGGTGCTCTGTGGTGGAAGAAGGTAGGGTTTGAACTACAGATTTTACGAGCTAGGAGTTTTGCTGGTACCAAACCCCTGTACCTATGCTTTGGTACAAAGCATGGAGGGGTGAGGATCTGGGAGCAAAGACAACCTTGTGCCAGTGCTGCAGAGGGAAGAGGGGGCAGACCTTGAGCTGCAAACTTCCAGTGATAACTGTGTGCCATCGCTCGTTGGGAAATGACAGGACCAGTGGAGAGTGGAGCCAGGATTAAGGAGCTTATTCATGGAGATGGAGTGAGGGGGGCCAGCAGTGGGGTAGGGGGAAGGGAAATCAGATTCGCAGAACTGGCCATGAAGCTCCTCAATACACCATAGCTGGATGCTTCATAAAGTCACACTGATGGCAGTCCCGGAGATGGCCATCTGTTGTCAGCTCTGGGCCAGATGAAAGATAATATAATGGCAGCTACTGGTAGCTAACAGCAGGGCAGTTGTAGGAAGGAATGCGTCCTAGAATGAAGAAGTGGTGCTTCCTGTTTAGCACAGAAAATCAGTCATCGATATCAACTACATTAGCAAGAAATTAATGGATGGACAATTAAGAGAACTGAGCTGATCTACCAGGGAAAATATTCATATGCAAACAGAGTGCTTATTTCTTCTGCTTACTCCAGGTGTATGTGCCAACTGATCTGACTAATGGCAAGGTGCAGGCTGAAACATTCAGGGCACAGATGATAAAACCTCATTTTCTGCAAAGGGCAGAATTCCATTTCTAATGATTATCTGTGGGTCAGGGAATACATTTACTGCTTTCCCTGCCCTCAGTCTATGTATGACAGGACTCCCTGATGTTCACTGAGGTTTCCATAAGGACTGAGGGTAGAAATTGCCCTTTATGTAATAACTGAACTTCCTCTTATTATTACCATGATTTATTTTTACAAGTGCCTTATCATTATTATCAGCATCACTCAGAAGAAATAATGTTTGCCTTCCCAAGCACTATTATTTCTATCTTGTTTCTTTCTTTGTTCATAATCTCCTTTCTGCTTCTCTTCTACTCCTCTGCTTTTTGTTCCCTTATTCTTCTGCCTTTCTTTGCCTTTTCCTTTCTGCAGCAACTTTTGATTTGCTTCTTTAGGCTGAAATCTCACACACCTCATTGTTCCATTTGCTAAAAAAAATCAGAAATTATGATTTTAATGTTGACATGTAACATCATGGATACATTTCAGAGTCAACACTTGGTGCTTTCAGACTGGAGATGATGAATGTTATTTAACATTTTTGTATGTCATAAGGATTACAAACTGCACTTTATTACCTGATATTGCAGAATCTATTTAATACAGACCATATGAGTCAATTTGGAGAAGAGATGCATGAGATTTATTTTAATAGGTACTTTTCTTTTACAAAAAGAATCCTGCCATACAAGAGTATAAACAGGAAGAAGTTGGCAAAATGGGGACATATATTCAAGCACACACACTTTTGGGTATGACTCTATCCCCTAGAAGGAGAAGGAATATAAATTTTTGCTAATTTTTGAATAGGTACTTCATGAGTGTCACTCAGTACTTAGGACAGTATATTTACTTTTCAGTTCTTCACCATTTTATTGTTCCTTAAGTATGGATTTCTTTTCAAGATTAAAATGTGTATTTAAATGTAATATCCATCACTTAATGGCTATACTGTCTTTGCCAATTAATTCTGTATTTTCATCAATAATATCACTCAAGCATCTAAAAAAACAAACCATAATTGTAATTCAATTGTTCCAGAAATTTAAGGAATGTTCTTGCTGGGAATGTATAAGGGATGTTGTGAACATATTGTTTCCAGCTTATTTACAGGAAAAAGTGCAGAAAATTTCACAGGCTGACTGTTATGTAGTTACACATATATGAAGTATGTGGAGACAAATAAGACACATTAATATTAAGCTCATCTTTGACAAGCACTATTAAGTGCAATCAAAATGGTCCCTGAAAAATTCTGACACTCTTGGCTTGGTGGGCTTTGCAATGTCCTATAAATATTCATGAACTAATGAAGTACCCACAGGGAGTGTTTACATTTGAATAGGCCAATCAAAGGCGGGTGAACTCACAAGCTCCAAACCTGGAAATTTCGTATTTAGAAAAGAATTACTGCATGAAAACCTAATGTGTCCATAATACCCCTCAATCCCCAGGAGGGAAGGGGCAGTGGAAGGAAATTCAAAGTATTTCTTTTTGTATTTAAACTTTGTTTGACATTGAAGCAAAAGACTTGCAGGGGAAACACTTTGAAGGTATGTCCTTAAAGAGCTAATGCATGAGTGCCTCAACTGTGCTCCTCTTGATTGCTTTTCTGAGAAAATTTGCAAAGAAAATAATTCTCCCTTCTAGGGGAAAAAAGTCTCAAATCTCAGGAACACAAGCCTGAATTTTTTAAGTTTTGAAAGACATGGAAAGATACTCAATCCACATACTGGTGCACACGTACCTATCTGAAACAGAATGCACTGTAAGGGCTCAGGAAAAAAAGAACTCAAACTTGCAGTGCATGCAGCTCTGTCTAGTCCCCTAAAACACAAACATTGATTACAATCCTAGTATCTCTGGAACACATATTATTATCATCATCCTCACTCACAAGATGGAGAGCGTGCATGGCTGTGTGGAGCAAGTAAGTACCTGACCTTACAAATGAATCCAGCTCTCCTGACTCGTAGGCATTTGCGCTGAAAAAAGCAACCTGACTGCCTGCTAAGGACTAGGGCCAACATTAATGAATGTGATGCCTGTATTTAGTCATCAAAAGTGTTTTGTTGAAACTTTAAATGAGGCTATGGCTGCTCAGCACCTATGCTTTTATCAAGGTTCCTAACTTCAGGCATTTATGACCTGTTTTCCTGTTGTACTCAGCACCAGCATCTTGCCCTGGCCTTATCTGCAGCTGAAGGTGCTCACCGTCCTCTCAGAAATAGGCCACTGAGTTTGAAAATGTTGGCCTAAAGCTTCAACTGCTAATTGGATTCCAGGTAGGCTTCTTTTTAAGAAGAGCTGACAAAGTTATTCCCTGCTGGCTCCTGGCCTTTGGGGCCTAAAAAGCCAGCATCTATGTTCCACTCCTCACCCTAAGAGCTTGGGGACCTAGAAATGCCAAAACTAATCTCCAATTTCACTTTAAAAAAATGTTTTGAGGCCTTTTCTTTGTGAAGAAAACATCCTGCAGGTTTGAAAGTTTTGTGCCTGTTTTTGTGTAAAGAGTATAAATTATTCACAGTCTCCCCTGCTGCCATGGAAGGCTCGCTGTTGGGACCTACATGGTACACAGACTCAACTACTGTGGGAGCCTTGGCAAAACAATCCTACATGGAGGTAGCTGTGCCACTTCTGCTATGGCTGATGCTATTCCTACACCAATCTCTTTCCCAGCTGGCCCCAGAAGGCCTCTGCCACAAGGAGACAACCCCAGCCCAGGTTAATTAGCAGTTTTCTCTAGCTGACCCCCAAATGAGAGAACGTAGTGTTTGAATCCCAGCTCTGCCACTGTCTCCACTAAAGGTCTCAGTCAAGCCTTTAGTTCTTGAAATAGCCTAGAGCTTGCTTAGTTCTGCTCCAGCTCAGGTCAAGGGTATTTTAAAGGCTGTTTTAAAATGTTGAGTTTTTGGGAGCATTTTTCAATACTGAGGTCTTTGGAAAGTTTAACCCTTAAAGAAGTGCGGAAGAAACTAGAAGATTAGTTTCAACAGTGCTAACCTTGGAACAAGAAAATGTTAAAACTGGAAATCCAGAGAAGGACTCACATTAAGCTACGTAAAACTTCCACAGACTCTTCTATACTGCCTCTGTCCTGCTTTGTTTCAGTGGCTTGTACTGGGAGCTAAGAATGTTCTCCTGCTGTTTGAAGCGACATAAGTAACATCTGCTATGAGTGCTTCATTCTTTCTTTCATCCTTTCCCTGGGGAAGGAACTGTGTATTTTGTTTTGGTAGAGCTCTGTTGCTGTGGGTTGGGATTTTGAGGAAGGTTTAGAAATCTACATACAGGTGTACGTTTATATGGGAGAAGGGAGCCTTTGGCACACCTAGGTGCCCCCTGCTCTTACAAGCATAAGTTGAGGACATCCATTGTAATACTTAACTGCTGTGGAAGTTTGTTCCATGCTCTCACAGGCCAGTCTGTGAGGAAGTTCTAGCTCCTCAGCAAAAAAGCTTCAGCTCTTTGATAGAAAACTCACAAAGCAGAACTTTATCAGCTACCAGATTGTTACAAAATGGGAAGACCTTCTCAGGTCATCTCTGAGACGTGCTTGACCCAGTCCACCAAGAAAATTAGGGACTGAGTCTTAGAACACAACTGGACAAACATGTAGGAAGGCAGTATAGACAGCAAGAGAGCTGACTGAATACGCTCCTGGTCTCCTTTGCTACTGAGGGCCAGTGCTGCAGCTCTCTGTATTAGCTGGAACGTCCTACAGGCTGATGGCTTCATGCCCAGGTATTCTGCGCTGATGGAGTCCAGATGGGAAGCAGCAAGGGCGTGAATCACTGAGGCCAGGTCCCTTTTGAACAGGATGAGAAGCAACTGCTGATCCAATTATTCCTTGCTCTAGTTTTCATGTTTGTAAAGTGGGGGCACTTAACTACCCCAGGGGCAACTAATTATTAGTCACAAGAAGTTAAGGAAATGTCCTAATTCACCAAAAAGACATATCATTTTTGTATTGGGCAAAATGGTGCTGAGATCATGTAATCTTGGCTATCATCATATTGAAAACTAACTATCATCATTGATAAAACACTGAGGAAAAATGTAGAATTATTCATCAGTTCTATTGGATATCAGTACCTCTCTAATCCAGCAACATCTGCATAAAAGTAAAGCAAATTCATTCATTTACTCCGAGTAACACCCCACAAGCCTACCTTATTCCTCCTATTCCTCCTCACAAACACCACAATATGTTGCCTCCCTGGAAGTGTTCAAGGCCAGGTTGGATGGGGCTCTGAGCAACCTGGTCTTGTGGAAGGTGTCCCTGCCCATGGCAGGGGGTTGGAACTAGATGATCTTTAATGTCCCTTCCAACCCAAATAATTCCGATCCTATGGAATTAATACTAGGACTGGAAATAAGAAAGAAATGGTTACTCCTCATCAGAGACAAGAGAAGCACAAACACCAGAGCAAACATCTAAGCCTATGTCCAATAAGACTAAGGCAAAAAGAAGCAAGCACTGGAAATAGCATGCGGGCAGGAAAAAGAAATCTTAATAGGTACAAATTCCTTTATCACAATTTAATGAAAATTCAATAATAAACTAGTGATAAGTTTCTTAACTTCCTTATCAATTAAAAATTCAGTATTATGGATAATGGATGGAGAACACTGTTTTAGTGATGTCCACCTTCTACAGAGAAATGAATGGTCCAGATGTTCAATTAGAAGATTTTCATCTTTGGGGGGAAATCTAGGCACCCTATAAATGCATCTACCTTTCAGCTTCCTTATCTGATACTTAGAGATTGTAGAAGACTATTTCTGAAAAGCCCTTATTGTGTTAAGTATGTCTTATTAAAAGCTTTCTATGCTAAAGAATAAACATTTTTAGGGACAAGCCTTTTCAACTCCATTTCAGAGGTATAAATACACCATGTAGCCTTTTAAACATGTAAGTATGAAAATTCACAACTTGGAACACTCTTAAAGCATAAACTTCTAACTGTTACAGAAGGTTTCCATTTGCTTCCTCCATATGCAGGTAGTATCTAAAAAAGTTTAAAGCTGGTTCTATAGCTATTGAGCACAAAGGCATTTAAAGGAAGTGTACAGAGCACAAAGGAAGTGTCAAAAGGATCTTAAAACAAAGAGCAGATTCCTGTAAAATTTCATTATTTCAACTTGAAGGTTGAGCAATACATTGAAGGTTTGATTTTCAGGACTGGTCATTTGTTCTCACCGGAATGTGGTCCTGTGGGATTGTGCTGCATTCCCGGCAAGCATCTGGAGTGAAATAATGGAAACTTCTAAAGAGAGTCCTACTTGATTTTTGCATTGAGAAGGTGAGATGAACATAGTATGAGGGGATTCTTATGTTCCTATAGGCTACCCTTTCTGAACAGGGGCCAGAAAATGCTAAGTGAAGAATCACACGGGGCCAAACACCAAGTTAAGCACCATTATAATGCCTATATTTTCTGTATGCTTGAATTCATTCCCTTTAATTATCAGCTGGACCATACATGTGGATAGGACTTCTGTGCTATTGCGCTCTGCCCTGCTCTACCTTGCTCATGTTCCCACTCTGCCTGCCCTACGACCATGGAGTGCTGACCCTGCCTTCTAATCTGACATGATCAGCATGTCCTGTGCATGTGAGAAGAATGTTAGATGCATATTCAGTTTAAAAAGTAAGGAGCTGCTCTTGCTAGAATAAACATACAGCTATGCTGCAAGCGCCAGCACAAACCATGGCAATGTGAACAGATAGAGAAGCATAACCTGGAGGACAGTTGCCAAAGATTCCACTGCTTCAGGTGGTAGATAGCCTGAACAAAGCAATGCCTCCTGGAATAGGTTTTAAATGAGAGTGGGCTGGAGATCAGCGTATTTTCAGCAAAAGCAGACCCTACTGCTCTGCCTAAGTGCCTTGCTGCCCTTTCACCAGCCTGAGTAAGTAACTGGAGGTAAGAGCAGAAAGACAGTGATCCCAACAAATAAATGGATATGGCATGATGGCACTGCCTTTTTTTTAAACATAATGCATTCTCTACTGAGGTGGGGCTATCCAAGTTAATAAAAAGAACAATAAACAGAATGAATTAAGTGTATAAGTAAATTAATACCTCTTCCTTTTTGCAAGTGTAGATAAGCCAGAGAGAGACTGTCACTAAGGATGTGGAGATGGGGGTCTATTAAGAGCCTTCTGCAGCATGCAACTACCAACACACTGTCATCTAGCCTATGTAGAGCAGAATTTCTCTCTGTAGCAACACCCTTTTGTTCCCTTCACTAGAAATCCAGGTGCTTCAGTAATGTTGAAGTTTCAGTGAATGAGGCTTAGATGGAAAGAGCAAAATCTTTTCCTAAGTCTTGGGTAGGAATAACTTTTGAGTGGAAAAACATGTGGTTTGTTTATTACAATAAAAAAATGAAGCCAGCTACTTGGGAGCCCATGCATTTTGAAATGAAAGTGTATTTTAGGTGGGATAGACTTATAAGGAGGTGATTGTACACATCATAGCTACACTCTGTGTGCTTTGCATCTTCATAATTCAGTTACCTATTCTGCTTTTTAAAATCCAGTCTGAATTCTGTTAAAAGTAATTTTTACCTTTTGTTTATGTTTCTTTCTTTTCATAACTGTCTTTTGCATACCTGCTCCTTCTCCCTTCCTGGTTTTCTTTCTTTCTTTTTGATCTTTCTTCCCTAACAATGTCTCCTTTCTCTTTCCAAGAACTGCTGGTGTTTCTGCTTCTCCCTACTCCCTCATTTCTATTATCAGAGATGAACAACAAAATTTGTGAAAATCAGTTAGTCAAAAATACTTTTTTTTTTCCCTGAAAAAACCAGTTTCACCTATTGGAAACACTTTGCAAAAAAGCTCAGAAAGTATTTAGACAAAAAAAAAAATCCTAATGCTTAAAATTTTTCCTCTGTCAACCGAACTTAGTACTTCAATAGAAACTAAAATAATTTAGAAAGTCTTCTGCAGTTGTCTCAAAGTGTAACAGTACATCAGGAATAAGACAGCACCACTTCTCACCGTGAACCACACAGTGCAGAATGTCAACATATAGTAAATTATGCCTTCATCCAAAACTGTTTTCATATCTTGTTCAACATCCATCTTTCTTTCTTTCTTTTTCTTTCTTTCTTTCTTTCTTTCTTTCTTTCTTTCTTTCTTTCTTTCTTTCTTTCTTTCTTTCTCTTTCCTTTTGTTTACCATCAATAAATAGTATTGCTACAGATCTGACAATGGCCCACAAAAAGACAGTATACCATTCATTTGACCCTATTTTTATTTCCCACCAAGTCAAAAGAGAAATTCTGAAATTCTGCCTACTTCCCCTCTCTGCCATCACTACACTCCTACTTCAGTGCATAGTTTTTCACATTTAAAGACAAAAGAATACATTTATTTTCCATTTCACTGCTTTACTAAATGTTTTATGGCTATCAAGCAGAAAAATAGGATGCCCATTTCTCTCTTCTAGAGAATACCTTGAGCTGCAACAACCTACAGCGCAAGAATCCTGAAATTCAGCTCTGTACCAGGTGGCTTTCTGCCAGCACCTTTTTGAAGCAGCATGGGTCGAATCACCTGCAGTTTCTCTTGTCCTTCTCTAATTCCCATCCTGATGATAAGCAAGTATCAGAGGAGGTCATGGCAAGTACAGCTTCGAACTCAGCTATCAAATACATAATGCTATTATAAACCCCAGGTAACAAGTGTGGTACCTGCAGCTCTGTTTGGAAGAAGAACTTCTGTGGACACTGTGTGCAGTCATAGATCTTGTCCTCTTGTCCGTGGGCTGAGAAAATATGCTGCTGCAACTTGTTTGCTTGGACAAACACTGAAATAATAGACAAACAACAAGCTTTTCATTCTTTCTTATCGTAAGTGAAGAGCTTTTTATAAACAATCTTCCAATAACACTGAGCAATTTCAAGACCTAAAATTAGGTAGTGCAGTCGGATTTTACCTTATACTGCTGCTATATGGGTACCAATGAATGTTATTTATCTACAAAGTGTGATGCTTCTTCTAAAACAAATGAATTGAAACAGATCCCTGGTGTAAGGAAAAAAATCCCAACAATTGGCAAAGAAAAAAAGATGACCCTATCAGGACAACCGATGAAGATTTTGAGTATAAAGTATCTAAAAATGCCATTTCCTATTCAGAATTATTTCTTCATGCTTACTGCACTTTGATTGAACACATACAAAACTTATTTCCTAGCAACCAACAGGTTTGAAAAGCACAGATGCCAAAGTCCTGTTTACTCTGTGTGCCTACAGTTAAATATAACAAACAGCTCTGTATTTAAATGTGTTAATGCAAAAAATTATATCCCACAGCTATACCGGGGCAATGTCTATAAATGTGAAACAGAACTGCAGGTAAATTCTCTTTGGATACTTTAAGATCAACTCTGCCTACACACTGAATGCAAGGGTTTCAATAATATAAACATGTTCAATTTTAATGACTACAAAACAAGGCCCTAAGACTGTGTAACAGTTTACCTAGGAGACATACTATTAATAATTAAATTGTATATGCCAGAGGCAGTGTTTGGGTTGGCAGCACTGACTTCTGATGGATGCCTGGTGCACTGTGACCTAAAAAAGTTTGCATCTACAATATTAATCTGTATAGGCAGGGAAAGGATTTATTAAAGATGCTGGCATTTGACTTTGACTCCACTCCTAATCATTAAAATTATTCTAATTGCAAGGCAACAAAAACCATCAGAATATTGTTCTTCTGAGTCATACATTTTAATCACATTTCTCATTACCCTGGAAAATAAAAAGATCGGATTCCATTTTCCATATAAAACTTATTTTGGTGATTTTTACTTCTTGTTAATATTCTAGCAAGATGTGCTGAAATAATTTTAATGGCATATTGCTAATAAACCATCATTGTTTGTGATTAATGCTCACTGTCTATTTATCCCATCAGCAAAAAGCAAGAAGTATTTCACACAGATTGGAATCGACTTATCTCTATACTCTTTAACACATTTTACAAGGTTACTGGCTCAGAAATTGAAGGATTAGTTTTATCAGGGATCTTGGTCACATGGAGAACCCTCAGTGGGTACTCTATATATGCAAGTTCTCATGTTGCATTTACAACACCCCAAACTTGGAAACTGAAGACCCATGACATTACACTAAAAAAAGATCACACCACAATGTGTAAACAAAAACAAGGAAAAAAATTAGTAGAATCAGTAATAAAAGTAAAAACTTGAAGAAATGCCTAACTGAAAGAATTATTGAACACAGACACTTTACAGACAAATTGTTTGTGGTGGTACTATCCATGCTCAGACAAGCTGTGCAGTGAAGATGAACTATGTCTTTTTTTAATTTTATAACCCACAGAAATGTGTGAAACCTGAACACATTGAGGTAATAATCATCACCAGCCACTGTATCTGAAAGACGAAAAATTCAAATTTAATTTTCCTCTGTAGCACTCGCTTAGGTTTTACTGGGCATGGAGCTGCCAAACAAAGAGAAGTAAAATGAAGGTATTAAAGGGTCTATTTGCTTATCAGTGAAAATCCTTCACTTCCATTAATGGAAAACAGAAACCTTGAATGGATTCCAGAATCAGCATGCCATTGATGTGTCAATACCTAAAGTGTGTTTTGTCATGTTTGTGATTATCTTTGATTTTCATCTTTTAAAGCAAAATTGGGAATGCAAGCTATATATTAACATTCATGTTTTAGGTTATCATTTTATGAAATGTTCTGTTAAGAAGTCCTTAAAAAAACTCACAACAACTCAGTAGGCATCCTTTTAATGTGTTTTCATTTCCAACAACAGCATTTTTCTGTTCTTCATTATGGCCCAAACACTGCAGTGCTTAGCCCTACTGGGTCAAGTTATTTTCTCACTTGGGTTTTACTAGTGAATAACACCACTGACTCAGGGGGGATTATTCCACACTTGGACTTGTATCAGGGGAGAGCAGAACTTGACTTGTGGCAAGACAGCATGGTTTGCTTTCTAAAGCACATTACAAGGGTGTTTCTTCTCACCACAAGCCAACAAACACACGCATGTGGGCTTTCTTACCCCATCAGAGGAGAATGCTGCTGCACAGGCTATGCCTGGGAACTGGGGCCAAATTCTGCTCTGAGTTTTATTGGTTTAGAGGAAACATCTGCAGCTTTAAACCACAAATTTATGGACAGTTTTAACCTTGGCAAGTTTGAAACATGGAAGTAATGAACGTGATATTGTGGAAGGTAACAGACTATCACTTCTGTAATTATAAAAATCTCAAACTTCCGAAAGAAGAGCTTGAAATGCACTTCTTACAGATGGATGACTGACCTTCCAAGGAGCTCAGCTTTCTAAACGATTTCTAATCAATATTACTAATGAGCGAAATGTAATGTTCCCTCCTAAAACAGACCTAAAGCCAGCACATGACACATTTTTTCAGGGAGTTCTGCAAGGTCAAGCTAAGGGCATGGCTGGGACAACCAGTGATGGGCTCCTACCTGTAAAGCACACCGGACATTTGAAGGTGCCCCCCATGCCTTCAAAGCTGTGCTCTATCAGGTGGCACTGAAGTTTGGCAGGAGAGTCGAATGTCTGATTGCAGAGTTTGCATTCATGGTTCAATCCTTCATCTGCAGGAGAAATCAAAGGAAAAGTGAAATTCACCACAGCCCTTACAAAGAGAAAGTCCAACACAATCTGTGAACTGGAGCAGCTTTTTCTTTCCCTAAGCTCAGGAAAATGGATGCCCCTCAGCACCTACAACGGCTGAAGTGTTCTCTTAGTCAGAATGTTTCAGAATATACAGAACTTGACTGGGCATTAAGAACACAGATTTTTCCACTTGCACTTAGCACCAAACAGGACTGCAGAGCATTAGCCTTCAGTAGGAAATGATGACTATGACCTGAAACATCATTTCTTAGCAGAGACACCCAGTCACAACCAAGTACATTTGCAAAACAGCACGCGAGGAATTCAATGCTGATCACACATTATCCTGTCTACCACGGGTAAGAACTGTGAATGCAGTTTTTGGCACTCCGGCTGAGGTGGAGTTTCTTGTAACCAGAGTGAGAAGGGTGGGTAGTTTATACCCTCACATCACTCCTGCTCCACATTCCCAGTCCTGTGGGCATACATGAAACCTTTTGCAAGCTGCAGGATTTCAAAACTTCCTTTCTGACAATCCTGGATTTTTTCCCTCTTTATTTGCATTTCTCCTCTGAACAGCCCAGAAAAGTCCCCATGTGCCTTCTGACGCAGCTTTCCCGTCCACGTCCTGTGGCTTTAAAACCCTTCCCGCTCCCTGCCGCTTGTTCCTCTGCTTCCTCCCATTGTCCTCCAAGGCCGGCTGGTGCCTGGCACCAGGTTCCCTTCCTGAGGGTGCTGCAGGATTCATCCACTCCGCCATGAGGGCAGTCAGCGGCTGTCCTACTTAGAAACAGTTGCTAGGTAAGAAGTGGCTTCCAGCCCTGCTGCAGAGGCCTCAATTCCCACAGCGCCGCTTAGAAAAGGTCCTTCTGTATGTCACTGGTGTGCTACACGAGTAGCATTGATCTCGCAGGTAAATACTCTATCTGATTATTAAAAAACAAGCGGGAATGAAGTGCTTGGTGACTGGCACAGCTCCCTGCCATTTCTCAGTTGGGAAGGAGTGATTTAGGAGAGCGCCCTGCCCACGCTGAACACCTAAATGCCAGGCTGCCAGCCTCCCGCCAGACACAGCGCTGCCTGCAGCGATGATCAGTGACTGTGATGACGGGCATTCGCGAAGGATGGCGAGAGCATGGCCCATGTTTTGCATCCCACACAACAACCCTTCCCACTAGTGTAAAGAGAACGTGACGCAGTGCTTCTGCAGCTGAGTGGGGCCACATTCCGGCCCCAAATGACCCTTAGTGACTTATCAGAATTGAAAAAAAATGTCAGTGTAGCCCCCAGCTTTCACTTCTCGGTAGTCCGAAAGCTAAATTTAGCCTTTGTGTAAGTCATGGCATCTTTTGCAAAAGGGGGGTAATTAGTGGGCTTTAGACAGTGTGAGCTAAGCCAGGTGGTGGTGGCCATTCTGCAGGTGGGACTACTGAAAATTACCATTGTGTGATTTCTGTGAGGTGTCAGAGCTCTTCACAATAAGAAGGGACAGATGAAACCCAACAAAGACAAAGGTTTACACAAAGTGACATCACTCCCATGCAGACACAGCAAACTGCAAACTTCCTTTTCTTGTCTACCAATCCTTCCTGAAAGCAGTGTTCAATGTTGCTGACTACCTCTACAAGCTGCAGAGCTTGAGGACTGTACAGACTGACAGACAATATTTCTGCTATATGCATATCCTTGCCATGGTCATTACTGAACAGACAGTTCTGGAGATGGTGCAAGTTCCCCACAAAGGGCAGTTACAACTTAGGAAACCTGCAGGGTGAAGTTTCTCCATCAAACTGTTTGTGCTGATACACACAGTCAAAGCAATTAGGACAAAGGAGCTCCATCTCAGGATCTTCCACAAGTCAAGGTGAAGATAATCGATGACAATTCTCAAATCACAGAGTTACTGTTGGCAAAGTGTAAATGAACCATGCTAATCATTCTTGAGCATGGGAACATTGAACGGGGAGTTCTTCAAACATTCTAAGGAAGAAAGACTTCCAAAAAAGAAATATTTTTATATGAAGCTACAAAGACAGAGAAGGCTTTTTTTGTCTTTTCATTACCTTAGTTGATGAAGGAAAAAGTAGGAAGAAAGGCGTGCACTCCTGATGCCTAAGCAAAACTGATTTTAATTACACAGAAATTGTACTTGTTCAACAAGAACTGAAACCCATTAAATGTGACCCTTATTGTATTTCTCATAGTACTCAGATCCAAGGTGATCTCCTGGTCACAAACATCAAAACCACTTTGATTATTCTATGTTGCAAATATGATTTTCCTAAAGGCTTATAAACAGGGTTTGAAAAATCCCCTCACCCACTTGCCTGGGGCAGATAGGAAACTTCCCCAGGCAAGAGACACCAATTTGTGCAGAATCTAAGCTTTCTCTTAAAAATAAAATGTTTTTAGTCTCCAAGTTCTAAAGACTGTATTTAAAATAAGACTACATTTGTATAACTAACAGAAAAATATTTTTCCTAAGTCGTGAGCGAGTTATAAACCCCTCCCTTCACATATTTTTTCACCCATTTTGTGCACATCACCTGCCCTGTTACGTCCTTGGAACAGAGGGCAAGATTTCAGTCCTTGAATTCAAGAATGTGAGATCAGCATGATTTAAATTTAAGGAACACAGCTAAGGGTACAGCCTTGGCAGAAGAGTCAGGAGTGCTGGCTTCCATTCCACACTCCAGCACTGACATACTCTTATCACCTTGGGCATGACAGTGTGGCCTGTGTTTCTCAGACTACCCATCCTTAAAGAAGAGGTGCTAATTTTCAATTTCTACTTTAACTGGCTGACCTAATTAGTATCCCTTAAGACTTTTAATACAACCAAGACAGGAGTTGGAGAAGAGTCCAGGACTATCTACCATACTCAGAAGACCCAGAATCACTGCCATCTGCCTTTGAAAAGGTATAAGATTATATTTCTTGACACACAACTTGCCTGGATCACACAGCATTGTGGAAGAATGAGGGAACAAGGCTCTGTCCCTGTTCTCCGCTCTCCATAGACAATTTAAAAGCATGGCCAGTCTTTTCTCTCCCACTGGCATGGTAAAGACGGGGTGTGGCAAATCTTGAAAAGGTGCCAGATGTGGAAAGAAGAAGCAAAAGGCTCTGTTTACACAGTGGCCTCTGTCTAGATCTCCACGTTTAGCAAACAATTTGATAGGGTGCTACGGAAGTGCAAAATATGATATCATTAATAAATAAAGGGACAGTGAAATGTCACATTTTCAGTTTCCATTTGGGTTAAATCTGAAATGGAATGGAGTGTCAGATACAGTCCAAAGGGCTCTCCTTCCCTGCAGAACAGAGCTGCTGCTCTTTGCTCTTATTCAGGCAAAAAAAAAAAAAAAAAAAAAAAAAAGTGCTGAGCAGCTTTAAAAAATTCAATCAAAATAATCTGCTCTTTGGAAAGGTGGCGGCTGACAGTAATTGGAAAATACTGTCTGACTCATTTATTAAAGTGAGATTCAGAGTCAATTGATTTAATAACCATTAGAATATTCTATTAAGGATATAATAGGTTGGCACAGCCTTATTTTTTATTAAGAGTTATAGGTAAGAAATAAGCAATGCTATGGAATTTTAGACAACTGCTGTATGGATTAGACTAAAAATATGGCTTGCAAAATAGGTATAAAAGCTGCAAGTATCAGGAGGAGGAATAGGAAAGTACATTACAGTGTAAATGAGTTAGCTGAAGGATGAAAAAGAAATGAACCTTCAATATAAAGCCTGCACTTTTCCAAATCTAACAGAAAACTATGCACTGCATTCCCTGGTGTGGTACATCGTAAAACAAGTCAGCACGTCCTTCACATTATGGGCCCAACAACACCATGAGGAAGGCAAGAACAAAGTACCCACTGTACAGCACAGAACTGGTGCTTACTGTTGCCCTTACATGGTTGGGATATGAGCTTGGACATGATTAAGACCTTGCAAGATGGATGGGGATGGTTTACCCACTGCTGGCAGTCAAATGAGTTTGATGCATGCAGAATTTCTGCATAAGTAAATTACTTTCCATTTGCAATCTTTATTCAGATAGTGGGAAAATGTAAACATGAATCAATTCCAAATAAATGCATTTAATATTCATGTAAATGTTTAATATTTACACAAATATTAAATGTTTCAATGCAGGCAGGTAGATTTTAATTGAGGTGCAGCCCATTACCTCAGCAACTAACTTGAAAACCAGCTATAAAACCAAATATAATCAGTCTTCGTGCCGAGCATATTCTCATATTTGGGGATCCTCTGTCTTTGTATTGGCTACTCATATACTGCAGAGTTACTGAGCAACTTGTACAGCAGGCAGGATGCTCCCACTTGCACCTCCCCTAGAGCCAGTGCTTTGGATGACCTGGCCCAATTTGTGTCACCAACTCAAGGCACAACTTGTTCATTTCATGGAAGGCCCTGACATTTCAATATACACTTTAAACAAGTGGAACCCTTTAAGCAGCCTCTAGACTGTGTGTCCCATGTTTATGCTTCTTTCTCTTCAATAAAAACAAAACTAGAGCAGCTACAAGCAAATGTTCACTGGCTGACTTACATGCAGCTGTTAAGTCAGTAACCACTGGGGGCCCTCTTATATTGTCTGATCAACACCACAGCCATTACCAAGTACCAATTTGTAACAGTTTATAAGTAACTCTTTCTCTTATTTACCCTCGAGATTGTCCAGAAGGGTCCTTGTGCCTTCTACTCTGAATAAATCTATAGGCAAAGGTCCTAGGATGATGATGCCCTCCTGGCAAATCATCACGACGCTGGGCCCATGCTCAAAAGCATCTGCTAAGAAGTCGTGTAAACTCTGCCCTCCTCACAAAATGCAGGAATGAAATGGCTTGCAGGCCCTGTATTTTCTTTTTTAGGTCTAAAACATGCCCAGCTCCCACATTCAATGTGTTTTCTTTATAATTTTTTTTAGCAAGCAAGCCATGCCCCTTAATCAATTTCTCCTTCGCATTGCTTTCACTCTTACGTGAGTTAATTTTGCAGCACACATTTATAAGCCAGAGATCTGAGGAGTAAGGAAGCAATGCCATGGATGACAGCTAACCCCTGGGCTACAGCATCTCACACAGAAAACTGGGGAAGGACAAAAAACACCCTATAACACTATAATTTCCAGAGTGTACAGCCATTTATGCTTCCTAGTTTGTAAGTGCTGTGCTTGCCTGCATCTTTTTAATTCTGCTGGCCACACACCTACGCAACCATCACCTTCCCTGTGCCACTTCAGACAACCTCATTCCTGCTCAATATTTGGTCTTAGGGTCCACTGTGGCAAGTATGTGCATGACATGTACCCTCACATGCTAAAGAACACATAACAGCTTTCCAAGCCTGGAAGCTGAAGTGCAAGAGTGCCTGAAGTCTCCAGCACCACGTTCATAATTTCTCCCTGATTGCACTAATACTTCTGCCATTTTCAATTTCTCAAACATTATCACAACCCCTCAAATGAGGAACATTATCCACCAGAGTGTTATTTTTGGAAGCTGACATGGAAAGGATAGGAATATAGTGATAAAGGAGGAGACATAGTAAAGGCAAAGCATACAGCTGGAAGTTGCAGCAGGAAGAAGAATACAGCTGGAATTTACAGCCGTGAGAACAACTTGTCATAGAAAAACAGTTTTTGCTAAAGTCCTAACTAAGGATTCAATCCTGGTGGGACAGGATGGAGGACTGGATGGAAAGACAGAGGTACACCTGTGTTTTCCTGGACTGTCCAGGGAAAGTCACCACATATTAGGACACAGGAGGGCAGGAGAAGGAAGTATCTTCCTTCCTCAGTCACGGTCTCGGCACAGTTATCCTGCACACCTTCCCTCTTGTGCCACCTACTACTGCTCATGTAGGTGCCTGCATGCTGGTCTGTGTTTACTCTTAATACCACTTTCAGTCAAAATCATGATGTTAGCTGAAGAAACTCAAAACATCAGGCTGCAACCCAAGCAGCGTCTTTCCTCTTGCTTTCTTTTCAGTTCAGAATGATTTTTAGGCAAGACTCTGCCCACTCCAGGGAAGGTGGTAAACAAGATCCTAGCAACAATCCTAAACTCTTGAGTCACCAACAATTGTAGCCTGTCAAGGGGAAGGTAGGGACCAGGATATGACACTGCCTGGAAAGATATTGGCCTTCAGCAGAAGGGAGAGGGTGGGACCTGCACTGTGCTGCTGAGGCCAGGCCATGCTGACTCCCAGCAGCATTGGGTAGGAAGCTTTATTCAACAAGCAGGAAATAAATCCTACAGCCTTCTGCAGTGTACAGCTAAATCTACAGCAAAGGGTGCTGATTGATGGAGTGACAAAGAGCTGGGATCCACCTCCTCAATTAAAGCAAAAGTTCATCTCTCCAGGGACAGATTTTGAAATTAGATCTGCTTAAGGGAAAGCCAGTCTACTGCATCTTTCATTCCACTGTATTTTTTGTCTGAAGCAAGGGATGCATTTCACTTCACCAACTGTTCACTTTTTTGCTTGGTTGCACTCACTTCGGCTGCTTGTAAGTGAACTCCTCTTACCACATGCGCCTTGTATGTTCTGTTAAAACCACAAATTGTCTGGCTTCAGTGAGGCTGGATGAAAATAAAAAAGGGCAACTGGCAGGGTCGATTTCTTAATAAGTGTCATGTATTCACCTCAAGTAAGAACAATTTGAATACAGCAAGTCCCCTTGCCATCAAACAACAGCATTTTCTGGGCAACTGGCTACCAGGAGAGAGTTCAGGAATTCAGCAGCAGGGTTACTCACCAACTGATGGGACATGCATAATTTGCTACTCCTTGTCTGTAACTGCACCAGAAAAAGGTATTAAAATTTGTTCAGAAAAAAAGTCTGTGTTGCACCACATAGCTACACACATTACAAGGTTACACTCCATCATTGCAATAAAATCCCATGTGATGGAGCTTATTTTGGAAACAATATTACCATGGGATATAAAAAGAAATTTAAACCAGTAGGAATAAGCTGAGTGGTATGAGTTATTTGTAGACAGATGATCCAGCTCAACATTTACCTTTTCAAATAGCACTTAGTGAGCACTGATTAAAAACTTGGTGACTGATCCTTCAAATGCTGGCATAACTAGCTCAGGAGAGCAGGCCTCCCATCTTTCTAGGCTCCTGTCTAGACTTTTTGTGGGACTAAATTCTGCCAAAGTGTGTAAGATCAAGCCCTCCATCCTCTCACTACACAGTGAGATACAGATTATTATCTGAATTTTACAGATAAAGAAACCATACCCCAGAACTGCATCCCAAATAGAGAATGAAAACTCTCTTACTAAATTACAGTGGTGGAAGAATCAGACCCTGCTTAATCTGGCCACCATTATGAACGCAGTATTGGAATTAAGGTTGTAATTGAGTATTTCTCTGTTCTCTTCTGTGAACTAAGAGCCTATTTCCAGAAAAACTTTTCGACCAAATCTTCTCTAGTAAAGTCAAATTGCAATTTGAAGGGCTCCGAGGTTGCCTGAGCTAAGTAGATATTAATGATTTAATCAAACTGTAGGGGGAAAAATAATAAAAGTATCACATTTGTATTCAGAAGAACTAAGCACAGTAAAAATATACATAAAAATGTTTTGCTTTTTAAACATTATTCATTCAATTTCAGTATTTTTGTTCACTGTGTAGACTACAGTTTTGTTTTCTTGTTCTTGCTTTCTGGTTGGAAAACCAGCTTTCTCTGTTATTTCATGTTACATGCCTACTAGTAATGCCCACTCATCAGGGTCTTGTGGAACTCGTTGAAGTACAGGTATATCTACTTTTAAGTATTGCACAAAGAAAAGAGGAATTTTTAAGGTAGGGGAGGATATTTCATGTTGCATAAACTAAATGCAAGCTGTTCTAAATTTAGTGGTACTGGGAAAACATCTCACATGGAGCCAATCAAAGTGTCAATATTAATTCTACACTACAGTGGACCAGCAGCAGAAATTATGTTTCATACACAAGTCTCATCAGGTATTTCTTTTGTTCTGAGTATACAGAAAGGGTCAGAGTTGCCTTCCTTCTTTTGGCATGAAGCTATTAGATGTCTGGAAGATAAAGTCTCTAAATGCTAAAATGCTGTTTATCTAAACCTACAAAGAATTGTCTGCTTATTCTTAAAAGATAGGGAAGAAAAAAGAAAAATGAAAAAAAAAAAAAGAGAGTAGGATAGGGTAGGGCTTTCCTGTTATATTGGATATTTGAATAAAGCTATATTGGATATTTGAATAAAGAGCATGAAGAAATAACAGTGCTTTTCATATATCCTAATATATCAGATACTATTGATATTTTGTTTTCCAAATCTTAATGCTATTATATGAGTCAAAGATTATTTGGCCTCTTTTTACATAGGTGAGGGACACTTTGGAATGAGCAGCAGTTGCTGGGATTTTGATTCAGCTCTTCAGCTCACTTTGGGGTGTATCAACTTTCTGCTTTCTTTCCCCTTAACCTCCATTTCCTCACCCCCAACCCTCAGAAAAACCAGGGAGGAAGAAGAGGTTCAGACTGTGAAGGCCCTCAGGTCTGTCCTGGTAACTGGGCATTTAATTAGATTCTTTTCACGTGAGCAAACTGCTTTGCCAGTTAGGGGAGATCTCCTTGTACAGCAATGTATTAAAATGATAAAGCTCAATTTAATATAAAGAATTATTTATATTGCTCATCTGATTTAGTTTGCTGGTTTTTTTAGGAAAGCATGAGAAAGCTCAGCTTTAATTTGCGCTGACCTTTCCCTATGTCTCTCTTTGATTCTGCTATAAAGCAAGAAAGCAGCTTTTGGCCCACATATCAAAAAAGGACCAGACTTCATTCTAAACCTGTTCCACTCTCCTTCCCACTTGCTCTGCTGGTACTAAGACTTCACACCGAGCTGAACAAATAGCTTTTGGAATTTTTATATTAAAAGTTCTTCATTTGTAGATAAGAGAATAATGAGGGCCAATTAGTTATTCTTTCTCTATATGTTACATGTTTGGGGGTTGGCTTTATTTTCCCAAATTCTAAATGCCACTGTTAACAAATTTATTCCAACCCTTGATCAAACCTAATTCCTCACTGAGGCAAAGATACCATTTCCCCCATGCTAGCAATTGAGGAGTGGTGCTTAAGAACACAGCCCCTTCCTCCAGTGAACTCTGATGTAACAGAATGGCAAAATTCTGAACTTCAAACAATAAGGGAAAAAGAGGAGAAACATCAGAGTAGAAGAAAGAGAGAAGAATTGGCTAAAAAGAGAGGGATCAGACAGATAAGGATTGGCCGGGGAAGGAGAACAGATGTAGCAGCAACAATAAACAAAGAAGGAGGTAGACTGGAAAGGTGAATGGAGCAGAAGAAGTGGTGAGCAGAAGCAGGACAAGGGCATGAATCCTGTGTGAACAGGCACAGCAAAGTCTCAATTTAACCTTCATTCCAAGTTCACTGAAGAAATGCAGAGTAGCATACACTTCCGGGCAGAGCTTGAGTAATTTAGTGCAGCTCCTGTGGCAATAATGATAGATGTATTTTACATCCAGATGTTTCAAGCCAACAAAGCTACCACTATATCATTAATAACAATAAGCAATTAAAAAGAACAGCAGGTTACAAATATCAAGCATCAAACTACGGAAAAAATACAGGATCATTATGAGAAAAATAAAAGTATAGGCTGTCAGGTCAGTATATAGCCTCTCCAGATAAAAGTTATAGAGTTGGAGAAAAATGTGGCCTGACATTAAATGATTATGAGGTGATTAACATCAGTGAGAAACCAAAAAACACTTGTAAAGCTCTGAGGAAATCTGAAATGTGATATGAAAAACATGCCTGTAACAGCAAGAGATAGGTGGCTGATCACTATAAGACATTAGCCTTTTACTAAGACGTACTCTAATAAATAACTTACGAGACTACATTTGCTGGCTGAAGTATTCTCCAAAAGGCCCACTGAGTTTTCACTCTGTGTATCAGTTTATTTAAACAAGAAGAGGTAAGAAAAAACAGAAGAACTCAGGGAGAAAGGGAGGAAGAGCCAGTTCAACCCTACATGTATGCTGTGTGTACATGCACAAGGGTTTCAGCAGTCACTGAAACCAAATTTATTTAAGCCATGTGCTGCAGAATGGGAAGAATGGGTTAAAAACTGTGAGATTTAACTGAGGGTATGGCTGGAAGTCTGCACTGGGCAGTTTCCCCTCAGAGGGTTTCTGTGTAACGAGGAAAGTGAGTATTTCATTTTTTTTTTAAATGAAGACTGAGATTTTGATGCAGCACTGTCATTTCGGGGGCTCAGGTTGAAAAAAAAGTACTGAACATTGTGAGACTTGTGATCAAATTGTGAAACTGTGAAACCTAATTTACCCAAATGAAATGGGGGACACAAAATTAATTCAGATAAATGAGGATTTTGAATAAGCAAGGGACTATTTAGTGCTTTTAACACACATCCTGGGACATAACCTCATTACAGATCAGGACTGTTGTGCTGTGAGTTTGTGTCAGAGTGGAAGTGTCACTGACACAACAAATAAAACCAAAAATATCCTACTCCCTGATCACTTATTTTGTGTTTGCATACACACGCTACACGAGCCTGAAGAATAATTAACACTGCTGAGAAGAAGCAGCAACAGTGGATGAGTCTCACTACAGCAGACCTCTCATCATAGCAGAAATACAAATGTACCAGTTATCGTAACTGTGTTATGTTAAGTAGACCTTTGCCCCACATTATTGTAAGTAAGAGGAGGGAAAAGGGAAAAGGAAGATGATATCAGCATTCTTGATGATATTTTATTTATCCGCACATACTGTTGACACAGATGAAGAATAAGAAGAAGAATGGAAGGAGAGACACAAAACACTTGCAGACACAGATTTTTTTTTTACATTTCATCAGGGACAAAAAGACTGCCAGTGAAGACAGCCATCCCTTTTACAGAGAAATCGCAGGAATTAACACCCACAAAAAAAAAGAAAAAAAAAATTGAAAGTATTTCTACAGCTATCTTGTGGAGTTATAAAGATGCTGTGGACATTTTTGTTGTGGGCAAATTTTTAATTTCTTAACTTTATGAAACAATTTGACCAAGACCTGAGCAGGTCCATTTAAGTTATCATTTAAATATTGGATACCCTGACTTTGTAATAAAAGGCCAGCTCCACAGGATTTTGTTTCCATCTTTAACCTCTTAATGATATGAAGAAATAAAAGCATTTCTTAACAGAAGGGTACAAGATATGCATTTAACTTGCCTTGTCTTTTTTTTTAAAACCTGGAGGGCCATCGTTTGGAAACCTTGATGCTGTTTAAAACAAAGCATCTTCATCAGAAACCTCACAGGCAGCAAGTTTCTCTACTTACTCGGCATGTTATACTTAGTTGTCAGTCTTTCTCCAAACAAAGTGGGGAAAACAAGCACACGAGATGCAAAGATGTAAAGCAGACAGAATATATCCCCCAGCCCCTTCAATTGCTTCCTTCACCTCACTCAAGAAGCAATTTTAAATGTATTAAACTTGGAGGTGAGCAGAGGGATTTAACACTAGGCAGGATTTGAACAACAGAAAATAAGGTCAAGGAGGTGTATTACCCCTCTAGTCATATTTGGAAAAACAGGGGCATTTTAGAAGTAAAAAACCATGGCAAGCTCACTTGCTGTGCCATGATCACTCTGACCAGCAAGAGCCCACTGTTATATTTTGCAATGCATTTTGCTAGGTGAAGCATGCAGATTTTGATCCCATGACACTTTCAGAAACAAGCAACATATTTTGTTGATGTTCATTTCTGTTTGATTGCTGGACTTGATAAATGACATGGCAGCGGAGAAGAAGAAAAATTGCTGTGTTAAATCCCTGAAAATTATACAGCAGAGAAGGTGGGCAGCCTCTGTAGTTCAGCTGGGCACCAGAAGCCAAAGATCAGAACTGGAAATAACAGCTGACGAGGAATACCACAGAGCAGCAAGGAAACTGAGGTGGGGCAACTGAACTGAAAGCCATATTTGCAAGCCATCTATCCACCCCCTTCTCTTTCCAACATTTTATCTATGTGACTGACACACCCTTTCTCTCCCCTCGACCCCAAAAAGATTAAAAGACAACAAGCTGGCTATGAAGAGAAATAAAAACAACTTGAAAGTGAGCTATAGCAAACAGAAAATTGGCTGATATACCAAAATACCAGCACTTCTCAGAAAATAAACCACTCTGAAGGTCTCAGTAAAAAGTGCCAATAGCAGGGAAAGTCCAAATTAAAGTTGTTGCTTTGCCCTTAATTCACTCTGTCGGTAAGATTTGCCTCATGTATAGTACATTATCTTTGAATGACACATTCTGTGCCCTCTGTGCCTGAATCAAAACTCCGTCACATCATGGTAAGTCAAATATACCTGCCAAACAACAGGTATCACCATTAATTCCATGGGAGGCCCTCGTGAAAGAACTGCAATGTTGCATGGCCACAGTTTCAATGATATCTCTTCCCAGCAGTGCAAAACAAATCAATGTTGGAAGAGAAGAGTTTGCCTACAGTCCTGAACATGTGTTTGCCTTTGTGTTAGAGAATCAGCAGACAGCTGGCTAACACTGCCAATAGCGCTGCGATGGTTTCAAGCGTGGGGGAAATACAACATGATGCAACTCTTAAAGAGTTCATGCAACAAGCAACAAATGTCCCTCCTTAGGTCATTTTACCTCTGATAAGAAGAGTGCACATGGAGGGTTGACTGATTTCAGGCAGGCAAACACCAATGGAGCACACAACTTTCTGTGTTGAATAAGCTGCATGTTTTGCAGTGTATTTTTTAAGATGCCACATGAATGATACACGCAAAGGCAGCTTGATTTCTCAAACCTAGTGACTGCCACTGGAAGCTGGGTGTCCATTTGCATTTACACACATTTCAAAAGGATAATCCACCTCTCTTCAGTGGCACTGCAGAAGCAACGCCCTTTTTGCCCCTCTGCTCCCTGCCCATGTGTGTCATTCCCCCAAGCCCCCTCACTGCTTTCACCCAAACATAAATAAAAAGAAAGATCTGCTTCATTACATTTGCTTGCATTAATTGATGTTTAAAAAAGTCTGTTAAAAATAAAACCCAGCAGTGACATTTTTCTTTGCTAAAGCACGATAGCAGCACATTACAAACATTACAAAAAGGTCTCCTGGTAGGATTGTGAAGTTCCACTCGGGCAGTAAAATGCATCTACTGTATGTTCCTTGATTTTCTTTTTTAAATTTAATTTTATTTATTTATTTTTTAATGCGGGATAGGTCACAAATGCAGATAAAACTCCCCATCTCAGCAGTGGGGTTGCAATACTGGGAGAGAGAACTTGGATGGACACAGTGTATTTTTAGCATTTGTTTTACCCCAGTCAAATAAGTGATCCTGTTTACTGGTGGCAATGACGCTCACAGCTATTCAATCCCAGCTTGACATTTTCCCTATGGCTGCACCTCTCTTGCTTTTGCATGACTTGGGTGGTTCTGAAGGATGCAATACTTCGTGCCCAGAGGTCCTTTTGACATTTTAGAACAATGCATTCATCAGGCTGCTGGTCTCCTGAGGTACAACCGGAGCAGCAGAAAAACTAAGGAACCATAGAACCCAGCCCACTCACCCATTCTCCAAGAAATCTCTCCTTATGCCAGCTGACTTACTGGTTTCTGGGAAAACAGTCTCAAGCCAAGTAAAAGACTGCACTGCCTTCAGGGAAGGTGAGCACAGATGCTAAATTAGGCCTGGCAGGGTTGCAAAAGTGGGGAGAAATAGAAACAAAGGGGTCAATTGTTTTCATGTCTCTGGTGTTGCCTACCAGGGTAAATATAGCTTCTCTTCTCTTGCCTCTCTCTGTACCCAGGGCTTTGTAAAATGTCCTGAGCATCTGCAGAACCAGGCCCCTAATCCTGCTGCTTGCATAAGCTTTGCCAAATCCTTAATGTCCAGTCACTCAAATCTTCTCAAAAATGTATTTTTCTAGACCATCTGAAGATGTCTGAGAGCAAAGGAGATGTGGGCAAGTAAGTGATTCTTTGGCTGTAACCTGTCTGAGTTTGAAGAAATGAGAACAGCAGGATGTACTGTCACCTGGCCTTTTTACCCATTCCCCACAGCTCACACTACATTCCAGGCGGGTGGCCCTAGCCCAGAGAACCTCTCTGTGTGAGGACAAGCAGCCAGAAAAGAATGTGACTGGGAATACTGAATAAGGCACACATATCTGTGCCCTTTTTTCTGAAACAAATAGTCACTCCAGGCAAGCATGGCAGAACTTAGATGTTGAAGAGGACACAGAGCTGGACAAGGTAGAGCTGTGCAGGGGTCCTGACAGCATTTCTTCAAAGCACAAGAGCCCTGTGACAAAAGATAATGGGACATTGGCTGTGACTCCAGAAATAGGTGTTCAAAGCTGTGAGCTTTAGAGGAGCACAGAGGTAGGGATAAAGGAATCTCAACAAGGGAGCATAAGCAGGGTTAGATAGAAATCTTTGAAAATGATCACAGGATGCTTGTACTTGATAAAGGGGTAAAAGTAACACAAATAAATGTAAGTAAACCACATTAAATCAGTATCCAAAACCAGCTTGGTGTCTGCAGTTGTCTAGTCTGAGGAAAAACAGCATGGTTAAAGTGAAATATAACTTGGCTTCTAATAAGAGTACTGGCTGTAGAGGTGGAAAGAAATGGAGAGATCTTTGAGATGATGAGAAGGAAAAAGCAGTGGGATTTAGAGACAGGAATGGGTGGATTAATGGAGCAAAAAGGAGCCAAAAATAACAGTGGAGGAATATTGAGAGAGAACATTACTGACAGGTGTCTGCTAGTTATAATTATATATCTCTTCTAATGCTGGTGTTATATTAGACTCTATCTTAACACAGATATTATTTCTGTCTTTGAAGTTCCTAATCAAAAGAGAAAAAGAAATACTTTCTCTCTTTTACAGGACTTAGCAAAATCAAGCAGTGAATGAAGTACGCTGCAGAGAGAGAAGCTGTAAGAACAGCAATACGGATACATGTGTATTAATAAAAGATACATGCATATACATTTCAAATTGCATATAGAAATGATGCTTGAACTGCTACTTAAGCAGGGTTACTCCTGAAACCATAGCCAGAGCAAGTCTCTAATATCAACTTGAACGAGGAGGAGTAGGCATTTTTCCCCTGATTCAAGCCTAATGGGGCTGCACAGGAGAAGAAGAGGTGATTTTATGTGAAGCTGGTGAATACTTTTTTTTGTAGGAGACTGCAGTCAACTTGATTGTTGTGTTTTACCAGCAAAATAGCTGCAGCTGCAACCAGCTACATTTAGGTACTTAGTAATGTGTTAACAGGTAGCTATGCACACAAAAATGAAATCCAGTCAAGGCAAGATGAACTTTGATCCTCAACCTATCTTTTGCAAAGCAGCACCAAGGGACTATGTTTTTTTCTTAGCAGCTTTCACACTGATACTATCACAACAATTAGTGCTTTTGAGACATGCTGGTGGGATTGACAGCTGGCTGATGACACAGCACAGCCTGGAGACTGCCGTTAGATCATCACTATTGACAGGTTATCCGCTCGCTCCTCACTACTGAAAAGTTATTCTGTGTTTTGGCAATTTCAAGTTACTTTTTTTTTTAATGAAAATAAAATTTTGTTTTATTCACACCTAAACTGACAACACAACTGCCCCCAAAAGGTGTTTCACAAGGGGCAATCCCAATGTTTTACTGCCATCATTACAGACACCCTGCAAATATTTTTAAGGCAGATTTTCTCATCACCATATGGGAAAAAAAATGCTGGAAGAGAATTTTCATTAATCCTTTTAACTGCTGTGTAAGATGTGGAAGAGGAGGTGTGTGCATACATACACACATATGTGTATTTGTCTCCATGTCAAATTTACAAATCTAAATTAAGTTGCAGGGAACTATGGTAAAGACCAGTAACTATAGTACAGGGGGAGCGTCCCAGCTGAACAGAAGGAGAAGATGAACACAAGTTACCCAGGATTAAAATCAAGCAAACCATTCTGCATGCACTGGAAAGCAAGAAATAGTTGTTTTCCCCAGATTTGTGTTTCCCAGTTGATTGACTGTGTCCAAGAATGTACATGCATGGTCTCTCCCAGGCCCTATTTCTCCATTCTCTTCTACAGAATCTGTAACATTTAGGAAGGGCTGAATCTCAGCACATAATTTTTCCTGTCTGGGAACATTGTACAGATTATTGTCTTCCACTCAACTGCATTCTCACGAAGTCTAGAAGTACAGCTGTCTTAGAGCCCTCTCTCCTTCTGTGACATGAACAAACAGGGAAGACTGACACTCGGACAGACGTGTACTGTGGCCATGTGACTGCTGCATAACATAATATCCTGAAGAAACAGGGCTTCATACATACTCTGAACTTTCTGGCTTTATTAGTAACATAAACTACAGCATTCTAAATATATATCATTCAGTTACAGATCACTTTGGGTTAGGTGTGGGGAAGAAAAAACCTCTGCTGTTCCAGGTGTCCCAAGGACTGTCCCTCTATTGCCACCTGCTACAAGTCCCAGCCAGTGCTGAGCAGCCTGGCTGATCCCAGGTGACCCCAGCACACGTCCCCATGCATCACTTCACAGTACAGGGGAAAAAAAAAACCAGAGCATGTTTTTCACAGGCAGCCTGGCTGACATCCTTTGAACTCACCTGCTGTAAGACTTGGGACATGAACTCACTGTTAGCAGGCCAGCATGCAGTGATTTACCAAGCAAGACAGGTGTTATTTCCTTTGCAAAGTGAGCACTCGGAGTGCCTTTGCAAGCGTTTGGGGCAGGGGCTGCTTTTTGCACATCTTTGTACTATCACTGAGTGTTATTGTGGTGCTGGTCCTGGACTCCACACTAAACTTCAGTAAATTCCCTGAATGCTGGTCTGGTTTTCCCTACCAGTACAATAAAGGAAGCCAAACCAAGGGCTTCTTCCTGTATGCTCCACAATGCCTCATGATAACACTGAGCTCCCAATGGATACCCAGCATCTCACACATGGCTCTGACACCCTGCTGAATGAGGCCCTCCCAGCAGACTTCCAACTGACCCTCTTGCTTTCCAGGACCTCAGAACAGGTGATAGAAGAGCCATCAAAACACTAAAAAGACAAAAGCCTAAAGCAACAAAATGCTAAATAGAAACAGGCCATGGGCACTGGCCTCTGCTATCAGTTATGGATATGAAGCACTGTTTCATGATAATACCTTGAGTAAAATCCCTTCAGTAGAATGAGACACTTCTTTCTGTGGGGAGTGGGCAGGGAGCTAGAGAAAGGCTAATGACTTTCAAAAGTATTAAAAAAAAAGTCTTTATCTATCTATCTATCTATCTATCTATATGGATAAAGAAAAGTCTAATGCTTTCTAATTTGAAGAAAACATCTCATGGAAGACACTAGACAGTAGCTAGGGGCCTCTGACTGACGGCTCTTGGGTCTTCTCCGTACCTTTGATCTGCATTATGAAATGTTAATGTCCACCACGTCAGGACTTGTTACATAAATATACCCTTTCTCTAACTGCTCAGTCCTGCACGTCACAACTTCCATTCATATTATCCATTTATATTTAAATGCTGACTTGGAGCTTATACCCAGAAGCACTGACATTTTTTAACAGGAGCAGCTAAACTAGGGTAAACTGCTAAATATAATTTATTGATGATAAAGAGCTTGGTTCAGATTAAATTCCAGCAATTTAATAATGAACACATTCACATCCTGCATCCGGAATATGTATATGCATGTGTTTTCCCCTCCTCATTTAACTGGGAGAAGGGGGTCTCGGAATCTGTGATTTCCTGTTGATTAGATGTGAAGCAACCACAAGCACATATTTTTGATATCTCTATTAACAGACTGTTCATGTCTAACTGCAAAACTTGGTTGCACTTCTCTCAACATCTTTGCCCAAGACAGACCAGTAAACACAATTCCTCTCTCTATAATTAGCCTTTTCTCCAAGGGCCCTGAAGTAAGTCTGCATGCCGTAGATTTAATATCCAGTGCTATATCCATATGTGCTGCCCTTGCCTGGTCCCAGAGCATATAAACTCCCCTATTAGCAGCCTTGACTGCTTAATTATGCAGATTTTTTTTGTACCCGCCTGCCTGTAAAATTACTGTGTCTAACCTTTTTTTTCTCCCTCCTCTTTGCACCATGCTGGCCATTCTAATGAAATCGGCATAGGGGAAAGGGCCTGATTTGCAGTTATGGAGGCAGGATCGTACTGGCAATCTGTCCTTAGTGGGAGTTACAAAAGAAGTCAAATGCCTTCATCTGGTTCTCCCCTCTCATCCCCAAGGTGATTGAGTTCACTTCCTGATGCTTCCCAAGTTTTCCTCGGGCTGTCCAATCAGCGCATCCACCAGGGAGCCCAGCCTAGCTTGCAACAGTCTCCGTATCTAGTTACAGCCCCACCAGGGACAGTCAACTATCCACCCCCAAGCCTTCAGATGAAAACCTTTTCTAACAAGGCCGCCCAGCGCCAATGAAATAACACACATCTGCATATCCACTGGGTCCCATGTTTCTTGTGCTCATGGATTATGTATCTTGCAGCCTCTAATAAAGAAATGCAGTTCTTTGTTTAATGTTTATCTTGTGCTTGTTAAGCAAATGCTAATGTTGTATCAGAATGCTTTAGTGCTATTTGGGTTTTTGGTGATTTACTACAAGACAATCTGCTGTGAAGTAAATTTAGAGGGGAGGGGGAAGGAAAAAAAAAAACAACATTCTGGCTTAGAGGGAGTGAGAGAGAGAGTGGTTTGACAGAGAAGGAGCAAGAGGCAGAGGGAAAGACAGAGAGCGCAACAGCTCCCAGTATGACTTCCCTAACCCCCGGCTGACATGCCCAGTTCATCACTAGCCGGTCCGATACCTGGAGGTACAGAATCAACCCACTATGATTTCCAAAAGGGATGAGATGATAACTTCCCCTTCAGTGATAAGGTAAACAGTGTCCTGAAGGGTAAACAAAAAATAAAAAAACGCCTTTTGTTGTCTGCCTTTGTGCCCTGATGGTTAGCACTGTGCTGTGTTATTCACAGACCACAGGGAAGCCCTAGATTTAATTGTTCATGCCTGGCTCTGCTAGAAATAGGCAAAAGAGAATATGAGGTATTCAGAACCCCCTTCTTCAAATTATTTTTTCTTCCCTCCCCCCTTAGGGAGGGGAAGAGAGGAGATCTGGAAGCTGATGAACAAATTAATGTCCTCTATTTACCCTTTGGCAAGACAGAATATAGACATCCACAGTGCTAAGTGCTCCTGTTAGTCTCCACTCAATTCCTTCAACAATGTTTTGAACGAAGATGTAAGTTCTGGAGTTCTGTTTATTTTTCTTCTACAAATGAATAAAATGCAGATCTCCAAAAGGAGGAGTTGAGTGCTAACTAGAAATGCAGCTGCCCACATACCCCCCCCCTTTCATGCCACAATATACTTTTCAGCAACCAGTCTTTGTGACAAAATCAGTTGATTTTAAAGTCTGCATGAAATAAGATTGCACAAGGTCCCCTTGATTCTGGGTCAAACCAGAATTACAGCTTAAAACAATTTTGTGGATGAACAATGCTACACCTTCAACATGAAGGAAGCCCAAAAGACACTGGTGGATTTCAGTATGGAGATATCTTCTGGAATCACAAAGCTATTGTGCAGTAAGGCAGTAAACTACAGTTTATTCCTGTTGCAGACACGTGCATTCTGAGCACATGAATATCCCATGTATTGCAACGCTCCTATTCCCTGAGCATACCTTGTACCCTGCTGTCCAAGAGTGTGACAGTGTGACAGTACGTGAATGCATCAAAGTGCTACAGCCACAGATATACACAATTACTAATTGCAAACACTCAACATTTTTAAACCTTACATTGTTTATTCTGAAAGGAAACTGGCACTAGAGTAAGCTGGTGCTCAGTTTTCTGGACTGAGAACAATGGACACTGAAAGTCTTCAATACCAAAAATGAAAAGTATGAGGAAATGGTGAGGAGAAATTATGTGAGCTTTTCTGCCTTGTCCCCTTTTTATGTGCCTTGATTTTCTTTTCAGTTAGTAAGAGGGACTCTATTTTTTGAACCCATTCAAACCTCTATGTTAGCTGCTGAAACTGCTGATAAAATGTGCCTCTTCATAAATACCAGTTGGATATTTTGGTGCTATTTATTTAGAAGGAGCTGAATTCTCATTTTGAACCAAAAATCTACTATCATCAAGTAGACTCACCTAAGATCATATATATTCTATTAAGTAGAGGAATCTGTCTCCTATTAGCTAGCTCAGCCCTCTAAGCAGCTTAAGAACACAAGACACCTGTGTTTTTCTTCCACTGCTTTCTCCTTTCCTTGCTTTCCTTCATCAAAATGAAGTAAATTTTCATCTAAGTGGTATATTTAATTTTTTTGTATTTGGGGTATTACTATACAAAGCCACTGTAAGCTCCACACACTCTGCTAATGCGCCATTTATTACTAGATACAATTCAAGGTCTTGACTGTAATCTTTTAAAGCCCCTAATGACCTAGGGTTGGGATGCATTTGAGACTTTCTCTCCACGTAGAGTCCACCAAGAAAATTGAGCTCAATAGGAACAGCAAACCTGACAGTGTTCCCATTTAAATCCTTTAGAGCAAGGGAGCTTCTCCATAAGCTAACTGTAGAATCCGTATCTGACCTGCTGACTTCAGCCAACTCTACACAACAGCATCATCACCATGAACTGGCTGCATGGAAACCCTGTCAGAGACTTCATTTCTCTCCTGCAGTCTCCATCAAAGCTACCTTTGGTAATCACTACAGCTGAGAACACCGCTCAGCATAAATTAAGAAAAAGGCTCAAGGACACAATGAGTCTGTGGTGTAGGTATGCTTGGCCTTAAATACTGGAAATCTTCAGCCTCCAGCCTGTGCTTGATAAAGAATGGCCATTATAAACAGGAGGCTTGACCTAGTGACTAGGATTTGTGTACAGGTCACCTTACTGCAATGGTAAAGTTGTCTTCCCCTAACCAGTCTGTGTTTTTCCAGTTTCCACACCAACAGATTCTTATTAGACATCACTAATGCACGTGCCCCTGATAGCCTGTAGTTCCCCTTGTATAGCTTGCCATGCTTTTCTTCTGTGTGGTACGATAGCAGCTGACATAGAGTGGGAGATGTGAGATGTTCCTTTGTTAAATGCCAACAATCCCTGTCTTTTTTTTTTTTTTTTTAAGCATCTGAGAGTTGTACAGATATTTTCAAGAAGCATTTAAAAAGCATCTCTTAAAACTCAAAACTGACTGCTATGGATCTAAGCAGGAAAACTGCACAGGTATCAAACCGTAATAGTGATGAAGCTATATCCTAAATACCCTTAAGTACCTGCTTGTCTATTTTGTCTTGACAGATCATATCATAGAATCATTGAAAATAGAGTTGGAAGGGACCTTAAAAGGTCACTTAGAGCATCCCCCTGCCTTAAGGCAGGATCAGCTATGCTGTACAATTCAGATGACCTCAAACTAATGAAGCAGAAAGGATGATGGCTAAAATGCCAGTGGATTAAGCCCAGTTCTGAATGTATTGATTACAAGGAAAAGAGCATTTGAAATCTGCTGGAACTGTGCAAGAGTCAAAGAAAACAGGTGCTTAACAAGCTGGTTAATCCAGGTTGTTTGCTTCAGGTGATGGAGTCAAGCGTTTCAGACTGTGAAGAATTATTTTCAGGATCTAGTCAGATCCAGACAGGTTTCTTGTGGCTGTGCAAGCTCTAAAGGAGATATAGGGGTGTTTGATAACTACCTGTCAGAGTCAATTTGCAAGAGTCACCATGAGGTCTTGAGTAATAGTCTCTAAGAATAATGAGTCTTTTCTGCTTGAATTTCAGCCTGTGATGTTTCCCGAATTTCTGGAAGTGACATGACACACACAATAAAGCCTAAGAGTCAAATCCAAGTGTCTCCTACATAAAGAACAGCTGCTCTGTCAATGGAAGATACCAATGACCTAAATATGACAGAGGAGAGGGAGTTTGGGCCCAAAAGTTGCTACCTTTGACATTTACCTTCAATTCTGGGACACTGTTGAGGGAGGATTGATGGGGTGATTCCCCCCCACTCCTGACCCGATAGGTCACAAACGCCTTCCCTGCAAGATTCTGCTCTGTCATCAGTGTTGTCAAGGTGCAAAGGGAGAACCAGGAGACATGTAAGAAAAGCAACATGAATCACAGCATATTCGGGTACCAGGGCAGACAGACCTGTAAACCTCCATCTCTTCTGATTTGAACTAGGAAAAGTATTTTACCTAAGCATCTCACAGGTACTGATGAACACGGCAGAGAAACCAGGCTAAAGCTCCACCCAAATAAACTGCACTTTAAGTAACAAGAAAAAAATGTGTGGAAGTACATTGGCAAATGATTATTAAGGCTTACCTTCTAAACCCATTTATTTGGAGAAAAATTGTCTGTATTACCTATTCAGGTAATAGTGACTACTAAGAGCTCCTCTTATCACTTTTGCTTAGCAGGAAGATTGTATTTTCACAATATGAGCTGATAGAGATGCTATCTGCCTTTGCCCCTGGAGGTAGGATATTTGTACTTATGGGGCTTTCATTGCAGGCCCATGCAGTAACTGCAGGTACTGTAGACTATAATCCTTGAAGAACTACAGTGTCTAACTACTAATTTCTAGGTAAAATTCAGCATGTTGGTTTTAAGATTCAAAGCCCTAGCTGGTTTGAACTGAGAGATGGTATTTTTCTTCATAGAAAAGGTGGCAACTCTGGTCAGAAATGCTCAGCTCACCAGCACTATTCTGGCACAACCAGGTGGATACTAATGCCAGGAGGTTTTGTTCAGGGATTTGTAGATTTAGACCTTGTTATCCAAAAGAGTTCAACAAGACTGGAATCTGGTTGTTTTTGGAAATGGCCTCCTGCGAGAAGCCGGTTGGCAATAAGAGGGGTTCATGTGGAAGGTCTGTAGGTCAAGACTCTGACTGGGTAATGTTCTGGAACTGGGAAAGGTTTATGTGGTTTTGTTAAATATTTAGTAAACTCTATTCTACTTTTGTGCCATGAAACATGAGAGCAGCACAAAATCACAAAATCAGTTAATTAAAATTGAAATACAATCTCAAACTTCAGAATGGCAGAGCACCTTCACAGAAAGAAATCCTCCCTTACCCACCTCTCTCACATTTACAGCACTGAGGAATCAGCAGATTGCATGACAAGATTCTCCTTGATGGTTTCTGAAGTGACAGAGATAGTCTGTAGGGTGGGCTAAAGTGAATTGTGCAATGTAAAGGAGAAAACACAATTATTGACCGAGCACCTCAAACCCTCAAGTACATGATACCAGAAATCAACGATGCCGTGTAAAAGCTGTTTAATTGATGGTGTTGGAACCCCTTTGGTCATGCTGACAGCTTCAGAAATGATGACACAGTATGTATCAGCAACGTTTGTATGAGTGTCAATGTCTCTGTGCATGTATTTATGAATGTATCTTCTCTGCTGTCCCAGTTGTTGGCAGATCCTTGGAGTACCTGAAGGGGATGGGTGGTTTGTGGAGTGTGCCAAAGTGTGGTAGGAGGTACAATATTGTTAGGAGGTGATATTGGGTGGCCCATCACGGGTGTTCCAAAAGGAGAAACAAGAGCAGCTGCAAACCCTATGCCACAATGTTGGAAGCAGAATTTTCTGACGGAACATTACAGCGAATGCAACTTCTTTCAGCTGTATAAGGAGTGTCAGAGAATGGCAATCAACATTGTGACAGTTCTTTTGTTTTTAGCTGAATATTTTTTTAAAACAGACTACAAGCTCACTGCAGTATTTGAACTTCTTTCAGTCTTAAAATACATGCTTTCCCATGCATTTTTCTTCTGGTCTCTGATGGGTCAGTCTCTCTCTTCTTTTTTTTATTTAATTTAAAAGCCCCATCAAATAAGGGTTTTTTTCCCCCTTTCTTCTAAAAGCTAATATTGGGGTTGAGGGCCAAACAATATAATGATGCAGTATTACTTGCATTATTCCTGAAGCTATTTGATTTTGACAAGCCCACATTTGGTAATTAACATGAGAATGCCCCCTTGGGCTGTTCTCCTGTTAGCTAAAATATCTTATAAATTACTGTAATAAAAGGAAAAAGTGAACACACTGCCTGTCAATGTTTCAACTTATCTAGCAGGAAGAGAAGACAATGCCATGATCTGGAAACACGCACATGCCAAATGGATGCATAAATTACACTGTCTATGCCCATCTGAACCAGTCACCTGTCTGTCAGTGAAAAATATACACATAATAGTGTGTAGGAAAAGAAAAGTGCATTACTATTTGTATGGTATTTCTGTAGATATGGAACAGCATCTGCATCTCTCGCAGTCCACAGATGTATTTCTAGCCCATTACCAGATAGAACAAACTGGTAATTTTTTTTAGTAGAAGTGGTAGCCAGTGTGGAGTGTGTCAGATGGCAGGATTCACCTCTTCACCTGTTCTGTTAGGAGTCATGTCCATGGGGCTGCCTATACTTGGTTGCATTGGAAATCCTGCTCCAAATAGTCTGAACACCCTGTGTCTACCGTCAGTTTTGCAAATACACCCTTCTGGTGCTTTGAACTCAGAGACCGACAGCCCAGCAGCCAGACTTACATGGCAGTTTCTGCTGTCCTGTCATCTGTGGTATAATAACATCCTGCAGCAAACATAAAAATCCACTGCTAACATCAAATGTATTCAAAACTGGGCACAAATATAAACCATGCAAACACATCTTGCATATCCCAGTGCAGCAGGCTGAATGCCCTTACACAACCTGTTCAAAATAATGGAATTTGACATGAAAGAAAGTGCCTTGTATAATACTTCCTGGCAGGTACAATATTTTCCTTTATTTATGAATGCAGGTGCTGGCAAAAAAAATAGAAATGAGTGAAGTTTTCTTTCCTTAGAAACACGTTTTATGTTTTTTTCTCTTCTGATTGCAAAACTCTTAATGCAGAAGAGCAGAGAAACTGGGGGGCAAAGAAATCTATGCTTTATACAGGACTTGTTTACTCTGTGTATATGGTTGTGAAACTGGAAGTACAGAGGATGAACACACCAGACAAACTGACAAAGAACTCACATGACTACTTAAAGGGTTTGCTTCTTTCCAAAAGAAAGCATTAATTAAAAGCACCAAACATGCTGAAATAATCTCTGTGACAACTTATTTTCTAGGCCCTTTTGATCAAAGATTTGCCACCTTCACTAATATAAAGTACCAGATTGCTGCAAGAGCAATAGTTTTCGAGTTCGATCTTGAGGACCCTTTTTATTTTCCTGTTAAAGGCCTTGCAAAATCAATGCCTATAAATCGTAGACTTATTGATAAAAATTCTGGGGCATGCAACTGAATGTAGATCAAAAAATGCCTGTGTTTAATCCATTGCAGACATAATTTGCTACTATTGCTGAATTTTAAAAGGATCTGATCCAAAGCAATGTCACGTTCCCAGATCTGTGCCATAGCCTACTGACATTTGATCACAAATATGACTGCATTTTCCTTGTGACAGCTGGGACACAATGCAAGCCAGCTGATCCAGTTCTTCCTGTAAAGAGCAGGAATACAGGAAGCTGGTTTGTCCCAAGCATACCATGCAATTTTATACATCAGGCTGCAAAGTTATTACGTGCAGCCTACTAAAACTTACAAATGACCATTTCACCTTTGCTTTTTCTACAGCAGGCAAAAACCTAAGGAACAATTCTCTTCTGGATGAGTTTTCCAATGACTCGATGCTGCAGTCACCAGGTCAGAGGTAATGAGGGCTGCACAGCTTACAGTGCCACAGCTCCAGCTTGGTTAGATCAATGGCCTACAATTACCTACAAACAAGTCAGACACCAATCAATGGTTTGTTATTTCCTGTACGAGTTGTGCAGGGAAACTTTGCTAGGTCAGGGAAAATCACAGTGGAGGCAACGGCTGCACCTGCTTGCAGTGCCTATCATGCCAAAACCCCTTATGAGTAACCTTGAAGATCCTGTAATATGGTTAGAGGCCACAGGGACAATCTGGGTTCCTCAGATGAGCCTGGTTTCTCTGGCCCGGCATCAGGTCCAAAGGCTACTCTGCCATTATAAGTTGGAAAACCTAAAGGATGCTAATGAATAAAAAGAACCTAGCTCAAACCTCAGAATGTCAAATTCCAAACCAGGGCACATCATGGCACCACAGCACAGCCTAGATCTGAAGTTTTATTTTTACAGCTATCATGGCACTAAAAACTGCAATATGAGCCAAATCCATTCCAACAGATTCATTTATTTTTGAGAGATGTCAAAGGTGCCAGATTGATAGCCCTGGTGAGCAACATTTTCAATTTCTCTGCACACCAGGCGCAGCACAGGCAGCAGCAGTGCTAGCCTCCTGCCCGTGCTTCCCATCCAAGCCTCCGCGGTCCGGAGAGGGACCACCTAGATGCAGTGCAGAGCTATCTCTGTATTACCTAGAGCTATTTCTGTGCAGTCAGCCTGTGTCCTCATTGCTGTGCTACTCTCAATGAAAGCACCACCCACGGCAGATGTGTTTTTGTGAGGAACATTTGTCTGCCGAAAACCGGAATGGGAACGAGACTCATTTGTGCACAAGTCATCAAATGTCTAGGAGGTCTTAACAGCTGTGCTCACACTACCAAGGTGGTATGACCTGGCAGCAGTAACCTTAATGCTCCCGTCCCTCATTATTAGTGTTGTTTAGTGCAGACAATGCCCTACCTTTGTATAAAGACACCAGACACAGGCAGTCTTGGACATAATTCCACCAGTTTTCTCAAACACCCCAGTTACACTCATTACCTTTCCTGCACGCACATATGCCTGCCCCCTACCTTTTCGGTGATGTTTCTCATGCTGAAAACGCCAAGGGATTAGCTAGGAACAGCTCCTCTCTACAGAGCTATCACCCCAATTTTAAAATAAGGAAGAAAATAAAAGGCAAGGAAAACGGTTAGAGCGTGCTACTTGATCAAATACACACGTAACTAAGCTGACATAAACATGCCTCTGTTTCCTGTAATACTTTTTTAAAAGTAGAGGAGCAGAGCAGGAGTCCTGCTGGATTTCCCTTAGCAACCTGACAGGAGCCCACAAGGTCAGCTAGCAGGAAGCGTAGAAAATTATACAGTGGGGAATTATCAGCTAAATTATTTCACTATACTCAGGATTTTTACTGTTCCTCCCAAGACGGTGGCCTCTTGCTACTTGCAATAGTAGCAAGAATAAAAGGACAGAAATGACAAAAGAAATATTTAAAAAATGCATGTTTTATGTGCCTCCTGAAGACAGTGACTTTAATGCCCAACTCATTTTTTGTTGTTGATTTTAGATCAAAGGCCTGATCCATAGCTGTGGCTAACATGCATGAAAGAGGCTGTGTCTGTGTGCACGCAGCTGCATGTACCCACGCAGGTGCATGAAGGTGACTTAAAATTCACCTTTCCACCTCCCAGTTCTGCTGCTGTCTCTAGCCAAGCCCATGCCAAGCTACAGCAACCTGGGGTCTGCTCAAAATCCAGGCAGCTGAGAATGAACCTGGGAAGTAGGGCTACAAAACCTGCCTTTGCTGTCACCCCAGGATGGAAGGGGTAAAGTACGAAGTCTCCCAGCTGAAGCACCATCACTTGAGGACCTACATGAGAGGAAGGCACAAGCTCCCAAGCCCACTTTGCCTGCTTTAGGAGCTGTTCATTGGGGTGCTGTGGGATGGAGGCTTTTCCCTGCCACCACTGCTCTGATCCTAGTATTAGATATGTCCTGGTTCTAGGGGAGGAGGAAGAGAAACCTGGAAGACCGCTCACAATGTGGCTCGTTTCACAGACCTGCGAGCATGATTTATCAATTAACAGGTAATGAAAAAAAATTCCTTGCAATTAAAGCCTTGATTTTGCTCAAACAGGAAGCAGTACCATGCCACCGTGTACTCCTGAGAGACAGGCAGCTCCTGTCACTAATGTGGAGCACAGCTAATCTTAACAGATTCACTGCAGGCCCCTTGAGAGATGCCATGCTGATGAAGGAAGATACAGTAGGGAGCCCCCCTCCCTCCCCACAGGGCCTGGCTGATTGCAAAGCCGACAGAAAGGTGGAGGGAACGTGTGCTCCCTGTTTCGTAGCAGAGTGGCAGAGTTGTTGGAGGCAAAGGCAACTTCTGACTCCAAAAAATCATTTCTGCCAGGTTATTCTTTCATTTCTGTATCAAAATGTTATCTATACTTTATTTTATTTTTTTCACTTGGGACCTTTCTTATTCATTTGCCCATTGAAACCCTTCCCACTTTTTAAAAGTAATGTATAGATGTATATTTGCTCTACAGAGTGAATATATATACATGTATGTACATATATGTACACATATATGTGTGTGTGTGTATGTAACATTTCAGCCTTGTTAAAACCACTCCCTATATGGTGACTATACTTCTCCACATTCCTTTCTAGAAATGTGAAGGGTTTGAATAGATTTCTCAGGGTACAATGCCTAAGAATTACTCAGACAAAAGTCAGAGCAGATTAAGGGAGATGTTTTTCTTTTCTGCTGCTTGAAAACCAAAAACAGAGCATTTATCACAAAAAACAAAACAAAACAAAACCCACTGAAACAAAACAAAACCCCTAACAAAACCAACAAACAAACAAACAAACAAACCCCAAACCAAAACAGAAAAAAGAAAATGCACAGCAGCCAGGATTTTGAAAATAAATTGTTATGGGTGCTAGGATTTTTCCTTTTCCAGATAACTTAGTGGTAATATTGTTGGTATATGGCCTTGCAAGAAGGGACTGCATATCTGAGCTGATGTGCCTCCCTTGTGGTGAAGGTAATAGGTTGAAAATTATCTCTGTTTAACTTGTGTAATATCAATCCTGTACAAGATTGTTTACAGAAAACAGAGAATCATAGAATATCTTGGGTTGGAAGGGACCCATAAAGGATCATCAAGGCGAGCTCCCTTCTCCTCACAGGACTACCGAACACCAATAATATGACTAAGAGTGTCCTGCAGATGTTCCTTGAACTCTTGACAGGCTTGGTGCTGTGGGGAGCCTGTTCCAGTGATTGACAACCTGCTCAGTGAAGAATCTTTTCCTAATGTCCAATCTGAACTTCCCTTGACATAGTGTCATTCTGTTGCATCCATGTGCCTTTGACTAAGTATTCACCTCTTGCACATCTTTGTCTGTACAGCAGGATGTATATGTGACTGTTATATCATACTGATGAGAGAACTTAGACTGATGGACTACTGAAAATACCATTACACTGATAATAGATAACCATAAATTGCTGACATTTGGAAAAAGAAACACACACAATGTTAATTTCTACATTCATTAAAGCATCCCCAACACATGTTCCCAACACCACTGAAAACCATCAGTTTTGCCAAGGAGAAAAGGCTTTCTAGAGGCTGAGAAAGATAAATAAACACAAAGAATCTGGGATACTCCTCTA
Organism: Corvus hawaiiensis; assembly: GCF_020740725.1. NCBI lineage: Eukaryota > Metazoa > Chordata > Aves > Passeriformes > Corvidae > Corvus > Corvus hawaiiensis. The sequence goes on from NC_063242.1 coordinate 19,886,740, forward strand.
GGTGTTCTTAGCAAACCATGCATGCTCGCAGAGATTGCTGTCACACACACACAAGAAGTGGCTGTAAGAAAACATGTGTGTGGTTGATCAGAGACAAAAGATACACTGCTGACATGCTGCAATCATAAGCTTGCTGAAACTGTGAAGAAGGTTTCCTACCCGAGTGTAGTCACATTCACAGCTCAAAACAGAATGGAAGGTACAGGAAACAGACCACAGTGTTGCTGAACACTCATCTGAGGCTGTGGCAATTTGCTGGTCAGCATGAAAACGTTTTAAAGGTGTCTGAACAAGAATTGGAGGAAGTACAGCATGTGGAAATTGAGTTATCCTGAAGAGTCATACCTGGGCAAAGGTGGAACTGACCATTGGCTTGTGTGCTCTTGGAATAGCCATCTAATGCTAAAGATGTACTTACAGAGTATGTCTGACTTCGGAACACCACCTGCTTGCAGTGGAAGGTCACAAAGCAAAGAAGACCTATGAATGCCAAAAGCACTTAAAGTGGTTTTCATGGAAATCTGGCTTTACGATAATCTCCAATCATTAAGCTTTCTTCAAAGCAATTTCCAGAAGGATTGCTGGTTATAAACAACCTGAATTTCAAGCAGAACCTGGGCAACAATTCACAGTGAAAAATGTATTCAGTGATTCTCCTTCTTTTTCCTGGCTACTACTTTTTACAGGTGGATTTTGTATGTGTTTATAATTTTCAATCCTTTGATAAATGTTCCAGTCAAACAAATTTTATCCTTGCATTGTTCATGTGGTTGGATTGCAGGGTGTCTTCCTTGCTCTACAATGCTTTCATGAGACAGTGCCTTCTGGATTTAGCTTTACTGATTAGCAGGGCAGGTATGACCTCTTTTATTTGCACTGTGCTTTGAAAGAGGAAATCAAGAATATGTATTGTGGTGGGACTGTCAGGGGAACAGAAGAACTGAAATGTTCTTGGCTTTCATTGCAGGAGGATGCAGAGTAGGGCATCTTGAGAGAAGAGGTCACTAGGGATGAATTGTAGCCGGTTTTGTCTTACCCTTAAATTGCAAAACGAAGATGGGGGTGGGAAGAGTCACTGATGTGAGATCTTCCTTAGGAAACCGAGAAGGACAAGTATGAAACTCACAATAGGATAACAAAATCTGTGAAATTGGTTCCCACCATCAGTTGCTTTATGGCTAATGGCATTGGTTCTGGCTCCCTTTCAACTTCTTTCTCCGCTATCCCCATCCTGTCTTGCCTTCTCTCGCCTGTGATGGCTGCAACATCTAAACACTGTTTCATTTCCTCCTAAAATACTTCGTGGTTATGCGCCTGAAATTACTTCTCCATTTGCTTTGTTTGCAACTATGGCAAACAGGAACAGGACTTCAAACCTGGTGTCTAAATTCACCAAACTGTGATTCAGTATCTTTATAGAAAATACAGTGCCTCAGAATGATTCTCTAGTACATTACTCCTAGGAAGACAGTATACCTTCACTTCCAAACCCCTCTGTCCAACACGTTTCTCTAAATTACGTGAATTCCCCAGCTTCCTAGCACAGCTTTTAAGAAGGGTCGCTCTCTGCTTACTAATCAGGCATGTGAATGGCTTTCCTTAAAGAAAGAAACTTTGAAAACACATGAAAATCTACTGAATATCAATCATTATGGAGGTCCCTTTAAACTCTGTCGTAATACTCAAGAGAAAGCTTCCTGCTGAATTAAAATCCGCAGTTTCAAATGCGCAACCTTTCTTTAACTGCACTGACTCTGCTCTGTTTTCCTTTTGTCTGGGGTTGATGATTTTTTTCCCTAGAGATTATTTATTTTGGATACCCCTTTAACATGGTCCCAACATTTACACTGCTTTTGTGTTGAAACAGATTTTTTTTTTTGTCCTGATATTCTTCCAGTTAAGAGTTAAGTTAAAAAACGATAAAGAAATAAATTCACAAAAATCACAAATGCTCTCATACTCTGAGAAATTTTAAACATATTTTTGAGCACTCTTCAAAAGCAAGGGATTGGCATCTCCTAGGCAGTGAAGCTGAGTCCTGGAAGGGACATAACAAAGGGTGAGTGGTGGTGCAAACTTCCCTCTGGTTCTCTACTGAAATACCTAATTCCTGATCTTGGCCACTCCCAGAGATAAGAGAGCAATTAGGTATGGGTGACAATTTCCCCTTCCTATTACCCACCACTGATAGGATCAGAACCCTGGGAAGGACTTTAAGAAACTGATCCCTTTGTCCCCAGGAAGGATTAACTCTTTCTGTGTCATTCCTGCAGAGACATTTGTTACCCATCTCTTTCAAGCAGAACCAAGCGCTACAAGATCTTCTGAGGTGCCCAGAGACAGATGCAGCCCGAGAGCCAGACCTGCCAGCATATCTGGCCATTTGCAATGGTTTGCAGGCTGGCTTAGTGGCCATACGGTTGTTTGGATGATATCTCCATGGGATTTATCTTCCACCTTCAAAAACAACCAACCATGTGAAAGGCTGCCAAATGCCCCAAATGTAAAATCTTTACACCAAAATGCTTTGTGTAGGACACAGTGATTTATTCTTGGCTATTTCTAAAGAACTGTGAAAGGAAAGAATATTAAACGTCAGTTCAGATGATCACAATTTGAAAAACAAAGATAATCCAGGGTTGTATTATAATTTTTATAGGTACAATTTGTACCTATCTTTCAGTAGATGAGAGAGGTGGCACAGGAGAAACGGATCATTAAACAGGAGTGTGAAGCCAGGGAAATTAACCAGCTGCTGTGAAAGCCACCTCGCTCCGTCTCTGAGCGCGCGACAGACACGGCGAGAGGGAGGGAGGGAGGAAAAGAGAGAGGTGCCAATTGTACCTATAATGCAATAATTAAAAAAACTCTGCCTACTATCTCGCCACAATGGCTCGCACAGGTTAGATCAAAGAGACGCTGCTACTGCTCACAAAGGGGCTTCTCTGCATAAATACGTGTGCTCACAGGTAGAATATTCCAGCCAATTCAAAGCTCTAATATATAGCCAAGGGTAGCCTGTAGAGGCCAGAATGCATTCTGTAGGGTTCTCTCTCCTCTACCCACTACAAAAACTGTCTTTGAAAGAGGGGAGGTGGTGAAACAAATAGTAGAAAAGGAAGGGTGATGTTTGCTTGACAAGCATCTCTCCAAGCATGTGGAACTCCCTACTCATGGCTCACCCCATGTTGCACACCTAGTGGGTACACACTGCCACCCAGCACACTTCCAAACACATTGGGTCACTATCAGTTAGCCCTAGGAGGCACAATTCCTGTTCCATGTGCCCCACTCCGAAAAGTTCCTTTTGCAGTGAGTCAAATGAAGGGGCTATTTCCATCACTGGCTGCTGTGGCTCCAGCTCTAACAATAAAAGATGGAACAAAACACTTTGAAGAAATAACATATGCATCCTTGGGTTATTGTGCCGAAGGAAGAGATAAAACAGGAACAAAGTAAGAAATTATATTGTCAGAAAAAAATGTGAACTTTTTGATTGGGGATGACATTTATTTTAAGTGTGCAATGACGGCAGGGAATCTGTCAGGGTAAGACATGGCAGAGGTTTCAACGTTTGTTAAGAGCATCATGGGAATTTAACTAAAACTGTTAAAACTGACACTATTGGCTTTTGTTAACACATTAGGCATGGGAAAAGTGCCAGTCAGCATATCCTCCATAGCATCAGTTCAGTTAAATCATCTGGAAGATGCATAAAACTGGGTGTGATAATAAATGCGACGTTTTCCACACATGGATAGAGGGAGCAGAGAGGGACAGGACCATTTTGACAAGAACGACGAGATCACTTTTAAAAACCTGCACCTGCTTTGTAATTTAAAAGCATGCAAGAGGGAGGAAGGAGTTTCAGAAATGTTTTTTCTTTTAAAGACAAGTGAAACAAACTTACTAAACGCAATACAAATGGATTCTGAGTAACTGCTTATAGTAGAAAATAACTTAATACTAGAGTGTATATTTATGGAATTGGCTCAAGTACAATTAAAGCACTGTCTAAAGCATTCCACTTTAAAACAGACTCAATTACCACTTCATAGTTTGGCTGGCAGACCAACAAAAACAGAATGCCAGCCATTTACTCGCAAGAACAGGAGATACATTAATACAAATACAGTGGTGCCACTGCCAGAGGATTTGAACAGAGCTCTGTGGACCTGAATCTCCAGCAAAATATCCCCCTCAGAGGCAAAACCCCAGAAATCTGTTTGCTGAGCGCATATACCAAACACGAATGAGTCAAAAGCCCCCCACCCTACTATGAAATCTCCTTACACAAAAAAATGCTAAGAATGACTCAAAGCTCAGCATTCTGATAAGGCAAAGCATATTACATAGATCTAACCATCTCTGTATGAAGAAGCATGTATGAAGTGGATACATTTTGCTGTGCAACCATCTGTGACCAAGCAATAAGCAAGATCTAAAACTACTGAGTCAATCTCATAGTAAAATAAACTGATCAAGAAGTGAAGTAAAAAAAACCCAAAAAAACCGAACCAAAACAACCTAAAGAAAGAAAAAGGGGCTTCTTTGAGCACCAAAAGGTGTTTATGAGATTAGAAAATAATCAGGCTGAATTCATAATTTCTGCTATAAATGAGACAATACCAGATAAAGGCATTTTAAACAATTACTTCGCTATTTCCAGAGTGCTCGGACTGCAGCACAGCCATTTGCTCTTAAAATGACCAGTTTTACTTTTCTAAAGTTCTTATGCAGAGAAGTTTCTGCTCATCTGCTGCTGTCTGCTTCAGCTGATAAAACACAGATGAAGAATTAAGGATAAAAACACAGAATGTGGCTGCCAAGAGTCGTTCTTTCTGCCATTTGAACATAACCTCATATAGTTTGATCCATTCAGCATTTACCTAAGTGCTGCATCTAAGAAAAACCAGAAAGTGGTAACATATAGAAGCTTGGGTAGTAACCAAAAGAACAATATTTTTTGGCCACACGAGCAGAGCAGTACGATGCCTCCCGACTGGTAGGAAAGCGAGCGCAACACAGACATAACCTCATTGCATACTGGAGACTTCCACCTTTCGAACTTTCAGCAGACTCATTTCTTAGAGCCTTCAAGCTCTCTCATCGATCCGCAGCTATTGCTATGCACAAGGCGGCCTCGAAGGGCATGACACCTGTGGTATAATGCCATATGTCTCAGAAGGTTTTATTATTTATTTTTAAATGAAATCTAAATAGCTATACATAGTAAGGAAATGGTTTTCACAGGAACTAAAGGAGTGATTTAATAAAGATTACAGTCAGAGATTACTGGCAGCTACAAAGAAATGCCAGACGCTGAGAGGTTTTCTGTACCACCGATCGGTAGGACATTTACAGATGTAGGAGAAAGGTTCTGATTATGTGTATCACTGGGAAACCTATAACTAATGCCAGCAAGAGACAGGCATCATTCCTATATGTCTTCATTTAAAGCAATAAGGGCTAAGGAGAGAGGAGGGTCAAAGGAATGCAGGCTTACAGTGCTATAAGCTATATTGTATAATAATTTAATTAATTAATTGCACACATTCCCAACCTTTAGACCTACTAATGTGTTCTCAGATATTCACAGAGCTTTTACTCATTGCGGAACCTACAATACACTCTTTACTTAGAAGAAGAGAAGGCGGCAAGAAGGCTTGATTCCATTGCTGGAGAGATTTGCTCTTAATCTGCTAAAGGTTATGTTGGCTCTCTGTAGTAGCAGAAAATTAAAAATCAAGATTTTATTTTTATTATTCTACCACGTTCTGCTTCATCTTTTTTCCCTCAGATTTTGATATAAAGTAATCCTAATTATTCTGCAAAAGCTAAGCATTTTTTTGGCAACAAACCTGTTTCACCAAATTAAAATCAAGTCCATGCAAACAGGCACACGGCAGAGATAATTCTGTTGTGATCATCAGGTATGTAAATGCCCGCAGCACTGCCCTTTCCCTGACACATGCCACAGAAAGCTACCGGCTGGAGCTGCCTCCAGGGGCAGCTCAGCTCTCCTGGGAAACTTTGAAAAATAATCACCTTAATAATATGACAGGCCTGAACAATATGGGCCAGATCCTGCAGCTCTGCTCTGTGAGGAGATCTGCCGAAGGCCACTCCTCCGTGTGCAGCCAAGGACGTTTGGGTGGCAGCATCAGAGCTCTGTTTTTGGTGTATGTTTCATTACATTTCTTTCCTGGCTATTGGGAACAGACTGAAAATGGTCCAGTCAGCTAAAGGGCTGCTGCAGCTCATTCCTCCCTTGAAATTTTAATCCAGGGAGTATGACACCATGATAATGACGTTGTAGTGATGTCACATGGGGACCACTGTAGTTTTGTGTAGGAAGCATGGCTTGGTGGGGACTCTGTGTTTTGTCTTACTGTCTTCGACAACAGGGAGAAAACAGAAATGTAGAAAAACACAGGAATTGTATGTCAAGCTGCTAATATATTTTTTCCACATCAAAAAGGATCTTGCAAAGATAACTGTGAACTACACTCAGCTTACAAAATGCTCCTCCTATTTAAAACATATTCATTTTTGATTTTACGTCTCGTTTAATAAGTGGTAATAAAACCAGAGCACCTATCTATCTTTTTCATTGTTTGGCCTTTTTTTTGACGAAGAATGGAAAAGAAGGGTGGAAGAGGAGAAAAACTTAACAATTACTGAAGAGACTATGAGTAGCAAAAGTTGATACAATTAGCTGCAATAAATTTGACTGTCAAGTTTCATGCTACTGAACTTGCAGTGACATTTTATGAGAAAATAGCTAGATTTTTTCCTTCACTAATGCAATGCCATAATTTATTTCAACAAGGTAGTAAATATTTTCACTATTACAGGAAACAACCTTTTGGTTGGTTTATAATTACAAGAATGATGCTAACTGTATTCCTTGCTTTGTTTCAATATCCCTTGTCATTGCCATAGACCTCTCTGCCTCTCTTGTTTTTCTCAAAAGCAATTTAGAAAATGCTTGTATTTTAGACAAAAGGAGAACATTTGGTGAAAGAAAATTCATCATTAGGTATCTAGAGGTTTGTTAATAGAAAAGGCAACTCCCACAGTGTATCCTAGTGCTCAAGCCAGACACACATGCTCAGGACCAGCAAGCTGCCTTCACAGTGGGCCAAAAGTCATTATCATAATTTTATATTACATAGACTACATTGAAAATTTAATATATCCCAGCAAAAAGAGACAAAAGACATTTTGCATAATGCTTCTGTGAGCGCACTCTCTCTTGCTACTCTTTTAGCCACCCCATGCAGATAATCACACCAGGAAAAAGAAGTTCATTACCTAAGCCAAATCAAAATTAGGCTTTTCTTTTTGATAGGGAACTTCATTAGTAAGCCCTGTCTTATACAGCTGGGAGATTTGATGAATCTATCTTGGAGTAATAATTCAGCACAATCAGCCACATTTCTGCTTTAACTTTTACGTCTTTGTTACAAAAATTGGAACTATACATATAGTGTGCAGTCATATATCTACAAATTCATAGCCTTTGTATTCTCATTTCACGGCGTTTAAAACATGCCAGAGTGGCAGCACACCATGTTAGTAAACAGGTTCCCTCATTTCCATGGTCAAGGCTTCTAGGGACTAAAAGTCCTAAATAGTTGGAAAATGGATTTTGCTCCTTGCTGCAGAACCTGCAGTTAAACTACATTACAGAATTGATTTTATGAAAAGGAAAGATTGTCTCCTCTACCTCCATTTTCCCCTTGTTAAGCCCTTTCCTGATTATGACCCAGACTATAAACCTAGCATCCTTCCTGAATTTCCAAGGGGGAGAAATGCACTGGGGTAATGTCCCATCTGTATTGCACTCAATTAATCTCTAAAAAAAAAAAAAGAAACAAAAGGTTCTGCTATCTGTAGATACATGGTTACAGACAGGTAGGCACTGCTACGTAAGCAATATATAAATTGCAGAATCCAGCTGGACATCTGCAAATCACGATGTGGTTTGCGACAGTGACAGGATTCTGCTGTTTTGGAGCATGCCTGGTACAGGGCTGCAGGTGGCTGTACTGTCATCTGGGGCTCTTCTTTATGCATGTTTTCCCCCACAGACATGCCTGGATACTCTGCCCTCTTGTCATATTTTCCGTGCAGCAGTATTTTTCATCGTGATCACACAAAACAATCTGCAAAAGTCATATTCACACAGAATTCCCCAAATGCTTTACATACCAACAAAAAGTATCACTGTCCCCATTTTAATATCGTGACCAGCTACATTTCACAGCAATTAAGTGATTTGCCCAAGAAGACAGAGGAAATCACTAGGAAAGTTGAGAAAAACCAGTAAAGTCTGCATCCCCAAAAACTATGAGCAATGGTCTCCTGACTAGTGGGAATTTCTGTAAAACTCCCTTCAGGAGGTAGGAATATTCAAATATGCTACAGTTGCTGAAAAATAATTTTATCCATACCACACCTTCTTTTACAATTAAATAGCAATCGCTCTTCAGATTGCAAATGTGCCTCAGGGTGTGTCTCCAAACAGAGGTCCTTTTTTATACCTATGGACATTCATTCCATGGACTATGCACACGCGTGTCTATGCTCCTGGTAAAGCTGGATTAGAGTGTATAAATACAGCCAAGGTTGTGGTATGGGAGGGCAAACACTGTGATCCTGACACACAAGTCATCCACTTGTCGACACTGAGATGACACATCCATACACTCCCGACGTCACTTAGATAAGGGTGTTGAAGCTTTCAGGATGCCAGCAGTTCCCCCTTGAATACACATTTGAGAAGACACTTATTACTTACAGTTTCAGCTGTTCAGCTCTAGTCATGAAAATGGCATTAAAGCCACGCAGGTAAGGTGGATGGGCTGTAGAAAAAAGGCAGATACCCCCTCCCCACCTGTGTGTGTCACTAGCTGGGAGCTTAGCTGCAGCCCAGTGAGTGAGGCTGATGCTGGCTTTCGAGGATAGAAGAATTTACTGTACTGGGACATCTGGGTCCTAAATGGGACAAGAAGTTGGGGTGCTTCTCACTAATTGACATCTGGAACTCAGTGCACTGGAATCTGGGGAGCTTTGGTGTGGGCAGGCAAAGTCAATGGGGCCATGTTACAGGCTCCGTAAATCGCAGCATGGCGATGAGGCACCAACTGCCTTTTCATCTCTGACTAGTGAGGGGAACCTGGAGGGCAGGCTCTTCTAAAAAAGCTGCTGAATTCATCCAAAACTGCTTATCCAAAGCTTTCAGGTGTCCCTTGGACCTCTAGATAAACTGGTTTACATTGTACAAACAAATCTCATTTTTGGCTCAGAGCATTTTTGACAGCCTCTCAAACACATCTTAGGCTTGTCAGAGGTCCTTCATGTGACTCTCATAATGCAAAGCAGCCCTACATTTTGAAATATTTCCTTTCTTCTTGTTTTCATTGAGGGAAATCACAGAGAAAATCCCTGCAAATTGTCAACAGAAACACAGAAGAATGGCTGCGAAGAAACCTGTGTTTACTATCAAACACGTAAACTGTATATATTTAGACACTGGAGATTTATTACACATCCAAAGCCAAAACAGGCAGATTTACAATTATATCTCCCCTCACTTCTTTCAACATGGACAGCATAAAATCCTTTCTATGACTGTTTAAATTCAAGTTGGAATTTACCATGAAAATCTGAAAGTTAGGCTTGATTTACAATCTGGTCAGCAAGCTGAAATTTCAAATAAATGGATATGTACATATTTAATCCAAGTGCACTGAATCCAGTTCAGCTATTTTCTTTTTCACTAGACTTCCACATGTTATTAGAAGTACACAGCTAACCAGGTTTCATGCAGTAGACAAAATAGCATTGTGGGATTACATTAGTCCGACAGCTGCTTTATGACTATAGCTTCCAGACCAATTTATTTAATATTGATCTTTAAACAAACATCAGTACAAATAAATTTGAGCACTCTAGTCCTGAGATTTTGTATCTATAAAAGAGGCCAATATTCAGAGAAGCAGTTCTGCCTGTATTTCACTCTTTGATTCTGTTTTCTTTGATCCTACCAGGTATCAAATACATCAATGCCAAATTAAAACAAATCTATCCTGAGATAAAGCTCTGTTTATAATCTTTCGTGCAGAAAGAATTTTTCTATCAATACCTTCCAGCAAGCATTTTAACTGATCTTTTTATTGCTTTATTCTGGTTACTACAAAAGCCAGCAACGCCATGTCCTGAGTATCATGCTAAACTCTCTCCAGCAGACCTGTCAAGGAGGGCTTCCAGAACAACGTGCTCTGTGTGAGAGACTGGACTGTTCACTGTTAATGACTCAGTGCAATTGCCCATTTGTGGAGGTGCCAGGGGGCTTTGCTGAGGCCAGGTCTGCACCTCCCTGCAAGGGGAGGAGGTGAGGTGGATTAGCACAGGACGGAAAGGGAGGCTACACTCCAAAGTTTGAGGCTGGCAAGAGGCAGATCCTGCAAGATGGGGTGGTGCTTTTTATCATGGTAGTTGTCCTCCCTGTCACAACTCCTTCAGTGCTAAAACTCTCCCCATTCCTCCTGGGGAAGGTCTGATGGGGCATAACTGGCTCAACTGACATCAGAGGCAGCTGTCATGTCTTAGAAGACGTCATAAACCATCAAAGACCCCCAAAGCACCCCCAGACTCATTTCTGAGGCCTTTCACCAAAGGATTACAACCTTCCCCCTCCAGGGGCAGTACCTGGGGATTCTCACCTGAGTTGAGTGTATATTAACCCAACAAAGTTTGTGTTTTGTGGGCTTCCCAACCCCCAATGGATCAAGACTGTCGCTTTGACCAAAGGACATCTAAATTGCAACAATCAGATCTTGTCACTGGATCCACAGGTGGTGGTATATTTCTACTATTATCCTTTCTTTCTCCTTCTTTCTTTCTTTTCCCATATACATTTTCTTAAGTGATATTTTTATGCTTTCATATTCCTGTATTACTATAGATAATAATAACCAAAATGGCTGCATATCTGCTTTTGCTTTGCTTTGTGACCAAATTGTTCTAAAGCAAACTCTACATATATACAAGCACTGACCATCCATCCCAAGGGATCTGTTAATAAGAACCTGGGTTACCCTTGCCTTCTGGGGTGGGTTGTAACACTCCATCTTTAACACTTCCATGTGTTTTTTCTCCTAAATACTTTCATGCAGTGTCAGGAACAGGCCCAGCTCCTGGTGCCCCCTTGCTGAGAAAATTGCTGTGCCGTGATACAGGTCTGGGAAGCTGATGTTTAGTCTTTTATGGGGCAATGGTTGACCATTTGGAGGAGGGGACAGCTGGGTGCTGAACATAAATAGGAAAAAAAAACTTAGATAGGGAAATAGATAATGAACCCTGGGATTAGACACTCAATTCAATTAAGCGGGTATATATAAATGTTAGGCATAAACTGATCCAACATAATTATTTGCACAGGACTTATTTGTGCCCTTCTTAGCTATGCTGAATGAGCACAGATACCAGATTCACTGGGGACACATCTTCCACTGGTGTGGAACTGGGCTAAAGTTCAAAAGTTTTTGGTCACAACTTACTCAGATCTGCCATCTGGCTTATGTGCACTGAGTTTTACGGATTATATCCATCTCCCAAATGGAATAAGTAGACATTTGTGTGTGTCAGAAAAAAAAAAAAGAAAATAAAATGAAAATCTGCTGTCTGTGTTAACTGGAAGAATGGCCATTCGAGTGGCTTGTGTAGCCCTTGCTTTGGCAGCAGGCTGAGGGCCGTTGGCCCTCCCAATGGTGTGCCTTTTGGAGGAGGCGATGTATCCCTTCAAACCTGCAATCTGCTTGACTCCAGTCATCCTGACTGGGGCTCAGGATGTGCCAAAACTTCTGCTAGGATCTGTGAACAGTAAGTCTCAAAGGAAATTACGGCTTAAAAAAACTTGCTTTTGTTTGTGATTTGTAGCTGTTTGGGGGAGGAGAATGGCTGTGGCCGAAGTGACTGATGCTGCAGCAGTACCTGAGGGCAGGGGATCTTCATGAAGACGAAGCACCCTTACTTAAGACTACTACCTTCCAAATTATCATTACAGGAAGGACTGCATTTTCCACTCAAATGCTATGTTTTGTGCTGCTGTGCTTGAGACTGAGGAAGACTTCTGCTTTATATGTCAGTGTTTACAGATAGCTGATTGCCTCAATGTGTCTGTGGTAGATTCCGAGCTAAGTAGGACCAGGTAATGGAAAATACCAATTTATTAGTCTAAGGCATCATTTTGAGTATATCATGAGCTTCAAGTTTAAAGAAATCCACCAACTACTTTGCTGGGTAGTGCACAAAAGGAAGGAGCCATTGCTGTGTGCTGAAATGCTTGGACATGGGCATCATAAAAATAAATGCTGGGCAGCAGTACACACAACTAAGAAACTGGGGAAAAACTAAGGGCATTTTTAAAAGAGTACTCTCCAGTTTTTGGAGACATATTCCTACCATAGATTTTATTTATTTGCTTTTTTTGCTGGTTCCCCTGATCCTAGTTTTAGAAGACACTCCCTCTGCACGTCCTGCCTTTTCTGAAACTAGCAGAGACTAGACAGCATTTTGCAGGTGTAGACAGAAGAATGAGGAAGCTACCAGATGTCCCACCTCATTTGGGTTACAGCTCTGGCTACCAGTGAATAACAGGAAGCAAAATGATTTTTCTGAATTTGCTACCTATGGAGGTAGCAAAAAGTGAAGAAATAATTCACCAGTTCTCTAAGTGACTTCAGATGCATGATAAAATGAAAGGATAAAGGAGTTATGAATTTGGTCAACAAATACTCTTTCAAATACATGATCAGTAAAAAGTTGCATCTTGTTTACGGTTTAATGCTGCTGGTTTGTTGGGTTTGTGAGCCATGATTCCTAAAGCAAAGAAAACACACAAGAGGATATTTTTTTAAAATGATGGCACTAATGACAGATCAGCAAATTATTATCTTGCTGTTGTGATGCAGTAAATAGAAGGCTGCCCTATAAAGCAAGCTGCCATCTCAGAAGACTTCTTACAGTTCCACCCATAGGTCTGAACTACTACAGATTTAATTTCACAAGGAGTGAATTCAGATTATTTCATAACCCTTAAAGGTGGCCCCAGCCTATTTTTAATGTGCTGCTGGTATTTGTGAAAACAGTACAATTACTAAAGCTGTTGCTAAAACCCACAGCTACTGAGTACTGCTTGCCTAAAATGGTCTCTGGGACCATTGTGATGGAAAAGCTACTGACACTGCAGACTGTCCAGGAAAGCTATTGGAAAATCTATATGATGCTAAGTCAAAACATGAACCCTTTAAAGTCTCTCTTTTAAGGGTGCTACATACATACAGCATAGTAAAAGGCAATTCCTGGCTCTTGGGTACTGACATCTATGGTGTATGTAAGTTTGAACAAGATGAAATAGCAATTCTGGTTTACTTCTGACATTAATTGAGAGATAACAGCCAAGTACAGTGTAGGAACCCCACAGACACAGTGGAAGGAAAGCAGTTTTTCTAGCCCTTCAGAATTATTTGCCTTACTTACTTTGAGGAAACGCAAATGCTCCTAGCTCTCCAATAATAAACACTCGGAGTTTAATTTTAATCATTATTGCTGCCACAGTGTGTAACTGTGCCATTAAAAGCATCCAAGAAGCTATGGCACTCTGCTTCCCCTCTCCCCAAAAAATGTCCCTGTAGCTATTTTGGTTTTGGTGGAGAAAAGTCTAGTTGAAAGGCAGAAAAAAACCTCTGGCCCTTGCTACAGAACACGTACTCCAGCTCCACAGGGTCTTTGCTACTGAGACTCCACAGGACCCTGCTAAAACTGTCTGTCTAGTTACAACTCCACACAGTCTCACTCCGGCTAGGCCTTTGGATCAAACCCTTCTCATGTGAACACAGAGAGCGTCTGTGAAACTATGGAGCAGATGTCTCCACAGAGACTCACAGATGCTGTCAGGACGGAACTTCAGGCTCAAACATTTGATGAATTTTAAAGAGGGATTCAGAATCAGACTCAAGCAGACAGATTGATCGTCTAACACTTCAAAAGCTTGAGGAGAATTGTTGTTATATTTTTCCTTTGTGCTTCCCCCCACCCACTGGCACTAGTGGAGGTGACTTGTGTTTAACTTGACATGTTGTGTGGGGTGTACAGGAGGGGACTTCCACCTTCCAGTTAAAGGAGTCAGGCAAGAGTCATTAGCTGAAGCAACAGAACAGAATGTGGGGCTGAAGGAGTTTAACACACCAGAAGACAATGAGCCCTTATTGCAAATGCTGCTTTGCCACACCTGGTTCTGGTTCCAACCATAAATATGCAGCCTAAGCTAGGCTTCTGAAATGTTTGTTTCATTTCAGAGTAGGTAGTTTGAGAAAATCCTAAAGTTTTGAAATGTTTTTCCTAACTCCCTGTCTTCAAGGACTATAACATGCTGTGACACGAGACTACTTATCTCTTCAAAGAATTCACAAAAACTATTACGTATTTTCTCCATAGATTAATGTGTGTGGTGGTTTGGTTTGTTTGTATGGGAGATTTTTGGAGGGCAGAGAAAGGCTTTTACAAGTCAGTCATTTGACAAATAGCACATGCAAAAGTTGTGAAGAAAAGGGAAATGAAATGAGGAAGAAAGGGTGAATGGATTTCTGTTCTTCATCTAGGAACCTTGGTAAGCTCTCTGCTTAGTATAATTTGCAAAGGTGAAGCCATGAAAAAAATAAGAGAGGAGGACAGACTCAAGTCCAGACCAGACAATAGGAGTACTGGTGATACAGAACTACATGCATAAACATGCAACTGGAGATATGGGAATAATTCTGGAGAAAAGGGGTTTGCTTTCCTTCAGCAGCTGCCATTTTGACATGTTTTACTATCTCAGATACGACTCCTAGGCATCCCTCTTGTCCTGGGCTGAAGAGAAAGACTCGTCTGGCAGTTAGTTCAAAGGAGACCTTTCATCAGTTGGGTTGAGCTGTGAGTTACTGATGGGCATATCTTGAAAATATCTGTCCCTCTCCTGTCACCAGCTATGGGAAAACAAAAGAATAGACGAAATACAGCTGTAAGTGTGGAGAAATACCAGTGAGATTATTAACGGAGGCTTCAAACAACTCAGGGGATTACATGAACTACATAGGAAAAAAAGATCTGCTGATGGGAAAAGGAAACAAAACTGCCTAAGACAAAAGTCCAAATGTCTATTTTTCTCTACCATGTGTTCTCTGTATCACCCCACTGAATATAAGAAACAATATAAGACGAACTTTTTCACAAAAGAAGGGGAAATAGGAATAAATGATACAAGACAGAAAAGGTTGCAATTCTACTGGTACCAGCTTAATGAGGAAGCAACACAGGATTCTTAAAGATGCCAATGCTCAATCCAAAGCAGGAAGGTGTGTGGCACAGAAAGAGGGCCAGTTACTCCCTACGAGAAAGTTTGGTGGTCTTGTCAAGCAGAGGTTGGGGAAGTCACTTTCCGTGATGTCCCTGCTATGTCCATTACTATGTGAGGTCAAAGAGCTCAAGGGAACAAAGCACAGAATAACCTCAGCTCTCTCTCATGTGTGCTAATAACAGGGCCAGATCAGCCATGAAGAGAAAAGAGGCACTTAGGCACAAAGGAAGAGCCTCTACTATCACCTGCAACAAAGGCGCTGAAGGAATTACATGTCTGAATATTTTCATTCAGCCGACTAGGAATTAGAGATGGCTCAAGGGGACTTAATTTCAACTGCAACCTTTCCTTCCCCTCAGCAATCCTGTTTCCTGGGTATATGTTAGTGCATAAAAGGCCTGCTGGGAGACTGGAAGGGTAGGGGGTTCTTGTCTGTCCGCTGACACAAGTGTCTTGGGAATAGCTGTCATCCTGTTATTAAATATTTAAATATTTCAAGAGCAAGCTAGATTCATCAACCTTTGGAAAGAGTAATCAAGAGAATGAAAGGTAGACAAAAATAAAAGGAAGAGGTTGGTTATTCTGGGGAAAGAAGATGGGATCACCAGAGGAGAAAATATGCAAAGAGGGAAAAAACTGGCAGATAAAATTGATGAGAAAGGAAGAATAATGAGAAACAAAAAAGGGAAAGCACTGAAACAATACAAAAGAAATAACAGGGAAAGTAGAATTGGCAAACAAGCTAAAGCAATACCTGGAAAGCCTGTATCTGTACCAGTGAGAAAAAGCAAGCAAGCAAGCAAGCAAGCAAGCACAAAGCAAGGAAGCAATACATAAATTCTGGATAAAGTGGTCAAGAAAAACCAAAAAGCAGCAAGAGACAGACAGTGTACATAGAAAAAAGAGAGAGGATGAATATTATTGAGGGCCAGAAGCATTCCAGTGATGGGAAAAGAAGGCATACTTCATTATTATTAACAGGAAATAAATGTATTTCATTCATTGTACTGTTTTCCTGCTGGATTGCCAAAACACTGTTTTCTCCAGAACCAAACAGAATACACAGTGTCTTAGCTCAAACACAGTTTATGAGTGTCAAGATGACATTTAGGGATTCTCCCATCCTTATTAAATGTACGACTGATAGCTGTAGCAATGGAAGATACCCTGTCACAGAGAGCTAGTAAGATGTATTCCATTCCAAACCTGCCAAACAGGACTGTGAGACAGAAAAGGGAACAGAAGAGGAACGTAAGTGAAGTGATGGCAGAGCAGCAGCACCACTTCCTATAGACACTCTTCAAGTGTTTCCATTGGTGCTCCTGGGAGAGTAGCCCTGGAATGATGGTGAACACTCTTCAGGGTAATGGGACACAGTGACATGCTGTAATAGTTGGAGTGCCTTGGTCTAAATAGCTCACTAGTCAGTGAGCCAAGGAGGCCAGTTCAATTTTAACAGCATTTAGACAGTGTTTACAGCTGTGCATCTCAAAGCTCCTTACAACCAGAATTTAAATATCACAGTTATCATTTTACAGAGAGGGAACTATAGCCACCAGGGTACTGTAATTCATCCAAGGTAACAAAGCAGGTAGTAGGCTAGGAACAGCTCCAAACTCCCTACCAGGTGCCCTTTCCATTTTACCCATGGACTTGTCATATTCTCCTCCTAATATCAGCCTCAAAAGCTGCAAACATTACAGGCTGGAAGTCGAGCAAGAAAAAGTCAGTTCAGATGGGAAGGCAGCTGTGCAGTCAAAACAAGTGTAACCCACAATGTTGTGGGGGAATCTACCAGAAATAGGCCAACACAGTAAAAACAAAACAAAAGAGAGAGAGAGAGGGAAAGAGAATGAAGTCAAGGATTGTTCAAGAGAGAATTAAAAGGCGTTTATTCCATCCTGGCAAGGATAATCTAAACACTGTTGTGGTTAAATGTTTGCCTACTGCAGATCATGTTACAGCAGATTTTTCTATTCAAAGGGTTTGTTAATAGCTTTGCTATTCCTTGCATGGATCTTGAAAAATGCACATGCTATGAATGCAATATCTTTGCTTTTGATGCCAGAGGTTGTGAAAGGAAAGTTGGGAAAGAACTGGCACACAGAAGGAAAGCAGTCAGCCCATTTAGGAATACTCCATTAACTCATAGGAGAAGATTCCCCCAGGACACAGTCCCAAAGAAGACCCCTGGCGAGTTTAGGCTTGTATATCATTTGTCCTATCCAGAGGGCGAGAGAGTTAATGATTATATAGACACCTTGCTGTGTTCAGTATCGTTTGTGCCTCTCGATCAAGTGATGCAGATTACAAGGAATAGCAGTCTGAGGGTTCAGTCAGATGGGAAAGAGAGAGAGAGACACACACACACACACACATACACAAAAACCCATACCCCCCCTCCCCATCACACACAGAACTGCTCACATGTTATGAGAACACCATGATAGATTTCAGTTGCCACTTAATGGTTTCAGAGGGCAACATTTACATAGATAAAGGTATGTGTAAGGGTTCTGTAGCTTTGCACTTGTTACTGGAGGTGCTTGGTACAAGATGCGTACGCAAAAATCTGGATTAAAAAGAGGGACTAAAAATTTCTTCCTACCTAATTAACACAGCTTTTTGTCTAAGGAAGCACCAAACATCATGGCATTTCAGGAGTTATTGATGGCATTTGGGGAGGTTACTGGGGATTTCATGGTCCCTACAGCAGATGATAAAAGGGGAGGGGGAGGGAGAGCAGAGGGTCCAGGAAAACTTATTAAATTTTGGGCATCAAACTGGATTCAAGGAGAAGAGAATCACACCCCACAAGGGACTGGGACAAAAATCCTATGAGATTACTGGCTCAGCTGTGGCAAGCTAATAAGGTTATTCTGAAGCAGATGCAGTCGTTAATACAGTGGTGGCATGGGGATCTCCCGAGAGGGGTCAGAGCCATGATAACTCATGGTAGAGTAATGCACAATATATTTGTGGCCAGATCTTGTGATGGTAACTAAATGAACCTCTGTCAGTACTCTGTTGTTTAACCCACTTTGCTCTTAAAACCCATTTCAGTTGTGAGGGATTTCCTCATGCCACCTAGTTTCTTGAAGACAGCCCTGGAAACATTTTAGGCAAGTTATGGGGCCATTAAACAGGAGATTCAGGTGGACTAAAAGTCACTTTTGGGGAAACTGCTACATAACAGCTCATGTTGATTCCAAATTTATAAAAATATGACAATTTCTGTTATTTATGGGTGTAGAGCAGAGAGCTATTGGCAGTTCTTTGTGTGCTGTGGAATGGCTGGAGCAATGGAAGAAAGAGGTGAGTTTGACATGAAATGTTGCATTGCTCAAGCTTTTCACAGTATTTGTGGTACCAGCAAAGTAATTTGTGAAAAACGGCTAAAGATTGTTGGATTCTATCACAAAATCTACAAGCACCAAGCTTATTGGGGACCTGTGATAATGCTGCTCAGGGCCTGCACTCTGTTATGCTTAGTGTCTGATGCATTCTTTATGGCCAGGTACTGTGTAAAGGGAACAACTATTCACTTGCTAACTCTTGTTTCTGTCTAGTTGAAGCAGAAGTCAGTGCCAGCCACCCCATGATTACTGATGGCTTGTGTTTTACCAGTACTTCAATACCAAGTTCTCTTTACTGTGGAGTTTACTCTCTGAATTAGATGAACAAGCATGGATTTCACTGGATTTCATTGTCGGAGTCAATGGGGAGATCAAAGATAGAAAAGAGGGAGGAATTGTAGGAAGGAGACCCACTTGAAATATAAAATTATTTTGAAAGACAGTGGGTGGCACTGGGAAGGTGCATGTTGAAGACAGAGACAGTGAAGGGCAGGGTAAGGGAAGCCTACACAGGTGCAAAAATGGAATTGAGGGCATCCTTTGGGAAGAGAGAACTTACAATCCTAAACGGGAAAGAAAGTTTAGTAGATTAGACACATCCTCAATGAAGTAGTCTTTTAAAAGTTTGGCACAAACAGGAGAACTCACACTGAAGCCACCCATGACATTTAAACGGCCCTGTAGAAAAGCCACCAAAGACTATTATCTGAGGAGAACACTATGGTTGGATACTTCTGCTCCTCTTCCTTAAAAATTGGACACAGAAAAAAAATACACTGGACAGATGGTAACCAAGTAGTTGATGCAGTACATCATCAGAGTAACAGCCAGTTGCAAAACCCTCAGCATCCCAGGGTAAGCCTGGTAGTCAGGAACGATACAAAAACTATTAATACAGAAGACAGCAAAAGCCCTTTACTACTCTGGAAAGGAAGATGATCTAGGAAGCAGAAAACAGAATCAGGAAACCCAGGTTCTAGACTCTAAACTAGCCTGGATGATTCACTGTGTGATTTGTTAGATCACTTTGGGCCTGTCACCACAGGGAAACTACCAGCCAAGTATCCCAGGCTGCAACTTCCCAATACACCACCTCCCTATTTGGATGCCCCTAGCATGCAGTTGGTGCCCATTAGCTCTCTACATTGCCAGCCATTCCTGTGCCCTAGGAGCATCTGCAGAGAAAGGGTAGAATCATGCTTAGCACCCTGCAAATTTACACCCTCCAATCTTTTGCAGCAACTTGCCTATGTGGACAAGCCTTTCTTCTTCCTGTTCTTGCAGCCCCCTTTTGTTAAATAAGAGTCCTCGGGGCCCTGTTGTGAGATTTAATTCATTTTTTTGCAACATGCTGAGATTCCAGGTGAGAAGTGCAGAGGCCAGTAACGCTGTTTGCACCTCCAACTACGCCAAAGAGCAGGAAAGGCCAAACCTCAGTAGGGACATTGATGTAATTCTTGACATGTAACCCGTGCAAGGCAATAAGCACACTTTGTATATGTGAGTGTGCAGTGTACAGGGGTGGAATCAAAAATCAGCAGCTATAAACCCCTCTTTGGACACCACGGTGATTGTTACTGCATAATGGCAGATGATGCACATCAGAAGGATTTATCCAGATAAGCAAAAATCTGCAGACGTTTTAATCAGTACCAAGATAGATCTTGTTTATATCAAGAACCTTTTTAATGCAGCATTGCTGGTTTGGTCCGACATCATCTCCTGCAGTGTGTGGAGACAGGCCAGGAGTATGAAGGCTACAGAGCAGAGCAGGAAGAAAGTCAACTGTGAAATTGGTAATTTTATGAGTTTCACGGGGGGTTTTGTTGTTAGACACAATGCATTTGGAACAGAGTGCCCGGGGTAATACCATCCACATAGTGTCCATTTGTCAGCTATAGGTAACGATATCTTTAACCTAGAGTTCCAGAGATAAGTACAAAGGGAATCCGAAAGTAGGGTTTAACTGGCTAAGGGTGGAGATGTGCCCATCACAGAAGGGTCATGAGGTATTACTGCCACATCTCTGAGTCTGGGGATCCCATCAGAAACTGAGGCGTGGTTTGTCCTTGAGGAGGGGTGGGAAAAATTACCTCATTTTTCAGCAGCCCAGCAGAGTGTCTTTCTCCCCAAAAAGATGGGCAGGGGGGAGTCCCTCACTGGTGTCCCCGACAGTGCATGTATTCTGCAGGGTTGTGTCAAGGTTGAGCAGGAGGGCAGGAAAGCAAAACCATGTGGGGCTGAACAGCATACAATATTTGCTCCCTTTTTCTCATGGAAAGATACCTGGCCCTGTTTCCCAGTTGTATTCATTTATTTCTTCAAAAGGTTATCAGCTTTATGCTTGTAGTAACAATTCTTTTGTATCTGAAACTTCAATGGTTAATATCAAGCACATGGGTTAAATGAGCAAATGTATTTGCAGCTTTCATTCCACCTGCAGTGTGCTTATTTGGTTTCAGATGCTGAGGTCAGACTTAAGGGGAAAAAAAAAAGAGAGGGAGAAAGGGAGAAATGAAAAAGGAGAGAACCACTCGGGTGGAGGATGCTACAAAGGGCATCAGCCACAGCCTAAAGGGTTAAACAAAAGCAAAAGAAGGATGGGAGTGAGCATAGCCATCGCTTTGTGTGAAAGACACAGTCTTTCCACCTCACAAACCTCTGTAGGATTCTGGGTCTGGATGGCAAGCTGTGGCTCCATGCGGGTTATGATTTACATTGAGTTTGGTTGCATATTTACTTGGTAGCACACAACAAAGACTGGAGAGGGAGGGGGAGTGAAAGGAGATCAGCACAGATCTGTCTGTAGTATCGCATCAGCCTAATTCAGAAGCGAGCTGGGGTGGGTTAGGTTCATCTCCTTTGTTCCAGGACACACCCCAGGAGGATTTCTTCTCATCTGGGAGAAAACATACCTGTTGTGCTTTGCTTCTCCTCATAAAAGGGAAACATTCAGGTCAAGGTGTGCTTACAAAGGGAGTGGGGAGCTGAAATGCTGTCAGGCACATAAGACTCAAAACCTGGGTCTCCCCTTCTCTCCCACTCTCACACTTGGGGAGAACAGAATGCTCCTCCTGGCTTAAAACACTCTGGTCACAGATCAGGCCAAATTGGGTGTTAAAAGATTAGTTAAAACATCTCTAACCCTCACTCTCCCTGCTTTAAATTAATGTGATTAAATTATGTACAGCGCTTAACGTTGTACATAAAGATGTGGCCCCATCTCCTCTTGTTCTGGTGCTACTGTGGGAATTTGTTAATTCAGCTTTCCAAGGGCTATTGTGAGGATAGTCACAATGTATACACATGTTAAAGAGAATATATATTTTCCTGTATTTTGCACAAAGTCCTTGCACTGCATTAAAATATGTAAGCAAATTCTGGTGTTAAGATATTTCCACATTATGATTTATTCCATTATCATTTTTTCCATCTCAGAATGCAATTAATATGGTTGTGTGTTAAATGATTCAGTGAAAGTAAATCTTTTATATTCAGGTAAGCAATTCAGCCTTGTAAGGTTTTATGGGAATTAGATTTTTTGAAGTCTGTGTTGAGCATGCCCATAACTCTGAC